>NC_084485.1:131609269-132284949 GCF_030035675.1 Rhineura floridana | reverse complement strand
TGCATACGAGTATTCTCAGTACTACAATATTCAGTTCAAAAAATAACTTGCATCATAATGCTATGTGAAGTGGTGTTGGGGGCCAGTTCCAGGTGCACATGGAGGAAACAGATGATCTACACTTATTTCAGTCTGCGTTCATGTCTGGTTTGGGGACTGAATCAGCGTGAGTTGCTCTGGCAATCGTATTCATCTTGCTGGACCTCTCTGTGGTTTAAATTTATACCATCAACCCTGACATCCTCCTAGATTCGCTCTATGACTTCTAGTTGGGGGCACTGTGTTGCAGTGGCTCAATTCCTATTTGTGAGATCAGTATCAGATAATGTTATTTATTTATTTTATTTTATTTGTTAGTCGTCTCATACCCAGAGGTTCTAGGCAACTTAAAACACATTTTAAAACTATACAGTATAAAACTAATTTAGAAACATACAATATACAAAATTTAAAACGCAAACAATAAGAACTAAGAGAGCATGCCACAGGCCTGAGTGAAAAGGACGGTCTTTGCTTGGCATCTAAAGATAGAAAGTCATATGTCATCCCCCTGCACTTGGTGTTATGTAGTGTCATAGATGATTATGCTGACCCCACTGCTATTTAACATCTATTTGAAGCTGTTCAGAGTGGTCATTGTGAGATTTGGAGCGTGGTGCCTGCAATATGCTGATGATTTCTAGCTCGATTTCTCTGTCACATCTCCATGTGTGTCTGTATGTGACTACATTAGCTTCCAGCAGGTGGGTTGCTCTTGATTACCTGGAGGAAGAGGGGAGGTCGGTGTGGTGCTAACTCACTGGCAGCAGCTCTGAATTGGCTCTGCTGGTACTTTTGCACCACACTGACCTCCCTGCCACCTAGCCTTTCCTCCTCTCTTACATTAAGCAACATTAGCCCACCTGCTGGGAAGCTAGATGGGCCCAAAGAGCACAATATATATGCATCAATCCCATTTGCCTTGCTCTTTGATGCGATTAGTTTTGTGTTCATTGGTTCTCATTATAGGAATGCATGTGCTGGGCAAGCTTCTTTCACTCACTCTTCCATGTAGATGAATTATGTGTGTAGACCATGTAGGAATAACCAGGAGCTGGTAGTCATAATTTCATGGAACTTGAAAAAGTTTCTTGGGAAGGGTTTTGAACAATGAAAGAATGGATGAAATCTAACTCAGCCATTGTGTTTTATTCAGCATTGCCAACTTGTATGTGCATACGCTATGTTCAAAAGTTGACACTTCATAAAATTTGGTTACGCTTGATACCAGCAAGCAATACTTTTTATTTATTTATTTATTTATTTATTTATTTATTTACAGCGTTTGTATAGCTAGCTTTTCTATAATGTTATCATCAAAGCAGAATGGAAATATTGCATTAAATTTCAATAATACAATAACTACTAAAAACCTCCCAGCAAAATATATTACCAAAGCACAGTCCCGAGAAACAATACAGTGCAGCCCTCAACCAAGATTAAAACTGAAGATTAAAAGTCTTCCATAACAAGAATGTTTTAGTTGCACATCTGAACATGCATTTTTCCCCATGAGAGTTATAGTTTTAGTTATAGTGTCGGTTTTTGTGGTTTAAGACAGAACAACTAGATCTTTGATTACATTTGGGCTGCATATACACCATACATTTAAACACATCCCACCCCCCCAAGAATCCTTGGAATTGTAGTTTATCTTTCACAGAGCCACAATTCCCAGCACCCTTAACAAACTACAATTCCTAGGATTCTTTGGGAGGGGAAATTGTGCTCTAAATGATCCATGTGTATGCAGCCTAAGTGCTCAAATTACAGAGTGACCAGAAGGGCCCCAGCCTCCTTAAGTTTTATGCCAGTTCCCCCCTATATTCTGGTTTTAGAAATTACAGTGAGTCCATGGTTTGGCTAAAATTAGGAGGAGTCAGGAGCAAGCTTTGGATTCCATTAAGGGCCAATCCAATAATTTTAAGCAATGATTACAAATACCTTTCACAGAAACAGTTGACTGGTTATTACATCCTATGTTTACACCTTAAATTTGTTTTAAAGGGTGAAGTTGGCCCTCTTGGTCCTCGAGGAGAAGATGGTCCTGAAGGCCCCAAAGGACGTTCAGGCCCAACAGGAGACCCAGGTGGGTCTGGCCAAGCTGGAGAAAAGGTTAGTCACCCAATAATATGACTTTTCTTTGGTGGCATCATGACATCTTTTCAATGTAGTGTTGCATGTGGCAAATTAGTATGTGGCATAAAAAGTGGATGCACAAATTACATATGATTCCGTTTTTCATTCAGCGTTACGGTATCCGAATAGGACCATCTGTGGAGCATGTCCATGGAACATGTGTGGATCCCAGACATGAGTTCTCATAAAGATCTATATGGAACTAAATCTTTATGACAGCATGTTTTCACTCTATCTGTAATACACTTCAGCTCAACATTCACTTTTGTAGTGTTATGGCTATTCCAGTGGGAAGTGTGAATGAGGAAGTCTCTAGGTTCAAATCTTATCTCAGCAATGAACTGTCTCTTAGCCTCAGTCCCCATCATAAGCAATATAGGGAGATAAATACTGGCCTACATTACAAAGCTCTAGTTAAATTACTAAGGCTAAATTACTTGAAGTGGTCTGAGTATTTTGAAGATATAAAAATGATTATAATAAATTTCACTGGAAACAGAAAAATTAAAGAAAAGAGGGAGCAAGGACAGCCTTACCTTATAGCAAATAGAAATGTTTCCTCTGGATTGCTGATTCTAGGGTAGGAACAATTTTCCTGCCTTTAACCTCCATCTATCACTGTTGAGTTACATATGTCTGTTTTTAATAGTTCTATATACAGAGCAGGAATGGAGGGTAATTTTAATATGGGCCTAAAGATAAGACTGAATATGCACACCCTTTTACTGGAGAGAATAACATCTATCTTGAGCTTTTTCTCTCTCTCCTGAAAATGTTAACGGAAGCCCTATGTAGACATTATGCTCATGAGTAAGCAGAACATGCAAGTCTCTTCAATGAATTAGAGGGCAACTGTTAACAGCAGGGAACCTCCTGTACTTGTGGATGCTCCCTATATGATCTAGAACCCTGATATTCCAGGGTTCGACATTGTGCAGTGAGCCTTCATGAGCAGAGCAGGCTCCCTGCTGCAGACAGTCACCTTCTGATTTGGGCAGGGTGATGGGGATGGTGACGCGGGTGGATCCAGCACCCTAGTCCCCCCTCTCACCATATACATGGTCCACTTATTCTTAATGCTTACACGGGCCTAGAGTAAAACCATCTTCATCATTTCATTCCATAATGGACTTTTGTTGGATTGTGCCTCTGAATAAGAATCCTGTGTATGCAGCTAGGCAAGTACTTATACCTGTCACACATTATTTCCCACTCTTCCATAGGCAAGTTGTTGTCTCTAATTATTGAGAGAAGATTTCATTCAAGCATGTTCATCCTTGGTTACAATGGCACCCTGCCTGAAGCCATGTTTGTTTGTAAGGATCTTTTCGAGAGGTCTTACCAAATGACTTTGTATGTTTTGCACACATACTCCTTTGAGGAAGAGCAATTTATGGATGGGGCAGGGAGAGGGAAGGAAAGGATGGCATTATGATTTGATGCTAGCAACTTTTATAAGCTATCATAAAAATACCTTAAAAGTCAGTTCATTCATTCCAGAAAGTGTTCCTTTCAGCTTCACTTAACTGTGGGGAGTTATTTTGGAATTAATGATCCCCACAATGTTGCAAGACATCTTGCCAGCTGTTAACAAGGTCATGAATCATGAAAGCCAATATTATAATTATGGATGAATGGAAGCATAATTGGAATGTCATCACTGAATTCCAATTAAATTCCAATTCCATTAAAACAAGAATAGATGAGCATCATTTCCCCAAAACTGCTTAAACCAAATTCCTGTTGAGCTTCTTCAGTCTGGGGGCTGACAGTAGGGAAATATTATGGCAGGTATAGGATTGGGATCCAAAGAATTGCAAGCAGAAGGAAAAGTCCAGGGAACTGGGAGCAGTAGGAAGTGTCATAATAAAAGCATGCTTGCACATGGCACACACCCCTTTTCTGTTGCCCTACTTGTTACCTCTGTCAAATGGATTCACATGTGTATGGAACTAAAATATCTACAAAACCTATTTAACAGAAGTGGCTGTCATAGGTAGTCTTTCATACCACTTTCCAACACTCTAAAAAGAATATTTTTGGTTTTTAGCCTTACTTGTTATGATGCCAACTCTCCTATAGCACTCTACATGCATTTCCTCCATGCAGTTTTAATCATATGGAAGGGAGAACGTGGCTGCGCCTGCTGGTCCCTACCTCCTCCCTCATATTTCCCATTGGCCTTCCCCATGACTACATATCCTGACTGTACAGAATTCCTGATCATGCCAAGAGTGTATGCTTGTGCAGCAGGGTTCCCTTGACATATGTCCCCCCAAATGTGGGGAGGCAGGGCCAGCAGGATTCTCAGTGGCTGGTGCGGCTCTGCTCTCCCCCTTCACATGATTACAATAGGAAATGCCTGAAAATGGCTAGTATTTATATCATCTAGTAAACTTGGTATAGTTGAAATGTGAAGCTAAAGGCTATGTTCCAAAGAATCCATTTATGAGACATTCAGGAGAACCATCTACACAGCCAGATCTTGGTTAAAGACCAAGTAATTATTTAGCTATAGAACTACTCACACACACACACACACACACGAAAAACCAAGAAATACCTTATAACCATGCAAAAGGTTCATTTGGATCCTGGTCTTGTTACACCAAAAAGGCTCTTTTACATCTGGAGGAAACTCCAATAACACCAGATGGGAAACCAGAAAATATAAGACAACACCTTTATTGATTATCTTTTGCAAAAGAGAGACTAGGTATATTCGGCTCCTGCCTGAAAACCAGTCTAAAACATAGTTACAAAGGTACGAGTGATATATGCCTTCAAGCCCTCCTAAAACAGCCCCTCCTTCTTGTTAGTAACTTTCTCAGGCTTCTCCATTGTTTTGCATTGAGCTAACGTCCTGGCCTTGATCACTCAGCCATGCTGTCCCTACCTCCCCCTGGCGCTGTGCATTCCAGTGAGCCACTATCTATTTAGAATAGTATCTTGTTACATGGGGGGGAAGGCTAGCATTCAAGTATCAAACACCAACTGAACATTTAGCATTCACATGCACCTTGGAATTTTGTTTTCCTGGTTCTATGTTATCTCAAGTTAACACATTCTATGCTGTGTCAAATTAACACTACATATACTATAATTCCCAAACTATGCCTGTTAGCATCACAGTCTAACTTTATAAAATACATCTTTCTTCTGGAGGGAATGGGGCATTGACTGAGTTGTAGCTACTGAAAAATGAGTTACACTTCTTTTTAACTGCAGGGTAAACTTGGTGTTCCCGGATTGCCAGGATATCCAGGAAGACAAGGCCCAAAGGTAAACTAGCTCTCCAACTTTGAAAAATGTACAGTATTGATGAGCAGTCTGCAGATGTGCTAAGTTGATTGTTACAGTTTTGTTGTTATTTGGAACATTAGTTTAAAGCAGATGCTGGATATTCAAATGTAATTATACTGAACTCCAAAAGTTATATACATTTTCCTGACAACTCCTTATTGGAAGTCTAGTTCAATAATGTAATTCAGTGTTGATGCCCTAACCATGATGATCATATTGATTTGGCACACTAACATTCATGCAGATACAGATCTGGGATTTGGCAACCTGCTTCTATAGGCCACAGTGACCATGTAAACAAATAACCTACAACTTGATGAGGTTGATATCAACCATGTTCACTCACAAAATTACTCACTCAAAAACCATTGGCAGTGATATAATACTCTCCACGCATCTGAATCATTGATTGTAAAGTGATTGGATTTTTTTATGTCATTCTGGTTCATCATACCTCTTCACTGGGCACCTTCTTCGTTTCTGGTTTATAACTTTGTGTAATCTATACTTCTAGAAAAGGAAAGCATAGACAAAAGCAAAACAGAGAGCATTATGTACTGTATTGTATATTGGTACAATGAGGTACAAGGTAATGCTCATCCATAATAAATATTGCTTTTTTATTTCTGTGAATTTATGTTCCTGTACATAAAACAATTATTTTTAAAAAAGCAGAGACCTCAATCCCTGTGAACTCTGCCTGCAGTCCCTGTTATATGCATGCAGGTTGCATTGATTTCAACAGTAGCTGCACTCGATGAAACTATGGCTGTGAACACACTAGTCGCCACAGCAAACCATTTCCATTAGCCACACCTGGAGGGGGAACGGGTTGATCTGCCAATCAGTTGCAAAATCTCTTTGAAGCTGAATTTGAAAAAAATATACTCAAGCTGCTCCCCCCCCCTCAGGTTTTACAGTAAAAAGGGGTGGGGTTTGACTAGCGTCATGTGCTCCCGTTTTCAGAAGAGAGAGATGGTGACACACTGGAACCAGCAGAACAGTAAGTATGTTTCTACCCTATGAGAAGCAAAACTTCTGCTGACTTCACTCATTCATAAAGACTAAGCTCTGGATCCTACAAAGAGCTGTGTTCGCTACACCAGTTCTGATGCAACAGTTTGAGCTCACGTTATTACATTTGGAAGTCATCCCTGGAGCATTCACATGTGAAAAACCTAAAATCAGAATTGGCAATCAAATTTTTCAGCAGCTGTTTCCAGAAGGAGAATCTAACAGTAACCTAAGACCTGAGTCAGTATCATATCATTCCTGCAAGGATGATACGGGGCTTGTCCACACTGGAGTTCACTGTGTGTTTGCAGCTGTTTGCGTTCCCATTTAATTTAATTACCCTCAAACAACACCAGTCTTGATGCTTTCCCCCTGTAAATTCAGTTTTACCCGATATAGGGATAGTTGGGGAAAATCTGGCTCCATACTGCTCAACTTGGGGTGGCAGACTATTTGTTTCAGTGTTTTTCTGGGGGTGGATCAGTTGTCACTTTCTGCTACTTCCCTTTCCACACCCACTACTTCCTGCATGCTTTCATGTCTTTTCTGGCTGCGTTCGTAACTTTTTCCAGTGCACTCCTGAACACTATCTATCTATTTCTTTTGATCCCCCAGATTTGTGCAAAAAGAAAAAAGAAAATCTGCACAAACAAGCCATATAAAAAATGTCTACATTTGGAAGGAAACACATTTTAATGCACACAGGTCAAACAACTTTACACATGCCCAGTTCGCTCACAAAAGAAAGGAGTGGGAATATCAATTTAGAAGGCGGGACAACAAATAAACTTCAGGATTGAACCAACACACACTGGAACGCCCACTGGTATGGCTAGAAAATACCAGCTTTCCAGCTTGAATTGAACCCACTGTGTGGACCACTGTAACAAAATTTGAAGGTAGAATTAGTGTCTTTGCAGCAAGATACTGCTCTCATGCAGACAAGCCCATAGACGATCAGTTCTGATGGAAGTTTTCCAAATGTGCAGTGCTTCCATGATGACTTCCAAAAGCTTGAAACAGTACATCAGACTCAGCCCCAATGTGCATCTTTGGATGTGATCCCAGTCTATTAAATCCATGGAGGTTTTGACATTTACTTTGAGGCACAATCCTCCAGTATGTTCTTCATCAGAAGCCGCATGGAAACAAATGAAAGGACTGGAATCATAGTAGGTTTCATGTCCTGGATAAAGAGCAACTTTATATGCAGCTAGTAGTACTAATAATCTATTCTTTGTTCTAAGGGGAGGGGGAGAGAAATGTATTGCAGAGAGGAAAAAAGGAGACTTTGGCAAGGGAGGATGCATATACAATGCTGCTCCCAGTCTGTTTACTGTGGTTAACAGGGAGTCAGTATAACATATGTGACAGTACAATACATATAAAAAGCCCATCTGCTGGGATTCACACTTTAAGCTACTAGTTTTATCTGTATGTGTGTAGATTATGCAAAGTATCATTGCTAATACATTTAAGAAATAATATTGTTTTAAATTGTAAAGTAACATTGATTTTTCTTAGCCTTTTTAATATTGGGAGTCTGTGTTTATTTTTCATTTCACCTGGGTGAACTCCAAGTTATTTTTTTTTCAGTAAACACTCTGTGTTAATGCAATATACTGTTACTGCTAAGGAAAATATTCATCAAGAATATTCATCTCTCAAAGAAGGCCTTTGATGCATTGGCCTTTTAACCAAAATGCCGGAGATTTCAGTCTTCTCTTTTTGTCTGTCGCTGCTTCAAAACTCTCTCTGGAAATTTCTTAAGATCAAAGAGATTTTCCTTTATTCAGAAGCATGAACACAAATTACATACACACTTCAAAGAAAACGTGTGGTCTTCCCACCACCACCCCGCAAAAAAACACAGATGCCAGTGTGAATTTTGCTAAGCTAAATCTTCATTATATTAAAAGTGAAATTAGTTTGCCACCATTGATCTTGTTTTAATATTAGCATCAAAGTAGATTAATAGCTGCAGGACATAACATTATGAATTTATGGATGGGCCTCCTAATTATACGGACCTGCTCCATTGAGTAGCCACAATATCAAAGTGGTGCTAGTGTATCCCTAGTTGCAATCCTTTGCTCCCCTGACAGCAATCAAAAGCACAAGAATAGCAGTAAAAACAAAAGCTTAGAAAAAATGGCTGCTTTCACACTGCACTTTATTCCATTACTCTGACAATTTCTTGCTTCGTAATTTGTGCATTTTATTTGATCTTTCACACAACATAAAAGCTAGTTCCAGAAAACTAGTGGAATATAGTGGAAGTTTAGCACTCATTCCATGATAAATGATTCCAGAAATAATGTTTGTAAGCTTGGCAACCCAGAAAATCATGGGAGTTTTGTGCTAGCTGCAGCCGCTCATGTTGCAGCCATTCTGGCATGGCAGTGTGTTCCTGCCCTTTAGGTGCACATCAATATTTTTTGCCTTTTTTTGTTTTTTTGACTAACAAAAATTGTACCAGTATTACAGCAATTCATCACCATCCTGAGGGATGATTCTGCTTAGCAGTGTCAGGAGCAACTTTGATGATGATGATGGTGATGATGTCAGAACTTCTCAGGGACCTAGTCATCGTTTTCTTTCCCCCAGAATGCTTAAGATGCCAGGGTTTTGAGTGGTAGTTGCCATTTTTTTTGTGGCAGCCACCACAAAATATTGTGTGACTCTGTGTCTGGAGAATTCTGGGGAAGAGAAAATAGCTCCATGGCTGTCAAGAGAGCAGCTGTGCCATGGCCACTGCTGCCTGTTGCAATGCCCCCTCCCCCCATCACACACACACAAAGAAAAATTAAGGAAGGTGCCACTAGCACTGCTAAGGGTTCCCTCCACCCCAATGGAGGCAAATTCAGTTTACCATCCCTCATGAAATTAGAAAAGTCATCCCTCTGTTCGGGTACTCATTTAATGTCTCCCTGCACAAAAAAACACACACAAAAATCTATATTTGTTTTTCTCAGCCCTAGTACATACTAGTCCTGATACTTAAGGTCAGGAGCCAAAGATACTCGCTAATCAAATGTTTTCAGTTAATCTTACTGCCTGGAATAACATCAAAGATTGTGTAACAGACTAGTCAGTGGGCCCCATCCTTCTTATTTGCTACTTGTATATAGATAAAACATATAAATGTACTTCCTTCAAGTCGATTCCGACTTATGGCTACCCTGTGAATAGGGTTTTCATGGTAAGCGGTTTTCAGAGGGGGTTTACCATTGCCTCCCTCTGAGGCTGAGAGGCAGTGACTGGCCCAAGGTCACCCAGTGAGCTTCATGGCTGTGTGGGGATTCGAACCCTGGTCTCCTAGGTTGTAGTCCAACACCTTAACCACTACACCACACTGGCTCTCTCTCTATAGATAGATAGATATAAATATAGACTTACACACACACCATATATACTTTATCTACAACTATCAGATCTGTCTGTTTGTCTGTCTATCTAATCTACATAAAAATGCCTAAATGGTGTACAATTTAAAAACATGAAACTCAACATAACATAGAACAAAAATTAAATACAAGATAAAATTGTAACATCATGTCCAGTAATACATCTCATGGTTGGATCAAGCTGCAAAGAATGCCTGCAGAATTTTTTTTTAAAGTCTTCAGCAAGCATCTTAAACAATTCTTTCAGATTTGACCGTTCATTTTTTATGGAATAAAATTACATCCAGTATAGCAGTCTTAAACCCAGTGATAGTCTTAAACCCAATGATGCTGCCCTCTACTTCTGCAGATGTTAGAATTCCCTTCTCACATTATATCTGCAATAAGCATATTCTTCCAGTGTACAGACAACATATGAAATTGTTGGTAGCTGTAGGTTTCACTGGTTGGCTGGAGGTTGCAGACAACTGACTCCCCACAAAATTAAGTTTTTTTTAAAAAAAGTTTTTTTAAGGTTTTTTTAAAAAATGTTTTTTTAAGGTTTTTTTTTAAAAAAGTTATTGCATGGCTTTTTTCAAGTTATCCAACTCCATTAGTTCCAACTCCACCAGTTTATCTTTATGCAACTGTTTCTTTATAGTTTGGGGAATACTTACACATGTATTAATAAAATATTTATAATGACTATGTTGGGTACTAATGCCCTTTTCCCTAAATTGCCCATAGAAATTGTATAATGTGAACTCTTCTGCAGCAGTCAGGGTAAAAAAAATGTTTCATAGCAGTAGATGCAGCAGGTTAACTTCTGATCATGAATATTCTTTTATCAGTCTTCCTATAGTTCCATATCCAAAGCCAATTATTATTTCCCATCAAGTATTATCTACCCATTAAGAAAACAAATTGTGTATAGGTCTTTATTATTATTATTTCTTTGAGCTTCATCTTTTAGCCATTTTTACTGAATTTTGCTAGCAATTATTGTAATGAGACATTAGAAGTATTTCTGCTTATAAAATTGTCATTATTTTCAAACAGATTTTCTTCTGAGTTCAGCTAAAAATAAACACGTCTTTGATGTTCTCTATTGTTATGAACACTGTTTTCAAGTTACTGGAAAACCAGGGCTAGTTGTGTATCCAAAACTAATTTAAAAAATCCAGAAAAATCCAATGGCCTCCTTATTTTGTAGGTGTGTTCATGCTTGCACATGTACACATGCGTGCATAATCAGACGTGATAGAAATGAAAGACCTACTCAATTACTGGAAATTACTTTCCTTTTGGCCTTGTTTGTTTCTATTTGTTCTAAAAGCCCCTTTCTATGGGGGCACCTGTTCTTTGCTTGAGGTATATTATTGTCTGTATGGTATAGATTGATGTGCAGATTGGTGACAACAGATTTGTACTGGATATGCATCTGAGCCACACCCATTCTATAATTCTATAGCGCTTATTTCTACTGATAATGGGAGATATATAATGCTGTGTGAATGGAATGGTATAGACTCATGCAACAGGACTTCCACCCCCTCTCCACCCCTCAACCCCTCCCCACATCTGCTCCAGAGGGTACCCTAATTCTCTGGAGCAGCTTTTGACTATGCACAGAGGATAAAAGGTTGTGTTGTGCTAGCCAGGGCTGTGGAGTTGGTACGCCAAACCTTCACCTCCGACTCTGACTCCTCTGTTTTTCTACTGTCCGACTCTGACTCCACCCAAAATTGCTTCCAACTCCACAGCCCTGGAAAGGGCTGTAAATGTCTTTTTAAATTGGAAGCTCTCATAGGAGCATTTTTATCGCTGCCTGAATATGCGCTGATCTTGGCATCACAGCATTTGTCTTCATCTGGGTCCTTTGTCATACAATGACACACAAAATGTTTTCCATCTTGAGTTATGGTGAAATGCTCAACTACAGCTGACTTCATGGGAAGCTTCTTTGACATTTTGAATTTATATTTTAAAAAAGTTGTCAATCAAAATTTATTTTGAAGTCGGAGTCGGTACATTTCTACCGACTCCAACTCCACCCAAAATTGCTTCCGACTCCACTACTCCGACTCCGACTCCATAGCCCTGGTGCTAGCAGAAGTCCATTCTGCCAGAGGGTGGATATTACCGAGTGAGTTTATTTGTCATTAGGTTGTTTTGAAGTAGTTTAAAATGATACTGCTCTTAATGTTTTAATGCATTCCAGACATGAAGCATTATGGTAAGCTACCAAGCAACCATCTATCAATAACCATGTTCATACCAATTGTTATATTATTTCAACTGAATTATATAATGCTGCAATGCACTCTATGTTGCTTATAGGTATCTCAGAGGTAGAGCCTATGCTTTGCATGCAGAAGGTCCCAGGCTCAACCTCTGGCATCTCCAGCTAGGATTGGGGGAGACTCCTAACTAAATCCCTGGAAAGCTACTGCCACTCAGTGTCAAAAATACTGAGCCCAATGAATCTGTGATCTGTCTCAGTATAAGGCAGTTTCCTGTATTCTGTGCATCCTATGGGGCCTCTAATCTGAACTGTTGGAACTTGGTGTTGTGGTGTGGCCATTGAAAGTTAAGCACTTGCTTGCTGGCACAATAATTGAGATTGGTCCAATAAACTGATTTGTAATTGGCTGAATAATGGATAGCCCTACTGAACCTTTTAGGATCCTCATGATATATCACTGGTGGACTCCCAGCTATGGCCTGCTCCTCCTAGGGAGGCTTGTCCGGCACCCACATTTTTCTCTTTGGGGAACTGTGTTAAGAATTTTGTTCACCCAGGCCTTTAAAGCCTGTGGTACAGTTGGTAATTCATACATATGTACTGGATGGTTTTCATTCTGTGTCTTATGCAGTGTTTTATTGTGCTGGTTTTGCATGTGGGTTTTTCGGCTAGTTTATTATGGTTTTATTGTTGCATGACATTGTTATGTTGTTGTTTTTTGTATGTCTAGAGAAATTATTTGATATGCTATTATAATCCATAGTGAGCAAATGATGCATCAGGTGTCTGAGCTGTTGCTATCCAGTCAATCCAATTGGTGAGCACGTGGAATAGTACCTTTTCAGCAATGACATCACAATTGTGGGGTTTGATCCGAAGTAGTATCAGGCAATGACCCTCCGTGGCGCAGAGTGGTAAGCGGTGGTAACGCAGCCAAAGCTCTGCTCACAGCCGGAGTTCGATTCCAATGGAAGGAGGAAGTCGAATCTCCGGTAAAAGGGGTCGAGGTCCACTCAGCCATCCATCTATCCGTGGTCGGTAAAATGAGTACCCAGCATATGCTGGGGGGTAAAGAAAGGCCGGGGAAGGAACTGGCAATCCCACCCCATATATACGGTCTGCCTAGTAAACATCGCAAGACATCACCCTAAGAGTCGGAAACGACTCGCACTGTAAGTGCGGGGACACCTTTACCTTTAGTATCAGGCAATCCCATTCCTCTATACTTTTAAATAGGCCGTAAAGACTCACCTTTTCACCATGGCCGATAGGAATTAATTATGACCTGGGCTGCAGAATTCATTTTGTGATCATAAGAATTAGACTGAGTTATTGTTGTTGTAAGGTTTATGGTGGCTTTTAACGCTGCTTTGAAGGAAACGGATGTTTAATGTTTTTAATTATTTAATATATTGTATTGTATATGTGTTGATATATAGTCAACTGCTTTTGAGGGGGCTTTTTAAAAAAAATTGCTTGAAAAGCAACTTAGAAGTTATTAAATAAATAGGTTTTAAATAAACCATGTATTTGTGCTTTCCCCCTCTACAGGGCTCTACTGGGTTCCCTGGGTTTTCAGGTGCCAATGGAGAGAAAGGTGCAAGGGTATGATATAGTGTTTTTCATAATGTATTTTACTAATATGTAGAGTTCATTGCCAAGTGAATTCAAGGAATATTTAACCATTAATGCTATAAGAATATTGTCCATATTTGATAGTGACCAAAATGTAGAAAGAATAAAAAGACTGTTGCTGAAGAAGATTAAATAGTGATTTTCCCACAGGGAAATTTCCTCTTCAGTTTTCTGTTATTACCACCGTCAAAACAATGTGAAGCTCCATAAAAGGAGGGGATCCTCATTCATTCCAGTATTAACCGTGTTCACATGTCTATGTATGTCATTTGATTTTGGGGCAGATAAAATATAATCTGAGAGCCAAAATTTAATGAGCAAGATTTTTTAAAAAATGAAAGTAGTATCAAGTGAAGGCTGATAATTAGGAGGATCACAGCAAGCATGGGGGGGATTTAACTCTTTCTTTCCTTGGTAAAAGTCCTTCTGTGAAGCTGGTGTTTGCTTTTGGGTGGAAGTCCCCCATAGGCACCAGTGAGTTATCTCTCCCCACCCTCCTGCAAATACCAGCTTCAGAGTAGGAATCTACCTCAGAATTTTAGTAGGGGAAGAAAGAATTAAGTCACCCTGTCACACCTACTGCATTCCCCATAATTATCAGGGTGCCCTAGCTGATCCAGTTTTCATTTTTAAAAACCTGTATGTGAAATGCAAAGATGCATTTAACGTCACATCTGGTGTGCCCTGACTCCATTGAAAAGCCCTTATGTTTGAAATGGCAGGGAAGCAACATGAAGGTGGCATGATATCTGTGACGGCCCCTCCTTGCCTCATGCGAGTCCCCACTAGATGCTGCCAGCACCTAATGATGAAAAGACATCTGTGAAACCAGCCCATTGTCTGACAGAAAAGTATAAATAAAGCAGCAAACACATGGAACTTTTGACGGTTTTTCCGGAGGCGCTTAAACTTGGGATCATATGCACTGGGTGGGCTGGCATCACCTTTCTCCTCAAGCATCTGGTGCTGAGTATTTAGTAAGGAAGTATACAGTGGAATGGGGGGTGGGGAGGGGGGAGTAAACAGCTGAGAGTTCCTTCTATATCCTGTGAATTATCAAGCCCGACTGCAGTTCATCCTTAAGGGGATTTCTCTTGAAATCTCTGTGCATTCTAATTTACCAGTACTCTTCTTTTATTTACAAAAAAACCCACGCCAAACAATCTCCAGTCAAATAGGCAACAATATAGCAAACATGCTGAAGATTACATATTTAAATGGATGTAAAAAGTCAAGACGTATCTGCTTTGTTTATTTAAAGCTGGTGGGTGGAATCTGTAATGCAGAGTCTGCAAGCTCTAGAAGGTCACTGCATCACTATCTATAAAGCTCAACTGGATGTGGCTGATCACTTGTGGTAGGAACGTGATGAAGTTATCAAAGGGGAAAGGATGGCTTGAAAATAGTGCTTGATGGCAGCTTAGTGTGTCATTAAGTAAAACTGAAGTAATGTATGTCATTACTTTGGCTACCCCTCCATTTTATTTAACACAAAAACAGGTGTGCAGATTCACCGGATTAAATATGAAGCTGATGAGAGAGAATTGGATTTCCAGCATCCTTGCAAGATTATGATATTCTTCCCCTGCCCACTCCAGTAATTGTTTAGTTCAGTGAATAGCAATTCCCCCCCCCCTTTTTACTTACAGCTAGGAATGCCAATGGAGGTTTCCTTTGAAATACAAACAGCTTCAGATAGGTGTTTTTTGCCAGGACTGCAACAGGGAGAGAAAGAGTTAAACTTTCTCTCCTCACTGCCCCCCATTGTCCCAAGAGTGCTCAAGGTTCCCCAGAACTGTTATTTGCCTAACAAGAAACATGCATGCTAATTGCATTCGCACAATTATGGGTCTCGTTGAGCCCCAAGACTGATGTTTTTATCAATTACAAAAAAATGCATCCGTTCAGCTGACCTGAATCTGTAGCCATAGAGGTTTGGGGCCCATTGTTGCCTGCAATTATCTGTTATCATCTCAGGTTCCCTAGGCTGGGGGTGGAAGTGAGATGTGGCTCTCAAGGCCTCTTTTTCTGGCCCTTGGAACTGTCTCTAGGCCAAGCCCCCTCCTCCGATCACACTCTTCCTGCTCACTCCTGTAGTGGCTGGAATATATCCTTGAATTGTGATCATGGATGGAGGATGGAATGATGTGGAGGGTGGGGTGATATGAAAAAACTCTCACTTCTGCATGCCTGCATGTGCAAAGGTAAGGGTCACATCCATTTCTCCACCCACCTTTGCCTCTGGCCCCTTCCAGATGGCTGCCCAGAAGGGAATGCAGCCCTCGAGCTGAAAACAGCTCCTCACCTCTGCCTAATAAGTTCCCAACCTCACCCGCTTCCTACCAGCAGAGTGTCTGCTTACTCATTGCACTCACAATCATACATTTGATGAAAAGGGCCCTCTTGAAGTGGGCATTAATGGATTATATACTGAGGGAAGGCGCTTTGAAGCTGCTACCTGACTCCACTGAACTCAGGGCAAGGATTGCCGTTCTTTTAATGATCCTTTTCAAAACTCAGGCAGGGAAACATCAGATGCAATCCATGGGGAAGTTCTTTTGTGCATGACTCATTGATATGAAGGACAGCACAACGCTCTTGTATGCCTTCCATTCATTTCAATGGGGGTTGCAAGGAAATGTTTTCAAATGAATTGTGCCTGGAGAGATCTCTGCTGTATATGGCAATAGTCAAGTATAAATAATAAAACTCACATTTATAAGCAAATGAATACCTGGGGGTATTTTGGTTTTAGTCGTTTCAAATTGGGGCAGGGGGAGGAGTTAGATTTTGATGATGATGCAATTTCATATCTCAGTTCTAGTAACTGAATCAGACTGTGCTTCTCAAATCCCCAAGCTTCAGAATGTGCAATGGGAGCCCTCGGGAGGGAAGATCATTTGAGGAAACAAACAAGGCAGCCCAGATCAATCAACAAGAAGGCAGAAACATACAGAGCCAAGGAGGGGAGGTTCGGGTAGCTGTAAAAACTAATACAAATTATGAAGATGAAGTAAGCTTCTTTTCTAACACACAGAGATACAGACACACATCCATAAATGCAATAGCAAAATGAATATAGTAACACTGAACTACAAAAATGCACATACAATGTTGTTGTGTTCCTGCTGGGCCACCATGCTGCTGGGCATGCAGCAGTTTATCCAGGTTGTAAACTCCAAGGTAACAGCCTACTACGCAAAATCATTTCAAATGGAAGGAAAGTTCCTCATAAAAAGAAACTGGAGTCTGGTATGCCTGAATCTAAATGAGAAGCTTTTGATTTAGGGTGGACATACTGAGCAAGCATTTTCTAGTTACAGTAATGCAGGCAACTAAGGGCATTTGCAGGGGAGCTTTGGCATACGGTAGGAGGGTTCTTGGTTCTCTTCACTTGCCATTTCTTCTTTGCTATCTCTCCCCTGGTCTCTTTCTTTCTTGCCTTGGAAGAAATAAATGAGTGGAGAGAAAATGGAGGGGGCATCTGGGATGAAGAGATTGCAGGGGGAGTGCTGGCAAGTAGGGGAAGGTTCAAGCACTCACTGCAGTCTACCCAATCTCTTCTGTAAATGCACCCTGCTGCTCCCACCTTAGTGTTATGTTTCCCCTGTCATTTGTAGTTATGTCCTTTAAGAAAAAGAGGTAAATATTTAAAGGCGCTATTTATTAAACTTTAAATGTAAAGGAGGTAGTTAGACATCCCATATAGCGTTTGATCCCTAGCAGAGTTCTGTTCTGCCCCTTTGAAACAGCAAAACTTTCTTCTCAAGCAAAACAACAACAAACAAACACTGAATGCTAAGCATAATTTGTATGAATTTTCTTTGGCAGGGCTTGCACGGCAAACCAGGCCCAAGGGGACAACGAGGACCCACAGTATGTACTATGAATTTCCGTGCTTCCCCTTCATATTACCTTGTGCATTTCCATATTAATTGCTATCCTTGTGGTATTTGGAAGTTTTCCTTTTTATTCTTCTCTACGGTTATGCCCAATAATAAAAATTACAAATTGCATCTTTTTTGCAACACAATAGGGACCACGCGGGTCAAGGGGCGCAAGAGGCCCAACTGGCAAACCTGGCCCAAAGGTAATTTGACAGAACCTAGGAAACAGTATCACAGCCAGCTCTTCCTTTTAATGCAAACCTCCTTTTCATCTCTGAATGATTTGTTCTTTTCCAGGGGACTGCTGGCAATGACGGACCTCCTGGCCCACCAGGTGAAAGGGTATGCAAGGAGCAATTTATATTTCAGTTGTATCCCTCTTTCCCAAATCAATGCCTTTCAAGAGTCCTCTCTGGTTGGAACTGTAAACACACAGATGCAAACAGTATACAAAAATGGAGGGCGTTTTTCTTTCCTGCAAACCAGACATGCGTTTGTGTATACAAACTGATCCTGCAATGTATAAAAGATGGGTTTTACTCTACTTCTGAGTAAAATATTTATATCTTTTATTTTATTTTTCATTTGTCTGATTTATACCCTCTTCAATTTTTCAACATACTAAACTCCATTTTGTCATCCATCCCTTTAAGTTATTTTTGTATTTCTTCCGTTTGTGACTTACCACTTGGAACAAGAGACAACATGTAAAAATGAAGGTTATAATTGATTAACAGCGTAATCTATCTGTGCATGTCTGCTCAAACATAAGTCTCATTGAGTTCAGTGGGACCTATTCTGTGGTAAACGTATATAGGATTGCATCCAGATAGTATGCATTTTAGTTAACAGATTCATTCATCTGTTATGGCAGCAATGCTATGCACACTTACCTGGAAGTAAACCCCACTGAACACAGTGGGATTTACTTCTGAGTTAATATGCATTGGGTTAAATTGTTTATCTGTATAGATTTTCTTAATATGCAAAATACTAATAATACTTTGGGTTGGTCCAGACTACATTAATTGCACTTAGTTCCCATTGAAATCAATGTGACTAAGTGAAGTCCCATTGATTTCAATGATCACTAAATGCAACTAACTTATCTTGGATCTTTTGGATAATATATGTCCTAGCCTTTCAGTAAACATAGCATAATCAGACATGATGAAGGACTGAAGTCAGATCCAGATACAATGTTCTGGGGAATTAGTGAAACTAATCCCCCTAAAAAAATTCAGATTGTCTCTCTTTGTCGGAACCCTAGCTCTGCTGTTGAATTTCAGATATTTGTGGAATGCAGTAAAAACCTTACTCTGGGGGTTGAATTATACCATCACAGGGCTGGTTTTAACTGATAATCTCCCAGATTATTTTCTAATACTGAGAGTACATCCATGTGCAATCTTTCCAATGTATAGTTAGGTAATTTTAGACTCTGGAGTTAATATTCTTATGGGGGACCCAACTTTAGATGGTAATGTGTGTTACTTCATTTACTTCAAAATGTGGTAAGCCAACCCTGCTGTGTTTGAGGGCCCTCCTCCTCATTCTGCTAAGTGGGTACCTGGCCTTCTGAATCAAAGTCCAGCCCAGACAGCTCCACCAAGGCCTCCAATTCACATCAGTTCTACCTGCCCATGTCTTTTCAAAGGGAGCTTCCTCTCCATTGAATGAGGGAGTTCTTGTGGGCAGGCAAGTTCTATGTTGCCGGCAGAGTTTCAACATCTACAAGTAGTTATTATATCAGAACATATTGTGGGATGTGAGGGTTATCTCTGTGATACATCAGACCCAAGATTTATTTATTTATTGTACAATAAATTTATATCCAACCTTTTAAAAAGAAAGTTTTTCACTAGGCAGCACAAAAATACATAATTTAAAAAGCTGTCAGTAACTTTAAAAATATTAAATAAATAGCTATTACTGTGACTTAACATAGATAAGAGGCAGACAGTTAACATGCAACAATATTCATGTCCATAACTCATCCAAGATCACTGGAGGCTCTTGTAGGATGTGTACATTGTGTGCATCGTATACTTTTTATCGTTCTCAAGGAAGTGGACAAAAGGCTGTTGAGATCTAATGTCCATATTAGTCTGTGTTTCCTGTTGTTCTATGTTTAGCATTCCTATCTGTTCCAGATGTTGTTTGTGTAGTTCCATTTTTACCAATAATTCTCACCTAATGCATAGGATACGGTATCGATTCAGGGTTTCATACATCAGAAGATACATCTTGAACTATGTCTGGCATGTAATAAGGAGTCAGTGCAGACATTAGATCATAGATGAATTAGTGGCCTATGTCCACAAGGATGTATGTTGCTGTATTCTTCCGTACAAAATGAAGATTCCAAATGCTTATCATGATTTTGTGAGCTATTAACACAGAGCAGTTTTTAGATATTGATGCCTGTTCACAAGACATTTGGTAAATCATATCAAGAAACTAACACTGTATGTCCTGTGTAGAACTTACCACAGAATCTATTGTCCCTATATCTGTTAACAACGTTTAACTCATCTTTTAAGTTATCCAATGGGAATAATTTTTCTTTCTTTCTTTCTTTCTTTCTTTCTTTCTTTCTTTCTTTCTTTCTTTCTTTCTTTCTTTCTTTCTTTCTTTCTTTCTTTCTTTCTTTCTTTCTTTCTTTCTTTCTTTCTTTCTTTCTTTCTTTCTTTCTTTCTTTCTTTCTTCCTTCCTTCCTTCCTTCCTTCCTTCCTTCCTTCCTTTCAACCTGAAAAATTGTTATTGGTTAACTTTAGTGTGTGTTAATGTGTAGACACTTTCCTAAGAGGTTTTAAGAGTGGCAGGATTTGAGTGTTTTCCCAAGTAAAACTAATTACATTTCTGAAGTGTTTGTGGCTTTCTGAACCCAAACTAATAAAAAGTGCTTTTGTCAGCAGAACTGTTATAAGCAAAGAGGATTTTACACGCTAACCATCTAGGATCTTATATACCAACTGACTAAATGTAATTTCTTTTTTTTCCTAATGGCTAATTAGTATCTTAAATACACTTTTGTTCGCTTGAAAATGCATGCTGTTGAGTAGAATGGGCTGCTTATTATTAAACTGCAAGTTATCCACACTCCAGTAAACACACTATCATATGGTAAATGGTACCTCGAAAGCTTTATTGTAAAATGGACTGTGGCTTCCAATTGTAGTACACAAGGAGCTAGGCCTAATTTGCAAGTTCACGCAGTGGACATTAGTGTAATAGGCATGCTTTTTTTTGCCCCATAACCCTTACCCCATGGAACTCCCCATCACCTACCCTGAGGAATTTCAGTGTTAATATGATATGTTCCATGTGACAGAAATGGGAAACAAACCATATGATCCCAAATTAATCCAGATCTTTAGATCTGCATCTGAGACCTCTAGGTCCCAGTGCATACCTGATGACATAAACAGGCATCTCCTGGAACCCAGAAGTCAAAGGTTGCTGAGACATTTCTGCCCCTCCCACAGAGTTGAGGACCCCCCGGACCAAGATTGTTTTGCTTTTTTTTTAACCTCTAAAAGAAGTGTCACAAGCCACTTACAGCAGTGTGAGCCACTCTATGCCCATTTTTCCTTCTACCCTTCCTAGAAGGGCTTCAGAGACGACAGAATATGGTGTCACATCACTCCAGAACCTCTCCAGGAAGTGAGGCAAAAGGGAAGCATGAAACAAGGTCTTTCCTGTGTTTCTGCCTGTTCTCTGCATCAATAAATTTGGACTAGAGTTGCCAAGACGTGCCCATGAGTACATGAGGACTTTCCCTGGCACCCACAAAGCCTCTGAATTTCTTCTGCTTTCTGTCCCCTTTGTCATGAGGTGGTGAGAGTGGTTACCTTCCCACCTCCTTATATGTACGTAGAGCTGAAGGAGGAAGATGGAAAAGTAATACCCTTTCCCACTTTTCTTTTTTCAAATTAGCACCTGAGCTGCCAATCAAAGCCTTGGGTGAAAGAAGAACAGTGACACTTCCCCCCACATCCTCTTTCAGCTCTATGTGCTTCTCAGAGCTCAGATCAGCACCTGAGCAGCTTAACAGAAAGCAGAGTGACTGTTGAAAGCAAAAGGGGGAAGGTAAGAGGGGAAGGAAAAATATCTGGCAGGTGGAAGGAGACAGTGGTGGATGGTGGCTCCATGGCAGTAGGGCAGTGGAATCTGCCCTGGGTTTTTGTCAGAACTTTCAAGGAGCTGTCCAAAGTGCTGAATAGGTTCAGAATGGAGATGCCTCAGGAGTCAGAGGGAAGAGCAAGAGAGAATGGAGTGCCAGAGAAAGTATCCGTACACATAAGCATGCACACCTGGATCCAGTAAAATTGTTCCTCTTTAAATTCCTTATTATTTCCACTGGTTAGTCCCCCACACTGCAATCAAATTACAGACCATATCTGCCTCCACTGAATAAACCATAAAAACCATGCATTCAGTGCTAGTACTTTCATGGCACAAAAACATGGATCCAAGACACAGATTCTTATAGATCCTAATTTTTGAACAAGATCCCTTAAAAAAAGTCATATCAAATGTCACCTCCATGGTCACAGACACATTCTATGATTTCTTGGTGGTTTTGTGGCCATCCTGTGCAAACATTAGGAAGATCTTTGGGAATACATGCATAATAAGTACCAGATTTCTGATTTTTACTGTTTGGTCTATCAGTGTAAGATTTAATTTGATGTTGATTTGGGGGAGACCCCATGTAAAAACATGTAAATTCAAGAGGATCCATTTCAATCTTACTGGATAGTACTTTTACTCAACCCATGGAAGAACAAAGTGTGTTTGCCCTCCTTCACAGATCTGGAATTAGTATATCCAATCTGCCCATTGAAATACTGTGTGGAGATTTTCTCATTTTGCCTGCTGCTGCTTCACCATTTTGCCTATATAGCTGCAACACTGGGTATGGCTGAACCACAATAAACACATGGCAGAGAGTACCACTGTTGAGACTGTATCCATCTCACTCACTGCCATTTAAATTAACAGACACTGGAAGAAGTCTGTTGAAAGTAACAGCTTTCCTAGAATTAATTGTCTCACCCTGTTGTGCCTCAAATAGCGTTAATCCAGGCTCCAGCTGGCAGTAGGCCAGGCATCAACAGAAAACTAACAATGAACCAATCACAGGAGATTTCCCCCTCCATTCTGTATTCAATTTACTTCATCCTACTTGAGTGCTAGCAAAATACTATATAACCTTTTCCATAAACATCTCCTCAGACCTATAATGAAATCTGTGTGGTTTTGCATTAATATGCAAAGGTAAACATCAAAGCCCTGCTATAAAAGATAATTTCACAAAAGAGAATGCTAACAGTTTGGTCTAGGAAGCCTTTAATTTACATAAAGAAATACATTAGTGAAATTCATGTAAAATACGGTATCTGGTTAATAAGCCACTCATCTGTTTTCAATATAGCCCAGCTTTTGCCAACCTGGTGCCCTTCAGATGTTTCGGACTACAACTCCCAATGTCTGTGTGTGCTGGGGCTGATGGGAATTGTTGTCCAAAACACCTGGAAGGCATCAGGTTAGTGAAAGCTGACATAGCACATCAGCTTTATGGTCCCAGTGATAATCCCTGCACTTTGTGATCCCTGCTGACAAGAGATATCCTGTTGGGAAGCTGAGAGAAGAGCACCACCTAAGATGTAAAATGTAAAGTGTGAATGCCAATGTGTATGCAAACACATGTACCATACAGGTATATTTGTTAGGGAATAGGTGCCATCTCTCTTGTCTTTTCAGCACCAACTGAAGATCTTTCTCTTTCAGCAAGCCTTTTAAGTAGAGATCTTTCCCAGTCTCTTTCTATACTGGAATTGCTTTTAGATGTTTTAACTGTTTATCGCTTGTGTGTTTGCCATCCTGGGCTCCTTTGGGAGGAAAGGCAGGACATAAATTTAATAAATAATAAATCACCTCTTTCATTTTTGGGTATGCTTATACTGATTTTTCAGGTGAACCTTATAAAGTAGTTATAAAATCTTTAAAATGTCAGTATTATGACATTTACTTCCTCCTTTTTCTGAAGGATACTCTAAACATGACTATCAGCCCTCATCCAGTATCCCATCCCACCCCCAGTAACTACCTGTTGAACAGCCCCTGAAGTATGTGTATTCATTCATTTGTTATATTTCTAGGCCACATTTCTCTAGATTGTAGAGTTAAGGAGGGTTACAAATCCGCAGCAGTCTTCCTCAGTGGCTTCGTTTAAGATCTAGTAGACATTGCCTAATTGTTAGGAATTTATTAGGAAAGTGTTAGGAAAGTGTGATTTGTTATTGTATTTTCATTTAAAGTTCCTATTATTGCTTTTTAATAATGTTATTACCTTGTTATTTAATTGTACTGTTTTTATTGATATGTACAGTAGGGCCCCTCATATGGCAGGTTACGTTCTGGATCTCCACCAAAAAGCAAAAACCTCTGAAAAGCGGAATTCATTTAATAGAATGGCGCACAACGCCTGAAAACCGCTGTAAAAGCGGAACAACCACCGTATGAGTGGGGCTTTAGTCTAATTGCGTCTAATTGAGACCACCGCATTAGCAAAGCGCCGTAAAGCGAAGCGCCGTAAAGCGGGGCCCTACTGTATTTCTATATTTGTGTTTATTTTTTGTAAGCCACCTTGAGGGTCTTTTGGCCAAAAGGCTAATAATAATAATAATAGTAATAATAGTAGTAATAATTTAAGGGGGGAATCCACATACCACTGAATTTTCCTTTCCAATGCAGAACAAGTACACAGTTCTTTACATGCAGCTCTGAGGAGGGGGGGGAAAGGAAGGCTGACCTTAGAAAATGCAACGTAAATGTAAATGTACTGCTTCAAGTCTATTCTGACTTACGGCGACCTTATGCGTTTTCATGCTAAGCGGTATTCAGAGGTGGTTTATCATTGCCTTCCTCTGAGGCTGAGATGCAGTGACTAGCTCAAAGTCACCCAGTGAGCTTCATGGCTGTGTGGGGATTCGAACCCTGGTCTCCCAGGCTGTAGTCCAACACTCTAACCACTAGGGCACAGGACATAGAAAATCTTCAAAATGAAAGTGGTTTGGCATACCCTTAATGACTACATACAACTGAATAGGCTGTTCACAAAAAAAACTCCCCAAAAACCACCCGGTTTTTAAAGGGCAATTTTATCAATAGTTTATTGAATGATTTTTCTCACATTTAACAGCTCACGAATGAAGAAATCAGAGGAAAGGTAAAGAACAGGCAGAAAATGATGACATAAAAATATAAAACAATGTGATCTTGTTATTACCAAACATTGTTTTCATATTGTTTTCACAGAGGCAGTGTGGGGTAATTGTTAGGGTGCCGAGCTAGGAGACCTGGGTTCAACTCTTCACTCTGTCATGATGCTCACTGGGTGACCCTGGGTCAGTTATTAGCTCTCAGCATAACATACCTTGCAGGACCATTGTGATGAATAAATTGGGAAGGAGAGGAACTATGTATGCTGCCTTGAATTGCTTGGATAAAAATGTGGGTATAAATGTAATTAGGGAGGGATCCGTTGGCCAGTACCAATTCGAAAGCATTGCGTCAACCTAACAGGCCAATATCGATTGAACTTGGTTCTTGTCTGCCAGCTGCTGTTTTTACTGGTGTTTTTTTTTTCTTTGCAAAAAAATTGATATTAATAATCAATAAAATATTGATAAATTAAATATTAACAAAATTATCATTCTTGATATTTTAGAGGTGGATTTTTTTTAAAAAAAATCCTTTTTCAAAAATATCTGTGAAAAATCACTACATAAAAATCCAATCTGCAATGATAGAGAATAAGTGAATTAATGGAAAATTTGGTACCAAATCCAAATTGGGCAGAATTCTAACACATTCCTAAATGTAATGAATTAATGAATATGATCCATTCATCCCAAGGACTTAAAATCAGTAAACTCATATGAATAAAAACAAACTACTTTTTAAAAAATCATTAAAATGTGCCATACTTTGATGATCAGAAATGTAAAAGGGAAAAATATAAAGAACAAACCATTATTGTGTCTTATGTTCGCCTTATTTGAAAATGTGTGTGAGGGAGGGAGGACAGACTCTGAGCAGTCAGTGAACCATTTTTTTTAAAACGTAAGATAGATGTTTCTTCTTTTAAGGTGCTTCTATCTTCAAGCAAACATTTTGGCTTTGTAAGCAGTTTTCTGCCCCTTCATTTGTTTTCAGCTGTAATGCTGTCAGTTGAATGTAGGAATTGTAGATGCTCTTCCAAGCAGCCACTTGGCTGAATGTGAACAATATATAAATGATAATTGCATTTTAAACAGGATCCAGGTTTGCTCCCAGTCTGTTTGTTGTTTCCTCCTTCCATGCAGAATGTTTTCCTGCACACACCCCATACATTTCTCCAGCTGCAAGAGACAGCTGTAATTTGATTCTCCCCATGCATTTCATCTAATGCCAGACTGCAGTGAGAGAACTTAAAAGAACCCTGAGATAGTCTGTCTTTTTTACTAGAGTAGCAGGAAATACTTTACAAGGAACTGCGGTCACAGGGCTGGCTTTACCATGAAGCAATGGGAGGTAATTGCTTCAGGCAGGAGATGCAAGGAGATGTCTTGTGTTCCTACCTCCAAGTTTGACTTTCAAAATTAGTGGGAGAGTGTGTAATTTTGACATTTTGAGGAGCAAATCGTCACCATACTTTAAATTCATCGCATCCAATGCCCATTGAAATGCATGCCTACCCCCAGAGAATCCTGGGAACTGTGGTTTTCCCCTCTTATAGTTACATTTTCCTAGCACCCTTAGCAAACTACAATTCTCATGATTCTATGGGGAAAGTCATGTGCTTTAAATGTTCATTGGATGTGCTTTAAATATCTAAAATAACCTGCACTCCTACACACAGTTACTTGGGGGTAACTCTCATTAAATTCAGTGGACCTTCCTCTCAGTAGACATGCATAGGATTGCGCTGTAAAGCTGATACTGGGCTCCTTGTTTTTGCAACCAATATTTATAATGAATTGCTAACAGCGTTTTTGTCCACCAACATTGTAGTGAAATGAAACATCCTACACCAAACAGCGTTAGACAACTTTTGCACTGTGTCATCTGTATGCAAGTAATTTTGCCCAGGATTTTAAGTGTGTGTCTGGATATATTTGCAGAAGCAAAAATGTTTTTCAGTGAGGGCTTACCTCGTCAACAGCAATCGGTAATCATTAGATTTCATAGTCCCTGCTGGTTTATTGCATCACAAGTTTTTCTGCTCCCATCTTCCTCCTCCTGCTACTAATAATGTTTTTTCTTTTCATTTTTGATTGCTATTAGGGACCACAAGGGCCTCAGGGGCCTGTCGGATTCCCTGGACCAAAGGGACCTCCTGTAAGTATTTTCGTAAGATAAATGCAATGATCATGTAACAAATGTGATGCAGAACTTGACTGCAATAAATACTAGTTACTGTAGCAAGCACTGTTTATCAATGTATTAAGAGATATATACTGGCTTTAGAAAGCAGAGTTAAAAGTGGTTGTGAAGAACAGCAGTAAGAAAATTAGATTCCTTATCCTGATTCCCTTCTCTGGGTTGCCTGTTTGCACATACCCTCTCATCTGGATGGATGAGCAGACAGATGAGCAGCAGAGTAATCCAAGCCCTCTTTGCGCTGGGCTGGGGGTTGGTTGGATTGAATGAAGACATCCTTCCACCCAGCCTTGCTGACCTCTGCCAACCACCACTAGAGCTGGTGCAGAGCTCCACCTTCTGCCCATTAAAGACTCTTTCCAGGGACAGTGATCCCAAGCTGGCCTGGCCACCATTGTGTGACAGAATTGGCCCAATGTGGGCAGGATCACTGCACCAGTTTCAGGTTGCCATCCACTCTGTGTGGCCAGTCTGCAGATGTGGCAGTAGTGCCTCCACTCTGTAAAGCCTCACTGGGCTGGGGAAAAACTTAGGATTGCCCCAAGTCCCACTGAGTTTTATGGAACTTTTTCTCCAAAGTTGTATTTGTGTGTAGTTGCTCCTTTAAAAAGGTAGAAGAGCAGCTCAGAGAAGCTTAATGATCAGCCTAATGGGGGCACGCATAAGATGATTTTCCTAGTATATAAAATAGTTAAAACTGGGGAGTTACATCCCAGGGCCAACAGAGTACACATTGTATGTCTTGTTATAATGAATGGAGAAATGAATTCAAGCATCATGAAATTAGCCCAAAGCAGTTTCCTGTTTAGCAAGTAGCTATAACTGAGCTAGTTCTGCTGTGAACCTAATATTTTTTTAAAGAAGTGTTTGCTGGGAAATCTGATAACAGCCCTAGGACATTGCTGGAAACAAATAACAGACACAGTATAGATTTTAAAAAATCAAAATAATGTAAGGTGATCAGAATGCAGAGTTTTGATGTTTTTGTGCAGCAATGGAGTCTAAAAAAGTGTGCCTCATCACTCCTACTGTTTTGCCATTGTTGCAGCTTTAGCTGAAATACACCTATGTAGCATAACCTGTACAGTGCAGTTTATAACATTCATTGTGCACACATAGTTACTACTGAAAAAAAATTGTGTGCTCTAAATGAGGTCATTTGTATGGTAACGAAGGTTGTTGAGATACCAACAACTTGGCTGGCACACAGATATCTGCAGAATGTCTTTTTCTGTAGGGATGACCAGATGCCACTAGAGGTCGCTCTCCATTTTATATCAATCCCAGTACCAACAAGAAAAAAATTGCTGAAATTAGTGTGAAAGTTATTAGATCTGCTATTGGCAGACTGTCACCAAAACGAGTACACAACACACACTAGCTGGATTATTGACTTTAAAATGTTGCATTCATAAATGGAAGTGAAGCATTCACTGACTTGGAATAATGTGTAGGGTCCCATTTGCCTTAGTAGAATTGATCAGCGCCAGTCAAATCAGTGGTCTGCCTTGTGTGTTTCTCCCTCATACAACTCTTAGGAGGGAAGAAACTTTGTTTGAGCTCCACTTGTAGATCAGGTTTATATGGCTTTGCAGAATAAGTCTGAGTGTGTAGAATGTGCCAGCCTGAAATCATATTGATCCCCCATCCCTCGTTCTTATTCCCCTTGGTTGACAAAACATCACTTCAAGAGTGAATTTGCTAGCTTCACTTTTACTACATCCCACTCCAGGGATCTATATGTCCATCATTGAATCACAGAATGAAAACCTGTATTTGCCTCATGGAATGTGAGGGGAGGGGAAGCCGCGTGTTGGGGATGGGTTGAAGAAGTGGCTGTTAGTAAAGGTTTTAGCACAAATACTCCCACTTACCTGCTCCAAATTTTTCCAAAGCTTCCACACATTTGTGTGTAACATGTACTTATGGGGAAGCCATCATTGATTCCTTGAATAATTTTCTGTTTGTGTATGTGTGTTTTGATAAATGTATATTTTAATATCACACACCCATCCCTTGCCATGCTGTTAAATCCCATAAGTTTAAACCTGGGATTGAATGGAGTACACTTTAAAAAGATGCCAGCACTCTTACGAATTTGGATTGCCTTTGGATAAATCATTATGCAATTGGGGGGTATAAATCAATGAAAGGGGGGAGAAGCAGAACGGTACTATTACATTCTCCCTGCCCCACTAAAAGAAAAAAATGTGGGCATGCTCTATAGAGTTTTGCCTCTGTTGGATGAGAGAGCACCAGAGGTTTATGGTATCTTTTCTACTATTTCTCTTATTTACAAATATAGCAGGTCATATTGGAAGCTATAGGACCCTACAGCTGGCAGCAAAACCACAGAGCCTACGTTAGATTCCTTAAGAGAGCAAATGCTCAGACTCCTGCAGCCCCCACCCAGCTGCTTCCAGTTTAGCTAAACTCCAACTCCAAAAAATGTCCCAGCCTTCGGATTCACTCCATCTGCCTTCCTATTCAAAATGCAACAGCACTGTGTCTGTGTTCCATTAGCAGATGGGCGTTGCCTTCCAAAGGCAAAGGAGAGAGATTTTCAGCCATTTTCTTGTTCAGTGACTATTAATTGATCATCCTTAATGATGAGAATACAGTCAGCTTAACAAAGGATGGTCCCCTAGTCAGCATCCACAGTAGGATGCTTGAAAGCCAGCTTGACACACTGGAGAGAACACAAAGGTTGTTAGACTTGATAGCGTCTGCTTTTCAGAACCATCATTTGATTGTTTCTATTTCTCATTGCAGGGTCCACCTGGGAAGGATGGCTTGCCCGGGCACCCAGGACAGCGGGGTGAAACTGTAAGTGTATTATTTATGTTGTTCTATATGGTGATCTTTTTAGTACACTACACATTCCCCTGGGCCAGAACTAGACATTTGGCACCAGATGTGACTCTGGGAACCCTGTTCCCAGTTGCAAAGCATGAAGAGTCAGCTGAGATTTCCAGTAAAGAACTGAGCAGGTTGCACAGAAGATGCTTGCCTCTTCTTCCACTTGCTGCTTTCCCCTTAGAGCTCCTCTGCCTCTTCACTTTTCCTCACAATGGATCAGAAGTCATATGTGGGAACCCCACTTGGGAGAGAAGTGGCTGGGAGAGCTCTTTGCTAGGGGAAAGGTGAACTGCCGAACACATTCTCTCCTACCTGCTGCTTCTCCACTGAAAATTGCACCCGGACCCTTCCAGCAATGGAGGTTTGCCAGACTCTTCTCTGCTGCCAAATGCCTATGTCTGCCCTTGGAAAGCCATAGTGGAGCTCTGCTAAAGAAGAAGCACTGTGTGTGCATTAGAGGGAGTGCAGAGGAGCTGCTGGTTCATGACACTTCTCAAGGGACAGCTTGATTCTTTGGCAAAACTGTTCCTTGAAAGGATCATCTCTAAATAGGCCTTCAAAAGAACACGCCATAGGGGACTTTTGTATGTTTTCTCTTCAAATGTATTCCATCACTTTGCAGCATTGCTGATCTCTTTCTTTTACATGTGTAGTTTGACACTGCTGTAGGAGAACATCCGTCTTCTAGTGCTACTTCCAGTAGTATTTGTATCACATATCTCGAGTTGCTACTGGATTTTGCCTTCAGCAAAATTTCATGGCTGGTTTGGAGGCTCCTACACTGATGAAACATCCCAAAGATTTGTGGGGGGAACTAGAAGACTTTTTATGAGACCTGTGAAATTTCTCAGAGAAAATTCATTTCTTTCCTCCCTGGGATGTACAGAAAACACTTATACAAGTTGTTAGTCCACTTTATAAAGGGAATAAATGTCTTCGCTTCTCCTTCCTTCTTCCCCACACTCTTCTCTGTTACTACCTCAATTGATATTCCTTCCACATCTTCTAGGATTCATCCATCTGCTTTTCCTGCCCTGATTTTAAGTACATCTCTTTATAGCTCTTCTTGCTTGTCTGCTTTTAACACATCTGTGTGGATGTCTGCAACATATATTTGGACTGAATCTGAGCAATATCATTTGTGCAATCATAGCCCTCTAATCAGTTTCACAGAAAGTGCGACCTGTGAAAGCTACCACTTTGAACCACACCATTGGCAGAGCAGAGCTCAGAATGATTGGAAATGATAGATCTTTGAAAGAGTCTTCAATATTTTACATTTAAGCGCATACAGTAATAACAGAAATGGCAGCCTTTATTCTTGGAAAAAGATGAATCCCCTGACACTGCTCTTTGTGCTTGTCATCTCTTCAACACTGAAACGTCATTGGAATATGCAGAAGCGCTGGCATTAGTAACTATTGTATTCTTCATTCCTTAGGGTTTCCAAGGCAAAACTGGCCCTCCAGGCCCTGGCGGCGTTGTTGGACCTCAGGTACGATGCTTCTATCTAAATTTAGCTTTACAAAATATGGAGGGAACATTTAGTTTGGCCGTACCTTTCACACAGCAATCTCTGTCAAGCTGACCCAGGTATAGCCTAACGATGGACTGATGAATAGCCTAAGTCTATTTTTGCCCCATGCCTGTGTGTGCTCCAGAACAAGTCCATTCTGTCCCTATTCCATGTGGACTATTTTAAAAGGAAAAATCCTAAAAAGTATACACAGAAAAAATGAAATAATAATAATAATTTTATTGAAATAAATGTAGCTACTACTTATGGTCTGAGAGTTCCTATAATGTCTTCCTTCCTTCCTTCCTTCCTTCCTTCCTTCCTTCCTTCCTTCCTTCCTTCCTTCCTTCCTTCCTTCCTTCTTTCCTTCCTTCCTTGTTTAATAATATACACCTGCTAGGAGCAGCTTTAAAGTGTGGCACTTGCCACATGGGATGAAAATGCTTTTTACTGCACATCACAGTGTGCTGTTGTTTCCTAGGTAATTATGTGTGGAAATATATGGCTGCCCCTATGTACTGATGTTAGGCATCCATCTTTTTTTCCCATACAACATCCTTTAGTGTATCCTACTGTATGTACAATTGCTCAGTAAGTGATGTGTGGCTGCTCCTTTTGTACCCCTTGTGGCATGCTTTGTAGCTGGTCCAAGCAGTTTTAAACTATTACACAGAGAACACTTTTGAGAAATGCATTCCTCAGATCATCTCATCAAAACATAAGTGATTGAACCAGTGCTTGGAAAAGTTTGCACACCTGTCCACACTAAACCACAGATTTTTGTCCTGTTCCAAATACTAGTTGGAGAACTGAGACTGGAATCAGATGGACTTGTTTTGGAGTGAGCCCCCTGAAATGGACAAGGTTTGCATGCTGAACATAAGAGTGTTTGCTGGAAATGTACCTGATTTAAGTGGAGTATGAAATCATGGAGTCAGTAAACCATGGGAAACTCCACTAATAGCAGTGGAAGAGTTTTAAAAGGATACCATGGGGTTCATAACAAGCAGAGCCTATGAGGGATGATAGCAGGCAGGTTCATGGAGACCAATCTACATGCATCTTCAATTCATGCTGAATTTAGGAGCTTGGATTCAACCTTTCTCTTCTGCAGACAGAAGGGCTCCTTCAGTTTGTGGAAGAGGCTGAGATTTAGTGGAGGCTTCTCCTGAAGGAAGAGCATGGGGCAGGGAAGGCAATTTCCCCCAACTTCCCTACTTCCTGCAGCCCCCCCCATGCCACCTTCTTTGGTGTTCAAGAGGGTTCCCCAACCTTCCAGAGCAGAGCTGCATGGGAAAGGAAGAACTGGTGAAAAACATCTACCTTCCTTCACTGCTAGTGTGCCATTAGTGGAGTTCTACTTATGGGAACTCTGAATCTTGTCCACGGTATTTTTCAAGACTCACAAAGGCAGGCATGACCAGAAACACTGTTATAACAAGCATTTGAAGTAATGCCTTTAAACCAGTGGAGACTAGCAGCTCCAATGTCAGCGGGACAGTGAATCTGCTCCGGGTCTTAGTCTGAAATTTCAAGGAATTCCTTGAAAGTTCCGACTAAAACCTATAGTGTATCCACTGCCCCACAGACATCAGTGCCACCAGTCTCCACTGCTTTAGTCTGTTAGACCTTTCTGAAGTTCTCTCAGCACTAGTTTTACTACAGGAGGCACATGAATTGTGTGTGGGGGGGGTTTTGTTTATTTCTTCAGTGAAGTGAAACAGCAGGGGTCTTACTTGGTGTACATTTTATCTGAATTATCTGGTGTTTTCTTCTTCTTTTTTAATTGACTAAGCTTTATTTAAATTCCAATGTCTGACCATGCTGTGTTTGAGTGCTTAGTAAAGATAACCGAAAACCCAGCTGAGTTATATCCTCAGGACTGGTATTCCCTATATTTGTTTTCCATGTGAGGGCTTTTTATTTATTTATTTCTTATTTGTGTGTGTGTGTGTGTGTGTGTGTGTGTGTGTGTTTAAAGCCCATTGTTGTCATAAGAAAAGAATCAATGAATTCTATTATGTCCATCCAAACACAGAAGATGCTTGGGCATGAATTTCTATCAGGAATATAATTACAATTCTGTGTTGATGTTTCTGATCTTTATCCTTAAGTAGGAGTAATGAAAGTGTAGTAGCAAAACACTGTGTTAAATTTTGTTTTATAATCTTTTAGAATAATGCCTTACAAACAGAAGGAGTGCTTGGTATATTTTGGAGCCGATGGTGTTTGCCTCTACTTTGGTTTCCAATGCATATCTGTGGGCAGTGAGCTAAATGCAGATTGCCCCATCAGAATCATTTGGGAGCCCATCTATAACTAAGCAAGGCCTATTAATCAGGCTTTTGCAGTGGCACCTGATGGAGTCATCCTTCCCTGATTACAGAGCTTGCTCCCATTATGACAAGTCAATGGAAACAGTATATCCATACAGACCTACTTTGCGCTTCCTCACTCTACACACTGGAGCTTCCCCTTGGCCAGGCCAACAATGCATGCTATTAAATTGTTTTTGTTTGTTTGTTTGTTTTTGTTTTTTTAAATTGTTTTTTGTGTTTTAAAATTTGTATATTTGTTTTTAATGTTTTTAATTGCTGTAAACCGCCCAGAGAACTTCAGCTATGGGGCAGTATATAAATGTAATAAATAAATAAATAAATTAGCCACATTCAGTGAACATATGCATGCTACATGTGCCTTGGAAGGCACTATATGTGGGAGGGTGTAGGTCACTCACTGCCTACTGAAGAGTGGCAGAAGCTGGGAAGTGAGTTTCTGGTGAGCAGGAAAGGCGTGACACTAAATACTAGGCTGGGTAGGCAGGCTCATCTCTCATCATGTTCTTACAATTCAGCAGTGACAGCTAGGCATGGATGGATCAGCCCACCTTTGCCCTCTGCCAGCCCTGCATGCATTCAGTAATGGGACCATCTTATCCTGTTTTTGTATAGATTTTGAAGGGAAAATCCTTAAAAAAATAATCCTCATGGTACAAACAAAATACTGTACAGGAATACCCTGCATTAACGTACGCAATGGGTCCAGAGTGAGTACGTAAACTGAAAATGTACTTAAAGTGAAGCACTACCTTTTTTCATTTATCGATGCATATGCTGCGCTGCAATCGTCATATACGGGCATAAGTGATATAAATAATGCATTTATAACTAAAATAAACACAGTAGGCCTTTTTTAAAGAAAAAGTTTGTAGTTGGAAACTGATTGGGCGGTGGCGTCATGCTGTTAAGTGTCCGTTCTGGCGAAGCGAGTGTATGTAAACGGGAATGGTGCTACTGTAAATATGTCCGTACTCGTGAGTGTCCGTAAAGTGAAGGTCCATATAGCGGGGTATTCCTGTACGTACAAGGTGATCCAAGAACCGTCTTCTGCCTTCTTTCTTTTTTAAAAAAAAGCAGTTTAAAGCAGCTTAGAGCACCTAGTGACTTCATCGTCATGTGGATAAAAACCCTTTTAAAATGCTCAGAGGAAGTGACTATACATTATAATGTATGGAGGAAAAAGATAGCTGCCCCATAAGTATATGGGGGCAGCAATTTGTTCCCCATGTAGTTCCGAAGAAGAGACTTTATGTTATAATGCACAGTCACTTCTTGGGAGCATTTTAAAAGAGTCTTTTATCTAAACAACGATGTACTAGTTCAATGTTGCACAGGCAAAAAGTCACTTAAAATGCTCCCAGGAAGCAAACATATGTCTTAACCTGCAGTTAGGGATGAATAAATCTGTCAATTTCACTTCTGTCAGTTTCTCTTTTTTTTCAGTCTTATATTCAGTTCTCCTCATTTCTGTCCAAATTAGTGATTTTTAATGAAAACTTGACAGCATTTTAGTGCAAATTTCTCCCAATCACATTTTATATTCAGCTTTGACTAATCTACACATTTCTGCTAGCAATTTTCCCTAATACAATGCATTTTTATATGTTATTTTCACTAATATATGCATTTTATGGACACTTACACTAGTATATTTTTTAAACCTTTTCTTCTTGGAGAACTCCATCACAAATTCAGAGAAGTACAAATTTCCGACAATAGCTGTGTTTCGGTTCATATATTGGTTGCTATATATAATTTCTCCCACATCCCTATGTGCAGTCCCTTCCTGAGGAATTTTATGGGGAAAAGATGGCTAATCCCATAGGTACATGGGGTGACAATAAAGTTACTAGTTGATTTAAGCAGCTTTAAAGGGTTTTTGAAAAGCATGAAGGCAGAAGCAGCCATCAGGCCACCTTGTAAGTACGATGCACATATTTGTTCATAAATTTGTTCAAGTTTCCATGCATGGGGGTAAGGACCGGAATCCCTAATCCTCCAACATCTCTAATTTGAGCCTATTGGTGGGCACTCCATTTCCCCCTATCACTGATTGGCAAATAAAGGAAGTAAGTGGAGAGGAGAAGGCTGGCTCAGTTATTTCTTCCTTCCCTACTCCCTGCTCACTGCTCCTTCCGTGTGCACATGGTACTACCACATCCTGTCTTTGGGGGTAGAGTTGCATCCTGGTAAGACTGTGTGTGGGGATCTTTGGTCAAATATATTCTGTTTGGAAGTGAAGGTGAATATGTTGGTGGCGTGGAATAAATAGTGCTGCTGTTTTGGTTTTTAGGGCCCCACTGGTGAGACTGGTCCAATTGGTGAAAGAGGTCACCCTGGCCCTCCGGGTCCACCAGGTGAACAAGGCCTTCCAGGTGCTGCTGGGAAAGAAGGTGCTAAGGTAAGAGTGCTGATGTGTGCACTTTTGATGGATACATGAAGATGTATGCTGTCCTTAGCATGCAGAATGCATTAGTATTTTCCTGTGCGGTGATCTTCATGGGCAGTTTTCCACAGCTTCAGAGATCAGCATGGGATTTGTTACTGCACTTATATATATATTACATAAATCAGAGATTTATCTTCAGGGATAACATTCTACCACTACTGGAGTGTCACTGCCAAAATACCCTTCTTTGTGAACCTGCAGATGTTACCTTGCTAGTGCAGGGCTTCACCCACTGATCTCAACATTGGGTGAAGTTCAAATGGGAGAAAGATGCTCTCTAGCATATAAGTGGGCCTACATTGTAAAGCTCTAAAATGTTCACCAGCAGCACATGCTGTTGACGAAGCTGTACAGGTACACTGAAACATGAGACTGTGCACTTAGGAGTACTGATCCACACTTAAAGGTAGTTTAGAGCTGAATCGATTATGGATGACATGATAATTCCAATGTAACTACTTCCTTGATGAAAAGAACAATGATAAGTAAGTTGGCAGAGGAAGCTTACTTGGAAATGTTGATGCATTTGCATATGTTCAGGTCTCAGATCTTTACTGGTAGGTAAAAGAAGGCTATGACTTTTTATTTCTCTTTAAAATCTGGCATAGTTTTCAGAACTTTTTATGTGACTGGATGCAGAATCTCATTGCTATTAAAATCCCAGTATATACGATGAATCATAGCTGAACTGCCTGCAATTTGTTTTTGATCTGTTTCCTTAGGGTGATCCAGGTCCTCAAGGCATATCTGGAAAAGATGGACCTGCAGGACTTCGTGGTTTCCCAGGAGAAAGAGGCCTGCCAGGAGCTCAGGTATGGTACCAAGGATGAAACCTTAACTTCACTTATGTGAGAGTTATTCAATAGGACCTCATTGTAAGTCATTAATATGTTAACTGTTAAGAGAACAAAGTTCATAGATAATGTGTATTATAGGTGCAAGACCACTAATTAACAGATAAGAATGAAGGTCATATGAATTAACTCATATTTCTGTGAGTTAATTGGGTCTTAGTCCAGTGAGTCTCTTTATCTGTGAATAAAGATCAGTCATCCCCCCACAACTGTGCGTTTGGAGTGGGGCACTCAGGTGGTCCCTCACACTATATCTCATACTTTCTCCAAGTGTTCAAAGCATCAGATGCTGAGTTATCCCACTTAAGCCCTGAAAAATAAGTTAGGCTGAGAGAAATTGGCTCAAGGATAGTGCCATGGGTGAGTGGGGATTTGAACTTGGCCTCTCTAGTTCAAGGTTGGCACTCTGTCAACTACACCACGAGCCACTTTTTAAACATGAGAGATATTAAAGAGCAGCTTGCAGTGCAGAGTGAAGTGCAGCTGTTTGGTACATAAAAGTGGAAGTCCTGTTGTGCATGGAGACATTACCCCTTTTCTCCTCTTGATCAGGCATGTCATTTTTCACCTAAGAGCTTCTTCACGCTACATCAGGCTTACACAACTTGTGACTCATCAAGACCAACAAAACCCATCAGAGGCTCAATAGACCTTCTGGTTTCTCTGCCTACCTTGAATGCAAAAGTAGGGGGAGGCAAACCTCTTACAGGCCACAGACAATGGCTAATGGGCTATGTTCAGCTTGGATCACACGGTCTACAAGCCTGCTACACCAGAACCTGCTATTTAAACTTGGGATTGCTTAAAGAGTAGAGTGACGGTTTGCTGTTTGCAAAAAGTAATCAAATGCCCTGTGCTATGTGGGGTATAACCCTCTTGCTTCTCTGGATTGGGACTCTCATTTTCAATTAGCAGGAATTTAGAAGGGCACAGATTAACATAGCTCTAAACTAGTAATGGCCAAGTAGCAGTCCATGGATCAGGTAGTTCAGTGGTAGAGCTCAAGCTTTGCATGTAGATGGTCCCATGTTCTGCCCCAACGTCTCCAGTTATAGAGATTTCAGGTATTTAGGTTGGAATAATTTCTGAAGCTCAGACTCTGCCAATCAGAGAAGGCAATAATGTACTATACAAGTAGTCAACATGGCACTTTCCAAATGTTGTTGGCTGTAACTCTCATCATCCAGTCCGTTTACCATTCTGGACAAGGATGGGCCACATCCATACCTGTTTTGCTTTTTTCTCATTCCCTGCCACCTTCCCCATGCCAAATTGAGATGGCAGGCCACAACACTATTTTGTATCAATTTCTTGAGATGGGGAGGGGCTGGCCTCCCCAACCCATTGTTGGGCAGGAGGCAACGGTGATATGGTTAAGGGGGATCTGGCCTCTGATTTGATTTGCCAGGGAAAGTCTAACCTCTCAGGCTCAAGGAGCTGACAACTACAGCCCTAAACACCACTTTAAAATATTGACTGCCTAACTCTTAAAGACTTAATTAGTGGTTAAGTGCTTGTCACAAGTGGTAGGAGACAACAACCTTTTAATTAAGCTAAATGGTGATAAAAGCTTCAGTTTAGAATAAAGATTTGGGGTTTGTGGGGGTGATGGTAAGCCTGCAGTCCTGTATCCATTGTCCTGACAGTAAGCCCCATTTAATATAATGAAGCTTATTTGTACGTTTATTTATTTATTTGGTCAGTCAGTTAGTCAATTTGTATCTTGCTGTACAGTAGAACTCTCAGGGTGGTTTATAAGCAAAGGGTTCTGCAGTAAATAACCCATAGACCACATATTCATGTGCTACAGATACAGTTGAATAAAGAAGTATTCATTTACTTTAAAATGCTGTGCAGCACCGTTCTTTAAATGATGATGATGATAAATCATTTCTGCTTTTGGTAGGGTGCAGCTGGGCTGAAAGGAGGAGAAGGTCCACAAGGTCCACCAGGTCCAGTGGTAAGTAGAATTAGGATACTTAAGACAATGGGGTTTTCCCCCATGGGAACAAATATTAGTATGAATAATGACTTCTCTTTTTATATATGTGTATGTACTCTTGTGAACAGTATACAAATGTATGCCATTCAGATCTGTCAGTAGCAGTCCTCTAGTAATTACGAGTCCACAAACAGAAGAAACTATGAACATAAACATATTGGCTCATCTGAAACCTCCTGTTGTTTCCTTGTTTTGTTAGTTATTACAAGGTGGGGGATGGGGGAGAGAAGCAACCTCTAGTGGCAGTAAATTGAAAAACTTAAGTGTATTAATATTGCTATGCAATCCTGTCCAGCATTTCTTTCTTTCTGAAATACATGGAAATTTGGCCCAAACTATTAGGGAAGGGATGTAGGTCAGTGGTAGAGCATCTGCTTTGCGTGCAGAAGGTCCCACATTCAATCCCTGGCATCTCCAGATAGTGCTGGGAGAGAACCCAGTCTGGAACCCTTGAGAGCCGCTGCCAGTCAGTGTAGACAATACTGAGCTTGATGGACCAATGGTCTGACTTAGTATAAGGCAGCTTCCTGCGTTCCTATGTCGGTGATGTTATTCACTCTTTAAAAATATGCTCATTCGTATATACACAGCAGAAAACTGTTGCAGGACTCTGATCCAGACTGGAAGCATGCTTAAACTGCCCATTTTTATTTTAAAGAAAAAGCCAATGGGGGGCCCTCATCGGGAACATGCTCCTAATCTGGATCAGGGCCCTACCTCAGTTTCCTGCTGAAAATCATTGTGCCCCCCCATCCCACTGCTCTTTGCCCCTGAAGTTATTCTTTGCTAAAAACAGCATCTTCAGGATTGTGGGTCTGACTGTTGTTGCCAGAGAGTAATTGTTCTATGCTGACTTCCGGTCCTGGGAGTATGTAGAAACAACCGCATGATGCATGCTGAGCTCTGTGAGGACTGGCTTTTTTAGCATGCTATTGCAAATGCCTGCTCATGTCTGGTAGCTTGCTATGACAGCAATCACAACATACACCGTCAGAACTGGAAATCAAAGCGGGGAAGGTTGAGCAGCTTCCAGCAGCAGTAACACCCAAGGGTAGAAACTGGTTCACCCATCCTTTCCTCAGTCAACCCTTCAGGAAAGGAGCTTATACTGATTCACAATATGTCACATCAACATAGATGTAGTGTTCTTGCCATCTTTGCAGTTGTTGGACCATACTTAAGGATTGGGAAGAAATTTGATTCAGTTCACATTTAAAGCCAAAACTATCAAATTTGCACTTTCCAAAACAATATGAGAATCAAAACACAGCCATCCTCTGCAATTCGTACTAATCCGAATTTTGCAATGCAGTTGTCCAATCAAACAATGTTTACAAAATGCATATATTAGGGAGAAATGTTCATAAAAATGAATACAGTAGTGAAAATAACATCTAATATGCATTCAATTAGAGAACTGGCTTGCAAAATGTGTACATTAGTCAGAATGGCATGCAAAAATATGCTTATTAGTAGAAATTTGCACTAAAATGCTGAAAGAATTTTCATGATCATTTTTTTAAAAAACAACTACAAATTGCAGCAGAAACACTGAATTTCAGACCGGAAAAATGAGAAACAGAGAGAACTAACATTTGACAGATCTTTCCATCCCTAACTGCAATAGACAATACTTCTTACCACCCTTATGCCTGACCAGAAAGTCCAAAGTTTTGGAAAAAGAGTAAAGCTGTTGTGCATCAAGAGTCATACACAATCTTCTGGTCTGATGTAAACAGGTGGATTTTGTCCAGGATGAGAGAGGCAAGATGAGAATTTTCTGCATCTGAGTACAGTAAAAATTTCCTCCCTCCCATCCTTCCAGAATCTGACTGAAAGCAGAATAGCCCAAACAACAGGATCACGTGGTGCATCTCATGCTGACATGTGCCACTTTTAACAAGAGGTAGGAGATCACATGTGTGTGTGCTCTCCTACATAAAAGCAACTTCCTGACATGTGAGGGAGCAAAAGGCTAGGCTAGCTTTCTCCTCTGGTTCCCTACTTGTAGACATCCTGGTGTGGCACAATCTCTGTTCAGATATTGTGCTTTAATGGACAATATCAACCCATATAGTCCCCTGTGTCCCTGCCCCTGCTCTCTGTCTATTATTTTCCTGTGTTGCAGGGGGCAGAGAAGGGGGGGCTTCTACCCCACAGTAAAAGTGTAGTGTAATTCGGACCTCTGCTGTATTGGGTTCCTGATTTCTCAGAGAGGTCTGTTCACATTTAAGTGCACATGGGTAGATAGCTCTCTTCAGACATTCCTCCTTCAACATGGGAAGATCAGGAACAGAGAGGGAAGGGCTTGTGTGCACAGGGATGCTGAGGGCGGGGCCTCATGCCTCTGCATTCATGGATGTTTCCTGTTTAGTCATAGTGCCTGAACTGTCAAATGATGCAGTATGCAAATCTCTTGATCATGTAGCTTGGCTCTCATTTCCTTAGGGACTCGTAAAATACACACAGGGGAGGGGCTGTAAGACCACTACCTCATTGGTTTTATTTTTTACTTTACATTTGGGGATACTTTTGCCTGATTTTAAAGCCTTTCACATGTATATTCATTTTTGAACAAACATGTGAGACCAAAGCAGCTACTCTCTGTGGGGTGAGGTTGTAATTGCTATGAAATTTAATTCTTGCTTCCTGGGAATCCTAATCAAAGCAAAACAGCATTAATCCTTTTCTATGCTTTTCAGTCATGCCACGTCAATATTTAAGACCAGCTCTCATCCTTTGCCATCCTGTTTCTGACTTGGGTATTTCAGGGATATGATCACCTCTGTCAGAAGGAAATGAAAGTGGAGAGAGAGAGAGAGAGAAGCAAACAAACATTAACCTTTTGCATTATGGGCATTTTAAAAAACGATCCCCTCATGTAGGCAGTGCAGATGGATGCAATTTCCAAGAACCCAGACACAAAGAGAAAAGGTTTTTGAACACCAGTGTCTTTGAAACGTTCTAGAAACAAGCATCAGGAATCCTGTGACTCATAAATAGATATTATTCTGATCAGCAGCTAATTTTTAACAGGGCCACATTTTGAGTTGAGCAAATAAGGAAAAGTCAGCAATGTTGGCTCTGTCACTATGGCAGGGGCGGGAAACTTGTGGCCCTTTCAATGTTGCTAGATTACAACTCCCATCATCCCTGCTGGGAGTTGCAGTCCAAGAACCCCTGAAGAGCCACAGGTTAGCCACCCCTGTACTAAGGGCTCCTTCACACATTACATTGGTTCAGTCTCCACCTGAGGGCCAAACTATCCATAACACTGAATCATGGATAGTTACCCCAGAGATTTGCTTCTGGTTTTCCCACACACACAATGCAGATGCAGAGGCTTTCACTGCCTCAGAAGTCCTGCATGTAATCGTGGGTTTTCTTAACCCTTTGTGCTCTGAGAGTTTTTTTCACTGAAAATTGGCCCTTGTGGAAGTCATAGCTCAGCATTCAGGCACATGCCCTGCATGCAAAATAGTCCCAGATGCAACCCCTGGCATCTCTGGGTGAGGCCAAGGAAGGCTCCTATCTGTTAGGTCTTATAGATGATGCTGAGTTAGATGAACCAATGGCCCAGCTCAGTATAAAGCAGCAGTAACCCAAACGGGGAGAAAATGCAGCAGGGACAGGGCAATTCCAGTGACAAATTTTGGCCGTTAGCTCTTTCAGATGCATACCTAAAAATGTAAAGTGTGAATGTGATGGAGAGAAATGTTTGGAATCATATATGACAGAATTACATTAATTCAGGAACTGGGAGTGTCTGTGCCTTCCAGTTTAATATACACTCAATGGCAAATCTTAAAGGTTAGGATGGAATTCTGCCCCTGAATCTGAGCCAGAATCATGATTTCTGATGGGGACCAAAGCATTTCTGGAGTGGGCCTGGATTCCACTGCTTTCTGGCACTTCCTGAACCTGCTCCTAGTTGACCCAATCCTAGCAGAGCTTACATTCAGTGATGAATTTAAATTCAGTGATGAATGCAAGCCCTGCTTTTGGCCAGGAACTGCTGAGTGGAACCAATCACAGTGGGGCTTGCATCTGGTGCCAGATCTAAATGGTACTGAATACAAATCCTGCTTGCAGACATTCCAAGACTCCCAATTATTTCTATGCAGCTGCCGCTTTACCTGCCCACACCTGATGTCATATGACATCAGGTATGTGGCACCTGACTGTGGCTGGGGGATAATAGCCTTTCAGGCCAAATTAGGACTCCTGAGAGACCTAATTTGGCCCTGGATAGGAGGTTCCTCTTTCCTGTCTTGTACCATGGATGTGTGGGGCATCTCATTGGAAGAATCAGGGCACCTGCCAATCTTTGCCAATATTGATCCATAAATGTGCTACATTACTGATCCTGAAATGGTCTGTACAGTTATTATTTCTTTTAATTCTAGGGTTCACCTGGTGAACGTGGCCCAGCAGGTACCGCTGGCCCAATTGGCTTACCAGGGCGTCCTGGCCCTCAGGGTCCTCCTGGGCCAGCGGGAGAAAAGGGAGCTCCGGTAAGTAATTCTGAAGAGAGAGAAAGAGAGCGCATAAGACCGTTATATTACAGAAGTTATTACTTTTCATATCCAGTAATGTTAGCTCTTCACACTCCAATACCTTTGTATTGCATATGTGCCTGGCATACTCCCTTTCTATTTACAATAGAGTACTGCATAAATTTAATTAAACTCGGTGACATTTTTTGGCACACTTTATCAAACCCTAAGGCTGAGGGAGAGGGGTTAAACAAAGCTGAGCACAATAGTGGTTTGTCAAACCATAGCTCTGATTTATACTTAGTGCCCCAATTGTCTGTTTTACAAAATGCACCTTTATTTCTCATTTCCTTATCAGATTTCATCACCAGCTACTCTTACTTCTGCTGTGTTTTTATTTAAGTGTAACTTATAAGTGAAACCCTATACACTATGGAAGGGAAATCTCTGGCCCTCCAGATGTTGTTGGACTACATCTCCCATCACCCTTGACCATTGGCCATGCTAGCTGAGTCTGATGGGAGCCCACGTCCAGCAACATCTGGAGGGCTACAGGTTTGCCATCTCTGCTATACATAGATAGATGGATATATCCCTCAGATACAGGGGAGCAGCTTTTGCATGTTCTTCATTTTTAGAAGTTCAGTGCCATCTTATGAACAAATGCCTCTATGTGTTAATTGTATCTAAAAGATAAATGCTGTGTATTAGCTAACAAATATTAAACTATACAGTTTTAAAGTGTGATGATTTTTAGCTCTCGTTTTTATGCTCTCAGCATATGTAGAAGAAGAAACCTGGGATCAGAATTCATCAAACAAATTCTGTGAGCTCAAGAGGGTCTTGTCCCCCCTCCCCCCCCCCCCCAGTATGGTGCATGGCAGTCAGCTTTTGACGCTGAGGATATTTTCAAAACGCACTTCATGGCATGGAGCTCTACAGTTCAAAGGAAAAAAAGTTTAAAAATTTCACTGCATAAGCAAAACATGACAGTGGAATTAGACATTACAAAAATAAAAGTAAAAGACATGGCTGATTCTGAAAACAACATAGAGTTCCCCCTCTGTAATGTCTAGCTGTAGAATTTAACTCATTCCATCCAGTGTTTCCTCGCCTCCATTCCACAACATTGGCCTGATTCACACCTAATGGAGTTATACCATGAGCTACCCATGAGTTGTCCCGCAGACAACCAAACAAATAATGGACTGTTTCTCCAAACTTCAGTTTGTTTTCCAGCTGCTCTTGTCTTGTGTCTTTGTAGTTTGGTGAGTGTCTGTGGTGGGCTGGTTAAACAAACCATCATTAAGAATGGGTGCTAGGTCTGCACATAACACTGAGTCATCGTTCAAACAAGCCAAGGCTCATAAGCCAACAACGAACCATGGCTTCATATCATGGTTTGTTGTCCGTAAAGAAACTATAGTTAATCCACTGGGCAGGGTTTGCACAGCATAATAATCACAGCTTATGATATGTTTTACTGTACATTACAGAAGAAGAAGAGGAAACCTACATGGCTGCTGTTTTTGGCAGCAACTATATATTTCTAATAACATCTTACTCGATTCAAAGTTTAAGAAGCAATTTGGATTCAGGCCTCAAATTACAAGTAAATGTAAATGCTCCTTAAGTATTAAAACACACACAGAGAGAGAACCAACCAGTTTCTAAATAAGTTTTAAAGAAAGTCTTGAAGAAAACAAATCCTCCAGAGTTTAACAGAAACAAGTATTAATATCTGTTTCTTCTGTAAAGTCGCATGTCAAGCCTTAGCCTTATAAAGACCAGGTAAACTGTCAAGAACTTTATAAGCCTTAGCCTTATGAAGACCAGGTAAACTGTCAAGAACTATATAATATAGAACTATATTATTCAAGATAATTTATTCAAGATCCAGACTAATGCCCTCTTCTAGGGTACTCCATTCCATCCCCACCCCCCATGATCCAGCATTCTATGGAATGCACAGTCCTTGTACACTTCTTGGGGAAGTCCCCTTAACCCCCCCCCCCAACATTTTATGTTCCTCTGCAATTCTTTAGGTTTTCCTGAACCTGCCGTTACCTCCCTCTTGCACTTTGGCTACATACTGGTGAAAACTCAGAAAAAGAGTTTGCTGTTGGTCCATAGAATGATGATTATAGTATGGGTAAACAACATGGTGCCCTCCAGATGTTTTTGGACTCCAACTCCAATCAACCCCAGCTAGCTTGTGAATAGTCGGGGATGATGGAAGTTGTAATCCAACAACACCTGGAGGGCACCATTTTGGCTACCCCTGCTATATAGGCACTCCATTCTTCAGTAAGAAACTGAAGCTGTGCAGTCCCATGTACATTTACAGGGGATTTCTAGTAAACCCAGTGAGACTGACTTCTAAGTAAACATGCATAGAATTGTGCTGTAAATCGATTTCATAAATCTCACATAAACTCTCATCAGTAGATATCTTGCCAGTGTTTTCAGCTTCATTTCGGTCTCCTCCCCACATGAGCATGCTGTGCCCTGCCTCCAAATAAGTATTGACGCTACACTAACTACATTATATTGACAACATATATCCCATTAACTATAAGATTGGAAAATTGTATTCCTGAGATTATTTTCCTCCTTTCCTGCTTTGGTAGATTTTCATTTATATTTCTGTCTATAATCTCTGGCAGGGTATATTATCTGCATTTTCATTTTTGTTTTCTCTGTGTTATTTATCATGTACTTATCATAAAAATGTATTGAAATTCTGAAATGCAGACAATGGTTACTATAACAACTTAAGCTGTTTTGCAATGTAACATTCTGAGTTTTGCAATTTATATGTATGAGTCCTTATCGTGACTGAGTGAGCTACTAGGAGCAGGGTTCTTAGAAAACTTGAACACTGACTTTGAATCTGCCAGAGTAAACCTGTGAATGCAGCAATCAGATGGCTAAAATAGTAAAGCTACTCGTCACATTCACATGATACATTTATTCCACTATTATTCCACTTTAAACAGTCACAGCTTCCCCCCCCCCAAAGAATCCTGGGAAGTGTAGTTTGTGAAAGGTGCTGAGAGTTGTTAGGAGACTCCTGTTCTCCTCACAGAGCTACAATTCCCCAAGTGGTTTAACAGTCAGTCTCTCTTCCCAGAAAACTCTGGGAACTGTAGCTCAGTGAGGAGAATAGGAGTGGTAAGCAGCGGTAACGCAGCCGAAGCTCTGCTCACGGCCGGAGTTCGATTCCAACGGAAGGAGGAAGTCGAATCTCCGGTAAAAGGGGTCGAGGTCCACTCAGCCTTCCATCCATCCGTGGTCGGTAGAATGAGTAACCGGCATATGCTTAGGGGTAATGAAAGGCTGGGGAAGGAACTGGCAATCCCACCCCATATATACCGTCTGCCTAGTAAACATCGGTCCGCCTAGTAAACGTCGCAAGACATCACCCTAAGAGTTGGAAATGACTCGCACTACAAGTGCGGGGACACCTTTACCTTTTAACAACTCTCAGGACCCTCCACAAACTACACTTCCCAGGATTCTTTGGGGGGAAGCCATGACTTTTTAAAGTGGAATAATAGCGGAATAAATGTATTGTGTCAATGTGACCATTCTGAAGACTGGAAATAAACCCACTGCAGCCAATCAGTGACCTGAAGCTCTATTCTTCACAGCTCACATATTTAACTTTGTCTACTGTAGCCAGTCAGGTGGAATGTAATACAAGTCTCTACCAAACACCTCCAGATTAGACTACTACAGTGTATTATACTGGGGACTGCCTTTGAATACTGTTCAGAAATTTCAATTCATGCAAAATATATTGCTAGGTTTGAAACAACTGACTTTTTATCCATTTCCAAGAACAATTCACAGTGCTGGTGGATACCTACAAGGCTTGGGTCATATACACCTGAAGAACTGCCCTCTTCCATATGATCCAGCTCATCCATTAAGATCTCAGTAGGAAGTCCCTGCCTTCAGAGGCATGGTGGGTGATAACTTGAAAGGGCACCTTTTCATTTGTGGCATTCCACTTCTAGAATGCACACCCCAGGGAGGCTTGGCTTGTGCCTATTCTGATGTAATTTCATTGCCAGGCATTTTATCTATGCAGACATATTAAGTGAGATTTAAGCATTTGTTTCTTTGCTCTTCAGTTTTATGCTATTTTATTATTGTTTGGCTGTTAGCTTGTGTTGTTTTCTTTTGTTTTTACAAATGCTAGCTGCATTGGGGCTCCGTGGGTCAAAAATCTGGATAAATTGTATGCTTAGAAATACAAATAATAATAATAAATAAATAAAAACTGACAATGATGCAGCTACCACTATATAGCATTTAATAGGAGCAAGTCTATGCTCAGAGGCTTATACTTTACAAGCAGGATAGGAGCAGAGAGAGGTCAAAGACAGCAAATGAGAAGTGGAGACAGGAGTAGTGAGATTCAGGAGGCACTACAGACGCAAGTAATATGAGATATGCATGGTTTGTGATTGAAAGGCGTAGATGGCTGGGATCAATTGCACATTGTTTCTTCTTTGAGGGTGAGCAGTTGGCTTGCACATTTGGAAGGGGGTGTTTCTATTATGCCAGGATATTACTCATCAAATTTCCTCATGTGGAGTACCGAGCAGATCTGTTTCTCAAGTAACTCCCAGTGCACTAGATTTAATTGTGTAACAAGGTCTGTGTGGGAGAGAGAGAGAGAGAGATGACAGTTTGGAAAGCTTATTTTGTGGCTATCAAAGCTGCTGACACATTAGCTGCCTCAAAAGCAGCCAGACTGTTTTCTCTGGCTTCAGTTTAAAACACATCTCCCTTCTCTGCTGGGCAACTCAGACCTTTTAGGACCACCTACAGCAAAGTGTTTGGCCAATCATTGTGTCTGCCCACCTACAGCAAAGCGTTTTCTCACTGGACACACCATGGAGTGGCAATGGGTTGATCTAGCAACCAGTTTTGATTTCAACTTCATGTTGATTTCATGGAGAAACACACTAGAGCTGCATTTCCCTAGGTTTTGGAGTAAAAAGGGGTAGAGTTTGACTAGCACCATGTGTCTCCAGCTTTAGAAAACAGAGCTGGAGACGTACTGAAGCCAACACAAGCACAAATGTGTGTTTGTACCCCAGCCCTTAGTTTTGCTTGCCAAAATGAAAATCACAGATATCCATTCCCTTCTAGCCTTTGTAAATCACTTAAAGGAGGGAAGGTTGGTGGATTGAGTAGGTAGAGGAAGCAAGATGGTTCCAGGCATGGAAGTAAAAGTGACAGGGGGGGGGGAATCAATAGATGCTTTTAAGCAGAGAACAGTTATGTGGAATGAATGAAGTGAGAAAAGGTGTAGATGGAGGTAAGAGAGGTGGTATTGGATAACCTCTCTTTTTTAAAAAAAAACATTGAGATATGAAAACATTACCTGTGAGTTGGTGAAGGGTGTGTAGCTCAGTGGCAGAGCATCTGCTTTGCATGCAGAAGGTCCCAGGCTCAATCCCTGGCATCTCCAAGTAGAGCTAGGAAAGAACCCTGTCTGAAATCCTGGAGAGCTGATGTTAGTCAGGGTAGACATTACTGAGCTAGATGGACCAATGGTCTGACTCTGTACAAGGCAGCTTCTTACGTTCTTTTGAATTGCTTTTTAAAATAGTGCATGAAGGAGAATAATATTGATGAAAATATATCATTAAAGCTTGCTCTTTGGTAGTAACCAGTAGCAGATGGGGGTGACCTCCTAGCAGTGGTATTGCTGCTGCTTACTGGGTTTGGAGAGCGGATGGAGGAGGTTGACACTGTGTAAACACACAGGCGGAGCCAGTATGGTGCTCCTGCTGGTGCACTTGCCCAGCACCAACCTCGCTGCCACCTAGCCCCTCCCACCCTCCTCGTAAGCAGCAGCAACTCCACTGCCAGGAGTCAGGTAAGTACCGCTGCCCCACCTCTTCATCCACTAATGATAATAACAAATCAAAACACAGGTGTATTACTCTAAAGGTATCGGTCAAAAAAATGGGACGCCCAAGCCCTTTGCACACATTACTGTTGTGAAGAAGGTGGTCATGCTGACAGGGACTGCAGAGCCACATGCTTAACCCCACTCCCAAACTTGCACAGCTCCTCCTGCTGTCATTGCGTTTCTCATCACTTCTGCCCCAGGGAGCCTTCTGTATGTGTGGAGATGCCACAGAAGTTATTATGAGCACGGTGACAGCAATGATGGGAGGAGCCATCTGACATTTAGCAGAATGGATAAAACAAGGCTACATCTAGCTTATAGGTAAAGCCTAGGAGAATGAAACGCTCTTCATCTTGCATGGAAATGACATCAGAGGTGATGCCAGGCAAGCTTCTCTGAGAGGGCATTTCAGAGGCAGAGCACCACAGCTGAGAAGGCAGTCTCAACTTCAGCGGGCAACTTCAGCTGGCAGGTAAACCCAGAGAAGGGCCTCTATAGACAACCACAAAGTTACAGATACGGATATCCATTTGGAAGATAGCAACTTGTTTTAAGGCCACTCAGAACTTTCCTAGCTGTCAAGCTTTGACCATTCATTGGACCAGTTTGACATTTATAGATAGCAACATGCTTGAATGATATTTCCTTGCTGAGTTCAATATTCTGCACTGTCAATTATTCACAAGCAATAATATATTTTTATTAATATTTTGTTATTGAAAACAGGGTGAAAAAGGTCCTCAGGGCCCAGCTGGACGTGATGGAGTTCAGGGGCCCGTAGGTCTTCCTGGCCCTGCTGGTCCAGCTGGTTCTCCTGGAGAAGATGGTGACAAGGTCAGTTGCTGCTGACTGCAATGATGTATCATTTTTTATCCTTTCAAAACTCCAGAAACTTTGTATGTGTGTATGTTTTAAGTCGGATTACTCAACAAAGAATCTTAAACAACAGATTTAATCAGAAGCATGACGTGTTGTCCTCAGTTGACCAAGAATGCAGAAAGAAAGGAGGGAAGGTAATAAACAGTAAGGCAAAAGGGCCATGAAGTACAAGTAGAAGAAACAGGTGTGCCGCATTTCTGTGCAGAACTCAAATGTATGCAGTGTAAGAACAGAGTGGCCCATTATCAACAGCAATCTGTGTGGTTATTTATGTATTTATATATTACATTTCTACCGCTCCTTTCTTTTCATGATTGAAACCCAAGGCGGCTTACATATGGTTCCCTGGCGGTCTCCCATCCAGGCACTGACCACACCTGACCCTGCTTAGCTTCAGGGAGCTGGCCTTATGTGCCTTCAGACCATAGCCTGGGATGCTGTATATTATCTAATATTGCACATGAAACATGCAAGACGCAATGGTGATACTGTTCTATTCTCATGGATCCATGTTATTTGTGATGATGAGCCACTTGAAAATATCCAAGTATGGGAGAAGGGACATACTTTTCATTTTGCTTGGGGTCTCAAAATATCAAACTCAAACCACTAGCAGCAAGTGTTGGGAATAATGCAATACAGGGAGCTTGCTATGTGAATCTCTCCAATCAGGCAAATATTTTATTTATTTATGTATATTTATTATTTGATTCATATCCCGCCCTTCCTCCCAGCAGGAGCCCAGCCCACTTTCATGTGGTCCCCAATAGACTGGCATCCTTACAAAAAATGTTTAGAAACTCCTGACAGAGCATAAGATAAAAGTCTTTGAGAATTATAGGGTAGAAGTAGATATTTAGGAGAAAACAGTATTCTCAATTTGGTGTTTGCCACTGACATGCAAAGAAAGGGGTATCGTTGAAGGGGAGATGTGCTTTTCTTGCCCAGAAACTGTGTTAGGAATTCCCTTTCTTCTGGATCCCTTTCTCCTTACTGCTATTCCCAGTTATCCAGGAAACGCATTTAGGAACTCTGGCTGGGAGAAGGCATTGCAAAGGAAATGTGGTGGCTGAGGGAAGAGATAATCAGTCCCCATCCTGTCCCCATGCTTTTCCCATGCAAGTGTTCCCTTGCCACTCCTTTAGTCGTTGGCAAGCTTCCCATCATTACACTATCCACCTGTTCAGTTATGCAGTCCATTCTCATTGTCCCAGTTCAGATTATCATATTTCTGCTTAATGTGCCAAGATACGAATGAGCTCTTTGCCTCCACACACAATCCATTAATGAACCTCTTTGCTCACACATGCGATCCATTTGCTTCTCCCTTCACAGCTGGCCTGAATGTAATGCAGAAATCATTAATTAAAACCACAGTTTGGCCCAAACTGGAAAACTGTGGTTACCAGCTTCAGAACAAGCCAAGATCTTAAACCACTTTCAAACCATGGTTTCAGATCCTGGCTTTTTCTGAAGCTAGTAACCATAGTTTCCTGGTTTGGATGAAATGGAAAATTATGGTTAATTAGAGACTCTTCAGTTTAATTGTGGCTCATGTGAAGGAACAAGCAAAGGGGGGTAGCAAAAAGGTTTATTTACGTCTCAGTACAGTACATTACAGCTGGTATAGCACAATGGGGAGGAGAGCCTGGCTGGGAGTCCAGAGTCTGTGAGTTCAAATCCCTGCTCGTGTCTCCTGAGTGTAAAGGGCCAGCTAAAGATCATCCCCACAATGAGTGGCTCAGGGGTTACGTGCCCTGCCACCTGTGCAGCCGTGGGCAAGCTGCATAGTCCCAAGGAGCCCAGTTGCCCCCCAGCTGGCAGTTGCGGACAAGGAAGGGGCTGGCTTGTGCAGCTGTGGCAAGCTGAGGAGGCTCTAGCCAGCTGGGGAAGACTAGCCTCAGAGGGAGGCAATGGTAAACCCTCTCTGAATACTGCTTACCATGAAAACCCTATTCATAGGGTCGCCATAAGTCAGGATCGACTTGAAGGCAGTCCATTTCCATTTTCAAGCCAAGATATGATGACCTGAGTCTTATATAGTCAACAGTAATCCTCTGACATAGCTGCTCATAATATGAATTGTGATACGTTGTGGACAGAAGCAAGAAGCTGCTCTTCAGTTGACTGCAATTAAAGCCACTTTCTATTGAAGGAGACATGAGGAGGTATAAACAAAAGCAGAAGTTTCCTTCATTCAAAATCTAATTAGTTTCAATACCAGATTGTGCTATGAACCATGGTATTTAATACGTACACTGACCTGTCATACCACAAATGTGATTGATCAATGCAAAATTGCCCCTTTCAGGCCTTTGCTTGCAAAATGGTGGCATGAGGCAGAGAATAAGGTGACATTTAGAGATACTTCAGTATTGACCATAGCTAACTGAAAAGCAGGCTCTTTTAAAGGAGAAATTTATCATCTTTCTTTCTGTTACAGGGTGAAATTGGAGAACCAGGTCAAAAAGGGAGTAAAGGTGACAAGGGAGAAAATGTGAGTGTTTTCTTTTTCTCTGACTCCTGACTTCATTATATTGCTTCCTCCCCCCTTCCCCCATTATTGGTGGGGAAAAATGAATGAAGACAGCATTCAAAAACCAATATGCTGAACAAGCAGGAAAAAGGGCATTGTTTTGCAGAGCCATTTGCATTCCAAAACAATAAAAGCAGAGGAATAGGGCTCACTGTTACTTTGTAACACCTTTAAATGGCAGTATTATATGCTTATCGGGGTTGACCAACTTCTGTGTTCTCAGTGACCATTGTCCTTCAGACATGGACACATATGTTGCTCCAGAACCAGCTCTTTTGTAGACGGTCTCAAATAAAGCCAGCATCTTCTAGTAGCATAGGATTTTCTCTCTTTTTAGCATCTTTTGAGCATCCTTGGGGTCTCAAACCAGGGTATTTTAAGGACAGCATCCTCTAACATGGACATTCCCAATCACTCAGGTTGTCACTGGAGGTCTTTGTCAATTCACTCAACTCCAAAGTAGGGCAGCAGGGGCACATGGATGAAAGAGCCTCCTCTAGGCTTTGGAATTCCCTCTCCCAAAAGACTTGTTTGTTTTACTTCCTTTTGGACATTCAACAGATGGAGAAAACATTTGTTTATTTCATGATGGCATCTGGAAGTAGAAAAGCCCAATTGCCTATAGTCTGCTGCTGCTTGCATATGTGGTTGGTGTTTTACATCATTATGCTGTGAGGATTTCTGCAAATCGATGAAGTATTTGATGATGGATCAGTTTTACTGCTATTTTACTTTGGTTTTGCAAGTCACCTTGAGTGTATTAATACTGGGATAATTTTTTTTTTTTAAAGTAGAAGATGTTTTCAGTGATGCATATTTGAGACACATTTGAGACAAATCTGGTGGATATCTGGAAGCAGTCACTGAAAACAGTACTAATGAGAAGTTCAGGAAGAGTAGCTAGTTAGTTGTTATGTGGCTGTCCTGGCAACCTTTCCAAATTTCAAAGAAGGCATTGTAAAAGTTCTGCTGAAAATTTCCCCTATAAAGATGGGAGATTTGTATTCAGAGTGTAAAAGTCAGAGAGATTCCATAGCCATCGCATTCCTCTTCTCTTTTGAGTTTAATCTTATTAAAAAATGTTTTTATCCCATCATTGGGATACACAAGGTGATTGGCAAAACCAAAATAAAATAAAAAGTGTATCTGTCATCAAATGTATCATCAATTGTATAATGATGGTCAGGGGCTAGGTAAAAATTGATATAGGCACTGTCTAAATAGCTTTTCTTCCTGAATTTCTACTTAGCACTTTTTTTGCATAGGCATCTCCAGATATTCACCTGCTGTATTTGGGTTGTGTCTCAGATGTCTGTCACTATTCCTTTCTGATTTGTTGACAGTTCCCTTTCACCTAGTTCCATGTTTGGATCTCTTATTTGCTTGCAGGGAAGCAATTACATCACTTCTACTACTATTACTACTACAGCTACTACTATTCCAATTTGTTCAATAATCTTTTCATATAAACCTACATTTTCTTACCTACTTAAAAAGGTGTTCTCCTGTGATAAAATGCAAGGCTCCATTTAATTTTATCAGACTGAAAACAAGCAGTCCTAAGGTAATATTTTCAAGAAATATATAGTTTATAAAAGAAAATCCCCTCTGGGGAGAAATTACTCAGGCTTGTTTGGCATGCAAAGGTGGGCTGCTTAATTTGAAATTCCATTTTAAGTATATGTCCAAGCATGGCTAACTCAAAACCAGCTCTGTCGGTAATGCCTTTTTTCTAGGATAGCATAAATAGTATTACTCCTTCCTGGACTACTTTATTTTTTGAAAGGGGGGGGGGTTATGGCCAATCCCAAAGACAATTTACAACCTCTTTAGGGAAATATGATTCTAACGAGAAGCATTCATTTTGGATATGGATAGCCAAACTATCGTTGATTTTTCTCTATATAAATCTCCTCCAAAAGGGCTGATATATTTTTAGTTCAATAAAAGCCAGGGCAGGTCGTGATTCACATCCACTTTTAAATATCCTAAAATACTGTAAGCATAATTACCATTGATAAATGTCAGTTTCAAATGTATTGTAGACTAGCAAGTTTAAGACTTTGGGAGATGAGCAAATAACGCTCGACTGCCTTGAATGTAAAAGACCTTGGAGCAACAGCACCATCTCTCCAGAGAAAAGTGGAAATGCTTATTAGCCCTGAATAATGCAAAATACCCTCCTATGGACCTGCTGTTCATCTGGCTTTAGATGCCAGCATTACCTTTTTTTCTTTTTATTTCAGGGTCCTCCTGGACCACTAGGTCTTCAAGGTCCTGTTGGCGCTCCTGGTATAGCTGTAAGTATCTGCTTGTTACACATAATGAATGAGCGCTTTCCCCTGAATTCTCATTAGTTATACCAAACTTCAGACATAATTTATGTAGCATACAATGGAGAAGTTCTTAAATCCTAACCTCAAGGCATCTGTGTGTGCGTGCTCCTGTGCTTACTGAGGCTCCAGTCTTGAGTCAACATTCTGCTGCTTCAGTCTTGCACAAGTGTTATAATTCAAAGGAATGAACAAACATTGGGATAATGCTTGGTTCAGTTAATTCCAAGCTGTATTGTTGAATGCATATGGAAGCTGGGCTGGTATTTCCAAGGGCTGGTCCACATGGTCACTCTGTTTCTCATCACTTAATTACTCATCACTTGATGAGTTGCAGTAGAATATGTAAATTGACTCCACTGAAAAGAGATGACATTGAGTTGTCTTTTCACATATTCAAGCCATCACTTGATGTTGGATTCATACATGTGTGAATCAGCCTCACATTTGCTGATAATTGTTGTTGATGTGTATGGGGCAGCATTTAAAATAGGGGCTGTATCCAACTTTGCTCCTTCTTATAGACCCATTGAAATTAATGGACTTAAGTTAGCCATATCCATTTATGGGTACACGCTGAGTAGGACTAAGCTTGGATACAACCCTGGATTTCTAGGCCAGATTTAGCATCACTGTCTTTTATCATAGTCATGTGAGGGGTTGATGTAAAAAAATAATGATGCAGTCAGATTATCAAGTAGGTAAGCTGATCTTCAACATTCAATAATTTCCCCAATATTCCAATTTTAATACATAGTAAAAGATATGGAATGTGTCCACAAAAAGAGGAACCCATAACTGCAGGTTCCTGCCTTGCTGGTTTCCAACTTTTAAAAACATTATTTAATGCACATATGACAAACTGCATTCATAGCCTTACTTACCTGTGTAAACCTCATTTAATTCATTAGGACTTATTCCTTGTTAGGATTACGCTGTAAGTAGGGGAACCTGCTCTTTGGATGCATTATTTACTTAGGAACGTGTCAGGTCAATTTCTAGGCAAAGAAATGCACCACTTTTGTAAGTATTCTAGAGAGGTTTGGAACATAGAGCTAATATCATGAATTTATTGTATTTCCTGCATTCAAAAATAAATATTTAGTCCTTTCACATAAGATACATCATTTGTGATACTACAGTTGTGTGGAATGTACCCTAGTGAATAGTACCTATGACATTACAGGGACAAGCACCTGAACTCCTATGCCATTTTATGACCTCTGTTAAAAAGTCTGTTTTGCAAGCTAGTAATTCTTATAGGTTTATTTGCAAGGATGGAATAAAGATTGCAGTCTAGTACATGGTTAGCTGCTTAAATGTAGCTGAAAGTAGTATGTATGTAGCCTACAGAACTGCAGTCAAAATTCATGCTGTTTTTTTTCACCCATTGTCAGGGCAGTCCTTTTCACAGAACTAATGTAGCTAAAAAGTTACTGTATAGTTTATTCATTCGTTCTTTTAAAAATTTCTATGATGCCATTCAGGGCATAGCCTATTAAAATAGTAGTTTTTAAAAACATTTCATAGTCCAGCACAACTCTCACATAAAGCCAATTTAAACCATTTAGTAGAAACAATTTAAAAACCAGCAGCAGTATGGAACATTAAATAATCAAAAATTCAGATCAACCTATTGAAAACTGTTGTTCTTTTAGCATAAATATTCCTGAATTAGAATTAACCAGCATCTGCCAACTCTTAAGCACAGTAGCTGTATTGATCAATGGAGTACATAACAAATCTCATTTGGTGACTTTATTATGACTGGGCCACTTACTTTAATTGTATTTAGAGAACATAAGTCTAAGTTCATTGTAATTGTTGAATGAATAAATCAGAATATGTTCTCACAATGTAGCTCTCTTTTTATAAATGCAAAGTCTTATCCCAACCACATTATGCGGAATTAAATCTCATTAATCTGAATGCACATAATTTTGAATCAGAACAGAAGTGACATTAGTTGTACTTTTTAAAACTTTCACTAATCTGGGATTGTGTAATTATAGTGGTAATTGTGTCTGTTTTAATCTACTAGGGAGGTGATGGAGAACACGGCCCAAGAGGACAGCAAGGGATGTTTGGGCAGAAAGGTGATGAAGGTCCACGAGGCTTTCCTGGTCCTCCAGGACCCATTGGTCTTCAGGTATGTTATATCATTGTATTTGCTTTGTGTACCCTCTACCCTTTCCCACAAAAGAATTGGCATATGCTTATTCTGGATTTCATAACTGGAGAATGAGCAGTCTTTGGGCTGCTCGAAACTTCCTTTTTATAGCACATTATTGATGATTTGTGCTCATGATACTATCAGGGCAGTCACATGCAACCCCACTTTCAATACTGTTTGCTCCTCCTAAAGTTTTGGGGTGGTCACACTTCTTCATTTCCAGTCCATCCATATCCCGTATTCCTGCTGAAATCCTGTAACTTTTTATGCTACAAATGTTCTAGTTTATTTCAGTCCTGTTGTCGCTCTTTGACCCCTCCAGACAATGATAATATGGTAGCATTGAGGAAGCATTGCAGAACAAATTAAAGCAAAGTAAATCCACCACTAATGCACTATTATTGTGTCAAGAATATGTTGCAGAATATACCCACAATAAAACAGCTGTCTGGAGGGGCCTTTTATTAAAATTAGTGGTAATGTAACAACAACCAATAGCGTATATGAAAAAAATACTAATTATTGTCATCATTTATTAAACATTATTTCAGTAATCCTTACAAACAACCTTGTAAAGTAGGTGAATACTGCAGATAAAGGGAGAGATAGTGGCTAGGCTAAGGCTACCTTGTCAGTACATTAAAGGTGAGATTTGAACTGGGAACATCCTCAGCAGCCCAAATGATCAAGGGGCTTAGAGTGCCTTCCCCACTGAAGTCTTTGGGCTTTACAGTTTAAAGAGGGGGGGAAAGATGATGGATGGGGAAGACATGATAGAGGTGCATAGAGGCTGTAACTTTTTTTAAAAAAAGTTGTTGACAATAAATAATTTTTAAAATGCTGTAAACATACAGAGGAGATAATAATACAACAAAGACAACAACAAGGGCACAAATTCAGCAGTAGAAATAATAAAGGTCCAGGGCACAGAAAAAATACTTTGGATTGTAGCAGAGTAGCCGTGAAATTATATGAGGATAGGTTATCCAACCAGAATGGTTTATGAGATTTAGCAATGTGTCGACAAGTGGCATAAACTATGAATTTGTACCAGTTCTCAGTGAAATTGTCAGTACACCTTTGGCAAGTGGAAACATGGATTTGTTTTGTGAACTTGTCAACTGGCTTTACTTAACATTTTTTGAGGACAAGCTAGATGGCATTCTGAATAGACACATTTTTTATCCTCTTGAATAACGCTGGAATTCAGGTTGGTAGTAGATTCAGGACCGACAAAAAGAAAGTTCTTTGCACATAATCAGTGAATGGGATTCACTGAAGTTGTGGTAGCTAGTAGCCAATATGGCAATTTAAAAAGTAAATCCAGCGCAGCATTTAGAGCAGGGCCATAGCTCATTGGTAGCGCACATGTTGTGTATGCAGAAAGTCCCAAGTTCAGACTCTGCATCTCCAGGTAGCTATGGGACAGACCTCTGTCTGAAACTCTAAGGAGCCACTAGCAGACAATGTAGAGCAAAATGGACTAGTGTTTTGACTCTGTGTAAGGCAGCTTCCTAGGTTCCTAAGTATTAGAGAGATTAATGGAGAATAGGTCTATTAACAGGCTAAGAGATACCTAAATGGAAGCTCCATGTTCAGGGGGATATACCTCTCAGTACCAGATGCTGGGGATAAAAAGTGGTAGAGATCTGCTTTTAGTTTGGTGATTTATAAACCACACCTCGTTAAAATCAGTCCCAATATGTCCTGCCCAAAGCCAAAGGATTCAGACTGAGGCGAGGTGATGTCTTTTTCTCTTTTTATTAAAGTTATGGTTACATCCAAAGCTGTGTGCTTCATATATCTGTCTACTCTGATTCACTGCTTTCCCTAACTATCCTAACTAAGCAGTCTCTGCAGCATTTGGGGAGAGTTGACTCAGCACTTGTGCCTTGGGCGACACCTGCTTAAGCAGGAAAGGGTTTTGTGCATAAGCGAAGGCTCCACCTGAGTTCTACCCTTTGAAAGTCTCTCTTCTTCTGCCTCCTTGTGCAGGGCAAGGGGGGGGAGTCTCAGATGGCACATCTGACAATGGGGCTTCACTAGGTGACAGCACAACTTCTGGAAGCTGGATGCTGATTGGCTGGGAAGCATTTGAAGTGTCCGGCGGGGATTCCTGCATGGGCATGGATGGCTGAATCGGAGAGTTGTGTCCCAACTGCTCTGGCATTAGACTTGCAGGAGGAGCAGGAACTGCCTCCTTGGAAGTGCTGGGCATGGGAGTTTGAGGTCTTCCAGAACCCTCCCCGCTCATCTCCCTTCCTCCAGCTCCCCAAGGAACCTCATTTGACTCCCCTCCCTGATCTAGCTCTCCCTCCGACTGGGGCACAACAAAATATGGGCTTCAGATTGTTTTTTAAAAATAATAAAAATCATTCTTTTAAAAAAGCCACAAACCACAGCAGCAAAAACTCAAAGTTACATTACAGCACCACAAGAGAGACAAAACATCTCCTCCAGTCAACTAGCCAAATACCTGAGTAAATAAAAATGTATTTAAAAGACATCTAAAATTCATAAAAGTTGGCATCAGCCATATCCGTGAGGGGAGGACATTGCAGAAACTGGGTGCTACAACAGGGATCACCCTCTCATGTTTGCCACATAACACATAATTGGCAAGCGTGTCACTATTAAGCATCTCCACTTAAACTCAAAGACAGGGCTAGTGTATGGGGATGTAAGCGGTCGACTAAATACCTAGGTTCCATAGGGCTTTATATGTCAACACAAGCACCTTGAACCTGGCCTAGTAGCTAACTGGCAGCCAGTGCAGTTCCTTCAGAACTAGTGTTATATGTTTGCAGCTAGCCACCCCACTCATCAACCTTGCTGCCACATTCTGCACCAGTTGCAGCTTCTAAACCAAGCCCAAAGGCAGTCCCATGTAACATGCATTAAAATAATTAATCATGAAATTACCAGTGCATGGGACATAGTGGCTAAGCTATCTCTGTCCAGGAATGGACGTAGCTGGCATACCAGCTGTGAACAATGATGTACTCCTAGACTACATACCTGCTCCCTAAGGGGAGTGCAGCCTTCATCCAGAGCAGGTAACCACCACAATTGTTAGATATGGAAATCCCCCCCTCCATCTACAACTCCTCCACCTTGTCAGGAAAGTCTGTTCCCTTCATGCTTTGCTTATAACTGGCAGGTCAGTTTTGAAGGCAGGAATGCTGGACTACATGGACCCTCATCCTGTTTGAATAGGGCTCTTTTAATACTCTATTGGCTCACAACTTATTCTCGTAGACATTGCTTTACAGTAGATCCATGAGCATCAGCCTCATGAGACTGATCCTCCTGGGCTCTCCAGTAGCAAGATTCTAGAAGGTAGCACCAGTCAGACAATGTGCTGTATAGTTTATTACAGCAACATAATCAGGGTGTAACATTTGATATGAGTGCAACATTTAGAGCACTCTTCTTTTTATTAATTAGCATAAAAATGCTTTTGGATAGGAAATCAAACATGTTTTCCTTTATTTCTAAGTCAAGAGACTTGGTTTTTAAGATATGATCATATAAATATAGCACAGCTTGAAATGTGCTCAAAATTTCAGGGACTGATTAACATCACTCTTTTTAGGTGTTTGGAATGGAAACACAGTATAAATTTGATTCATATTGAAAAGAGTAATATGCTTCACCTCTGTATATTTTGATTTAGTGAAATGCTACATAAGGGTAACTACCCATTAGTTAGAGGCTTAAAATAATGAACGTTGAATTATGTTTCCTTGAATCTCATTTTCATTCAAGTGTACTAAGGATACCAAAAACGATGATGATAATAAAGGACCACTGAGCAATCAAGAGCTCTGTTTTAGTTGCTAATGCCGTTCTCACAATAAAAAGTAAAACCCTTGCAGAGCTTATTCCTTTTTTATTTATACTATTTCTCAATAATAAAATCACATCAGATGTACTGAAATTGTCCTCATGGTCTCACATTTGCATGTCATTCATGCTCCCTCTCAGCTGTCTCCCCTTCCCATCCTGGCATCTTCCATATGCTTAAAAGAATTAAGTTTCACTCATGTAAAGATGCTCCCTCCCCCAATGCACTGGGACCAGAGGGTGCTGGTAAAATCATTCCCTCTAATCACAAGCTAGATTTGTCAGTCATAAAGGAGCTTCATCTCCAAATCCTGGCATTTCCATTAAATACAGAAATAAGCTTCTCCTTCTTCCCCCACACCCTGGCATTTTCTTTATATGGTAAGTGTAGAAACATAGTTTCATTTTTAGTAAATGCTTGTCTGCAGCATGTTTTTAATGTCCGGATCATCAGAGCAGCACAGAGCAGTTCAGGGGTCCCTTCTTCAACTTGTGCAGCCTCATACAGGTATCACTCCACTTTAGACAAGCCCAAAATTATTCTGTGACACCCTGCCTTGTCTGAGATTTGTTTGAAGGCAATGCACACCCTATATTTCATAATGTTTTAAATACTTTTTAAAAAGTTGTCTTCTACAGTGTCTTGAGTATATCAATACTCTAAATATAATGTGTTTAATTAATAATGTACATCATAAAATGTTTCATAATATTAATAAAGTGCTCAATATAAGAGTTATTTTATGACAAAAATATTTTAGGCAAACTTTAGGGGCAAAATCCCTCTTAAGCTGGTTTACACAATAAAAAATATAACGCAGTCACAAAACTCAAAATACCCAAAACATTCATACAATACAAAATATGTAAGTCTAATGCAAAAACTACAAATCATTAGCAGTAAACAAGTGAAAGGGCATTTGGACTTTAGTTTAAGGGAAGGTTTTGGACCAAAGTCAAAGGAAAGCATTCTAGGAAATACCTGTATGTAGAAACAGGACAAAGTATGTAGGGCTGGCTCCAGATGATGATGATTATGGTGATGGTGATGATGATGATGATAGTTTCTCCCTGTATTTAAATGGTAATATTGATTGCCTAATCCTATTACAGATACCATTTAGAGAGGTGTGGAAATTCCTACTCATGTTTCAGAACACATGTAAATTGATATCACAGGTAGAACTGATCAGGTGGGATGAACAAAAATGTGGATTTTTACTTAAATGCCCTAGAAGCACTGGCAACCACCACAGAAAATGGCTCATTGATTAAAAAAATAATAAATTGAACTTCATAACAGATACAACTGCTCGTGACTTAGAAGAGAATATTGGCTCCATTAAAAGCAAAGCAGCAAAGTTCCCACTGGTTTCAGGAGTGAACATATTTCAATGTAATTATTTGCAAGATTGTATTTGAAGACTGATTTGGCAAAGACCAACATATTTAACCTGAAGCATGTTTATTCTTCCATTGTCATTAATAGTACCATTTACAGGTTTAAAAAGTTGAACTTGCATGTAACTTTCAAAATAATTGAGGGCCTAAATGTGAATTACTAAAGGCAGGTTTATGTCTCAATAAATCTTAATAACAAACTGTTGGGTAAGTTGTTAGTATCTGTCATGACAGCAAATTGTAATTGATGAGATGCTTGCATCCATAACACAGAGATCTTTACCTTTTCCACAGTCACACCTACAAATGAGTGATTTGTTGGCAATTATTCATCCAAGACATTTTGGCTGCAATTATTCTAACCCTTCTGTCATCAGTGTACCTCTTCCATAGTTGAGTATTTATTGTGTGGCTTGAAACCCCATCCTAAACACAGTGGCATAATCCAGATCAAGTTAAGCATTTTTTAATCCCGGTGTATTCGTAGAAAAATTGATCATATACTTGAACACATATTTTTGTCATTGCATTTATATCCTTCCCTTCCTGTAAGAAACTTGCGGCAGACTATACGGTTCCTCATCCCCTCCCCCATTTTATCCACACAGCAACCCTGTGAAGTAGGGTAGGATGAGTGATAGTGACTTGCCCTAGGTCACCCAGTAAGCTTCATGGCTGACTGTGAGCAGGATTATTCTTGCCTCAATCCACTTCACAAGCCTCCCTTCTAAGAGGCTCACAGCATGTGGTCCCCTCACTTCTGGCTCAAGCAAATACACAGGATATTTTCCTCTTATGTAGGTAACAATAGGGAAGGCTACTTCAGTAGCCAAGGCTGCCTTGCTAGATCATGGCCAGCATCATTACATATATTAGAGGGTTAAATCCTGCAGAGTTATTCCAATGCAAGTGATGAACTGGATAATCTGAGTTCCAAAAATGAGTAACTTGCAGTCAGTTCTGAAACCCAGTTAAATCAAATGTAGTACCATTGACTTCAATGGGACTCTAATCAGTTTAAATCTAAGGTTACCAATTTAACTAGATAGCAGATCAGGATGCACATCACCCACTTTTAAACTATCAATGCCAAATTGCTGTCACCTGTAACTGACACATTATCATTGTAACTATGAAGCCCAATCTTTTCAATTTTATAAAGAAGAGGATCTCAACAGCTGAGCATATTGGTTATTGAATGAGCAAATTGGTATCAAATTTTCCTCCAGAGACTATCCATCACAAATGGATTGTGATTTTACCTGTTTCTAAAGAATGAGATCACTAAGGGTGAAATACTGCTTCTATTGAAGTGTGTAGCAAAACTCCCATTGCAGATTGCAGCCTAGATGGGTAATTTACACAAAATGGGATTCTACATTTTGGATGGTTCCTTAAAATTACATTTTCAGTCTGTTTAAAAAGGAGCCCGTGGAATCCTACAAAGGAAGTGAATTTGTAGATACTCTATAGTGCATGTTCTGCTCAGAATAATATACGTTATCTGTTGATGAAATAATGTAAGAATTTAATTTAACACTCAGAGCACAATTCCTGTCCCCATGGGCACTCAGCTATGTACAAGTGGAGGAATCACAATGCAGACCAATGGCGTCTTTCTCCCTTTATCCCCTTCCTTAGCACGTGCATAGGCCAATACTGTAAACAGGAAGACTGGCATTCTGCAGGCACAAGGCTGTCTTTGTGCTGATAAGGATTAGGCAGTCAGGGTTGATATTTTGTGCAAGCTGATGTTTTGAGGTGTTGGAAAGACTCGTTTTGAAAAACAACCCTTCTTAAGGCTCTGTTACAGTGGTGAACAACCTGTGACCAAAGGTTGCATGTGGCCCACAACCTAATTTCATGTTGTCCTTGGTGGCAAAGAAGGGGGAAAATGAAGGGAAGGGGCTGGCATAGAGAGGGAGAATGAGGTGGCAGAGAGAGAGAGAGAGAGAGAGAGAGAGAGAGAGAGAGAGAGAGAAGGGTTGTCTGCCCACTTTTGACTCAGGTTCTGTTCACCACTGTGTCCAGCATGTGGTCCTAACAGGTTACCCTTGAAAGAAAAAAGATTGCTTACCCCTGTTCTGTTACATGATTATAGCAAATATTTGTGAACTTTTAAGAATAAAACCACTAAATAAATATATACTTAATAGGAGAGGAAGAGAGATCCAAATGATTGAGTGTCCATATATGCTGGAATTCTGAATGAATTCAAAGCACATCAGCGGATATGTATGTATGATGTGCTGTACATCCAGTAATACACCCACATTTAGTGCACCTCTAAACAAATGAAACACCTGCCATTATTTCCTACTTAGAAACTGGCAATGAGACAAGAATGCATTGGCTCTGCCATCCTGCATCTATTGCAATCAATATATATATTTCGTTATGCATATTACTATCCATTACAGCCATTTGTTTGAATGCACCAAAGTCTATTAAACTTCCAAACAATTGGGATGAAATGGATAAACCTTACAGTAAGGAAAAGTGAGATTGTCTCATTCATGCATATTAGATAACGAGGGGTTGTGCCCGTGCTCGCTTCACTCACCAACCCTGACTACCCTCACCACTCACCAAACTCCCCCACCCCTCATCAACCCCCACTCCACCCATGGTAACCCCTTGGACTTTCCCCTTTCACCCCTGCCACTACTAAGCCCCCCTAAACCATCCCCCGGGCTCTCTAAAACTATCCCTCCTCCCAGGCATTCTCAAACTGTTTCCCCCTCCTCCCAGGTGTTCTCATCCCATTCCCCCCTCCTCCCAGGTGCTCTCAAACCATTTCCCCTCCTCCCAGGTGCTCTCAAACTGTTCTCCCTGTTCTCACCTCCTCCTAGGTATTCACAAACCATTCCAGGGCACTCCTCCAGGTAGCCTGCTTATCTCCTCCCGCCCAGGCCAGCACTGTCACTGCCACACAGTGCACTTAGGCCTCATTCCCACATAGCCCACTTATCTGCTTTCCACCCAGGTCGGTGCTGGCACTGCTATTTGCCTCCTGGCTGCTTACCTGCTTGCTCCACCCCACAGTTGCTTCCCTCACTCATCTGCCCCTTGCTCGTCCTCCCTCAGTTGCTTTCCTCACTCCGCCTCCCCTCATTTGTCTGCTCCACAGCCACTTCCCTCACTCATCTGCCCCTCGTTCATCCACCTCACAGCTGCTTCCCTCACTCGTCTGCCCCTTACTCATCCACCCCACAGCCACTTCCCTTGCTCATCCACCCCTTACTCATCCACTCCTGCTCATCTGCCTCAATCCATAGCCACCCAGTCACTTTCCTCCTATGCCAGCCATCTTTGTTTCCCGGACACCTCGCTTGCTGCCCTGATCTGCCATGCCCCCATGTCACGGTATGTCACATCATTACTCCGTGACGATGTAACATCTTTATATAGGAAGATGTAACTGTGTATAAAAGAGCACACAGGATGACACAAGCATTGTGATGCTGTGTAACGGGGTGACTTCTTTGCTTGCTCCATGGCTCATTTCCTAGCAAATGACTGGAGCTCCTGCAAGTCCCCTCCCAAGGAGGCTGAGTGAGGCTGCTACTCAACACTGCAGACATGCAAAAAAAAAAAGTTTCATTGCTTGAGCAACAACCAAGCTTTCCTCATGAAAATTGGTCTGAAGAAGGTGAAGGGCCATCCTACACATTCCAATAAACACACATTTAAAAAACATTCTGCTATATGTCTCCAAAGATACTGTTTACTGCAAACAGCACTTTGGGGGGGGGTTCGAATGGCAGCCAGGGTGCGTGATTTTCAGCAGAAAACTGAGGATTGGTAGCATTTTCTGGATTGGGTCCATGTTCTTGCTTTTTCTCTAGAATAGTGATGGCCAGTGTAGAAGTGGCTTGTTTGTGTATGAACTGCCAACTCATAAGAAAATATCATGGTGGTGTACAATGAAAGAACAAAAACTTCATAAAATTATGAAATCATAAATACATAACAAATGACCAACACTGAATCAAAGTAATTCCCTAAACATGCCTATAAGCATCTTTATCATAATGTGTAGATTGCCACTCAGTTGCACATGGATCCCGCTCACACAGGTCACCAACGGGAGAAACATCAGAACAGACCAATCTGGGGGCCTTGTAAGTGCCTTCCAAATAAATGCCTGATTGGTCCTTCTCCTAGCTGATAAAAGGAGGCTTGACAAAGGGACTCTATTTAGCTGTTGTGTTCAATGATGCCAGTGAAACATAATTTCACCGGTTTTGAATATAAATTTGAATAACATCCTAATGCTTGAACTCAATATGAAAAGAAGACTATTTCCTTCAAAAAAATTCTGACTTTGAATGAAAAATGAGATTCTGCAGATATCCAGTGTTTCTTTATATTAAGTATATTTTTGTTTGTTTGTTTAGATAATTTATATCCCACTTTTTTAAAAAAAACCTCTAAGTGGTTTACAAATACTATAAAATATTACTAACAATCATAAAATAAAATAAAAATATTTTATTAAAAAATCCATCAATTAATAACAACACAATCAGCAATTGAACAGGATAACCCTTTATTAGTCTAAGTCCTGGGCACCAATTGCTGCTTGCACAGCTCTAAGCAAACGCTCCACGTGGGAGTGTTTTTAAGATTCTATTTATTTATTTATTTATTTTATTTATTTCATTTTTAAACCGCCCATAGCGAATAGCTCTCTGGGCGGTGAACAAAACAAGATTAAAATACAATATTACAATAAAATTACAATAAAATCAGCAACAAGTTAAAAAAAAAAAAAGCTTCTCAACTCTAATAGTCAAAAACGCAGTACTCACGATCCGTTTTACATAACCCTGGCTGTACTGGGATTGCCCTTGTGAGAAAAAGACCCAAAGGATCTCAAGACATGGAATGCACAAAATGTATGTTGACAATTAGGGATGTGTAAGCACCTTGATGCTTGCCCTGGAAGTGGTTGAGCTTTTGCAAGCATTAAAACTGAATTCTCACAAAGGCTTGAGCTTTTTGTCAGCATTAATTGTGAACTCTCATAAAATGCTTTAGTCCCCTACTGCCATCACCTTCACTTATACCTGTCTTGGGACGAGACAGCAGAAGATGAACATAAGTGGTCCACAGGTCATGCTAGAACATTTTTCCCCTCTGAAGAACATGAATTTCAAGTCCTAGAATGTATTGTAAGAAACAGACCCTGTGAATATCATTCCTTCTGGGGAGAAAGATTTCCAACCTTATTGGGTTATTAGAAGAAAGGATCATGAAATGGCATATCGTTTACAACATGGGGCACAGCGGTGGAATTTTTAACCTCACAGAGGGAATCTGTTATCCATTCAATCTCAGAGTAAAGTGTGAGGTGTTTTTTTAAAGATTAGTAATGTGAGAATATTGGAACCATGCTGTACGATTTCTACAACATGGTCCACACAGCCTGGAACAAAAACTATATGTTAAATTGTGACTTTGTATAATTCAATGTAATTCAATATATTAGCAGAACATGCCGTTTCCATGCCCTGTAGTGTGTAAGCAGACTGTTTTGAACAAGCAAAGTATTTGTCTTCAAAATACACAAATATGCAGAACAGAATAAAATGCTGTCAAACTGATGCAGTGCTCACACAATTTGACATACAAAGTGCTATACATTGGTCAAGTTACCAATACTGGCTTCAACACTTGTTACATGAACCCTTGGAAGGCAGAGCTGCAACAGAATAACTGAGAAGCAGAGAACGACATTCATTTTGATAAGGAAATGTTTTAAATTTACATTTAAAGATGTATCTATCAGGGATTGTAATTTGCGCTGTTTGAGTTTGAGAAAATTAAATATATAAAATCTCTTTTTCTCTCACTAGGGTCTTCCTGGCCCACCAGGCGAAAAAGGTGAAAATGGTGATGTCGGTCCAATGGTAAGTCATCGTCCCCCGCTTCAGTCTTCTATATGCAGTTATATGCAGGCTTCCCATGGGTATCTGGTTGGCCACTGTGAGAACAGGATGCTGGACTAAATGGTCCACTTATGTGATCCAGCAGGCTCTTATGTCCCACTGACATAGAGTATCATACAAAACAGGGACCCTTTCCTTCTTCCACTTTCCTTTGGTCATAAGACTCTCAGATGAGGCCTCGCTCCAGGCATCTAAGACTTCTAAGTGAGTTTATGAACCACCCAAATATGGCCATCTAAATACTACAGGAATAAGTACATACAATGTAGCTGTGACTCCCTTTGTCATATATTGGTAGCTCTTAGCTAGTTCTGTGAAAGTCTATGCCAAAGAGCCTTGTGAATGTAAACCTGAATCATTATTTTTTGTTTCCTACAGGGTCCCCCTGGTCCCCCTGGCCCAAGAGGTCCCCAGGGTCCAAATGGAGCTGATGTAAGCAACGTTTCCTTCCAACAGTGTTTGCATTCATATTTTCTTTTTAAAAATTAGCATGTGACCTAACTTACATGTTCTTATCGTCCTAGGGTCCTCAAGGTCCACCAGGGTCAGTTGGTTCTGTTGGGGGTGTTGGTGAGAAAGTAAGTAAGCATACAACTTAAAAATACAACTATAATGAATGGGGTGGCAAAGAACATATGTATATAAATGATTTTAATCTTACGTTTTATGATGCAAGGCAGTGTACATATTCCAGTCAGTTGGAGCACTTCCAGATTGTTGCTATTTTCTGGTGGAGTTCAATCACATATTCAGGAAGCGTAATTATAATTGGTTGGGAGGTCTTGCACCAAAACCCCACTTCCACAAAAGTTTGGACTTTTTGCAATTAGGAAAGTGATGGGAGAATGCACTGGAATGTGTGGGATAACACTTGCTTTGACACCACACCATCTAACCTCCCTGCAAACAAATCTCAATGAATGCTTAATAAATAGCCAATGTTGTCTAATCTCCCTGCAAACAAATGAAGATGAATGCTCAATAAAGTCGTAATTTGGAAACACACTTGGGGGTTTTTTGGGGGGGGGTTGTTTTACACAAATAAACCCAAATTACTGTCTTTCATGGTTAAAGAGAAAATTTGGAGATATGTGTAGCGTCTGGTCGGGGATCAGAATTCAAAATGAAGATAGCAGGGCTTCCAGTGAGTGCTCTGTACAGGGCGTTCCCACTGTTCTCTTTCTCACTGGGATAATTCAACCTTTTTAACTGTACTAATTATAGATGTGCAAAGCAGGAACAGAACAAAAGATGAGGTGAGGATTGTTCATAGATAGGAGTATTGCTTATCTGCCAAATGGGGGAAGCCTAATCCTCCAAGTGATGCACCTCCTCGTTCTTCATCCTGTAGACTAACAGCATGAGGAGAAGCAGTTGCCCCAACAGTAGGTGGACAGGCATGAATTCTGAGACCCATGTTTCATCCCAACAGTCCATATTTAAAATTAGAAAAAAAATTGTGTAAAGTGAAATCTCCCTTTATGCGCAATTTGCATAATTTATTTTGCATGCAGTTTGATTAGGGGAGTAGCATACAATTCACACAGCTCTCCTTATGTGATTGCATCATTACACACAAACATGCACACAGAGCACTGCTAAAAATCAAGAGGTTCAAACAGCTGCCAGAACTAACTGATTAGGAAACTTAAGAGACTGAAAGCTAGTGCATATATTCCTTGTCCAGGGATCCAGGACATGTAGGCTCTCCTCGTGCATACAAAGTATTGAGTAACTCATGCTCAGGTCAGTAGATATTGCAGAATTTGAGTTTTTGAGGAAGAACAGGCATGCAGCTTGGGCCTAAGTAGCACTCCTGTCACTCACATATTTACCAAACACATGCAGTGCTGAGTAGGGGAGGTGGGAGCATGCATCTATGTCTTTATGACACACTTCAAAATTATATCCCACACACCCATAATTTCCAGGAATTTTTTTTTGCCTGGGAGCTTCTTGCACAAGAATACACACCTGTAATGACATGACAAAGACCTTTCGGCAAAAGTTTACCATGTCACAGAATATCATTCAAAGAGATAGCCATGTTTGTCTGCTTCAGCAATCCCAACAAAGAATTTTGTAGTTTAGTAAAGACTAGGGCTGCAATTCTATACACACGTTTATTGGAGTCCTATTGAACTCAGGGGTGCTTCTGTGTAGACACCTGCACAATTGCACTGCAAGAAATTCATTATGGCATAACCTTTTATGGACTTGAGTTCATGTCATCAGACTCATTGAATGTTTATGCCATAATAAATTTGACAGTCTTTAAAGTGCTATAAGACTCTTTGTTGCTTTTACAACATAGCATGGGAATCAGTCAGCATCAGTCTTACTGCGGAGTTGATACTGATAATAGCATTTGGAATTTTGCAGTAGGAAGTGTCTTTGTCAGGTATATGAGCTCATATCCCAGAGATTTCACCTATTTTTGGTTTTGTATTCAATTTATAGTAGACAACAGTGACTTAAATGCTTTGCACAACCTATGAATATTTTACCAAAATAAAGACCCTTTCAAGACTGGTCTTATTATTTGGTGCATTTTACTATTTTTTCTACACCACTGGGTAGATTAGCAACCAGTATAGACCTTTTTCATCCAGTTATGTAGGGGAAAGGACACATTTATGCAGTACAATGTATTGATATTGGTTTTATTTATTTTTTAATAGAATCACAGAATACCATTTTAACATAGTGAGCTAATACAAAAACAAGAAATGGAAAAATGAGTTTTGAGAAGGTTAAACACTGCTGGACTTTCATTTTTCATTTCTCAAAAATATGGGGCAATACACACACATCAGACTTACCTCATTTACCAGATTTAACTTTCCCTATCACTGGTGGCAGAAATCCTTGGAAATAGATTACATTAAGGAGTCCAAAGTGTAGTGGTTCAGTCAGTTGGTTTTTTTTGCAGTGTCCAAATCTTGAGAACCCCAGAGTCAGTGGCACATTCAAAGCCTTCTTCCATTTGGCTCACATTGCTAGATAATGGTTTATCCAATAACTTTGGGTTTTAATAGGTAGATGGTAAGTACCAGATGTCGCCATGTGGGGCACTGTCAGGAGACCCTCACACCCATTAATACAAAATGAAAATGGTACCTTCTGTGGCATTGACATGTCAAAAATAAACTTGAGAAGCACATGTCAGCACAATTGTATCTAAATCCAGCAAATAGTGTCTCATATTTGAAATGATCAAATTCAGAATCTTTTTTAAAACACATTTTACAAATGGTTTCTATCTCACTTCGCCCATCTGAGCCCCACCTTTCTCCGATGAGGGTAATGCCAAGAGGAATCACAGATTTAAAAATCTAAGTTTTCCCTTCTGATTTTTAAGATCTCAAAGTCAAGGCATGGGAATTTTTAAAATTGAGATGATATACTTCAAATTCATATCAAATTAAATCTAAAGTTATCGCTTTATGCATAGTTCGTTATGCACACTCAGTATATCTGTCCATATTGAAGGATCTGCCCAAGCTTTATGTTTGTAGATGGCTTCATTGTTATTAAGGACTAATAGCAATATAAAAGACAAAAGGCTGAGACATGGGCACGTCCTAGAGAAATATAATTTATTCTGATGTAGTTGCAGCATAATTGAACAAAAATGAAAATACATGGGTTGTGCAGTAATAACTTTTTTTTTGTTATCCAGACAGATACTTAAAACTGGGTAGATTTGTTTGCTTGTGAGTGTTAGGATATGGCACAGTGAAAGAAGCAAGATACTCTGAAGGCCCTTCAGAAGATTTCCAATCTGTGTTGTTTTCTTGACCTAGCAATCGTCTAAAGAGGCAAAGCCCTCTTGAACTTTCCCTTTACACTCTTCACGGATGAAGCCCTCTCTAAATTGTTTTGCCTCTGAGCACCATGAGTCCTTTCCATAATCTTTTTGGCACACTACTCAGCTCTTGTCCCTCCAGGTGCAGATCTACTGATTGAAGGCACAGGTCATTTGAAATCATATAGATTTGTCATGGGGCACTTTTTAATCACTCCCAGAAAGTGGGGGCAGTTCTTTATTTTACAGCCCCAGGTACTTTTCCTTTCTGTCTAAAGGAAGATGCAGCCACTTAGTTGGATACTTTCAACTTATTTTAAGCCAATAAAATAAATAAGAACTGTAACTCACTGGACCATTGGGTTTTCCTTTCCTCTTACAATCTTTTTAATGATATTTTCCACTGCTGTTGACATCCTTCACAAAACTTTGGTTCTGCTTATCTTTTCCCCTTCTCCCATTATTTCTATAGGTTCCCTTAAGGCAACATCCCCCCTCTATTATCACAGGCTTCCAAACTATCCCCATTGCTTCATCATTTTTTCTGTTGAATAATTCTGTTGAATAAGACACTTCCTGGTATCAACATTGTGAAGTGCACAGCGCATCATAAATACAGTATCATGATCGTTTGGCACAAAAGGCTTACATATCTTTTTTTCCTGAAAGAAATGCATTATGGGCTGATCCTCAGCATATCTACTCAGAAGTACATCCCACTGAGTTAATGGGACTTACTTCTAGGTAGATGTGTATAGGGTTGTAACCAAAACCTACAACTAAACTTCATTACTAAACAGCAATGTTGACAAATTTTGGAACTGGGGCAATTCAGAAATTTCCAGTCTAGTTCATTGAATTGGGAGGCACTGAAAACTACAGTTCCCATATATGTAAATCAGGCCGGCAAGGCCTCTCCTATCATCAGACTCCTCTCCAGTTTCAGTTCAATACAAACACATGACTGTGCAAAGGTAGGTTTGCTAGGGAAGGCAGAGACTAGCAGGAAGGACAAGAGTCAACAACCCCCCCTCCCTGGGCTTGGCCTCCCCCAGCTTTCTTGTAGAACTGTCTGAAAGACCCCAAGTTTTTCTAAGAGTTCTCTAACAAAAGTCTAGAAAACCCAAAGCGGGAAGGGCCCATATACTACACATAATTACACAGGGTGGTATTCAGTGCTACTCAGAATAGACCCATTGAAGTTTATAGACATGTCTAACTTAGTTCTTAAGTTTCAGCGGGTCTACTCTGAGGAGGACATAGTTGAATACAACCCAAAGGAACTTCCTAGAGCTTTCTTTTTTTAAAAAAAAAAATGGCTGTGTGAGTTATAATTCAGGTTTAGAAAATACACAAAGAAAATTTGTAAGTGCAAAGAAAATTCTGAATTTTATAGAAGTTCAGAGGTATAGATTTCTGAGCTTCTACAAAATTCAGTGTTAAAAATTTGCTCACCCTCCAGGAACAGCAAGGTTCCTTGCACTGTAAACACCATAAGATCAGGCTATATATTTCTTGATCTCTTCTCTGTTTCCTTTCCATGGTGTTTTTGTGGAAGCATGTTTTGGCCTAAAGTTCCCCTTCAGGCTATGCTCAGCTTCCTAGAATTCACAGCCTGATGTAGAGAGTGGAAGTAGATTTTGGTATGCCTCTGTTATTGTAATTAATTTAACTTGTATAGCCACCCATCAATAAATATTCCCTGCACAGACTACAAATAGACAGTAGTAAGATTATGATATATAATAGTTAAAAGGAACCAACAAATTAGTCAGACTGAGAGAACAGCATTTGATCACATTCGTTCACTGAAACCAATATATACATAGGCTAGAACTCTAAAGTGCCTCTATTACACTTAAGCACAAACTGCTTAAAAAACAACTTCTCCCCAAAGTACTCTCCTTTTTAGAGCCGTGTTTGGAATTAAGGAAAGGGGTAAGGAGAAGAAAGGAAGGCTTTGAACAACACATAGTGGCTGTGTTCTGAACTGGTGAGGGGAAGCTCTTCACCAGTGCATAAAAGGGAAGAAGGAATGCTGACCTGGAGAGACATACAGACATCACTAAACTGATGGTGCTCTTGTTTCAGTTCTGATCTTACAAAGGCATGGATTGTTTTTGTGGTGGCTTTGATAGGAGGGCATATAGCCCAGGAGCAGTATGCTTGCATAAAGTTCTAGGTTCAGTCTCTGGCACCCCCCTCCCAATTAATAGGATCTCCGGTAATAGCGCTAATGGAGACCTCCCCCGATGCTTGAAGTTGCTGCTAATCAGAGAGGTCAATAATGGCCTTGATGTATCAGTGGCTTGACTCTGTATGAGGCAATTTTATATGTTTATATATTGATGATAAGCACCTGTAGCCCTAAGATATGGGTGGATCAGTGCTTATACCCTTGACCCAGTTGCTTTTCCTAGAAATATGTAAAACTCTTCTAGTCTCAGACTAGAGATAAGGGAGAAATTCGATTCAGTTCACATTCATACTTCACACTTATCTGAATTTTGCAATATAGATTACTGCAGTTAGATTGCTGCAATGCTCTCTACGTGGGGCTGCCTTTGAAGACAGTTCGGAAACTGCAGCTTGTGCAAAATGCAGCTGCCAGATCGGTAACAGGGACTAGACGGTTCGAAGATATAAAACCGATTCTGGTCCGCTTGCATTGGCTGCCTGTATGTTTCTGAGCTCGATTCAAGGTGCTGGTTTTAACCTATAAAGCCTTACATGGCTTAGGACCACAATACCTGATGGAATGCCTCTTCTGACATAAACCCACCCATACACTATGCTCCACAACCAAGGCCCTCCTCTGGGTGCCTACTGAGAAGGAAGCTGGCAGTCTGGCAACAAGGGAGAGGGCCTTCTCAGTGGTGGCCCCCAAATTATGGAATGATTTCCCTGACGAGGTACACCTGGCGCCAACACTGTTATCTTTTTGGCACCAGGTCAAGACTTTCCTCTTCTCCCAGGCATTTTAGCATGTGTTTTAAATTGCTTTTTTAAAAAATACGTTTTTAAATTCGTATATTTTAATGTTTTTAATTGTTGTAAACTGCCCAGAGAGCTTCGGCTATGGGGCGGTATACAAATGCAATAAATAAATAAATAAATAAATAAATAAATAAATAAAATATAGTTCTCCAATTAAACAAGTTTACAGAAATGCATATATTAGGAGAAAGTATACATAAAAAGAATATATCAATGAAAATAACATACGCAGTGCATTCAGTTAGGAGAAATGGCTTGCAAAATGTGTACATTAGTCAAAACCGCATAAAAATATGTTTATTAGGAAAAATTTGCACTAAAATGCTGAAGAATCTTCACAAGGATTCTTTAAAAAAAATCTCAAAGAAACGTGGAGAACCAAATTTAAAACTGGAGAAATGAGAAACTGAGAGAACTGAACAACAGATCCTTCCATCCCTGTCTCACACCCATGTCCAATCTTTTGCTGCACAGTACCAGCAGAGTGAGATAGTCAGGCTCTAGACTCAAGAAGGGACTTTGTCTACCTGCACTGGTATTGGATGCCAAGGCATCTCCAATCACCATGTACTCGAAAGAGCTGGGGGAGAAACCTACATGGAGTGCTGTTTTAGTGGCAGTCCTGTGTCTTGGGTAACATGTCACTGTGTCCTGAGCAAAGCAGCATATCGCACAGAGTAGAGTACAAAAATATAAACTAGGCCTCTGAATAGAGTTTTTCATTGTGCAAAGAGCCTCCATGAATAGAAAAGGTTCCCTGCTGCAGAAGTTATACTAGGACACGGGGAAACTGGCACAAGCTGTGTGGTTGCAGAATCAGGGTTAAAGGGATTTTAAATACAGCCCTTTCTACTTAAATTGCCCTTTCACAGTTGAAGGGCTGAAGAGGATTTCTGCCAACAGTGGGTGGAATCAGGAGTGTTGATGCCATGCCACTCATTCCTCTGAGCTTAGACACAAAGGATCAGGTTGTTAGAATATAGTCACTCATAACGAGCGGTGACACCAAAGCTTATAATTACCTGGCTCTATATACACATTCATCCAGCATATAATGCTCAGGTATATTAGAAATTGACCATCATTTCTCCTGGGCTTTTTCCCACCAGCCTGGACTGTTAAATGAAATTCTCCTCATGCATGCTCAGCATTCAGCACATCAGGCCCCAAAAGGAAGCTGCTTCATATATGCATGCACAGAAGTTCTTTGACGTTACCCCCTGGCTCTCAATGAAAGGGGAGGGAGCATTGCTCAGTGGCAAAGCCTATATGCGTTGTGTGTAGAACAGTCCCTGGCATTCCCAGTTAACAGGATCAGGTTGCAAGTGTTATGAGTGACTTTCTACCTGAGACCCAGGAGAACCTCTGCCAGTCAAAACTGACAGTGCAGGGCTAGATGGACAAATAAATTGGCTTGGAATAAGGCAGCTTCTTCCTAAAATGTCATTGATCCTTTAATTTACTGAATGGCATAGATAAATGAACTGGGGGAACATCTGAGGCCTTTGTTGTGTCATTTGAGTTCATTACAACTTCAGTCATTCAGGTGGTACCAAATCACAATTTCCTAAAGGAGCAGTGAGATAATGTGTTTGTGCATAGTGCCCTCAGCATGCTCACAACAAGGTCACAAGCTAAGAGGAAACACTCAGAAAACAAAAGAGTTTTTCCCAAATGCTTGCCAAGAAACCTCATAAATTCTGAGCCAATTCCAAATCAAGCCAAGGGGAGCTCACCCATCAGTCCTCATTATTGGAATTATATATTTAGGTTTTGTGTAATTCTGAGTTTGGGCTCGGGAAGAATAAATTAACTTAAACATTTCTTTATTACTGTATAAATGTTGCTTTACCACAGATGATTTACATATGGCTTACAAGCCATCTGGTTTACTAAAGAGCTATCATCACCAATAAATTGTGCTATGTTTGCATTTGAGGCCTGCAATGAAGAGTTTATTATTTGTCGGCATGTTATTTCATTATTTGTCGCTATGTTTATTTATGATTATTTCCCTAGTTTGAGCACCTAACATCACTTTCAATTAAATTAAATCACTTTGAAGTAGGTTTCCATTAGCATTTCCTAATTCTCATGGATTTACTTTCAGACAAAAAAAAAAGAAAATACTGTTTGATGAGAGCTCAGGTGATAGTAGAAAATAGTGTCTGATTTTTCTCAAATAACAGAAATCATAATGCATTAACTTTATTCTGGATTATTATAGGGTGAACCTGGAGAAGCTGGTAATCCTGGGCCTCCTGGAGAAGCTGGTACAGTTGTAAGTACTGCTGTTTTTAGATAGCATTTGAAAAAGTGTGATTATAGCAGAGCTTTAATAGTTCTACACAATTAAGGGGGTGGCATGTCATTCCTTTATATCAGGTATTATATCTGTTTTCTATGTATGTTAACTAGCAAAAGATATTCAGGATTGAGCCCTTGCTAACATTTAGTCCCAAAGTTGTTGGTAATAGGGTTGCCAGGTCGGAAGCATCCCAAAACCTAAGATGTCATGGGGCGTGCCCTAGTGATGTCATGGGGCGTGCCCTAGTGATGTCATGGGGCAGGCCCTAGTGATGTCGTGGGGTGGGCCCTAGTGATGTCACAGGGTGGGCCCTAGTGACATCATAAAGCATGATACATTAAGTATCAACCACAGTTGCTTGGAGCATACCATTCAAACAAAAAAAATGCCTTTCCTGTCCAAAACACCTTCTCTCGACTTCTGTGCAAGAACCCAGTAAATTCTTTGCAAACTTCAAGAGATGGACACCTAGGGATATTGGGAGGGGTGTGTGGAGAGAGAGAGAGAGAGGTTCTCTCAAGGACAGATCTGTCCTGTTTACTTGCTGTCCTGGGCTCCTGCTGGGAGGAAGGGCGGGATATAATAATAATAATAATAATAATAATAATAATAATAACAATAAATGAACATTAACACTAGCTCCACCAAATAATATAAATTAATGAATTATTTAAATCACTCATTGCATCTTAGAGGGATACAGGAGCATGAAATATGGTCTATCCAGATAATAAATCCAATCTCTTGCACAAATACCTAGACGTTCAGATTTGATGAATATCAAAGTACTGCAGGAATTATTTTAGGTAACTATGATAATCCTTAGGAGAAATAGTTCTTCCACTATACACACCATGTTGTACATTCCCATTACCCTCTGCTTAAGCCAATAACATTTTTCTAAATCCTGTGATGTTAAAATCTAAAGCTCTCCTATAAAATTTTACATTTTATAAATGATATATTATAGATTAATTACAGAACTTCTGAAATATATTTTTCTTATGCTGGAAGCACTAGTTAGTCTCATTTAAAAATCCCTCCACTTTTTACATTTTCTAGGTTTATTCACTCTCCCACACATGCTTCTTATTTTAAAATGTGTTGTCCTGGAGTGCTCCAAGCACTAGAGGCCTAAACCCAAGTATGGAACACATCTCTTCTAGTCTAGCAACGGAAAGCACACCAGGGCAGTTGTTTCACAGAGTCTACAAACCTATAATGATTATAGATGTGCCATGCATTAATTAGTGCACGGTGTGTGCACGTCACCAGCAGCATCTTAAGGCAAAAGGAGGGACAATGTACCTGAGCCTCAGTGTATGAGGTGCAGTCAATGAAGGGGGGGGCATAGGGAGCTGCCTGCCACCAAGTCAAACCTTTGGGTACATCTATCTCTGACTGGCAGCAGCTCTCCTCCATTTCAGGCAGGGAGTCTTCCCAAGCCCCACCTGGAGATGAACCTGGGACCTTCTACATGTGAAGCAGGTGCTCTGCCCACTCAGCCACAGTCCTTCCCCAGGGAGTGTGGGGAGTTCCGGAGGGGGGAAAGGATGCCAGGGGTGGCTCAAGATATGTTTGAGGGAGAAGGGAAACTGGGGGAAGGGGGGCTCTTTTGGCAGGAGCCCAAACTGAAGTCAACCTGCAAGGAGGTGTGGCATGAGGGGGTGCCCACCTGCATTGACCCAAGTGTGCGAGGAGGGTTTGGTTCAGTTTTGTTTTTTGGGATAGGGGGGCGGGAGACTATTAGAGGGTGGTTAATCCAGGCAGCACCCTATCAGTCCTGGGGAGGGAACTCTCTAGTCCTCATGGAGGATAGTGGGTTAAGAACCTAAGAAGAGCCCTGCAGTGCTGGATCAGGCCAATGTGGGCTCATCCAGTCCAGCACATCCTCTTCTCACAGTGGCTGACCAGCTGCGGGGCCCCTGCGCTCCCCTTCCGCAATCCGCGGCAGGATAGCAGGGCAGAAGCTTCAGAGCAGTCCATCATTCTCCAGCTTCACCTACCTTTCTCTCTGCCGTTTTTTGCAGCGTGCGCAGGTTTGCCATCAATTAAGATGGCAGCCGAGGTTTCCCTAAGGGGCTGAAGCCTCTGCCGCCATCTTGGTTGATGGCAGTAATACGAGCATGTAGCACACATGCATGCCATCAACTAAGATGGCGGCAGAGGCTTCAGCCCCTTAGGGAAACCTCGGCCACCATCTTGATTGATGGCAAACCTGTGCGTGCTGCAAAAAACAGTAAAGAGAAAGGTAAGTAGAGCGGGGGAATGGCGGGGGGCTTGGGATCTCCTGCCTTGCGGCCAGCCCTGCTGGGTGGCCATGCCACACCATGCCAAAATCCAGAGATCCAGAGACAGGGGGTGTGTTCTGGCCGGGGAGCCAGAAAACACCCCCGAAGCCGGAGACTCCAGCCGAAAACCGGAGATCTGGTAACTCTAGTTGGTAATGAAATGCAGCCTGGTTCATCAGTAGGCCTATATCACCAGACTGCCTGAATATCCTGAGCAGGCTTTGGAAACTTAGTCTTTTGGATTTGGGGGACTGTTAGTTAGATCATTAGGCTGCATATATTTCTTCAGCTCTCCAGTCCACCTCAACTTCTGGATTCCCCATCTGATAACTGCCTATTTTTCTGACCTAAGTGGCCCACTGGGTCTTCTTGCCTGTTGATCTGGAGAGCTGAAATGGCCAAGGTTCATCTACTGTCCAGGTCCTAGCTGGCTTGCCTGGGGCTTTATTCTGCAAGAACCTATGCATGCCCAGAAACTTTTACTTGCTCTGGCCTACAATCTTAGGGATTGAATTCTACCAGTATTCTCTTGACTAAAGAACTGCCTATAATAGTGTGGCTGTATGTCCTACTTTACAGAAGCTAGTCCTTTGTTTGAAGGGATGGCTGGTCCAAGCCTTGCACATTCATACATTTCTTTCCATTGCTTTCCCCCTTTTCTTGTAATCAGAAAAATAATTATTTCAAAACTTGATTGACAGTGGGCCTACTTTCTGAACTGGATGCTGATATGAACCTTCCTGGTGTTCTACAGAACTTTTGGGTTTTTTGGGGGGGGGGAGATTAGAGAAGTTCTCTATAATGTTTCAGTAACACTTTTCCAATAAAAATGTGAGACGTACCTCTTCAGAACTTTCTACAAGGTATTTCCTTTCCTACCCCTATGTGGTGTGTCAATTTCATAAAGCCATCACAATTATGCCTGTCTTTTACAGGGTCCAAAAGGGGAAAGGGGTGAAAAAGGTGAGGCTGGACCACCAGGGGCAGCTGGACCTCCTGGTATTAAAGGACCTCCAGGTGATGATGGACCTAAGGGTAATCCAGTAAGTGACCCTACTATTTTTTTAAATAAGGCTATTGGTTTATAATGTCATAGAGCCAACACCTTTTACTGTGGGTGGACAGCCTGCAGCTCTAGAGCCACATGGGGCCCTCAGCATAACTTTATGTGGCCCTCGGCCTTATTTTGAAAGCCCTCTCCGAGCAATCAGTTCAGAAGGAAGAGGGAGGAAGAGAGAGAATAGGACATCAAAAAGAGGGTGGTGGTGGCAGAAAGACAAATAGAGAGAGAAGTTGTGATGGCCCACCCACTTTTGGCTTTGACTCCACCGCTTCTGGCTTTGGCCTTGCCCACAGTTGGCATGTGGTTTCTGATACAAGACCTCCAGCAGATTAGCTCCAAGGGCGTGGGGCCCCTGTCAACTGGAAATCTTTCCCATCTCTGCTCCAGAGACTCTTATCTTACATGTTTCTACAGTGTATCTGCTAATAATAACTGTCGGTGTGTGCGTATAGAGATCATACAAAGAAGAAATTCTAGGGACGCATAGATCAGTAAATAAGCCAGGCCAGGCAAGTTTCTTGTAAGAGTCTTCACTGACAAAATACAAAACACAGTTCTCTCTCTCCAAACTACTTTTCCCCCCACACTAGAGCTTCTGCAAGTTCCTTCTTATCTACTTGCCCACCAGCTGCTGACCTTGGCAAACCTGGCGCTCTGTTCTGCTCTGCTTAACCCGTTTATTGCAGGTTTCCTTCTCTCACTAAAAAATCCCTGTCTGTGAGTCTCATAACTTGCTTTACTGAACAACAGCCCCCACCTGAGACTCACAGATTACAAAACTACATGTCATTGTTACTTTTATACATTCTTAACTTTTCATTTCAATACACTTCAGTACATGTTTCCTTACAGTATCTATTTACGTTTCCATTTCAGTTTTTTTTTGTTCTTTATTCATACAAGTTTTACAGAGTTTTGTTCACTTTTATTTGATAACACTCATTTATATTTCATTCTTCAATACAGTATTTCCACATGAGATCCATTGTTTCTTTGTCTATTGGCCCTTCTTTTTCCCATTCTACAGGATATTCATCTGTCTCATCATTCTTTTGTGTAACGTTCAATGTGAATCTATGAGGTGGTTTTCCTTTCGTTTTTCTTTCTGACCATCTAACAGTATCTATTTCCATTTCTTCCTCACTTTCAATTTTACTTGGTCCTGCACCTGTGTCTGCACTTGTTCCTGCACTAGTACCTGGCACCTCTTTATCTTGCATTGCCATGTCTTCATTCCTCAGTCTTTTCACAGTACGTTTGCCACTTTGAATTAAGTCAGTCAATGCGGTTCTTAATGGTATTTGATGCCCAAAAGGAACATCTGCTGCTTCCTGCTTGCTTGCACTATCAAGTATCACTGTTTGACTGTCTCTCCAAGGTTTATCTATTACCTTTATGCTTCTACTTAACACTACTTGTTGTTTCTCAGGCAACAAAATTCAATAATATGAATTCTGAAATCCCAAAATACGACCTGCCTGAGCTCTTGAAGCTAATTTACCACGCCTTTTCTGCTTTGACACATGCACCCAGCATTTTGCTCCAAAACGCTCTATGTGTTTTACCCTGGGTTTTCTTCCAGTCAATTTCTCATATGGAGACATGCCTATTACTCTGTGCACAAGGCGGTTCTGAATGTAAGCAGTGTACAGAATACATTCACCCCAATAAGTGTTATTCATATCTGCATCAGCCAGCATGGCTGTCATTGAATCCTGCAGTGACCGGTTCCTCCTCTCTGCAGTTCCGTTGGAGGATGGGCTGAAGGGAGCAGTGAGACTTTGTATTATTCCCTTCTTTTCCAAATATGTCTTAAATGAATTACTGGTAAATTCCCCACCTTGATCTGATTTGATATTTTTGATAACAACCCCATATTGTGTCTCTGTCCTCTGTATAAATGCCTTTAATTTATCTTCTGCTTCACTCTTCTTTTTCAATAATAATACATGTGTAAATCTGGAAAAATCATCTACAATCACTAAGTAGAATCTTGCCCCACCTTTTGAGCACTGGAAAGGTCCAGCCAAATCCACATGTATGAGCTGATAGGGTTTAGTGGTAGTACTTTCACAGCTCTTATTGACAGGAGTCACCGTCATTTTTGTTTTATAGCATACCTCACATTCATCCACATGCTCACAATGTGTTAGTTCCAAATCTTGACTATGCTTTGGGGTATTTTTCACTTTCTCAAAATGTGCGTGCCCTAATTTTCTGTGCCATCCATGTATGCAGTTTTCGTGTTTGTTTTGATTTACTCCTATCCAGGCACACGTGTGTTTATCAAGCTTGCTCTCTACCATAAACATTTGGTTCTGTAATTTCCCTGGCATACAGATTTCACCATCTTTTCTCACAAAACATCTATTCCCTTCAAATGTAATTTTACAACCTATTTGAGCTAGTTTTCGTACTGATAGAATGTTATATTTTAAACCAGAAACTAATAACACATCTGTCAATATAGTTCCCAAATTACTTAACTTGAGCGTGCCTCTTGCAATTGCGTCCTGAGTCGATCCGTCAGCCAGATAAATCTTCTCCTGCACTGGCTTTGATGTGTAAAATAAACTAGAGTCTGTGATCAGGCAATTAGACACTCCGCTGTCTAACAGCCATTTAGTTAATTAGTTTATTGTCCTCCTTAGTAATAAAGTTTACGCTTGTTCTCTGACGTCCAAAGTCCCTGTTATTTCTCTTCTTACTTAAACAATGTCTCTGTATATGTCCTCGGGACCCACAAAAATAACATATTTTATTCTCTTGCCTGTTTCTTTGATATTGATGTTGTTGTACAGCCTCAGTCTCTTTTAATTCAGTCTTCTTACTCTCTTGTCTCCTATTCCATTCTTGTTGAAGTTTTTGTTCTACAAAGTCCACATTTAAAGATCCGTCTGGTAAAGTTTCTAAGCTCGAGACCATTACATCCCATTTTCGATCAAATGAAGATAACAGGATATAGACTATCTGAATGTCACTATGATGCACTCCTCTTTCTTGAAGTTCAGCAAATAATCTACGAAATTCAGCCAGATGCTCTGTCATAGTCACTTCATCTGTAAAACGCATCTGATAAAGTTTCCGTGCTAAACACAGCCGGCTCCCTGCGGTTTGCTGCACATGAGCGGCCCTTAGCTTCTCCCACATTTGATTAGCTGTCGGCTCATTACTCACCAGCAACAGTTGAGAATCAGACAGCCCCAGAGTAATAAAAGCCTTCGCTTTCTCATCTTTCTTCATCCACGCTGCTGAAGGAGCTGCCGGAGGGGGGTTTTCTACGACATCATTCAAATCTTCTTTAATCAGAACTGCTCTCATTCTCCATTTCCAGCTGGAGTAGTTTACAGCATTCAGTCTCTCCATCGGCATCCCGGATGACAGGTTTACAGCCATGTTGTCCACTCTTACTTGCCTCTTTCTTGCACTTTCTTTTCTCTGCAGCAACGTCACTCGAACCCCTTACTTTGTATGATAAGCTGGGCCCATAACCCCTGTCGGTGTGTGCGTATAGAGATCATACAAAGAAGAAATTCTAGGGACGCATAGATCAGTAAATAAGCCAGGCCAGGCAAGTTTCTTGTAAGAGTCTTCACTGACAAAATATAAAACACAGTTCTCTCTCTCCAAACTACTTTTCCCCCCACACTAGAGCTTCTGCAAGTTCCTTCTTATCTACTTGCCCACCAGCTGCTGACCTTGGCAAACCTGGTGCTCTGTTCTGCTCTGCTTAACCCGTTTATTGCAGGTTTCCTTCTCTCACTAAAAAATCCCTGTCTGTGAGTCTCATAACCTGCTTTACTATTTGTTGTTACTTGTACCTATCATTAGTTGATGATGACATCAGCCTTACCTTGCTTTGTTTGTGTAGGGTCCTGTTGGCTTCCCTGGTGACCCTGGTCCCCCTGGTGAACCTGGCCCTGCTGTGAGTATCTTGAAAATTCTGATAAAGAGCATTAATCCTGTACAGGTTTATCAGGGAGTGAGTCTCACTGAACTTACTTCTGGGTAGACATGGATAGGATTGCACTGTAAGGCTACTTTTATTTTCATAGTGAAGTGAAATTCCATTGGCTTCAACTGATGCCGGATACGGCATGGTGGAAGCCTGTCATTTTAGAGTCTGAAACAATATGCTATGCATAATATACTATGTTGATTGTTAATACTGTGCTTTGAGCAAACAACTCTGCTCCAGATTGACCTGCTTGCATTTTTTTCTTTTAATGGGAAAAGTGCCATTATCTTGTTGTAAGAATCCAGATCTAACCATTCATAGACCACTTAACATGGGCAGGTGTTTTCCATTCATTTAATATATATCCGACCCTTTGTCCAAGGAGGTCAGGAAGCATACATGGCCCCCCAAACATACCCATGTTATGCTCACAATAACCCTAAGAGGCTGAGAGATAATGACTGGCCCAATAATAATAATAATAATAATAATAATAATAATAATAATAATAATAATAATAATAATAATAATAATAATAAAAAGGATGAGAATTGGAACCTGGGTCTCACACTCCTAGTCCAACATCCAAACTACTATTTGTTGTTATATGCCTTCAAGTTGATTACGACTTATGGCAACCCTATGAATCTTAAGAATATATTCATAGTTTTCATGGTAAGAGGTATTCAGAGGTGGTTTACCATTGCCTTCCTCTTCAAACTACTATATCACATTGGATTTTTATACAAATTGGCTGGTGTGTCACTGGTACTGTCTCAGAATTTATCCAGCCCAAACAGCATCAGAGAAGAATGAGACAGCTCTTCATCTTTTGTATAGGATTCAAAGTTCAAGCATGGTAAGTGAGATGAATAATATATTTTTCTTCCTAGGGGACTGATGGCACAGGAGGGGAGAAAGGTGAAGATGGTGATCCAGGCCAACCTGTAAGTAAAATCTCCTTAATCCTTTTGTATTTGGACTGTGGAGTTTTCACTATTAAGGACTGCATATGGGAAAGCCAAGCATTCATTAAGTCCCAATGCTTGAATTGTTTATATATACCCTTTGAAAAATTGCAAGTTGCTTTTCTGAATCAAACGAGGACTCAAAGCAAACAAACAAACAAACCCACAACCATGGGTGACATTTTATTTCAAATTTAAACTTTTTTCTCAATGATAAGCAAGTGGGGGAAATGGATGAATAAGCACCAGAGGTAGTTTGTACTAACATGACTTCCATGGGTGTTTTTGATAGGCAGTAAAATGCATAAGTTACTTCCACTTCCTAGGGCAGGTGTGGGGAATCTTTAGCTCTACAGATGTTGCTGAACTAGATCTCCCATCATCCTTGGTAGTTGGTCACGCTTGCTGGGGCTGATGGGAGTTGTAGTTCAGCAACATCTGCAGGGCCAAAGGTTCTCGACACCTGTTCAAGGGGGATGTTCAGTGATGTCTCTGTCATAAGTGTCATAAAAGAGGAAATGCTACTCTGTTTAATTACGTGCTTAATTCAGCTGACTATGGAACTTAGATGTATGCAATAAAAAGTCCGGGGCATGATGAAAGAAAAGCTTGCTGACCTTCTGGTCAATTATTCACTTATAATGGAGGTGCATGCAGTTGTTGTTATTGTTGTTGAATCACCTTCCACATACGTCACAGGGTGATGTAGACAATATAATAAAAGCTAAAAAAAAGTACAAAACAGCACAAAAAATAACAGAAGATGTGTTAAAAACAATACAAAATGGACACCTATGGCAGAGACCCTATTTATCTAGGGATGGGGGAGAAATTTGTTTTGTTTGCATTTCAGTGCAAAGGCTACCTAACTTGCACTTCCTGAACACTACACAACCAACACACAGTTACCCTACAGATCCTGCACTTCTCCAAATCTTGTGGTGTAGTTCTCCAATCCAAAAAATGAAAAGAAACATGCCGATATTAGGGGGCATGTTATTGGAAGTATCATGCAAAATGCATTGCAGTAGGCAAAATAGCTTGTAATATGTGTACATTTGGCAAAATTGCATAAAAATGTGTATGTTGGGAGAAATGCATGTGTAAATTCAAATAAATTTTCATGCAAAAATTAGTAACTGATGCAGAAACTGGATGTACTGAACTTAAAACTGGAAAAATGAGGAACCAAATTTGAGAGATTTGTTTGTGCTTACTACTGTTTCCACAAAGGATCCCAGATCAAGCATGTTTGAAAGTGTTGTAATGGTTTTTGTCAAGATAATAATTTTTCATCTTCCATGGCACTCACCAAGATTCTCTACAATATTAATACAGACACTTAATTTTTTCAGGGTCCACCAGGTCCTTCAGGTGAAGCAGGCCCTCCTGGTCCTCCTGGAAAGAGAGTAAGTCATGCTTCTCTATGCAAGTTTTTCTGGCATTTGACCTGAATGTTGTTTTCCTGTATTTTTGTCCACACTCAATGTTTTGTTTTCCTGTTAAAATTAGTACAAAATATACAGGGAGACTATTTTCTAGTTTTGAGACTGTTTATATTTACTTAAATACTCTTAAACATATGAGCAGACTCACCATCTTTTATTAAGTTTTCTGTACCTCCCAGTGTGTCATGGATTTGCCGTAGCTAGGTAGTATTTGACTCTACTAGGCCTGTACAGTTTGTGACACACACCCCAAATGCAGTTAGGGAACCTTGAGGAATTCAATATTTAGTCTTGTTCACATTTTACACTGAACAGAGGTACAAGCTGTCTCTACTCATTTACAAGTATTTGTGTGAAAGCGTACACTTGTCAATTTGTACAGCTCAGCTATCATGGACGCAGATGCAAAGATTGTACATTCATTGAATGTAGCTTGTGAACAACCCCTTCTGTGAATTCTGACATAACATTTTTTTTATTCATACCTCTCAGACTAATGTGCAGATGGGAATTTAGCTATTAGATTTCACACTTCCAATATTGAGACACCGTTCTCATCAACTGAAATGTATCAAAATACATACGTGTATGTGCACTTCGAACAAAATTATGTATTTACTAAACATTAAATGCATATTAAACATACTGAGAGATTAATTGTTTTTTGAAAAATGGTAGATCAATGCAGAAAGAATGGAACTACAGGTAAAATATATGAATATGACACAACTAGAAAGTGACAGATTCACTCATCCCTAAGCATGCCCAACCCCCTCTCAATGAGCATCCTGTCTTTTGCTGCCTGCTTGTGGCAGCAAAAAAGACAGGTTGTCAATCAGCTGTCAAGTCAAAATTCATGACTGGTGAATTCTGTTTAGTTTGGTGAGTGCAAGGCCATGCACATTTCAACAAATATGAACATTTTGTGATTGTCAGAATATATTGTCTTTAAAATATATAGAGATACTTTATGCCATAATTCATGACAACTTCTGATATAATGTTGTTCAAATTCATATAAAGGTGTAGTTGTGACAGCAAAGTGCTCTGTGGTTTTCTTCAATCAGATGAACTACTTTTATAATGCTTCCAATGAAGTGATTAAGTTGATTTCTTCCACATACCCACAATCTGGGCTCAGTCTACTGGAAAGGCACAGGATACACATTTTTCTTTTCAGAATAATGTCAAGGAGCAAGGCTACAGGAATCAGTTGATATGTTTTTCCTCAACTTTAACATCCAACTTGTACACAGTAAACCATTTTAATAGGAACCTACCATGTGGTGTGTTTTGGAAGACGTGTTGTTTCCAGCCATACTTACAGAGGAATCATTAATTGTGGGTTATATTTCATCAGAGCAATCACTTGATACTACTGACCTCCATGAGTATAAATACACCTAACTTAAATTCATCCTCTCACCTGAGTTATTGATCACAGGGTGAGTGATAATGGGCAATTACTGTATGTTAGAGCAAGGTCAGCCTTGCTATAATGCATGTTGATTGCATTATGTAATGAGTGTATGGCAATTTTTATGCTTTAGGAGACCCTAGTGCAAACCCTATTCATAGGGTCGCCATAAGTCAGAATCGACTTGAAGGCAGTACATTTACATTTAGTGCAAATGAATTATTAAACTCTTCCTGCTCTGTCATTTTTTCTAGAATTGGCATTTCTCTAAAAGGCTATTACTCATTATCATATGTTAACTCATTGAAACTAGTGCAGCAAGTTTTGATCCATTTAATTGGGACAAATTTTAATCGGCAAATCTATGGCTTAGGGGCATACTTGCTTATTTTTTGATGCTATTTTGGTTCTGATGAATTACTGCTACAGGGAATAAAAACTAAAATATTTATAGGATATGAAAGCAATATTAGGCTTCTGTAAAAAGAAATATTTTTGATGGCCCCTTGAGACTAACTTTTAATAACCTTATTATTACAAAATGTCATGAACTTTTGTAGGTGACAACCCACTTCTTCAGATGCTGAATTGAAACTAGGGGAAACTAGTGTAAAGCTCTTCAAGAGAAAACATTCTAAAGTTCTTAAAGGAGGAGTAATAACAGAATGATTTTAATGTGCAAAGAAACTATAATCCCTGTTAAGCCCCCATAATTATTATAATCAAATTTCACTTCTCTATAACTCCTGTTTGACTAAATCTCATGCTGTGCATATACAGAGCTAATAAGAAAAAGTGGTTCTGAGGTCTGCAATGCTGTTTCCAGGGAGATCAAAATGGTCACCCACTGATTTCTTAGTATTTTTGTTCTTCATATCTGACTTGTGACCAGGGCCAGCACCAGGCATGACTGGGCCCTTAGGTGCCTGCCTGCCCCAGCCTCCCTGCTCCCAGCCCCCACCCAGACCATGTGGGACTGCTCCACCTTCCTCTTCTCTTTTTCTGTGAATGCCCAGTGCACTGGGTGCTCAGGACACTGCCATCAACAAAGATGGCAGCAGAGGCTTCTCTAACGGGCTGATACCCCTGCCGCCATCTTCGCTGATTGCATGCATGCATGGTCGGTGCCAGGCATGAGTGGACACCAGCCTGTCCCGGGCGTGCGGCTACTGCATGCTTCACCTACCTCGCTCCTGTCTTGTGCTGCTGTGCTTGCTGCAATCTCTTGGAATTGGAATTTGTTTTTAAAGATGTTTTTAAAGATGTTTTGTTTTGATATTTTTTAAAGATGTTTTGTTGTAATACAGTACATTTTAAAGTCTATTTTTATGATGTTTTAGAGTGTTTTTAGGGCTTTTGTTTTCCGCCCTGGGCTCCTACTGGGAGGAAGGCCGGAATATAAATCTAACAATAATAAAATAAATAAATAAATAAATAAAGTGCCATGGATGTGGTGGATAGCACCATTGGGGTCCACACATGACGCTGTTTACATTGACTAGAGGAAATAGTTGACATTTGGGTCTCTAACAAGGTCTTCTTCCTTTTCGTGAAGTTGACGAGGTGTATTTGTCACCAGTAAGTAGTAGCTCCAGGTTCGGTGGCTGTCTATATGCCAACAGTGGTCTGCCTCCTGTGGCTGAGATGTGGATCATTCTCAAGAGTAGGCTGTAGTTCACTTATGATATGTCATAACACCCACCCACCCGTGTGCTGTATGTAATAATTAGAAGTGTTCTGTCTTGTTGATGGTCTCCTCCTCTATCACTAGCTCTTGTTTCTTAACTTACAAGTTATCTTGAACTTCGTTCAGTCTCTCAGAAATTTATCTCTATGAAAGTTTTCGTAAAATACAAATTCACTGAAATTAAATTGGTTAATTAGTTTAAAAGGCAGATTAATGAACTGAAAATTATTCTATTGACTGACAGCCCAAACAAAAATGCATTCTACAGTTTTATCTTGGAACCACAAGAAAAATAGCCAAGGTACTTTTTCTGGCTTGATATACCTGCCAATCATACAATAATTGAAATACAGTAATAGCTCAATTAACAAAATAGATGCGTTCCTGGACATTACTTTTTTAACAGAAACTTTGGTACCAGAGGTAGAAATAACATGAAAAGAATAGGGATAGGTTCCTACACCCACTCATAGATGGTGGGGGGCAGATTCAACAGGAGCTTTAAAGGGTGCCTACCTGGCACCCCTGCCCTTTGCCTCCCCTTCTCCTCTGAATGCTTTGGATCCTTCCCTCTCCAGCCCTGGGAGAAAGAAGAGAACTCTTTAATGCAAAGCAAACACACAGGCTCATCAGTTTCACCCTGGCAAAGCAAAGGCACAGGCTTGAAAGTTTTATATGAAAGCAAAGGCACAGGCTTGAAGATTTATCAAACCAAACCTAGTCAGTTTCACTTTAAAATAAGTCGTCCTTAAAAGGGGCTTCATTTCTAGAGGATTCATTAACTGAAGTATTACTATGATACTATATAAAAGATAGAAATATATATATATACTGTCTGTGGCATTTAGCCTTGCTCATAAAATACCCGCACTTGGCAAGATTGACTGACACATATCAGACCACTATAATGAGCTACCTGACATCACCAATTTGGATCCAGTCTGGATCCTAGAAAGAGCTGAGGGTCCACATAAATTGCCCTCCAGTCTGCAAGTCAAACAAAGTATCCAGAAATGGAAGCCTTTTTAAAAAATATTGATTAGTAGTAGCAATTATTATTGGAACCACTAAATCTGTATTATTTCAGTGGCACACAGCTCATTTTCCTAATTCTTTACCGTATGTGTGCTACCTTCTTATGAAAAAGAATATAAAATTATGCTTCTAGTTGATTCCTTCAACTGATTTTAATTAATCACATTCAAGCATGAATGCAGTACAGATCAAGCCAACTAGTCAGAGTTGTGGGATGTTTCTTTTGGACAGGGCATCTATCTTATTTTATTTATTTATTTTAAAAAATTATATCCCGCTCTATTTTCAAAGAACTCAAAGCGGCAAACAAAGCAATCAGATACAAGAGTTAAAATTAACATACTAAAACAGTATTAAACTCAACGTAATCAGCATAAAAACCTATCAAAGTTAAAAAACATTTTATACATCACTTAAATTAAACGCTTGATGAAATAAAAACGTCTTAACCTGGCGTCAAAAAACTAAAAGAGAGGAAGACAGCCGCACCTCAACTTGTAAAGAATTCCAGAGTATGGGAGCAATCACAGAAAAAGCCCTTGTTCTGGTTCCCATTAGCTGAGCTTTAAAGGTTGAAGGAATTACAAGAAGAGGATCACGAGAGGACCTCAAAGGCCGAGAAGGTTCGTAGAAGGAAATACGATCAGATAAATAGAGAGGGCCCAAGCCAAGGACACAATTCCCTTAGTTACATTATTGCCTTTGTATACTGACATTGTCCTCTAACAGTGGTGATGTACCCAGAACTACCTGGCTGTTAAATGCAATTGTGCCATATAATCTACTATACTTACCTTATCGAGATCTGATGATACAGAACCCTTTAACGTTTATCTACTCAGTACTACCACATGGGGGTGGGGGTGGGGGTGTTATGCGTTACCAGTGAAAAGTATTCAACATTTCACTAAAGATGTAGATGCATAATGAACTAGGATGATAAAGGCTATAGAGTACAAAACTGAATGGGAGAAGTGGGTAGGAGTGAGAAACATATCCTGACTGCAAAAATCCACACATCAGTCACTGATTGTGAAATCATCACAAGATAATCTGATCTTGTCAGTTTATATTTATGGTGGTGACCGGCACTTATTTATTTGTTTGTTTGTTTATGTATTACATTTATATACCGCCCCATAGCCGAAGCTCTCTTACTGGCCACATTCAGGCAATCATACATTGACTTCTTAAGATGACTTATGTACAAGACTTTTTCCTACACACATAGCTTCTACTCTTCCCTTAACAGCATGCAGCAACCAAATGAGAAATTCTCTATTTAACCAAAGTGTCCCATTTTTTCTGAACTGGGAAGCAATGGTTACCAGCTTTGGAACAAGCTAAGATAATAAACCAAGTTCAAATATCTTGGCATTATCCATAGCTGTAACCATAGTTTCTGTTTCAGACAAAATGAGAAACTGTGGTTTAATAAGAGACTTCCTGGTTTAAGCGTGGCTTGTGTGAAGGGAGGAGCAAAGTGGCTGTTTTCATAGGGAATGTCAAATAAAGGCAGTGAGGAGGGAAGGAGGCTTGGTGGTAGATAAGGAGAAGAGGTTTGGAGACTCAGAGGAGGATTGGGAGATGGATTTGTCTCTTCCCCCCCCCCAGATATAGCAGGTATTTCTCAGTTTTGGAGAGAAAAAGTTCCATTAATTTTTCTGAGCCAATCTGAGAAAGCAGGAGGGTGCCACACACCACTACATTATATTATGTTGCTCAGAAAACACAGTAGTTCTAAATACATTATTTTAAGTAGAGTTTACTCCTAAGTAATATGTTTCAGATCATGGTGTAAAATAGAATAATAGTCACTGCCAAATAAAAAGCAATGTCTTCTGAAAAAAAATAGCAATGTTTTAGTAACCTTCAAAAACATTGGTAGGTCTTCAGTTATCTCACTATCATTAGTCTTTCGAAGTCTTACACATACACACTCTGAATAATCTCTGCAAATGTGTGATCATCTAAACCTTCTTTGTCAAGCAATTAGTTGAATTTGAACAGTTTTTTTAAACATACAGCAGCATTAAATGTAAGCTGTAATCTATTTAACAAAATGAGATAAACTGTTCTATATAATAGGCTTGAGTGAGCAGACATGCTTAATTAGCTTTATCTATTTTACACAATAATCTATTTGTTCCACCAACTTACTGCACATTTGTAACACTGAAAATGATTACAGTGTCATTAGTAATCTTTTCACCAGAACTGGAATATGACTCAGTTGAAGATTTAACAGTGAATAAGTTTGCTAGAGCTGAGCCAAAAGACTTTTTCCCATGTAATTTTGCTTCATCCAAGTGCAAGACCCTAGGAAGGAAATGTGCAGTACCTCCCTGAGGCTGAGAGTGAGAGGCTGGGCAGTCCCTGAGAGCTTTCAGGGCACCATTCCAGGAAACTCCTGAGCTCTTGAGGAGACGAGATTTGCAACTCCAACATACTGCAGCTCCCTCTCACTCCCAGGGCTGGCCAAAGGCATTTTGTCACCTGAACGTAAGTACAAGATGGTGCCCACCCATTCCATGTAGAAAAGTTGTCTAAGCTGGCAGATAAATTGCTCTAACACTGGTGATTCAGTGCACTGGAGGATTGCAGGGCAGCTTAAGAAGGGCAGGGCAAGCCACACAGCAGCACACACAGCTTGCAGTGAAAATGTTTAACAGGTTTGGGGAAGGAACAGAACAAATGATTTTCCGGAGCAACAACATCAATAGCCAATGACACAATCCTATGCATGCTTACTCAGAAGTAAGTCACACTTCTGCATAGGACTGTAGTTTGAAGTTGTCCTGCTACCAGCACAACCATTTGGGTTGGCGTTGCTGCCGCAGAAGAAGTCAGCATCAAAAGAGAGAGTTGCATTACCCAGAGCTATTGAGAGCGTAGTATTGACTGGTGGGATCCTATTGGAGGTGGAACTGGGCATGTTCGGCTTTTGGAAGCCTGTTCAGCTTTTGCAAGCCTGCTGCAGAGCCCATGATATGGGTGCAGACCTAGATTCACCTAATCAGTTCTCATGGCATTACAATGGCAAGGCTAGAGAATGACATGAGGGATAATCTCTCTGTGCTTTTGCAGCTATGCCTGTCTATAGGATCTAAATCTTAATCACCTGGCTTGTGGGCAGACATGATCTCTTCATTGTTCATGAATAAGAATTGCCTTTAGGTTGCCCAGCAGGAAACTTTTTGGGAACTAGAAGAGTTTCTGGCTATCAGTGTCACAAATTACTATTACAAGCCTATGTGTGCAAGTGGGCTGAAGTAAAACTGAAGCATAGTTAAGTCATAGGAAGCTGCCTTGCATCGTTTGTCCACCTACTGTTTGTTCATCTAGCTCAGTACTAGATACTTGGGTCCAACATACAATGCTGGATCAGGTAACTGCCAGTTTTCTTTAAATGATTTGTGCTGGGTTTGTTTTTCTCTGATGGACAAAGCATTTTGCTGCCTCAGCAGGATATCCCTAGAACTTGTAAACGAGGTGTGTGTACGTGTGTGTACAAGAGAGAGAGAGACTAATAATATGGCAAACGTGTGGTTGCTGTTTTATCCTAACAAATGGCTGTGTCATGTTTATGTGCCTGATAAATAATTAATGGTACTTTGCTTAAAAGTCAATCAAGCATATTTTCAATCACCTGATGACTCCAAATAGCATTTCGGACATGTTTTCAAGGGAAGCCCTCAGGCTGAAGAATAAGATGAAGATAAACTACTTTGTGAGGTTAACATGCAAAATAGGCGGAATGAGAAAAGTTGCCACTGCCCACTTTGTCGACTCATGTAACATTTGCATTTGATAAATGCACCCACATCAAAGTGTAAGATGAAATAATAAATATGCAATAAACCTGGGCCTCAGTCCAGCAAAAGAAAACCAGACGTGTAAGCAGCCCTTTGCAATGGGCAAATGGCTTCCCATGGGAATTATCCATGCACATCTGGATTCACATGGAAATATCCCATTGAAGTGACAGGATGCATCTTTTGATGCAGGTGACAGTGCACATTGGAGGACATTAGTTATTAGCAAGACTGGTTGTTTGACTATTGTTATTTATTTATTTATTATCACATTTTTATCCCACCCTTCCTCCAAGGAGCTCACGTTCTTTGCCTCCCATTTTTTCCTCACAGCAACCCTATGCGTGACAGAGACAGAGTGACTAGCCCAGGGTCGCCCAGCAATCTTTCACTACAGCTTGATCAGAGCCTGGGGATAGGAGACTTATACATTAATTCCATGTTCTTGTTGATGAGATCTTTTGTGCCCGTTAAAAAGGAAAATTCTACAATACTACAAAACCATCTAGGAAAGCAAGATAAATAACAATTAGTCATTTTTCCTTTGTAGAAGCACCATCTGTGGAATGTTGGCAATCATAGTGTGTTAATAAGAGCTGTTCATTTACCTACTTTGCATTCCATGCAGGATTGGCACTGTTTGATAACGAATGCACCCCTTTTGTTTAGCAATCATGATTCATTGTACTTATAATTTAGCGATCAGTGTTCTTAAGTTCTGCTAATTAATGTTGCAGCTGCATTCCTAGATTATGCAAGAAACATATTTATAGTTATTATGACTTTTTCCATGGCTTCTCCCACTGGAAGAGAGTTGGTGTTAACCATACTACAAGCTTGCTTCTAGTGGGTACTGTGTAGTAAAAGAACTCATTAACTTCACATTTTTAAGAGTACACTGCTTCTTCCAACTCTACAATTCTATGATTCTATTATTCTAATCCAATTTATTAGGGATTGCCCTATTGCTTTTGATAAGCAACCACAATTAGAATGGGCGGTGTGTTTACTAAAATCAGTCCAAAATTCTATAGACAACCCATTGTGAATCTGGAGTTTTGGGTGAGCATAGGCTTTTCCATTGACTGCAATGTTGGGGCAAGTTTTCTGTTTCATGGGCAAGCTTATATGGAGCTGTTTTCAGTAGGTGCTGCAGATCAGGAAAACACATGCTCAGGAGATCTGGATTATCTGTACCCTCATTTGTTTGCTGGGCTTTGCCATTGAGCATACAACAAGCCTCAGTCAATCCCAGCTTTCTGATTTAGGAACATGTAATAAGGGGAACCCAAGAGCCCATGCTCTGCAGGCCTGATGTTCCTACTTTGTGGGTCCCAATATTAATTTCACTAGGATCATGTAGGGTCTTCTCACCCTAGAATCAGTGGCGCTCTTGATGGTACTTACATGGATTTAATGTTCAGGTATTAACATTTAAAGCCCTAAACAACTTGAGACCCAAGTCTCAAGCAAAAACCTCTCCTACTATTAGCCTGCTAAGGCTCGTAGTTTTGGAAGGGAGGCCTTTCTCATGGTCCCGCCACTATGCAAGGTACATCATGTGGTGATGTGAAACAACCTTCTCCATGTGGCACCCTGATTATGGAATGCCCTCCCTTTCAAAGCATGACTAGCACTTCAACACCAAGTAAAAAACTTAGCTGTATGCCCAAGCCTTTGAAGGATTTTAGTTTGCCACTGCAATGAGGTCCAAGGCAGGCTCTGTGGAGTTTTTATGACTTATTTTATGCTTGTTTTAACTGCTCTTTCATCTAAATTTGTGGATTATGGTTGTTTTGACTGAAGTGTAACCTTCCTTGAGATCTATGATGATGATGATGATGGTAGTGTTGTAATCTGTTCTCATGTTATGTTTTTCTTTATTATGTGTTTTTACTGTAAACCACTTTGGCTTAGTTTAGACTATTGCAATGCGCTCTACGTGGGGTTACCCTTGAAAACAGTCCGGAAATTAAAACTGGTACAAAACACGGCGGCTCGTTTACTTACGAATAGCCGCCGTTATGATCATATTACCCCAGTGTTATACAATCTTCACTGGCTTCCAGTTGTATTCCGGGCTCAATTCAAGGTGTTGGTATTAACCTTTAAAGCCCTATACGGTTCCGGCCCAGTATACCTGAAGGAGCGCCTCCAACGTCATAAAGTATGCCGCCCTACAAGATCTGCCACTCAGGGCCTTCTCTCAGTTCCGCCGACTAAGGTAGTTAGGTTGGTGAGGACTCGGGAGAGGGCTTTTTCTGTGGCGGCCCCCACGATTTGGAACTCCCTCCCAATAGATCTTCGACATGCCCCTTCCCTAGACGTATTTCGACGGGGCCTGAAAACGTGGCTTTTTCATCAGGCCTTTACGATCCTTGAGACTTCCAAGATGAATTAGTTCTGGAACTGTAATACGAACGATCTACTAAATACTGTAATTCTTACTGTACTGTACTGGCTATATTGTCATTGTATTTTATTACGTTTTATTGTACGCCGCCTAGAGTAGCCATGGGCTAGATAGGCGGCCTATAAATTAAAGTTTATTTATTATTATTTATTTGGCGGTGTTTTTTTAATGGAAAATTGGATGTGAAACATTTACAGATAGATGCTTTTCTAAATGTATCAAGCCTTTGAACTTCCAACAACATTTGAACCATGGCTTTTTTGCAGGACAGTCAAAGCAAAACAACCAGCTCAGTTTTTGTAGTTGATTATTTTCTTATTTTTATTCCTCTGACATTTTAGACAATCTAAAGAAGTCTTCTGATCATACTTTTCTTCAATTTGATGTATATTTAAAACATGTATCGCACATGCATAACATTTGCCCTATTGTGACAGGGGCCTCCAGGAGCAGCTGGTGCGGAAGGAAGGCAAGGCGAAAAGGGAGCAAAGGTAACATTGATGTGTTTTATGCTACAGAAATAGCATGTTGTTTCTTCCTCCAGAGCACTTGCTGTGGTTGGTGTTAGCTGCAGAGGAATTGCCTCTCTTTTAATAATCTTCGCTTGTACCCCTAGCTTCCTAAAACAAGCATAAAAGTTAATTTACTTATTTACTTACTTACTAATCTAAATGCACTGAGGGCCAATGCATATGAAAAGATGAGCTGCTCATTTGTCAAGCAACAGCATGATTACTCTATCAGCTTGCCCCTTATTAGTGGGCAGTGTGTCGGCATGATAAGAAAGTTATGTGCATTATATCTGTATTCCATGCTGTGTTTCAGTTATCACACGAGAAACAGAGTTCTGTGCCACAGCAACAAAATAAAGATTGACAGCTGACTGATGGTGTTCACTTTCAGTCCACACCTAGGATTAGGCATGCTAGTAAGAAAGATGCTCATTAAGTGGAACTTAAACAATGGGCATGCAACATGGCTTCTTCCCTGATGCATTTGAGGCCATCAAGCGTATCTAGGGCAGAGTTTTCTGAGAAATTGGGAAAGGATCGTTGTCAGTACGTTGCATCCTGAACACATGAGATCACAGGATGACCAATTCCTTTACTAAATGAAGAACTCTTCACAACCTCTTTCTTCATCTATGAAGTCAATGGCCAAACAATCCATTGAAGTTGCTTTGTTCAGCTGATGTATGTTTTATAGGGGGAACCTGGTTCAGAAGGTGCTCCAGGGAAAACAGGCCCAGTTGGACCACAGGGCCCTGCAGGAAAACCTGGCCCAGAAGGACTCCGAGGCATTCCTGGTCCTGTGGTGAGTGCATTGACCAACACTTAAACGCCTCTCACTTCTTGTGTTCCATAGTATGCTGTTAGCAAAGAATCCTAATTTGTCTCTTTCCTATAGGGAGAACAAGGTCTGCCTGGAGCACCAGGTCAGGATGGCCCACCAGGACCCATGGTGAGTACCGTTCCTTGTGGGGATTTTTCTAAAAGGATGAGTCCTTCATAATGCACCAGGCATTAGGGCTGCTGCCAAACTACAGGCCAAATTAGCATTTCTGCTGGGTTTTGTAGCTGTAGTTGACATAGAATTGGATCCAAACTGAACCCAGCATTTACCAGAAACTCTCGCCAGATTTGTCAGGACCTTGCAATTCATGGAGCCATGCTATTAGCTTCTCTAGTCAGCTCAGATTTGCAGAAGTCTATCCTGCACCACATGGCACCGTGACATCATGGCACCATGTGACATCATGTTAGAAGCCTCTGCACATGTGCATCAAGAACTAGTGCACAACGAAGGCATGTTCCCTTGCCACTTTAGGCCTTTATTTTTATTTTATTTATCTAATACCATTTCTATACCACGATGTATAAAATATTTCTAAGCAATGTACAGCAAATTAAAAAAACAAAAATATTACAAAAATATGCAATAAAACCACTAGTACAAACTACTAAGAACAGCAGTAAAAATACAAAAATGCAATAAATCATTCTAATATACAGAAGACAGTGTCCAGCTTTAACAATCGGGAAAAGCCTAGTGGGGAAGGGGGTGTTCTGAAAACATAACCAAAACAGGTAACGAATAGTAATGATAGAGGCAGCAGCATCATATGCAGTGCTAATCACTGGCAGCTGCTTGGGTGATGAGATACAAAGGGCAAAGATTCTGAACCATTAATAAATGGGCATAAAGCTAAGCAGGGATGGAGGAAGGGAAGCCTTTTACTTCCACCAGCCAATCCTATTTGGTTTGCAGCAGAGATGAAAGACACCATCAAAGGCACAGATTCAGTGTTATTATTACAGGCCTGACAACTGTTCTGGAATCTGTTTCAAAGGTCAGGGCATGCATACCAGGAAGTCAGTCCATCACTATTGTAGAGTGTTACATGCTCAGGATCCTTACTGTACCTCCTTTTAAAAGAATAAATCCAAGGTTATTTCCAAAGTCAACATTATTCAGTGCAGCATCCTTTCTACATCTCAAATGCAAGGTTGCAAACATTTGGACATTTGCTGCAAAATCTACTAGGAGGTTCTCTTGTCCAAGCTTTCACAGAACTTCTTGACTGATTGTGCCCAGGTAGGTGTATGTATACTCGGAAGCATGCCCTATTGAGTTCACTGTGACAAGCGTTATGTAGGACTACAGCCTTCATCTCCTTTCCCTGAACTTGAATTTGATCCTCACTACATGTCTTGAATGAAATTAAAGCCAAGAGAACTTGAATATCATTTTGGATATCTTGGATATCTGTTCATTTAGAGAATAGCTTTGATCCTAAGAAAAGTTAACTTATTCTTCCTTTTTTTCCCCCTCCCTTCAGCAGCCCACCTTGTTCAGGATACCTCCCAGACCCATTTTCGGAGGACAGGTGGCTGCAGGCAAGAGAATGGGATGGGTAAACCTAACTGAACTTCCTTAATTTAACTTACCTTAGGATCCAAGCCATGTCCCGGAACATGTTTTAACATCACACTTTAAGTAATATGCAAAATCTGAAGATGCAGATCTCATTTGCAATGTGACTCCTGCTTCTGAATCTGTGCAAACAAAAGTTATGGCTGAACTGGCTCTCACATCTAGTTCTCTCATTCAGGTATTTTGGTATCTCTGAGGGAACTGGGGACAGGGAGAGCCACATGATTATATATCTCATATATATGCTTGCCTGATTGTGCTTTGGAAAGGTATTGTAAAGGAGAGAAAGAGACCATGGGGTTTTCATAATGTGGAAGCTGAGATAGAAAAGGCAAGGGGAGAAGTATTATTAGTTAGTTATATATTCATGAAAAGGTAAACTTTGGATTTAACTTTGGTGTGGATGCTGACTCCATGTTATATCCAATCGACTGCATTTGTGAGGAGAATACCAAACCTTAGATAAAGTAGGAGGACAGAACATGCTGCAGGTGAAAATTGTGTTCTGCATCTCAGACGCCTTTAAAAAAGAGCCTGTACCACTGCCATTTCACTTTTTGTCCATGAATTATGTATTTGCCTGGGCTTTCTGCATCTAATAATATCCTAAAGAAGAAACAGAAAAGATACACACTGAATAATGTTTTTGCACATGAAGAGTTAGGCCTCTTTTCAATCTGCACTTGGTTGAAAGGGTCACTTATAATTCCTAACCATACTGTGATTTCACAGATGTCTGCCGCCAGCAGGCAACCAGCAGTCAGAATATACTGAGAGCCCCTGTCTATGTTTACTTTGAAGTAAGTCTGACTGAATTCAGGATTGCAGCCTGAGTCACTTCAAACCCCTATCCCCAGCCCCTCAAATCTTCACAAGCATGCGCTCAAGGAATTGTTAAGTGAGGCTTACACTCTTATAAGAGTGCTTAGGATTGCAGCTTAGTCAATGTAAATAAACTGATATCTTTCTCTGGCTAAATTTGTCCCTCAATAGACCAGTATGGCTTTTCCCAAAATTATTCTGTACAAATAACATCACTAGTATCTTTCTGCAGGTTGGAAAAGATTTGAAGACTTCACCTGCTGTCAGCCTTAGCCACCATGATCAGGGATGATGGGAGCTAGAATCCTACAACATAATGTGGCCACTATTCTACTCCTACCACCCCACAATTCCTGGGGGCAATGCTATGCCATAATTTAGTGTTATGGGGAAGGCAATGGCACACCCCTCCAAAGTTGTGACTACTGCCAAAAAGCCGTTGCCAAAAGCTTTCCCTCTACTGGGCAGCACAAAAATAGTTTTTAAAAAGAAAGAAAAAAGAGCCTTGTGCCACCACCACAATAGCAAGAGCCCTGAATCTTGTGGTGAACTTTGCTTCTCCCCAACCCCCCATCCATTGACGCCATTCCAGGGTCTCCTGTTCCTGCTCCCAAATGTTGAGTTGAAAGTTCTCATTGGGCCCACCGCTAGTTTTTACAGTGAACCTATTGCAAGGGGCAGGAAGAGTGTAGGCCACAGATCCAATCTCCTTCCTTGATAAACATTTTATCAGTGCTGTCATCCAACAATGCTGATCACCTGTTGGAGGGGATACCAGGGGAATGTTTGCAGCTAGATTCCAAGTGATCATCATTGTCAGAGATGACAGCACCAATCATATGCTGGATGTTGCTCTCAGGCACCCCACACATCCTGGTGCTGGTCGAATGAAACTGTTCAAAAGCAAAATGAAGAGAATAGCAACATATGTTAATATATCAGAAAACTTATTTAAACAGCTCATGCATCAGTGAGCCTCTTCAGTACCACACAGGGAACTTTAAATGTCATTTAAGGTGGGGTCAAAATTATGTCTACCATTGGTGCAATGATCTACTCTGATAAGCTGATTGTAAGGGCAGATTGTAAAGGTTGTCTTTTTGCCCTGTGGTGCGTGTACTGACATCACCTGCTGAATGCTGTAAGATGTGATTATGACTGCACTGTATGGCCTTTCATGGTTCAGGTAAATATCATGAATTCGAAAATGAATGTCTCCATGTAACATTATTTTCCTTGATATCCATAGGGTCCACCTGGTTTGCCTGGACTGAAAGGAGATCCAGGTTCCAAGGGTGAAAAGGTACGTGAAAATATGTCTTTTGTATGCAGCCCTCACAAAAACTATTTCATGCATCGTTTTCTTGTAATGTAATTATTTTTAATTTGATATTGTCCATTCAGCCTTTTTATTATAACTGTAATCTTATATTTTGTTTTTGTTTTCCTAGGGACATCCTGGTTTGATTGGTCTGATTGGACCTCCAGGGGAGCAGGGAGAAAAGGGTGACAGGGGTCTGCCTGGCTCACAGGGATCCACTGGACCAAAAGGAGATGCAGTTAGTAAAACACACAGAGACATGCACACACACAAGCTTATCGGCTCCATTCATTTTCACTGTCAAGCCTCTCTCCAAACTATCAACTTTTTGCATAGGACTTAGGCTTATTAGACTGGGAAACTAAGACTTGTGATGGCATATGAATGGTAGAACTACAGTCTGATCTAACAATGGAAATTCTTTATGTAATTGCATACTGGAAATGTGAGCTCCTATATTTTATTAGTGAGCTAACCCCCCCCCCCAATGTCCATAGAAATACTCTTGGGCAGCTCGGCTCCTTTTCATTTCAGCAGAGCTTGCATAGAACTTCATTTTAGATTGTGTCCTTGGTTGTCTTCTTTTAATTTCTTTTAATTTCTTTTAATTTCATTCAAATGAGGCTACTTCCATACCAATAGGAGATGCTCATACCAACAGGAGATGCTATTTTTATAGATATAGATCTATAGGTTGTTGACTCCAGCCTCTGGTTAGGAAGTTCATTGTGGAAGTTGGTGGCACAAGAACACGTAGCCAAAGACCAGAGGCTTAAAGAAGCATTATTCCACTCAGGATTTGTGCTATCAGTTGGCCCTTTAGAACTTCGAGATAGGGTGTGGTGATGGCATTTCTTTATTCATATTTCAAAAACACCTTGACAATGCTCTGCATCAACTATCAGAATAGAATAATTTTCACTGTATTAGGTTACTGGTGAGCTAATTAATTAGGTAGAGGAGCACCTATGTGGAACATGGAACTCTGTCATAGATTAGCTGAGCTGGTAGAACTAAAGTGGACCTTCTCTGTTGGGTATTTGCCAGATACTGAAATTATCAATCTGGTGAGGGATTTGTTTGAAGTACAAGAAAATCACCATGTAGAGGAGTTCAGGTGTCAGTGTTGATCAATGACAAAGTGGCCAAGGAGTCTTCTGTGCACATTTCCACTTATACTACTAAAATCAGAGGATCAACAGAAAGAAATAATCCTGATAGCTTCAACTGTTTGGGATTGTTATTATTGTTTATTACATTTGTATACTGCCCTATAGCCGAAGCTCTCTGGGTGGTTTACAACAATTAAAAACATTAAAAACAAATATACAAATTTAAAAACACTTAAAAAAAACAATTTGGGGGAGATTCCTGCCTGGCCAGCTCTGCACCTTGAACACAAGCCCATCTGTCCATTCAAGAACATGAAGGACAGTCTAGCAGCAAAAGTGGGTAGCTCTCTTCCCTCCACCCTCAAAGGAAGCACTCTTCCTCGTCCATTTCATCCAGAGGCTGAAGGGATAACTGTATCCCATGGATCTCTTGAACTTGCCTACAAAGTTTTTATTTCTTGTAATCCTAACATTAACAAGAAGGGTTTTGATGTTGGATATATTTGGTTGTATCCAATGTGGCGCTAAGTAACTATTCTGTCAGTGCAAGGATATCCGCTTGTGCAACAGAACTCCCCGCCTCTTCGCCCCCATGTGCATTCCATGCCCTACCCAAATGGAGGGGAGAGTGTTCTTGCACTCGGGTCCTGCTTGCGGGCTTCCCCCAGGCACCTGGTTGGCCACTGTGAGAACAGGATGCTGGACTAGATGGGCCACTGGCCTGATCCAGCAGGCTCTTCTTATGTTCTTAATGTATTTGCAAAACAAAGACAACACAAAAAAAACTTTGGTTGCTTTCAGCTATGTCCTGCTCAGAGTAGACCCACTGAAATATTACTTCCAAAAACAATTATAGAGCACCACATACCATTTCAGTAGGGTTAGTCCTGCTCCCCCCCAAAAGTTGTTGATTAGCAACTTTCTAGTAATTGGGAGCCTGTGTTATTTTTTCTTATCTACAGTTGCTTAAACCCCGCTGGCTTATTCATCAGAATAACATACCAAATCTAACCCTACACCTCTTTTGAAGAGTTCTCTTTATTTTTTCAGTCGTTTACCACAATTGCACTTAACACTGGTCAACAAATTTGTGCTAGCTTTCTGTATTACATTCTAGTGCAACCCTTGATAAAATATTACTGATCCATATTATGAAAAAAAAAACCTGTGTTCTTAGCTTGATATACATTCAATAGTTCCATTTGTTGTCTAAACTTTACTGGAGCATAGTATCACCAGAGTAAGCTCTTAGCTTTTATGTTGTTCTATAAACAACAGAGAGTGGCCCAGAATAACTTGACTTTGTACCCATTCTTTTCAAGGGAATTTCTGGTCCTGCTGGTCCAATTGGTCCTCCTGGGCCGCCAGGCTTACCTGTAAGTAGCTATACCCAATATGTCTCATTCCATGCCCATCAGTTTTGGCATTTGCACCTTGACAAAGGCAACACTGCCTACTGATACCTATGTGTTGTTTTTCTTTTAGGGTCCTCAAGGTCCCAAGGGCTCTAAAGGTTCAACAGTAAGTCACTTCACTCTCAAATTCATCTCGTTTTTTGCATTGTTTACTGTTCCTTGTTCCAACTGAATTTATGAAGTTATTTCTTTAAAGAACCTGCTAATATGGTGTTTCTTTTGCATTCTTTCATAGGGTCCTGGTGGTCAGAAGGGTGATGGTGGCTTACCTGGTCCCCCTGGGCCTCCTGTAAGTCAAGCAGCTTCTTACCTAACAAATGTTGTGTATGCTATGCTAAATATTGGGCGCAAACCACATCCGTTAAACAATAATGGGATATTTACCACTGACCTCTGTGGGATGTAGATGGAGGGCCAATGTTCTGTAATAAAAATTGAAGCAGAAATTATTACAAGGTGTTTATGCATGTTAAAGTGCATTATGGACTATTGGGAACTTGTACACTCACGCAGATCAATATGGTTACTGGTATGCTGTTATTCTGCAGGATCTTGAAAAAGATAGCAAATAGTGCTATTGAACTTCCTGGGTATTTCACATTTTATTGTGAAAAGAAAGAGAGAGAGAGAGCCCTGATGATTGCACAGATATGCTTAAAAGTGCATGGACAATTCCTGCTGAAGTCTCAGAAGCTATAACAGTTGCTTATTAAGTTTTTCAGTGTTGGAAGTATATCTAATAGCTACTTGCTATGACTAGCAACATAGTAAAATGTTAAATAAATTATGTAGAATTAGGGAAATGATGCAAATTTACATGATTCATATAGATCACCAATAGTTATTTATTTTATTTGTGAGCAACTAAGATTGCCTGGCTGCAGAACTTTAATTGCTTTAGCATGGAGAACATGCAGCGCTAGATATACATCAAATCATAGGGATATGTGAGAGTTTTGCTTCAACACTGGGAACTGTTAAAAAGTGCAGCTGTCATGTGAAGTTTAAAATCTGATAAGACTTCTCCCCCCAATTATTGACTTTTTAAACTAAACATTCAAATTGGCTTTTATAATTTACAGTAATAGAGAATTTGTCAGTGTTCATATTTCATTGGGTGCATATTTGATCAAGCCCACTCGAGACACATACTTCACAGTTAAATACTGCAGCAGTAAAACCAGACCAAGACATCTGCCTGGTGTGAAATAAAAGACGCACTGGTTTTCTGATAGCCTGAATTGACTCTGGGCTGACTTTTAAGTGTTGTTTATTTGTAAATACAAATCAGCAAGTAGCCTCACTAACTCTAAGACTGTTGCCCAGTCTGTGACCCAAATGCAACCCAGCTATCATGTGTCATATACAAAGGCCCAACAGTGGCTCACTACAGCTCCTGTTCTATTTGTAATTATTCATTTTGGCTTGCATTTGTATCTGTATGATAGCTTTTGAGAACAAAAAAGAGAATGCTAAAAAAGAGCAGCAGCAGCTCCTTTCTGCCTGCTTAGGCCTGCAAAAACACAGAGGTTGTCATGCCACAATGAATGGCTAGTGGGCTATGTTTAACTTAGTGGGCCACAAGTACAAATGAGTGAGCCACTTTATCTCAAAAATAAGGTGTGCTATTTATTTAAACAAGACAGACATTAGCTTAGTTCACTTCTGAGCTAGTCCAAATTCAAACCAGCTCTCCCCTGGCTATGCAAAGCTGTTGACAACAAGGGAATGTGGAGGCTCAGAAGCCTCCTGTGCTTGGTTTTCAAAGGCTTAACAGGGCCAGAACTGAGACAAACCTTGTGGCTGCCTTTGTTTAACCTGAGTTTGGAGCGTTGCAGGGCTGAAAATCCAAAGGGGGGAGGGGAAGCCCATCCCCTGCAGAGAACCTCAGAGGATCCTCTGTGGTGCATGGACTTCCAATTGGCAGTCTTGTTTTTACAAAGATGTTGTTTTCACACCCTGAATCCAGGCGAATAGTTTAAAATCCCTTTCTACCAAATCTTTATTTTTATGTGTGTGACTTTCTAACAGATGTAACAAAGAAAATGGTCATTGGTTTTGTTTTCCCCAGGGCCCTCCAGGTGAGGTTATTCAACCTTTGCCGATCCAGTCACCCAAAAAGACCAGAAGATCTTCAGATGCCATGTTGTCTGATGCAGCTGATAGCATCCTTGATTACACTGATGGCATGGAAGAAATCTTTGGCTCACTTAACTCTCTGAAGCAGGACATTGAGCACATGAAATACCCAATGGGTACTCAGAACAATCCAGCCCGAACATGCAAGGATCTACAGCTCTGTCACCAGGACTTCCCAGATGGTATGCTAACGTTACATGACAAAGGCAAATATATTGAAGTTGTGATTTGCTAAGTTATAATGTCAGGTCATTTATTCTAGTTAAATGGCTAATAAAGTATTTACAAAGAGCTAAATAAAATGCTTGTTAAATCCATTCTTGCAGGTAAAAACCCCCCTGTTAAAACCTTTCAATACCAGCTGAAGAAACTTTGGTTCTAGAGAAAACTGTTAGGTTGTTTACTGAGGAGCAAATAAAATATATTATAATTATTATAAAATATTTGCTAAAGAATAAAAAATAATTTACAGTGCAAAAAAGTGCTACAGGTACTGTGAACATTAGTTTAGAATTCTTTTTCAAAAGCATGATCAAAGACAGACACCACAGATTTTCAGGGATTATAACTGGACACAATGGTGACAGAGGAGGAGACTGCACCACTCAGCACTATTGCTAAGGAGCAACTGAGAAGGAGGAATGGAGCTCACTTAGTCATTAGCAACCGCTGCCAGATTTTTGCAGGGAGGTGGGAGTGTGTGCAGGCATTATCTTCACATAAATAATTATTACCAGCAACAACTTTGCTCCTGCTTTAGCTGAGAAGGGCATTAATAGACTGAATATGTTATGCAACCCCCGAAATTCAGCCCTCCTTGAACCTGCTAAAATGTCTGACTACACCAGGGTTGCAAAGCAGTGATCAGGCAGTGACTATAGGAAGACTTAGCATATGAATTTTTAATATTTTCGGCCAATGAACAATCTGTTCATTGGGTGCTGGAAGAAGAAAGCAGCTACCAGCCAAGGGAAGTACCATAGACCATGTGGCCATTCATGTATCTGTTTGGTCTGGTAGTTTCTGTCTATAGCATAGATGCCTTCAGAGCAGGAATGGGGAACCTTTTCGGCCCAATGGTCACATTCGGTTTTAACCTGATGTCTGAACCTTAGCAGAGACGCTGCCTGCCTGATTTCTAATGGGATTTCCGTAGAGTTGAACCCACTACACTGAAGGCACAACTCCTCGTTGACATGAGTTGTGTTTTTGATTCATGGGGGACCACTAATAGTTCTCTCCCAGATTATCTCAGTTCTTCCCCAGATTATGACCAATAGGATATACAGGGTAAGGCAGTCCTTAACATCTCTTGGGCCAAAGTTGTTCAGAGCTTTTGTACAACTTTGTACAACTTCTAGGAAAGGGCTGTAGTTCAGTGGTGGAGTATCTGCCTTGCATGCGGAAGGTCCCAGGTTCAATCCCTGGCATCTCCAGGTAGGGCTGGGAATGTCCCCTGCCTGAAACTCTGGAAAGTCACTGCCAGTCAGTGTAGACAATACTGAGCTAGATGGACCAATGAACTTACTCGGTATAAGGCAGCTTCCTACGTTCCTATGTACAAGGACATTGAATGTGGCCCAGTAGCAGACAGGAAGCCAATTCAGGTCTTTTAAGACTGATGTCATGTATTGCCTGTAGTCTGTTCCCATCTCCAGGCGAGCTGCAGCATTCTGCACAACTGAAGCTTCCAGACCAGACCCAAGGGTAGCCCTACATTAAATAGCAAATATATTATTACATTTAAATAGTATTTATATCACTACTAGGTTTAACTAGTAAGATGTAAAACAATACGAAATAGGCAGTGTTGTTCAAGAGGAAACTGATTTATAGTTCTCTGGCTTAAATGGAATTTTTAACCCTCTGGCAAGGTTTAAATGAAGGGGCTAGCATTCATGCAGCCTTCCTGCTTTGCTATTCCTTTTATCACATGATGTTTCCACCTCATTACATCTTTTTCTCTTACGGGAACAAAAATATTATGATCACTGTATAAAACATATTGGTTTCATCACAAAGAAAAAATATGTGGCCTTCAGGAGGAGTTAAGCAGTCTTATGTGATGCTGCATAATGCAATTCATTATAAGTACTACACAACTTTACAGTTTATAAACAATAATATTGCTTATTGATCCAGTCTTAGAGTGGTATCCAGTGCTCGTCCTACTCAGAGTAAACCCATTGAAGTTAACAGACATTACTAACCTAGGTTTATTAATTTCAGTAGATCTAATCTGAGTAGGACTTAGTTGAATACAACCTTTAGGTTTTGATATCATCAAAGACAATATTGCTTCTATTGTATCAAAACTGGGCTTGCATCTCAAAGGCACGATTTTCTTTTGATCAAGTCTTCTTCCTCTGCTACATTCCTCTTTAGCTGACCTGCACATTCATTGAAGCATCTAGTACCTTCCTGATGGGACTACACCATTTTTTTTTAAGGAAATCATATGGTTGTGTATTTCCCCATGTCAGTAAATCCTTGTCTGTAGAAACCTAATGCATTAAGGAGATCTAGCCTTCTTCCTGACATGCAGATTTTCTACATGCAGGGAGCATTGAAATACATGAGAACGATTCAAAAATGTGATTCCTCACCTACATTCTGAAGCAGTACAGTCCTGAGATGGCAGAACCATATTTCTAAATGTGTAAACTAATGCTTCCTTGTTAAATTGCACAGATTATTTTTGCCTTCAGAGATCCCCCATATGCCTGATGGAGGTATGATCATGCACCAGACCATGCTGTGCATCCTTGTTTTCTGGCCACCCATTACAAGTGTGGTATGCGCCCGAGGAGAAAGTACTTGTTGACATCTGTATGTGCCTTGCTGTTCCTTTCTACTCAGTTTGTGGCTCCCATGCAGCACTGCCATATGGTTTTTCAAACATTCTTGCCCGAGCTTTCTGAACCACAAGGCAAATTTGCAAGCTTATATTGGAAAAGTAGAAAAGAATTGGAGAACATTTTCTTCTGTGCATAGCTACAAAATGTCTAATTTTATCATTAATTTTTTTTATAACCTCATTTTGATGGCACTAAAGCCCGAGAATCAGCCAAATGAATTCTTTGAAGTAATTTCCCTTCTTATTCATTCCAGGAGAGTATTGGATTGATCCTAACCAGGGTTGTTCTGGGGACTCTTTCAAAGTGTACTGTAATTTCACAGCAGGCGGGCAAACTTGCATATATCCAGATAAGAAGTCAGAAGGAGTAAGTACCAATTGTTCCGGGGCTCATTGTTGATTGTTCCTGCTGTGTTACTTCAAGATTGTGACTAAAATGCTGTCACGTTATTGTTCATGCACCTTTCCTTGCAAGATAATTTCTCCATTACATATACATATACATAAACTTAAACAAGGTGGTGAAAAGGTAATACAATGTTAGTAAAGATGTGAGCCCCTCCCCACTGGACTCAAATGCTCATTCAGTGCAGATGTTAGCTTGCTGCACCTGCTTGCTAGCACCGTGTTTCATCCTCATGCCACAGCTGTGCAGCTATTTGTAATGAGGGCATGAAGCTCAGTCTCAGTCCTGGAAAACAAAGTCATTCTTTTTTTAGTTCTTTTTCTTAACCGTTTCTGTGGAATCATTTCAGTGTGTGTATTTATGAAATGCTTTCCTGTCCTTTCTCACCGAAAGGAGCCAATGACTTCTGCTGCTAAATCTTATCGTCTGACTACAGTTTACATTGGGCATATCCACCCTATAGCCTCATGTCCAACTCCTGCAGAAGAGAGCCAAGCACATAAGCTGATCGCTGCATGCATTGGACTAGGGATAGAAGAATACTGTACATCTCTTTCTAGTCCGAGTCACTTTCACATCTGTTCACTTTCTGTTTCTGCTCTGTCCCATTTCTACATTAATATGCAATTATTATTATTTTAATAAAAAATCTGCATTGAAATTCACATTTAAATGTGTTAAAATATGGATTTTAAACTTATTGTATAAGGCATATTTCTAAACTTATTTTCACTCAAAATATGATTTACTTCTTGCATTGAGAGCTGTAAACGTAGACTAAATGTACATCCAAATGCTCATCAAGGTATTGCTTTAAAACAAGATGCTGGACTGGAAGGATCTTTTGTATGATTCAGCAGGACTCCTCTTTTCCTACTGTCAAGTACCAATAATCGAATTTGAACGCCAGGACTTCTCAAAAGAAGAAACCAAATATTCAGGGAGTATCCAAAGAATATTTAGCTCCAAAATATCACACAGGAGAAGAGCAAATTCATTTAAACTCAAAGGGAAGCTGTAAGCACCTTACATTTTGTTCCATGGCTGTTCCCTCCCCGGCTGAGACTGTACAGCTGAAATATTTTATTTTATCTTAGTTAATAAAAATTGTTTTGTATTTATTTAACAAAAGTTATATACACCACTTGATTGGAACAAAATCACTAAGCAGTTTACAAGAAGCATTAAAATTATCAATAAAACAGTTAAAAACTAGTAATTAAAACATTTAAAAGGCAATTAAAATCAGCAGTAAACTAAAAAAAGATTAAAACACCCAACATGTACGTATCTGGCTAGGCTTGCCTAAACAGAAATGACTTATGCAGGCGCCAAAAAGAATACAGCAAAAGGCACTTGCCTGATGCCAGTAGCCAGGGAGTTCAAAAGTGTAGGTGCCGCTATACTAAAAGAACAATTTTGTACAAGTGCAGAACAAGTATTATGTGGCAAATGTAACAGTGCCAATTCTGCAGATCAAAGTGGATGAGTGGACATGTATGGGGTAAGACAGTCCTATAAGTAAACTGGTCTCACGTATACCAACACTATATCAATAGTAACACATTGAACTTGGCCTGGTAACAAATCAGCAGCCAGTGCCGATCTCTGAACAGAGATGTTATATGCTGACAGGGTCTCACTCCTGTCAGCTTCCGTGCTGCAGCATTCTGCACTAACTGCAGTTTTCAGGTCAAGGCCCACATAGAGTGCATTGCAGTAATCTAGCCTTGACATCACCAATGCCTAAGCTACTGTGGTCAACATAATATATATTATCTGCTAGTTTTTAATGGTTCATCCCTCTGTCTTACTGGAAGATATAACTGATTCAATTCAGATCACAAAACCATAACATTTGAAGAGGGCAAAAGACCATCTGGGCAAACCCTCTGCCAAGAGATGAAGCAGTCACAACCAGTTTCCCACAGATCTGTCTGAACAATCCAATTAATGTATTTGGTTTCTTAATATGTAATCTGACAATTGGATATAAATTTCTCTCTGCAGAACTGCAAATATGATTAAAACTAGGCAGAGAGCCCAGGCTGCTTTTTTTTTAAAAAGGAGATTAATTTAACAGTGTTTATGTAAACTCTCTTAATTCCCACTTATTTCTTGCTGACATAATTAACACTCATTGTATCTGTTCCTCTCTCACAGGTAAGGATTTCATCATGGCCAAAGGAAAATCCAGGAACCTGGTTTAGTGAATTTAAGAGAGGCAAGCTGGTAAATTACCATTTTTTCTTTGGAATTAATAGGATACATGGTCCATATTCAAGTGCCCAGACCCAGCAAAGTCAATCAGTGTGAGAAAACAAGGTTTCTGCATGTAGGTTTATTTTTCTGGGTGTTGCACAGGAGTTGTTATGTGCCTTCAAGACGACTACGACTTATGGCGACTCTATGAATCAGCGACCTCCAAGAGCATCTGTCATGAACCACCCTGTTCAGATCTTGTAAGTTCAGGTCTATGGCTTCCTTTATGGAATCAATCCATCTCTTGTTTGGCCTTCCTCTTTTTCTACTCCCTTCTGTTTTTCCCAGCATTATTGTCTTTTCTAGTGAATCATGTCTACTCATGATGTGTCCAAAGTATGATAACCTCAGTTTCATCATTTTAGCTTCTAGTGATAGTTCTGGTTTAATTTGTTCTAACACCCAATTATTGGTCTTTTTCGCAGTCCATGGTATGCGCTAAGCTCTCTTCCAACACCACATTTCAAATGAGTTGATTTTTCTCTTATCTGCTTTTTTCACTGTCCAACTTTCACATCCATACATAGAGATCGGGAATACCATGGTCTGAATGATCCTGACTTTAGTGTTCAGTGATACATCTTTGCATTTGAGGACCTTTTCTAGTTCTCTCATAGGTGCCCTCCCCAGTCCTAGCCTTCTTCTGATTTCTTGACTATTGTCTCCATTTTTGGTTAATGCTGAGGTATTGATAATCCTTGACAAGTTCAATGTCCTCATTGTCAACTTTAAAGTTACATAAAACTTCTGTTGTCACTACTTTAGTCTTTTTGACATTCAGCTGTAGTCCTGCTTTTGTGCTTTCCTCTTTAACTTTCATCACCATTCGTTTCCAATCGTTGCTGGGTTCTGCTAGTAGTATGGTATCATCTGTATATCTTAAATTATTGATATTTCTCCCTCCAACTTTCACACCATCTTGGTCCAATCCTGCTCTCCATATGATATGTTCTGCGTATAGATTATACAAACAGAGTGATAAAATGTATCCCTGTCTATCACCCTTTCCGATTGGGAACCAATCAGTTTCTCCATATTCTGTCCTTACAGTACCCTCTTGTGCAGAGTATAGGTTGTGCATCAGAACAATCAGATGCTGTGGCACCCCCATTTCTTTTAAAGCATTCCATAGTTTTTCATGATCTACACAGTCAAAGGCTTTGCTGTAATCTAGAAAGCACAGGGTGATTTTCTTCTGAAATTCCTTGCACCGTTCCATTATCCAATGCACGTTTGCGATATGATCTCTTGTACCTCTTCCCTTTCTAAATCCAGCTTGGACGTCTGGCATTTCTCGCTCCATATATGGTAACAGCCTTTGTTGTAGAATCTTGAGCATTACTTTACTTGCATGGGCTATTAAGGCAATAGGTCGATAATTACTGCATTCTCTGGGATTCCCTTTCTTTGGAATTGGGATGTATATGGAACGCTTCCAGTCTGTTGGCCATTGTTTAGTTTTCCATATTTGTTGACAATTTTTTCTCAAAATTTGGACAGATTCAGTCTCAGTAGCTTGTAGCAACTATTGGTATGCCATCTGTTCCTGGTGATTTGTTTCTTCCAAGTATTTTAAGAGCAGCCTTCACCTTGCATTCTAAAATTTCTGATTCTTCATCATATGGTTCCTCCATGAATGCATCTGTCATCCTCGCATCTCTTTTATACAGTTCTTCAGTGTATTGCTTCCATCTTCCTTTTATTTTATCTCGGTCAGTCAATGTGTTCCCCTGTTGCTGCCCGTTTGCTGTGTCCTTACCACCTACTGGACGGGAGAGGGGAGGCAGTGGGGAGATTGGTGCTATGCAGGTACAGCAGTGGGAGCACTGGGTTGGCTCTGCCATGGGCTCGCAGTACGCTGACCTTCCCGTCACCTTGTTCCTCTCCCTCCCAGTAAACTGCAGCAACGCTGCTGCCGAGAAGCTAGTGTGTGCATGTGTGTGTGTTTGTTTGTTTATGTATTAAACAGAATCTATATACTGCTTGATGGTGGAAAAACCTCGAACAAAAAGAGTTATTAATAAAAACCATTAAAAACAGTCATTAAAACATTTTTTTAAAATAATTAAAAACAGTAGACTAAAAAGAGATTAAAACACATCAGCTTCTATGTGTCTGGGTAGGCTTGCCTGCCTGATGTCAATGCTGTGGCTCCACCCAGTGGGCAAGCCACTTTTGGTTGAGCCCCTCTGTTTTTATATACCTTCTATACAGTTTTTGCATGCCTTGGTTCTTATATTCAGTGTTCCCCTTCTGCTAGTTTTCAGAAGAAGGCATTCACCAAGCTTGCAATGTTTGGTATTGAGTGGATGGAACTTTTTTTGCCTATGTGCCAGCACCTCCACATTTATTTATTAATTTATATCCCACCCTGCCTCCCAGAAGCAGCCCAGAAAGGGCAGCAAGCAAAAGCGCTAAAAGCATTTTAAGCACATGGATAGTATATCTATGGATGCCTCATGCTAAGGCAGTCTACAAGCATGGTGATGACTGCATGCTTTCCCAAAACTTGATTGCATAGGGTTCCACCAAATGTATGAACTGGTCCTATTTGTCAGTGTTATAACATTTAGTGCTATAGTAGTATGTTGAATTGTTGACAGCATTTTGTTGTTATGAGCCATGTCCTAAACAATTAATAAAATATGCCTATTAATCTACAGTATCATAGTGCTACAAAGATGTACTCAAAGTTAGTTTCCATGATATAAATGCAGTTCTCAGTTGCTTCAATAGAATACGGAGGAATATTTTAAAATACAGGCAAATTTGGAGCTTTTTATTTTTTGGGGAAGGTCAGAAAATATGTTATATCCCAGCAAATAATGTTCATTTTATTCCCAACAGAAAGCTTCTTTTTCAAGAATTTTTTTTTACTTATTCCCTCAATGTAAGAAGCAAGATTATTAAATTTCAAATGGGTATTCTGCTGAGGACTTTATTTTCAACATGCTCTTGATGGAGAATGTATGGCTGACTATGAAAACACATTTCCACTATGAAAGTTATTCAAAATATAATACTGGTAAAAGAAATGTAGTGCTAGTAAAATCAGTTTTTCAAATGCCTAGTTCAGCTGAAGTGATATAGATGCAATCTGCAATCGATTTGAAGTGCTAATGTAGGAACATTATCAAGAACAAAAGTATTTTACAATAAACAGGGGTTTTTTTACCACACGTGGAGAATAGTAAGTTGCTAAAGCTGGAAATGTGCAGATGTTCAGAGTTAAATTTCTTTCCAGCACTTATTCTGTTTCTTCAGTTAGCTTGTTCAGAGTACAGAAGACCGAATGGCACTAGCAAGCACAGCTTAACTACTAAGTTAAGTATGTTTACCTTAAAATCTCCAGCTAAAATGTTAAGGAGGAAGCATTATCTCCCTGACATGCTAACTTTTGCCTTGCAAGGAGATTTTAAAGGAGGGGGCACTTTAAATTTTCAGCACCAATATATCTTTTGAAGTAACAAGTCCCTTGAGGACAGACCCCCGCCCCTTTCTGAATGTTTGAATCTACTCACAGTTCTGCATGCAAAAGTTTAATTGCCATCTTGACCTGAAGGACATCTTTATAAGCAAGCCTTAAGGTTTAGATTTGTCAGCCTACATCCAAAGTCACTCTGGACCCATTGTGACCATTTTGAAGTGAAAAAAGGATTATGCTTGAGCTGGTCCTTGGTGATCTTCACTTTACTGTGATCAAGGATGAATCCTGATACTGTGCATCATTCCACATAATTTGAAATCATTACTGATAATTAATTAATTTGCCTATTTGGACCCAATTCAGATGCTTACCCAGGCCAGCCATTCTGTTCATATAGTGTAGGAGTGGGTGAGCACACTCCCATCCACCATTTCATAATGTAAGATGTGGAATCGGCTCAATGTAGACACCCATATATATGCACCGAAGGCCACACTGTGTGCGATCTCCCCCACCCCCTTTTTTCAAACATGAAGGATAGCATTATTCAGGCCTCTATGCATACGTAGAGGGATCCCCTTTAGTTAGCTAGGTATTTTTTCTACATTTGCGTCCCGCCTTTCTTCCATCATGAAATCCATATATGTGGCTCCCATGTGGTGTTGCATCCAGGCATTGACCTGACCCAGACCTACTTAGCTTCAGCAAAGTGGTTTGTTTGTTTATTTATTTATTTATTACATTTATACCCTGCCTTTCTTTTTTCATGAAACCCAAGGCTGCTTACATATAGTTCCTAGGCGGTCTCCCATCCAGTCACTGACCAGACCTGACCCTGCATAGCTTCAGCAGGGAGCTGGTCTCATGTGCCTGTAGACCATACTCTGGGATGCAATGCTCACAATCATTCCCCTGGGACCAACAGTGACATCAATGACTGGCATAGAAGAAAGGATGCATATGCTTCTTCACAATAGGAAGAGGACTTGGGGAAGCCTCTAAACCAGGCCACCAAGTTAAAATGAGCTGAAGTTGTGTCCTTAGAATAATGTTTGCCTGTTGCAAGGTTACAGCACATTATTTGGGATGGTTTTCAGCTTCTGAAAATACTGTGCAGCCCAAATGCATAATAATGTAATGCTGCATAAAGAAAATCTATTTACTGATTCATAGTTCCACTGAATTCTTAATGGGACAACAAACAGGCTTGTGTCAGCTGATTTATAGGGAGGCCAGCTAATGTGTTTTTTGTGTCAAGTATAATCTTGTTTTGCACTTTGAGAGGAGAACCAACCACATGTTTATGTGCCTGTTTGCGAGTCTGTGTTTGTTTTTACCTCCTCAGTTTTCTTATGTGGATGCTGAAGGCAATTCCATTAATATGGTCCAAATGACATTCCTTAAACTACTGAGTGCCTCCGCCCAACAGAACTTCACGTACAATTGTCATCAGTCAGTGGCATGGCATGATGTGTCTTCTGACAGCTATGACAAAGCACTGAGGTTCTTAGGCTCAAACGATGAAGAGATGTCTTATGACAACAATCCTTACATCAAAGCTCTTCAAGATGGCTGCTCAGTAAGTATAAGCCCAGAATACTCTTTTCTGCTTTAAGATGGAAAGTGAGCTCAGTAATCAAATGAGTTCAGCTTAATACTATTCTTATGCATCTCTCCAGAGACCTTTCTTTCTTTGGACGTCTCCTTTCATTTCTGTAGTTTGTTCTTCACCCACACAGTATTGTTCTCTTTTTAAAAATAATAGTAAAAAATAAACTTTTAAACATTAGAAGGAGGGGGGAAATCTTAGCTATAACTTAAGGCAAAGGAAAGACAAAACACGTCAGACTGTGCTCTTTTCTAAATGCACTGACAAGGGGAAGTCACTTGAGAAGGCAGTGCTGAGATGTGAGCTAGTAATTGGAAAGCATTTATACTCTACAAATGCTGCAGTAAAAGATGAATAATACTGCAAGTGGAAGGCCCCTTCCCTCATTTTAATATAATTTCTCGCTAAAGCAGAAACTGCAAGTGAAAGCAATGCCAAAGCTTTTTTTTTTTTAACTTTTATCTCCTTCATATTTGAAGAGCTGCCATTTGAAGTGACATTGAAATCTGATAGGGGTCGAATGGTATTAAGGAAAGCATGTCTGAGAAGCTTCACAAGTATTGGGCTCCTGCTGGGAGGAAGGGCAGGATATAAATCAAATAATAAATAAAATATAAATAATAAATATTGTGTCATTACTAATATAACCTTTAGAATCCTGTAGGTTACATAACACTGGTTGTACTTGTGTCCATGTGAGTCTTTCTCCTTGTTCTATATAGATTTCTTTGAAACTTCTTTTTTAATGTGTCCCCTACTTGTCTACCTTTTCTGGTGCCCCGACAACCCACCCCCTTCACCAGTCTACCCATTTCCTCCCCCCGCAGAGGAGAGTGCTGTTGCTATTAATGTCCTGCCTCTGGGCTTCCCATAGGCACCTGGGTGGCCACTGTGAGAACAGAATGCTGGACTAGATGGGCTCTTCTTAAATTCTAATCCATCACTGCATTTCCCCAGTCGCCCACCATCCTCCCTCTCCCCATCCTGCTTCCCCAACTCCCGTAAAGGCTAGATTGTTTGCTGTGTTTGGCAGGAACCCCAGCCAGACATGGAACATAGTTCTGGAGCTAGATCCAATCAAAATGCAGGCTGTCATTTAAGCTTTGGTTAAGATGCATAAAAAGTAACTCAGGTTTTTATGCATCAGCTTATTAGGTACATTTCTGAGGCCCTTGAGAGTCCTACCTGCTTTTGAGTGACCAAGTTGCTGCTGTATCTCTTTGCCACATGGTAGCTGCCTACAATCTTGGTGTTGGTCATCAAGGATAACCTCCAGGTTTGCTTACTGGTCTGTCACTACAGTCCACAGCCTGATTAATTCTAGACCAGGAAAACCTGCCAGCTCATAGTGCCTTCAGATCCGGCCTGTGGCTTCCCCTCCTGGGCCACACCCCTGGGCAGCAACTAGGCTTGCTAAGGGCAGGGGGATGCTCCTGTTGGCACTGATGGAAACTTTTCCCTAAGCCTAATTGCCATACAGGGAACAATTTGAGGAGGTCATAATGCACAGGGAGGGGAACATTAATCCTTCTCTTCCTTGTTGTGACCACCCGAAAAAAATCCACACACAATGCAGCACTTTGGTGCCATGGGAGCTCTTTTTCTAAGCCTAATTACTGCTCAAGGATTGTTTTCAACCGGGGGGGGGAGAGAAACAGATGGGAGAAAGAGAGAGGTGGGCTCACTACTGGTTCTGGACCATTTTTGACTTCAACACTGACCCCCCCCTCCCCATCCCTGGTGTGGAGCTCTAGACATAAAGAAGGTTCCCTAATACTGTTCTAGACAATCCAAGACAAACTTACAGATTTCTACTGCATTAACTGACAACTTTTTCATTTTGTTATGTGTCTGTGTATTTTTTTTTTACAGTCAAGAAAAGGCTATGCAAAGACTGTTATTGAAATCAATACCCCCAAAATTGACCAACTGCCTATTTTTGATGTGATGATCAATGACTTTGGTGATCAGAATCAGAAGTTTGGATTTGAAGTTGGTCCAGTCTGCTTCCTGGGTTAAGCTTAGAGCAAAGAGAAGATCCTCAAGAAAGAAAAAATGCACCTTGGTGCTACCACCAATCCACTTGATGCCACATGCAAGTTTTGAATAAGGATGGGATAGAAAATATGTCTTGCCATGTAATGTCTTCTCTAGAAAACACCCATTTCTCCTGTAGGGCCAGAATCACATGACTTAAACTCGTTTGGCAAATTATGAAGGATCCTGTTGCACAGACAGGCAACACAGGGTTAATTTTATGAATGTCCTTCACCACCCCATCCCTCCCTTGATTTTTTTTTTTTTTTTTGGTGCTGTAAAATTGAGTGTCATGGTGCTCCTTCTATTACAACATAAAAGGTGCTAAGAAGTTATGTTTAATAAACTGTAATTATGCTATGTACAGTACAGTGCTGCCCTTTCCATATCCGTCTCTAAAACTTGCATGTGTTCCTGAATTGCAACTGGCTCTTACATTATAATAATTTCAAAATTATGTTGTCAATACTGTGTATGTATTATGAAAAAAAAATAAAGTTGTAATTTCCAGTGAGTCCAATTCCATATTTTTTCTGATTAATATTATTATTATTATTAATAAATCCCTCTGTATATATTGATGTTCAAGAGCTTTGGTATTTGAAGTCACCAGGAAAACCTCAGGTGGCAAAACTGGAAACAGTTTAGTAGCACACTTCTCTGCTATTACTGCTTTGTGATAAGGAATTCCAATAAGGAGAGTACCAGCTGAGGTGCTGTTCCATGGTGCTATACCTCAAACTTTTTTCTTTTTCTTTTCTGATGGCAGGACATTTCAAGAAATTATAGACATATACAGAGATACCTAAAACAATCAAATTTTACATCTGGGAATGGGAAATATATGCATGGTTAAAACTAATGTGTAAAAGATGTGATGCAGGGCCCCTTCTGCTGTCTAGAGAGTATGGGAGCTCTTGCACCATAAGCTCTTCCTTTTCCTCTCTGGTAATATTGGATGGGGCCATGTGGAAAGAGTCCATGCTGTGGCTCCTTCCCACACTAATGTTGGTGCTTGCCCCAAAACCTGGAGCGATGATGGTATGTGGAGGAGTTGCGACAGGATCTCTTTTCATATGGGTGGATTGTCAGATGTTACCAGATCTATGTGGAGAGGCATTCATGCTCTGCTCATCATGTTCTATATGTAGTATCATAGGTAGTGGAGAAGGGACAGTGGGTGGGAACAGAGCCAGTATGCATGGCCCATCCCAAGATTGTTCACACCTTTTTGAATGCCTGAATTTTGTCACATAGATACTGAAACTGGATTCTAAACAGTTATTTATGGATTGTGCCATATCAATTATCTGATGTAATTATGCCTGGTGTACTTAAATTATATGAAAGCAGTCAATGTTTCCTGCCCAGTACTGGACATCGTTTGATACAGTAAGTCTTAGATTTTATATGTCCATCCCATCAATATGTTTTTTTTCTTCTCCTCCTGTAACTTCAAGGTGAAGCCGAATGCCTTGAGTCACAATCAAGAGATATTTGAGCACAATGGAAACCTGCATACCTGCTGCTGCCCTGTGTCTTTTAACAGGAGCTTGATGAGCAGATATTAACATGACCTTAAAAGCTTCACCTGATGATTTTTGCAGAAAAGCTGCACTAGTAGATCAGGTCAAATTGTTGCTTATTTTCTGGCCAGTTGGCAATCCACACTGGATCTGCCACACTGAATCTGCCACATTGCTGGTGCAGAAGTCAGTACTGATCATCCTGTCACTGGTGTGCAGGCAGAGCAGGAGGAGGACCCCATATATACATCCCAAGTTCTAGATATGCATTCCTAGAATCTGTTTGCTCCCTCAGTAAAGGAGATGCAGGAATAGAAATATGGGTCTGCTCATAAATCCTGTTTGCTGGACTGTGGCAAATAAGTCTAGGTCACGTGATTCTACCTAGATGCCAAGCAACCAATGAGGAAGCTGCTAGTTATAGAGCTTATTTTCTGAACAGTCATGATTTGCAATGCATTTTTTTTCTAAATGACTAATTTGCCCTGGCCTCACCACACTTTTTTTTTCTCCAGGTAGTCAGAATAGATACTAATTTAACAACACAAATCCTTTTGTACTTATTTTTCGTAATATATGTAAGACTTGAAAAATTGTTTGTTACTATTTCTTATATAAATTTGTTTAAATTAATTGATATAACATTCCGCTAGTTTGTTTCCAGCTGTTTTTTTAAATCATGCAAACATTTTATATGTACAACTGATTTTAAAGTCAACAGGTTGCTATTCAGAATTCCGTTTTTAAAAAACCAAAGTTTGTAACTGTCACCTCAAAGAGGAAAAAAATATATACATTTTATTAATAAAATCAAGTCTTGTCTACTTGGACTCATCATTCTGTTTCTTAAACATACAGAAAATGATATCTCTGCTTCAGTAACACAATGATATTCTGGCTCTAGGTAATCCCTCACAGGCACTAAGGAATACTGATCACAAGTACTCCTCAATATATGACTGATACAGCAAATTAATTTTTATTATTTTGAAGTTTATTGAAATTGTAACAAACAGTAACAACACAGTAGTACAGAACCGTTGTAGTGATGCACATCAAAAAGTATTTGGAGCTAACATTGAGGATTAAGTTACAGAGAGATGACAATCACTCTTCAAGTGAGGATCTGGCTAAGACCAGTGAGTCAATCCAAGAAGAAAGATGGGCTGTCAGTGGCCAAAGTGACTTATCCTTAGTATTGGCATAAGTGATTGATTGAAACTACACCTCTGAGAATCTGTCTCTGAGTTTCCATTCAAATTTTCCACATTCTCAGCTTCCAAACTTGAGTGCATCTATTTCCCCCCCCCCATAATATTTCTATTCCCTTCCCTTTCCTCTAAATCACTCAAGATAGCCTATGTGGAATTTTCTTCTCTTTAGCTGTTGATTGTGGCTCTTAAGCCATTTGTACATGGAGTAAAACTATACAATAAATTTACTTCCAATAAATCACTTCCAAGTAGAAGGTATATCTTGTGTGAAACATCTCTCAGCTTGTGATTCTTTTCATTATGATACTTATTTTTATTTATCTGTTTATTTATTTAAAATATTTCTATCCCACCTTAAAATACATAAAATACAACATATAGATACACACAGAGTACTTCACATTTGTTCCAGTGGAAGGGGCAGCTCCCTAGGCACAAGAAGATGTCAGGAAAGTCTGATCATTTTTCAGAACTTCATACCAACTAAATCAGCCTTTGCCAACCTGGTGCCCTCCAGATGTTGTGGACTATAACTCCCTTCAGCCCAAGCCAGTATGGCCAATAGTCAGGAATAATGGGAGTTACAGTCCAAAAAATTTGGAGGGCACCAGGTTGATGAAAGGATTAAATAATGGATCACACACACACATCATTCTGTGGTGCAGGTGACTGTGTTCACTATCCACATGTGCATAAGTCATTGTATATGAGCCAAGCTGTTCACACATAAGCCTTATTAAATTATTCAATTCCCTGCATTTCCAATCATGTAGAGGGGGAGATAGAGCTGTTTTTGCTGGCTTGTTCCTTACCACCCACTAGCCATCCATGTATTGGGGGGGGGGTCTGTTATGTGCCTTCAAGTCGGTTAGGACTTATGGCGACTCTATGAATCAGTGACTTCCAATAGCATTTCTCATGAACCCTGTTCAGATTTTGTAAGTTCAAGTCTGTGGCTTCTTTGATGGAATCAATCCATCTCTTTCTTGGTCTTCTTTTTCTACTCCCTTCTGTTTTTCCCAGCATTATTGTCTTTTCTAGTGAAACATGTCTTCTCATGTTTCCAAATATGGTAACCTCAGTTTCATCATTTTAGCTTCTAGTGATAGTTCTGGTTTAATTTGTTCTAACACCCAATTATTTGTCTTTTCCGCAGTCCATGGTATGCGCTAAGCTCTCTTCCAACACCACATTTCAAATGAGTTGATTTTTCTTTATCCGCTTTTTTCATTGTCCAACGTTCACGTTCATACATAGACATTGGGAATACCTTGGTCTGAATGATCCTGACTTTAGTGTTCAGTGATACATCTTTGCATTTGAGGACCTTTTCTAGTTCTCTCATAGCTGCCCTCCCCAGTCCTAGCCTCCTGATTTCATGACTGTTGTCTCCATTTTGGTTAATGGGATTGATAATCCTTGACAAGTTCAATGTCCTCATTCTGAACTGTAAAGTTGCATTAATATTCTGTTGTCATTACTTTAGTCTTCTTGATGTTAAGCTGTAGTCCTGGTTTTATGTTTTCCTATTTAACTTTCATCAGCCTTCGTTTCAAATCATTACTGGTTTCTGTTAGTAGTATGGTATCATCTGCATATCTTAAATTATTGATATTTCTCCCTCCAATTTTCATACCTCCATCTTGGTCCAATCCCACTTTCCGTATGGTATGTTCTGTGTAGATGAAACAAACAGGTGATAAAATACACCCCTGTCTCACACCATTTCTGATTAGAAACTGATCGTTGTCTCCATATTCTGTCCTTACAGTAGCCTCTTCTCCAGAGTATAGGTTGTGCATCAGGACAATCAGATGCTGTGTCACCCTCATTTCTTTTAAAGCATTCCATGGCTTTTCATGATCTACAGTTCTACACAGTCAAAGGCTTTGCTGTAATCTATGTTCTGCATATAGGGTGATAAAATAGACACCTGTTTCACACCTTTTCCGTCTGGGAACCAATTGGTTTCTCCATATTCTGTCCTTACAGTAGCCTCTTGTGCAGAGTATAGGCTGTGCATCAGGACAATCAGATGCTGTGGCACCCCCATTTCTTTTAAAGCATCCCATAGTTTTTCAACATCTACACAATCAAAGGATTTGCTGTAATCTATAAAGCACAGGGTGATTTCCTTAATTCCTTGGTCTGTTCCATTATCCAACGTACGTTTGCAATATAATCTCTGGTATCTCTTCCCTTTCTAAATCCAGCTTGGATGTCTGGCATTTCTCGCTCCATATATGGTAACAGCCTTTGTTGTAGAATCTTGAGCATTACTTTACTTGCATGGGATATTAAGGCAATAGTTCAATAATTACTGCATTCTCTGGGATCCCCTTTCTTTGGAACTGGAATGTGTATTGAACACTTCCAGTCTGTGGGCAATTGTTTAATTTTCCATATTTGTTGACATACTTTTGTCAAAATTTGGACAGATTCAGTCTCAGTAGCTTGTAGCAACTTTATTGGTATTCCATCTGTTCCTGGTGATTTGTTTCTTCTAAGTATTTTAAGAGCAGCTTTCACCTCACATTCTAAAATTTCTGGTTCTTCATCATATGGTTCCTCCATGAATGAATCTGTCATCCTTGCATCTCTTTTATAGAGTTCTTCAGTGTGTATTGCTTCCATCTTACTTTTATTTTCTCTCAGTCAGTGAGTGTGTTCCTTTGTTGATTATTCAACATCCCTACTCTTGGTTTAAATTTCCCTTGCATTTTTCCAATCTTTTGGAATAGGGCTCTTGTTCTACCCTTTTTGTTGTCCTCTTCTATTTCTATACAATAAGTATTGTAATAGTTCTCTTTGTCCCTACATACTAGTCACTGTATTGTTGCATTTAGGGTTCTAACCGTGTTTCTATCTCCTTTTGCTTTTTATTTCCTTCTCTCTCTAACCATTTTGAGAGTTTCTTCAGTCATCCATTGAGGTCTTTCTTTTTAATGAGAGGTATTGTCTTTTTGCATTCATCCCTGATAATGTCTCTGACTTCACTCCATAGTTCTGGTTCTCTGTCAACTAAGTGTAAAGCCTCAAATCTTATTTGATCTTTATATTCTTCTAGGATGTTATTTAAATTGTATTTTGGTATTATGATTGCTTTGTTGTTGTTATTTAGCTTTGATTTTACCAAGTGATGATCTGTACCGCAGTCTGCTCCTGGTCTTGTTTTCGCAGAGAGAACTTTTCCATCTTCTTCTACCAATTATATAATCAATTTGATTCCTATATTCTCCTGCTTCATTTCTATTTCCTAAGCTCCATTTTCCCGCAATTCCTAGTTCTTCTCTGTCCCCTACTTTTGCATTCCAGTCCCCCATGATTATCAGCACATCTTGTTTTGGTGTGTGATCAATTTCTTCCTGTATTTCTGCATAAAATCTCTGCAATTCCTCTTCTTCTGCGTTTGTCGTTGGAGCGTAGACTTGGATGATGGTTATGTTAATAGGTTTCCTGTTTAATCTCATTGATATAACTCACTCATACTTTGTGTTATACCTCTTAATTGCTTTTGGTACATCACTTCTCGCTATTAAAGCAACCCCGTTTCTTCTTAATTTCTCATTTCCTGCATAAAATATTTTGCAGTTGCCTGATTGAAAATGTCCTATTCCCATCCATTTTAATTCACTCACGACAAGTATTGTAATGTTGATACTTTCCATTTCTTGTCTGAGAATCTCTAACTTTCCCTGGTTCATGCTTCTCACATTCCATGTTCCTATTGTGTGCATCGTACATCTCCAGACTCCCTTTCGCATCTGTGCGCGTCAGCCTCTGGGCTTCCTTATGGCTTTGACCCAGCTGCGTCATTAGTCACAGCACTACTCGTGGTTGTCCTTTGTTCTTCCCCAGTAGCTCGGTGAGTGCCTTCTGACCTGGGGGTCTCATCTTCCAGCACTATCTCGTGTTGCATTTTGGACACTCTGTTCATAGGGTTTTTGTGGTGAGCGGTATTCAGAGGTGGTTTACCATTGCCTTCCTCTGCGTTTGGATGCATCTTAGTCTGGTGTCTCAGTTTTGACCATTCTGCCTTGGGTGTCCCTGCTAGGAGTCTAGCCTGTTGGTCTAGACTGCTGACGGCATTGCTCTCAGCTTCTTTGACACTCTCAAACCCCCTCACCACGTTAAAGTGTGCATCCTAGAGGAGGATGTATTGGGGTGACTCCTAAAAAAACCCTGATAGTATTGGCATGTGGATAGGCAGGGGCAGGGAGAGAAGGCCATTGGGTGGAGGATGTCTCCCTCCATCTGATCACAGTTGTGTGGAGAGGGAGGCCTATATGCCTGTGGCCATTCTCTTCATCAAATGCAGAAAGATCACATGAAGCACATCTACACATGTCTACACTTATACATGGAACACCTGGCTCAGACAAGGTGTTGCAGATGCGGAGGCACAGTGCATGAGAATGTCATTTCCCATTGGGATGAGCGTATAATGCTGGGCTTTGCAGTCAGGACTCTTTTTTGTTTTACTATAAGCTTAAAAAGTCAGGAAAGCTTAGGTCAAGGGGTGGACAGCTAGCACAACATATAATACAGGCTTTGCCAACTTAATGCCCTCCAGACATTTTGGAGAACAACCTTCATCCCCAGTCAACACAGCCATGCTGGCTGGCACTGTTGGGAGTTGTAGTACAAAACATCTAGAGGACACCAGGCTGGCGAAGGTGGCTGCCATAAAATGTCTTGTGTTGAGCAAATGGCTGCCTAGATTTGGGAATCTCCTCAGAACTTGGGCACACAACCTCAGGTACTGTACAGCTGATTTCCCCACCAACACTTGGTAGCATTACTGGGCCTGTCTATCAGTTCCTGGAGCCATAAAAATCCTCTTGAGGGTTTGCTTAGTTCTGTTACAGATGATAATGGTGTCCAAGGTCTTAGACCACACACACACACACGCACATGCAAATGCACACACAAACACTTGAATTTTTTAATCATTCTTTATTAATTTTACACCATTACTGAACATAATCAAAACATCATATATAAATCATGCAACATTAACAAACTTAAATACTCAAAAATAATTTAAAATACTCATATTGGTTGGTGTTCCATTTATGGAATTCAACTTTTAAAGCCAGGATATTTTCATTTACCATTTTCAGTATACTGCTTATTTTACTTGTGCTTATTATTACCCTTTTTGGGGGGGGTTGGGTGTGGATAAAGCAGAAAAGAGGGGAAAGACCCACTTAAAGAAATCATATCCATTTATATGCTGGCAAAGAAACTTGATCCGGTTCTTCCTGGTTCGTGTATTGTACAAAATCATTTGCCGCTCTGGACTCCTACTGGGAAAAAGGGTGGGATATAAATTTAATAAATAAGTAAATAAATAAAATCATACCAAATCAAAATAAATGTTTCTCTTTTACTTTGACCACTAGGGACTCTGCGTTTTTGTGTTAGTTAATCTAACAATGCTTCATTCCAGACCACTTTATACCGATATTCTATGTTAGCTTCAGAAAGGTCCTTTTAAAAGCGTGCCATATTTTAAGCCAGTCTAATACATTGCAACATACCTGGAAGTCGATTTGCAATAGTTTTACCAAGTGTTTTCATACTGGGCTATCCATCTCCAGCAAATTGTGGGGAGGGGAGTTTGTTCATTATCATATATTGCTCTTTCAGTATTGTAGATGGCATGTACTGATACTTCAAGTTATATTTCTTTATTGCATTTATATATCGCCCCATAGCCAAAGCTCTCTGGGCAGTTTACAACAATTAAAAACATTAAAAACAAATATACAAATTAAAAAAAACACATTTTTAAAAAGCCATTTAAAAACACATGCTAAAATGCCTGGGAGAAGAGGAAAGTTTTGATCTGGCGCCAAAAAAATAACAGTGTTGGTGCTAGGTGCACCTCATCAGGGAGATCATTCCATAATTTGGGGGCCACCACTGAGAAGGCCCTCTCCCTTGTTGCCAGACTCCCAGCTTCCCATGGAGTAGGCACCTGGAGGAGGGCCTTGGATGTGGAGCATAGTGTACAGGTGGGTTCATATCGGGAGAGGTGTTCCATCAGGTATTGTAGTCCTAAGCCATGTAAAGCTTTATAGGTTAAAATGAGCACCTTGAATCAAGCTTGGAAATATACAGGCAGCCAATGCAAGTGGCGCAGAATCGGTTTTATATCTTCAAACTGTCTGGTCCCTGTTACCAATCTGGCCGCTGCATTTTGCACAACCTGCTGTTTCTGAACCATCTACAAAGGCAGCCCCACGTAGAGTGCATTGCAGTAATATAATTTGGAGGTTACCAGAGCATGGACAACTGAAGCCAAGTTATGCCTGTCCAGATAGGGGCATAGCTGGGCCACCAACCAAAGCTGGTAGAAAGCACTCTGTGCCACCGAGGCTACCTGAGCCTCAAGTGACAGAGATGGTTCTAGGAGAACCCCCAAGCTACAAACTTGCTCCTTCAAGGAGAGTGCAACTCCATCCAGGACAGGTTGGACATCTACCATCTGGTCAGAAGAACCACCCACTAGCACCATCTGAGTCTTGTCTGGATTGAGCCTCAGTTTATTAGCCCTCAACCAGTCCATTGTCGCAACCAGGCACCGATTCAGCACATTGACAGCCTCACCTGAAGAAGATGAAAAGGAGAAATAGAGCTGCGTGTCATCAGTATACTGATGGCAACGCACTCCAAAACTCTGGATGGCCGCAACCAACGGTTTCATGTAGATGTTGAACAGCATGGGGGACAGAAGTGACCCCTGCAGAACCCCATATTGGAGAGTCCAGGGTGCAGAGCAATGTTCCCCAAGTACCACCTTCTGGATCAGACCCACCAAGCAGGAGTGGAACCACCACCATGCTCTCAACTCAGCCAGTCTTCCCAGAAGGATACCATGGCCAATGGTATCAAAAGGCGCTCAGAGATCAAGGAGAGTCACACTCCCCCTGTCTCTCTCCCGACAGAGGTCATCATACAAGGTGACCAAGGCTGTTTCTGTGCCAAAACCAAGCCTAAAACCCGACTGAAATGGATCCAGAAAATTGCTCCCATCCAAGAGTGTCTGGAGCTGGCCTGGTTATATGAAAGCTTTTCTTTGCTCAAAACTTGGATAACTCAATGAAACAATGTTCCAGGCTAAGACGACATTCAACTGATTATTTTTTTTAAAAAAAATAATTAAAACCGGCCTGAATAAGGGTGGGCACCATGCGATTTCAGCATGTTAGGAAGCTAAGAAAGCTATTGGCCACAGTTTGGCAAACAAAAATGCATTGATTCTAAGCCTCTAAGTGTCAGCAGTACTGTTCTGCTTGCCAAAAAGAAGAAATGTTTTTGATATTGGTTTTTAAAATAATAATAAAAAGCTTTGGTATTGTTAATTCTTCCTGAGAAATCCTGGCTTTATTAAATTCTGTGTCAAAATTAAATTGACTTTTAAAGAGACTGATGAAACTTAATCCTTAACCTTTTCACAATGACTGGAATTAAGATTTCACAATTATTAAAGAATAAAAAAGCATTTTCAGTTGTGTGTTACAGAAAAAAGTCATTAATATTATTTTTATGTTACCTAATATATTTTATTATTAACTCATTCCGTCTGATTCAATGGTCTCTGCATGGCAATGCATACCTGAAGCTTCTCTCATGGGAGGAGTCTGGACTCTGTATCTCTGCAGCAGGGAAGAGGGGCAAGAATGGATGGCTCTATTTCCAGCCCATGTCAGCTTCACTCCATTTTGGATCTGCATAGTTTCACTCCATTTTGTTTGTGCAATAATCTGCAACTTGCTTTTTCTGTGTGCATGTGTGAGGGGGAAGGGGATAAAAACTCAGATTGAAATACTATTTTAATTTATGTTTAAATGTGCATTTTCTCTCAAGTACAGAGATTTACATATATTTTGGTACATTTAAGCTTCAGCCCTAAGTGGGGGATGGAATCTGAAGGTGGTTCAACTGCCACATTCTAAGTTCTTGTCAGTTTCAAGCTGGCAGCATGGGGGTTGGAGGAACCATCTTTCATTTCTCCATCCACTTCCAGGCTAGCTTTTCAAATATTTCCTTCCCACTGGAAACAAGAGGAGGGAAGGGGGAGGGAGAAGTCAAGAGTATATTTAACTTTCCCCCTGATTCAGGGGCAAATCTGAGGACTGTGATGGCTTTGGATCCTTTGGATCCCAGCCATTTTCCAGTCGCTCTTTAGCAAACCCATAAACCATTCCCAACCCTCCTCCTTTGAGGACCTACCAGTATCAGAGCTCAGGCATTTGTTAGGCCAGGGTCCTGGAGGAGAACGGTGGTTGGGTGGTTGGAATCAGACATCGGATCTCCCTCTCCGATGTCATAGTGCTGTCTCTAGTGTTGGAGAGGGGAGTTCAGTTTATTCTATGGCTTCCACTGTCCACTGGATTACACTCAGGATGTGCCAAATTCAGAGAATACATTCAGAGAAGTGCCAAATAGCCATGGTCTGATCTACACATTAGGCCAAGAAACACAGATTAGGACATTTTGTATAGGGATTTTCAAAGATCGAATCCCTGACCATCCCTAATGGAGACAAGATCTTCAAGTATGTATCCCTTTATTGACATGGAATGCTCTTCCTTTTTTTTTTTTTTTAATAATTTTTATTCAAATTTTTCAAAAGACAAACAAAACAAAGTCAAAAAACATAACAATACAACAACAAAATAAAAATAAAATAGTTGACTTCCGATTTGTCGCAGATCAGCTATAAGTATATAATACACATCAAACCTGTCCCTTAATGTATACATACAGGATCACTTTTCTCCATAGGCTGTCTTAGTTAATCGTCAAATCCCAATATCATCATTTTATTTTGATCTTTCAACAAAAAGTCTAAGAGAGGCTTCCATTCCTTAAGAAATGTATCTGTCGATTTTTCTCTAAGTAGACATGTCAATTTATCCATTTCTACTAAGTCCATTAATTTCAATAGCCATTCTTCCGTTGTTGGTGTTGATTCCATTTTCCACTTTTGTGCATATAATAATCTTGCTGCCGTAATCATAAATAATATTATTCTTCCATATTTCTTTTCTATTTGTTTATCCATAAAACCCAATAAAAAAAATCTGGTTTTGACTGAATATTTATCTTTAGAATTTTTTGCATCTTCCTACCTATCTGTGCCCAAAATGATTTTGCCTTTTTACACAGCCACCACATATGATAAAATGATCCTTCTTGTTGTTTACATTTCCAACAAACATTAGAAACATTACTATACATTTTTGACAACTTTTCTGGAGTCATGTACCAACGGTACATCATTTTATAGAAATTTTCTTTAAGATTATAGCATAGTGTAAATCTCAAGCCTTTTTTCCACATATTTTCCCATTGATCCATTTGTATGTTATAACCAAATTTTTTTGCCCACTTTACCATACACTCTTTTACTTGTTCTTCCTCCATATCCATTTTCAGTAAGAGTTTATACATTTTCACAATTATATTTTCATCATTTGTACACAATCCTATTTCAAAATGAGATTTACTTATTTCAAACCCATACATTTTCTTGTCCATTTTATATCTTTCTAACAATTGTAAATAGGCAAACCATTGAAAACTATATCCTTCCTTTGTCAGTTGTTCTCTCTCTTTCATTATATATTCTCCATGTACATTTTCTAATAGTTCTTGATAAGTTAACCATTTCTCTTTTCCAGCCATTTCTCTTCTGTAAAACGCTTCTTGACTTGAGACACATAATGGTATTTTCGAATAAAACCTTGGTTTATATCTATTCCATATTTTCAACAGAGGACGTCTTATAAAATGATTATTAAAGTCTACATTTACTTTTACTTTGTCATACCATAGATATCCATGCCATCCCCACTTCAAATTATGGCCCTCCAAATCCAATAGTCTTTTATTCCTCAATAAGATCCATTCCTTTATCCAGACTAGACAGCAGGCAGCAAAATAAAGTCTCAGATTTGGTAATCCCAGTCCTCCTCTTTCTTTGGCATCTTGTAGTAGTTTAAATTTAACTCTTGGTTTTTTTCCTTGCCATACAAATTTAGAGATATCTTTTTGCTATTGTTTAAAAGGTAAATCAGAGGATATTACAGGTATTGTTTGAAACAAAAACATCATTCTCGGTAATACATTCATTTTTATCACAGATATTCAACCCATGAATGGACTTCCGGGAAGGGTGACTTCGCTTGTGCCTGCTTTTGGGACGGGCTCCCGCCTCAAAAGAAGCTTATTCAGATATAAATGAGTCAGAACATTTTTTTTTTTGACTGATGAAATTTCTCCCGGGTAGGGAGAAACGTAGAGATCAACCTCAAAAGCCTGTTTTTGTTGGGAGGACTGGATTTCATTAATTTATGAGATAAGGTCCAGCCAACAATGCCGGACGGACTTCCGAACAAGCTCTATCTGCTTAAGCGATACGTTTATCTTTTCTTTAAAGAGAGAACGGACTAACAGGCAAGCACCCTTCTTTCTACTATTTTTTTTACTTGGTTTAAATTGTTGCAGCAAAAGGAGATTTGTCAGATTGATCGGCTTTGGACAACTTCTGGGGGAGCTATAACTCTTCTCTGTTATTCACGAAATTAACAGCTTATCTCTGTTTCTGTCGCAAAAAGCTGTCCTGGAAGTGCATTCTAAAGATATACACAGAAGAGGGATTTCTATTCCTGATTTCTATTCCAAGGAATATTATATTGTCTGGGACTATTCTCTTTTTGGTCTATTTTATTTTGACGAATCTGCTTCTTCACGACGCCACTAACTGTTTTGATGCTGGGAACTAAATTTGTTTTGCATTCTTGAACATAGAGAGATAAGGCAGGTTGCTCTGTTTATACTGTGATGTCATCAAGCCTGGAATATTAACCCAATTGTTGCTGAAATAAGAAGTGGTTTTTCTTTATTTTTGTTTTGCTTTGTTTTCATGGTTTTAAAAATGGCAATCAAGAAAGTGGCTGAGAATCTGGAAGTAACTATGTTTCAGAAAATAATGGATGAGATTGAGATAACGAAACAAACCCTGCGACAGGGTAGTAAGGAGCTGAAAATTGAACTGAGCAAAATGATGCAGGAGCTTAAAGAAATAGGGGATCCTGTGAGAGAGGAGAATGAGATCAGAGATGAGAAAAGAAAAAATAAAGGGAAGATACAAGCCCTGGAGATTGGAACAAATGTGGAATTGGAAAAAGATCTGGAGTTTATGGATTTTAGAAATAAAATCTACTGTTTGGAATTTAACGTTATCTCTGAAGAAATTAATGAAGATATTAGAGATAAAGTTATCAATGGCTTGGATAATCTTCTGGACTGGAATGATGTGATGGAGCTTGATATAGAGAAAATCTATGGAATTAACTGCAGCCATGTGACAATGGAAAAACTTTTAAGAGATGAGCCAGTGCATTTTGTAAAAAAGAAGAACACAGATATGACTTTACAACAGTATTTCAGCAACTTATTCAGAATGGATGGCAAGAAAATATTTGGGATAGAGGAAATTCCCATCAGACTCTTATTATATGACTATGGCTACAACAGCAAGATTATTATGGAATACTGATAATGGAAGATTGGACACTGAAATTACTGGACTTAACAGGACTATTGAAGATGGAAGATGGAACTAATAGGGATAATGGAATAATGGCTATTGAAATTATTGGACCTAACAGATTCTGATGAGATGGATTAATCGAAACATTTATTTGGACTATGGTTATGACAATAAGATTATTATAATTATTAACGAGATGGATTAATTGACATGTTTATTTGGAGAAAAATTGATAGATATATTTCTTAAAGAATTGAAACCTCTCTTTGACTTTTTGTGGAAAGAATAAAGTAATGTTTATGAGATTTGATGATTAATTAAGATAACTACTGGAGGAAAGTGATTTTATAATATGATTTAAGAGACAGGATTGTTATATATTGTAGACCTATAACTGATTTGATATGTGACAAATGGGAAGTCAACATTTTATTTTTTTTGTTTAATCATTTTTGTTTTGTTTTGTTTTTTGTCTTTGAATGTTTTATGATTTTGTTTTCTATGTTTTATGAAAATTTGAATAAAAATTATTGTAAAAAAAAAAAAGATATTCTACCCATGAATGACAATTGTAGTTTATCCCATCTTCGCAAATCTTTCTTAATCTCTGTTCATAATTTTTCATAATTATTATGAAACAACTTTGAATTTTTATTTGTCATAATGATACCTAAATATTTCAACTTTTTCTCTATTGTAAAATCTGTCTTGTCCATTAACTCTTTCTGTTCCCTTAAAGTTAAATTTTTCACCAACATCTTTGTTTTTTGATTGTTGATCTTAAATCCTGCTAACGGTCCAAATTCTTTTAATTTGTCCATCAATACATTAATTCCTTCCAAAGGGTTTTCTAGTACAATTATCAAATCATCAGCAAATGCTCTCAATTTATATTCTTCTTTTTTTATCTTTAATCCCAAAATCCTTTTATCTTGCCTTATATCTCTAAGCAGCACTTCTAAGACCAGAATAAATAAAAGGGGAGATAATGAACATCCCTGTCTTGTACCCTTTTGTATTTCACATGAATCCGTTAAATCTCCGTTAACAATTATCTGAGCCTTCTGAGATGTATAAATCGATCTAATCCATTTTATAAAATTGTCTCCAAAATCCATTTGCTCCAAAACCTGAAACATAAATTTCCAATTCAAATTATCAAATGCTTTTTCAGCATCTAAAAAAATCAAAGCCGCTTGTTTATCATTTCGTTGTTCTAAATATTCCAACACATTCAAGACATTCCTGACGTTGTCATGTAATTGTCTTTCAGGTAAAAACCCTGATTGATCTTCCTGGATAAATTGTTGCAATATTATTTTCAATCTTTCTGCCAAGATCATTGTAAAAATTTTATAGTCATTATTCAATAGAGATATTGGCCGATAATTTTTTGTTTTAGTTAAATCTTGCTCCTCTTTAGGTATTAATGTTATGTTAGCATTTTTCCAACTATCCGGTATCTTTCCCTCTTGCAGAATAAAATTCATTGTAGACTGTAAAGGTAGCAAGAGTTCTTCCTCCAAACATTTATAATACATTGCAGATAACCCATCTGGTCCTGGCGCCTTCCTAATTTAATTTTGTTTATAGCTTCAGATATCTCTCTTGACGTAATAGGGCCATTAATAGCTTGTCTCTGAAAGTCTGTAATTTTAGGCAAATTCTGTTTAGATATATACTCTTCTATTTTTTCAGATGGAATTTCCTGACACTTGTACAATGTTGAATAATATTGATGAAAAATCTTTTTGATTTTTACATTATCTGTCAGCGTCTCATCTCCTTCTTGTATCTTTAAAATAATATTTTTTGACGTTCTTTTCTTAATTTATATGCTAACCATTTCCCTGGTTTATTTGCAAATTCAAAAGTCCTTTGTTTAGCAAAATTTAGTTTCCTTTCAATTTCTCTAACTGTCAGCATTGATACTTGCTTCTGTAACATTTTAATTTGATTTACAATAGAAACTTTAGTTGGATTCTTTTTCAATTCTTCCTCTTTTTGTTTTATTTCTTCCAAAATTAATTGCATTTTCTGTTGTTTCTTTTTTTTTAATTCAGAGTTACATTTAATAAAATATCCCCTCATAAATGCCTTACTTGTATCCCAAACGATATTTTCATTTGTTCCTTTATGTAAATTGTTAAAAAAACTCTTTTAATTTCTTCTTACATTCTTGTACTACTTTGTCATTCTGTAATAAAGATTCATTTAGTCTCCATCTAAATCCAATATTTTTTTTTTAAAGTTAATATCACAGGATTGTGGTCCGAAAAAGTTTTTGGTAATATATCCATTTTTAAAATATCCTTCGCTAGAATTTTAGACATCCAAATCATATCAATCCTCGAGAATGTTTTGTGTCTTTCTGAAAAATAAGTAAATTCCTTTGCGTTATCATTTATATATCTCCAGGTATCCACCAATTCTAAATGTTCCATCAGTTCAAAGCAGATCTTCGGTAATTTACCCTGTGTCTCTTTAATATTTTTTTCAGAAAGTCTATCAATTTTTGGTGAGATTACCCCATTCCAATCACCCATGACGCACCAATGATCATATGAAAACTCTGACAATTTTTCCATAAGTCCTGTGTAAAACCTTGTTTTATCTTCATTGGGGGCATAAATACCCACTATCAAAATGTTTGTACCCTGTAAAGTAATTTCAACCCCCACAAATCTACCACTATCATCCAGTAATACCAATTTAGGAAGCAATTGTGGGTTAATGTAAAGAACAACTCCATTTTTTTTTTTTTGGTCCAGCCGAAATAAATTCTTCACCCAAATTTTTACAAATCAAATATTTGGAATCTTTCTTCTTAATATGAGTTTCTTGTAAACAAATTATATCCAATTTTAATTTTTTCAAATAATGAAACACTTTCTTTCTCTTCTGCGCCGTGTTGGCTCCATTTATATTCCAAGTTAGATATTTGTAATCCATCTTTAAGCGTGTATTTTAAAATGTGCCTGATACTCCTTTTAATCCATCATCTTCCTTCCCCTCCTCTGCATGTTCTTGTTGACTTTATTTCCCAGGAATTATATCCATATCTTTGAGTTTATCTTCTTCCATGTCTTTTGAAGCTTTTCTCAAGAAGTCCCTTGCTTTTTGAACAGTATTCAATCTATATTTCTGTTGTCTGAATGTAAAGATCACTCCTTCTGGAACATCCCATCTAAATTGAATTTTGCATTGCTTAAGTTTTTCTGTAAAGAAAGCATATTCTTTTCTCTTACGTAAAAGTCTAATAGGAATTTCTTTCATCACCAGTATTTCCTTACCATCAATTTTAAAGGTATTTTTAAAGTGTTGTTGTAATACCATATCTCTGGTCGTCTTCTTTATAAAGTGAACAAGCACATCTCTTGGAATTTTTTTCATTGCATATCTGGAATTAATTCTATAAACTTTGTCTATTTCAAATTTCATCCGATCTTCATTCAAATCCAGAAATTTTACTAAAGCATTAACAATTTTATCTCTGATATCTTCACCTGTTTCCTCAGGGATTGCACGGAATCTCAAACAATGTTCTTTATTTTTCATTTCAGTCACAGCCATATAGTCCAAGTTTTTTTCTAATTCCAGATTTAATATATCTGTTCTATTCTCCAAGATTTGTACCTTTTCTTTAGTATTTTTTGCATCCTCCTTTATTTGCCCAATTGTCCCTTTAATCTCATCCACTTGTGTTTTAATATAGTCTTTTATATCTATCAATTCAGTTTTCATTTCCTGTTTTATATCATTAATCCCTTCCATTATTTTTTGAAACATATCTGGGGGTATAGCCCCTTCCTGTGGGTCAATTGAACCTCTTCGCTCCTGGGCCTTAGTTGCTTTTTTAGTTGTCATTCTCGAAAGAAGCCTTTAATTTCTGATATTAACCACTGTTCCAAAACCTAGAGGCAGTCTATTTCTTTTTTTTTTCCTCCACCAACAAAAGAGTTAATATTCCAGGCCTGTTATTATAGTCCGGCCAGCACAGCACAGTTCTTATCTACATCCAGGAATGCAAAACAATTCTGGTTCACAACACCAAGCGATTAGTAACATATACAAACAGCAGATTCGTCCAAAAAGAAATAGTCCAAGGAGAAAAATAGTCCAAAATATATTTCCATCTAATAATAATTACCTCTCATCCATTTTTAAACTTTAAAACTCCAAATTCAGGCCAGCTTTTTGTCGTAAAATAATATATATAAGTTGTTTACATTTTCTTTCTTCCTTAATTATATTTAAAAGAGAAAAAGTATGACTCACCCAGATTTCTCAGTTGCTGATTCGTAAACAAATCCCTTTTATTGTAGTAATTTAAGCCAAATGATAAGATTTAGACAGAAGTAGGCTCGCTGGTTAAGGACGTTTTTTTAAGAAGAAAAAAAAAGCTTCGCTTTTTTCCAGTACAGCTCGCTGGAAGTCCTGACTCCATCTTCAGCTGATCGGCATGCCTTCTTATCTCAGGGATTTCCTGATCAATTCCAGCAGCCGACAGCTCAACGAAGTCCTGTGGAAAATCTGATCGGTTCTCCTATACCTTGGAGAACATTTAAGCCAGTCAAAGTTTCCTCTTGGCTGGCTTTTAAACTGAAAAAACTTCCTCTGAGGCAGAGATCTCTCAGAGACAGTCACCAGCTGAGCACTCACTTCACATGCTCTTCCCACTAAGCAAATAAGAAAATATTTCAGAGTGAGGGAGCTTCATATTTATAGAGCCCCAGACCTTCAGGGAATGACTGAGTCAGGATGATCTGGTCCAGACATTAGTGCAAATGGCAAAGATAAACCCAAAGCTGAGTTTCTGCATCTATTTATATTTCTAATTAATACATATATGTTTCCTATTTGAAATTGAACTAGATGTGTACATATCACTATGTTACAAGATTGTCTTTGATCTAACAGCTTTGAAATATATACAGAACATCTTGTACATGGGGACTTCCTGTTCTGTTTTGTATTGATGTTGCAGTTCCCTTCTAGAACTGAAGGAGACCCTGTAGACATGGGGAGATTGTACCCACCATTACAAATATATTTGTAATACTCTAATTTGCATTTATTACTTTGAAATTGTAAACCCCAGCTGAGACCAATATTCTAAGGATTAAACATTACCCCAGTTTGGAGCCTGGTTACAGTTCATTAAATTTCAATAGCTGTGAACACTGAGATGGATTAGAATTAAAAAGCTTTACTAATTTAAATGACAAACCATAGAATGTCAAATGCAGAACACACTTGAAAAACTCAAGCGGCTTGAGATAACTTTTTATGTACAACACAGAATAGGAGTGATTACAACTACAAACTACAAAAAATTACAATGTAAACAGAAGAAAGAAAAAACACAATAGATTGGATCCAACTATATCATCCAACTCAAAAGTAGGCCCATTGAAATAAATGGAATAAATTAGTTGTCCATTGATTTCAATGAGTCTACTCTGAATATGACTTAGTTGGATTCAACCCAATATAGAAGCCCAACAAGTTAAAGATGCTTAAGATTGGCTTGATTGCGCCCTATATTAATAAATTAAACTAATTGTTTAATTTGATACAAAATCCCAAGCATAGTTTTATTAGCGTTGCTTCTGGAGAGTATCTAGGAATTTGGGATTGGCTGGAAACAACTGGCTCTCATGAACTTGGGGCCATACTCCCCACCTTTGGGGGATGAGGTCATAGACTCTGAGAAAGAGATGTAGTAAGAGATAGAATTATCCCTCTGCATCAACCCTGGATAATCTGACTCCTTTGGGAGTTCTTGTGCATTATGAGTCTCAGAAGTCCATCCTGTCATCACCTCTGTGGCCTAAAGAGTTCTCACTGCCATCATATTTACTGAAGAGGGCAAGGACTCCCTTCAAGAAACCCTAACAAAGCCACCTTTTCCCCAATGTTGTCAGAGCAAACAGTTATTAAATTGGGCGAGGCCTTTAAGGATAAAAGGGTTCTCCCAATGGAGGTGGAGCTACCCACTCAGACTGAGCCGCAGCCTTATTTAAGCCTCAGTGTAGAGGTCTCTCCTGCTTCAGCAACATTTGAGCTTACTGGGCTTCTATTGTGTTGCCAGCCTGAGTTTCACTTGGAGCTGTCCATGGTTCTGCCTATATCTGAACTCCTTCTGGAACCCGTGTTTGGGCTTTATCCCCCCATTTAGCTGTGCCCATCCCCTGGAATACAACAGTGACACCTTAAGATAATTACAGATAAATTCAAATGCTCTTCCACACAATCATAAAGCACGGCTAGTTCTGATAGGAACTAGGAAAATATAGGGGGGAAATCCCAATGCAACCCAAGGGCTGACATTCCACCCGCATTTTAACCCACTACCTGTTCTAGGTAGAAACTGTAATCTTCTGGGACAATAGCTCAGTGGCAGAGCGCATGCTTTGTTGTATACAGAATGTCCCAGGTTCAATCCCTGGTATCTTCATTAATAACCAGGAAGCAGGTGAGGTCAAAGACTATGAATATATATATATATACATGTACACACACAGGATCCTATATAATTCAAAGGTAATATCTATTGAGTTTAGTAGGATTTACTCCTGGGTGAATGTGTATAGAATTGCAGCCTTAAGTAAACTCCTATTCATGTCTACTCAAGAGTAAGTCTGATTGAATTCAGTGGGGCTTACTCCCAGGTAAGGGGGACTAGGATTGCAGCTTTAATCATATTCTACATCAGTGACTGATACAGAAGTTTTGAAACGCTCACTTAATAGTTCATGAAACGTAGACATCTCATATACTGACAGACTCAGCTGCTTTTTACACATATTTTCTGATTGCCAGACATTATACTCCCTGGTGGCTGACAAAATGTTGCTTTCCTCATACTCATCTGGTATTTTTTTTTCTCCGTAGAGAGGATAATCACTCCAGCTTCTTCATGATTTTAAAACAAAAACATCTGTGCTGAGAAGCTGTAGTCAGATAACATGAAAATGAGAAATTAATCACTTCCCTAAGTATACTGTAAACACAAGGCTTGACAGAACATTTATCATCATTTTGCTTTCTGCTTACTTTAGGGGAGAGTAGGCTTAATTACTTTTCCCAGTATACCCCCTTTCTAATAAAGAAAAAGAATAAAGGAAAATATTCATTGGTTCTCAAAGACGAGCCTTCAGTTTTGTCAATTAAATGTGGCAAACTGAAATGCTCAAGACTTCTCTCTCTAAGTACATCACTTGTTCTGGATGCTGTAGTAGCCTAGACAAGTTGGAGCACCTGGGAGGCACCAAATTGATGCTTCAAGTAGAAAGGAGATACCCTGGGTTCTTAAATAACAGTGAAAGTAGAGCTGTCACTATGATAGGAAGCTAAGATATAACTCACCATCTCAGTGGGGGAGGGACCAGGGCATGGAAAGTAAATTGCCTGCCATTTTAAGAAAGAGAAGGTTGCTTGCTCCAAGTACAAAATTGCCTAGAAACAGACAGCTCTTTCAGGTATTCTTCACCAACACTACAGCTGTAATCCTAGGCACAGTTTTCTGGGAGTAGCCCCATAGAACACAGTGGGACTGATTTCTGAGACAACATGCGTAAGATTGTGTCATCCATCTCAAAGAAAAGATCAATGGAGGAATCTCTGCATGCCTCAGCTGTATGAAAATGATCCCAGACATATTCTAAAGGGATGAATTTACAGCTTAATTTGCTTTCCTATTTGTTATTACATTTATATCCCACTTTCCTCCAAGTGGCATACATGGTTCTCCTCCCTCTCCATTTTATCCTCACAACAACTCTGTGAGGTAGGTTAGGCTAAGAAATTGTGACTAGCCCAAGGTAAGCTTCATGACTGAGCAAGGATTTGAACCCTAGCCTCCCAGGTCCTAGTCCAACACTCTAACCCAGCCTTTCCCAACCAGTGTGCCTCCAGATGTTGTTGGACCACAACTCCCATCAGCCTCAGCCAGCATTGCCAATGGTCAGGAAAGATGGGAATTGTGGTCCAACAACATCTGGAGGCACACTGGTTGGGAAAGGCTGCTCTAACCACTACATTACACTGGCTTTGCAATTTACCTTTGCAGATGAGTGCAAATGAGTGTGAATCAGATTCTATGTATTTTATGTATGCATTCTCAATGGTCCTCTAGTACATAAGCTAGCTTGACAGTATGTGAACAAGGGAGACTAAATTATTATCACCATCTCACTTTGCTACCTTGCATGTGAAATACCCAAGATATCAATAAATCCAGAAATCAATAAATTAAAGGAGGTTCCCCTACACTCATACACTGATTTTTTAAAGCTATAAATAAGGACAATAGCTTTTCTGATTATGTTGGATAGACCAGTTGGGATATTCCTATTTTTTTACACATTAAACCAACTGATTATAGTTTCCATGTGAATCCACATTCATATATCAGTAGTGGAGGGTGGTCATTTAATGCAAATGGGGCACTGCCCCACCAACCTCAGTCAGCTCTTAGGCAGCCCCCACCTTCCACCTTCTAATTTACAACTAGGGTTGCCAGGTCAGAAGCATCCCAAACTCTGAGATTTCAGGGGAAGTGCCTAATGATGTCATAGTGGGCAGCCCTAGTGATGTCATTAAGCATGATACATTAAGCACCAACCACAGTTGCTTGGAGCATACCACTCAAACAAAAAAAATTCTCTGATTGGAAATTAAGATAGAAATCTTAGCTAAATGAGGGTGTTTCTAGGTCCAGCTGAAGTGACGGGATCATTCCTTCTCATCTGCTTAGGGTAAGGCTTGGCTAAGGAATATTTAATCTAGCTTACTTGCTGCTGACAAGAAGGTTTAAGTGCCCTCAGGCCCAGCCACTCACCAGAAAGCCATTGTAGGAAGAAGGGAGCCTAATGTTGTAGAGATGTGAGATGGGAGCACTCAGGAGTAAAGATGGATGCCCCTGAAGACTGCAATTCTAAATACACTTACTAGCCCATAGAAATCAACAGGACTAAGCAGATATTGTTAGGATTATGCTGTTGGTAAGGCTTGACTAGGGATCTTCTGCAACAATGTCCATAGCAAAGCAGGGTTGGCAACCCCCTGCCTGGAATGCCCTGCCCGCCTTTTAACGTGGCTGCTCCAAACTTCTTTACAGACTTGACCCTTCACTGCAGAGAGGTATGAGAAATGAGTAAGAGCTAAGATTCTCTACTCTTTCCTGCCTACTCTTTGGGCTGCTCTAAACTCATTTTGACAGTCAACCCAATTCCAGTGAGTAATAATGGACAGAGAAAAAACACTCATGTTGTGGTCTACCTTCACAGGCAGTAGATTGGGAACAAAAGCAATTGAAGCCACACTTCCCAGGATGTGAATTCTCTTTTACCACTATTGGGCAAGAAACAAACCATCATGCAAATAACAAGGTGCATCATCGGTAGGTTTAAGGGAGTTGAGATGACCATATGGATCCACTGTTGTTGCTTCTATGGGTATAAGGGAGTAAGGTCAAAGGCAGATACAAATAGAAAAAGAACAAAAGACAGTGATGATTTTCTAAATGCAATACCATACCAACCACAACAAGATTCCTATGAGTAAAGCAGAAAACGCAGCATCCCACAATGAGTCAGGGTTCCTAACCAAAACTAAAAAAATCCTGGCAGCCAGCTAGCCAAGGTCACAGAAATCCCTATGCAGCACAACCTGCCCTGGGGCTGCAGTTAGTGCAGAAGGCAGTGGCACAATAGCTGACAAGAGTGAGACCCTATCAGCACATAATACCTCTGCTCCGAAATCTTCACTGGTTGCCGATTTGCTACCAGGCCAAGTTCAAGGTGTGCTTGAACTTGAACTTGTTATGGATGCCACATAGTACTTGTTCTGCTCTTGTAAGAAATCAATCCTTTAGCATGGCAGTACCTACACTTTGGAACTCCCTGCCTATTGACAAATGGTACTCATTTTTGCAGCTACTAAAAACATTTTTGTTTAGGCAAGCCTACCCATGCATGTAGAAGCTATTATGTTTTTAATTTGTTTTTAACTCATTGTTGACTTTATTATTTTGAATGTTTTTAAATACCTGACTAACTGTTTTTGCTAATAATTTTATTGTTTTAATTCCTACTATAAACCTCTTTGAGGTTTTTTACAATAAAGAGGTATATAAATGTAAATAAAATAAACAAACAGATTTCGGAGTCACTGTGGCCCTTGGGTCTCTTTCCTCTTTTGTACTGAGTCAGGCCATTTGGTACATCTAGCTCAGTACTGATAACATGGACTAGCATTGGCTCTCCAGGATTGCAGGCAACAGTCTCTTTCAGAGATTGAATTTTGGACCTTTGCATGCAAAGCATGTGCCCTACCACTGAGCTACAGCCGTTTTAAAAAATGTGTATTTTAAAATTGTTATTTTCAATTATCTAATGAATGCACAGCATACTAGGGCAGATCCACACCATGCATTTAAAGCACATTCAACATACATTTAAAGCACATGAATCCCACCACAGAATAATGGGAACTGTAGTTTGTTACGGGTGGTGGGAACATTAACTGTGAGGGGGAAACTTTCACTTCCCAGGATTCTTTAGACGAAGTCATGTGCTTTAAATGCAAGTTGGATGTGGTTTAAATGTATTATGTAGATCTGCATTACTTCATAAACTTTGCCTACATATAAATCATTATAATTAAATTTTAAAATGGAAATAAGCTATAAGGTTTACTTGGTGACCATGGGCCACGCACCATCTCTCAGTGTAATCTGCCCCTCAGGGTGAAAACAACAGAGGGGGATCATGACCACCCCAAGAAAGAATGGCACACTTAAAATGTAAATGAAATAATCATTTGTAAATAATAATTTACAACCATAGTGTGAAATCAGATAGATATCAAGATATAGTATCAGGAAATATTTATATAAGCATGAATGTCAAAGATGTTTAATATTTACACAACCTGTAAAGATATTTATAGTGCAATCCTATGCATGCTTACTCAGAAGCAAGTCCCAGTGTATTCAATGGGGCTTACTCAGACAGGGAGGCATGCATGGGACTGCAATTCAATGATAAGGAACTTTACTCACCCAATCCAAAATTCAGAATCATGCCACTTCAAACTGTTTTGCAACTGTTTTATATTTGTTTTATGGTTATTGGATTTTAAATGGCTTTATTTCTTGCTGTGAGCTGTCTTGGTTTCCAACTCTACCTCACGGAGTTGTTGGAAATATTCCATACACACGCACACACTGGAGATGTAAAAATACATACACGCCATATAATAGTTTATTGTCAAAACCAGTTGGCCATTGCAGAATGTTTTTTTTAAAAAAGTATTAGTTTTCTGCCAAATAAAAGCAGTGACAGCTAAGTAAGCCCTGCTAACTGCTTTAAAAAAGGGGGGGGATCAGAGGGGAAAATATTTACAACACAATCCTTTTCTATGTTCACTCAAATGTTCCATTGATTTTCAGCACCATCCTAACCACATCTACTCAAAAGTAAGTCGTACTGAATTCAATGGGGTTAACTCCCATGTATGTGGAATTAGCATTGCAGCTTTACTCCCAGAAAAATTTCATATTAGAAACGTTTTCAAAACAGGTTATGAATAAGACAAATCAGCTACCCTTGTCCACAGTCCAGTAAAATTTAAACTTTATTTGACTGCTGTAGTGCAATCCTATACATATTTACTCAGAAGCAAGTTCCCGATCCTGTACAGAGGAAGTACTCTTAATGCTGATGAAAGCATTTACTGAATTCCTGATGTGGGACAAGCAGGAAAAGGAAACTATTCTCAGAACGTTAAATGAGGTTTAGCTCTCTCTATTGTCAGTCACAACCGTGGGCAGGGATAGGAGCAGAAATTAGAGCAATGAACAGAAATTGCGGGGTGTGTGTGACATTTTGTTTTATATCTTTTGAACCAGACCACCTAGAAACTTTTTTTTTAATGAAACTTAAAAGTCTGGAGATTAAGGTGACTCACCCAAAACCTGGAGGACCCCCAACAACTGGAGTCTCTGGCCAAATAGCAGACACCTGGCAACCCAGTAAAGGGGTGGCTGCATCTACTGTCAGCCTCCTTGCCTTCCACCCTACCATTCCCAATGTACACCAGCCACCACTGCTTATCAGTGGACCTGTTGACCAACCTGACTCCAGAGGGATACAATAGGGCATGGCCTGAGGGTGCATGATTAGGGCTGGCCCTATCATTAGGCAAAATGAGGCAACTGTCTCAAACTGTGGGCATGAATTGGTGCCCCTTGGGACCACCTTTTGCCACTCTGATGCATCCTAATATAATACTGACCCAGTATTCTGATAACAGGCAAGCCAGATACGAAGATACACTTTATCCCATGCTAACAGTCTTGCTGGATCAGACAAAGACGAAATTCATCTGTTCCCACAGTGGCTAACCAGATGCCTATGGTAAGTCCATAAGCAGGACACAAGTGGGATAGCCCCCTCCCACTCACGATTCCCAGGAACTGGTATTTGGAGACATATTGCTTCTGGTACTGGAGGCATACATAGCCATCATGATTAGCAGCCATATAGCCTTACCTTCCAAAAATGCTATTAAAAAACCCCTGATGGTGCAAAGTTTAATTACCCCTCAGTCTTTCCTTCTCTTTCCCTCCCACTCTGCATCTTTGGAGTTCCCATTCTGTAATGAACAGAAATGTTCAGAGCGAGAACATTCTTTAAGTGGTTATAAAACTTATCCTTTCAGGATATCAGTCATGAAGCTATACAAGGCTTTGCAATCTCATCCTGCTACAGCTTCAGGAGTCCCTTTCTTGTTCGACTAGCATGTTTTCTCACTGATAATCCAGCTCACAGCATGGTTCTGCATTGCTTTGCTTTGCTTTTGCTAAAAGAGATTCATACCAAAGAAGGCCTAGCTCAATTGTGGTTGCATGATTCAAAAGTTACTTTCCAATTTATTCCTATATTTCAATACACCCTCTTTTTTTTGTAAAGACATTTAGAAATATTGACTGCTGCAGGTATTCAGTCTTACTCCACACATGATCATCAAGACCAACAACTTACAGTTATATTATTGCTTTTCTTCTAAGGAATCCCTTCACATCTGAAGCCTGCCTCTATCACAAGTGCCTTAGAGCTCATGAAAAATTACACTTAAAATCACCTCTGCATTGTTTACTATGAGTGATTGTATTTTGCAGAAACCTGATTCAATTAAACAAACTTGAAATACCAAGTACATGCTTCATCTAGTAATTGGTGAATGCCACCCCATGGCTTCATTTGGAATTGAGCTTGGCAAATTGAGTTATTTTTAAAATAAATTGGAAAACAGCTTTATGTCTCCCAAGCCGAATTTCAAAATTTGGACCTGGTTGCACTCCCAGTTACATACATTATTAGGGAAATTGGGCAGGTGCATCCAGGGATGTAGTTGTCCAGGGTCTCAGGAGGTCTTAGGCCCCTTACTTTTTTGGGAGTAGGGTCCCAGCAGGGTTCCTATGTCTCCAACATCTTATGAGCAACCTATGTGTTAGCCACTGAGAAGAGTCTTCTAACATGCTTCCTTGTCTTTTCCTACTGGTTGGAGCCAATCAAAGTAAAAAGTGGTGAATCAGCAATTGAGAAGACTCTTTTCAGTAGTTAACACTCTCCCCTTTCATGCTGATTGGCACCTAGGGACATCTCTTGTGAGACAAAGCATTAACAAGGATCTCATTTACAACTGAGCAGCAAAAGGGGGACCATGGCTGTGCGTATCACGAAGGGACCCTGTGCTTCTGAATTTGCCACTACACTACTCAATGCATCACCCCAAGATTCACCTTGTATCTGTATCCATGCATTTTTTTAAAAAAAAATTGATATGTTTCACTCTGTGCTGTCTTCAGTCTGTGTTTCACATTCTGAGTCATTCTTTTTTTTTTACAATAATTTTTATTCAAATTTTCATAAAACATACAAAACAAAATCATAAAACATTCAAAGACAAAAAACAAAACAAAACAAAAATGATTAAACAAAAAAAATAAAATGTTGACTTCCCATTTGTCGCAGATCAAATCAGTTATAGGTCTACAATATATAACAATCCTGTCTCTTAAATTATATTATAAAATCACTTTCCTCCAGTAGTTATCTTAATTAATCATCAAATCTCATAAACATTACTTTATTCTTTCCACAAAAAGTCAAAGAGAGGTTTCAATTCTTTAAGAAATATATCTATCAATTTTTCTCCAAATAAACATGTCGATTAATCCATCTCGTTAATAATAATAATAATCTTATTGTCATAACCATAGTCCAAATAAACATATTGATTAATCCATCTCATCAAAATCTGTTAGGTCCAATAATTTCAATAGCCATTATTCCATTATCCCTATTAATTCCATCTTCCATCTTCAATAGTCCTGTTAAGTCCAGTAATTTCAGTGTCCAATCTTCCATTATCAGTATTCCATAATAATCTTGCTGTTATAGCCATAGTCATATAATAAGAGTCTGATGGGAATTTCCTCTCTCCCAAATATTTTCTTGCCATCAATTCTGAATAAGTTGCTGAAATATTGTTGTAAGGTCATATCTCTGTTCTTCTTTTTTACAAAATGCACTGGTTCATCTCTTGACAGTTTTTCCATTGTCACATGGCTGCTGTTAGTTCCATAGATTTTCTCTATATCAAGCTCCATCACGTCATTCCAGTCCAGAAGATTATCCAAGCCATTGATAACTTTATCTCTAATATCTTCATTAATTTCTTCAGAGATAACGTTAAATTCCAAACAGTAGATTTTATTTCTAATATCCATAAACTCCAGATCTTTTTCCAATTCCACATTTGTTCCAATCTCCAGGGCTTGTATCTTCCCTTTATTTTTTCTTTTCTCATCTCTGATCTCATTCTCCTCTCTCACAGGATCCCCTATTTCTTTAAGCTCCTGCGTCATTTTGCTCAGTTCAATTTTCAGCTCCTTACTGCCCTGTCGCAGGGTTTGTTTCGTTATCTCAATCTCATCCATTATTTTCTGAAACATAATTACTTCCAGATTCTCAGCCACTTTCTTGATTGCCATTTTTTAAAACCACGAAAACAAAGCAAAACAAAAATAAAGAAGAACCACTTCTTATTTCAGCAACAATTGGGTTAATATTCCAGGCTTGATGACATCACAGTATAAACAGAGCAGCCTGCCTTATCTCTCTATGTTCAAGAATACAAAACAAATTTAGTTCCCAGCATCAAAACAGTTAGCGGCGTCGTGAAGAAGCAGATTCGTCAAAATAAAATAGACCAAAAAGAGAATAGTCCCAGACAATATAATGTTCCTCGGAATAGAAATCCCTCTTCTGTGTATATCTTTAGAATGCACTTCCAGGACAGCTTTTTGCAATAGAAACAGAGATAAGCTGTTAATTTCGTGAATAACAGAGAAGAGTTATAACTCACCCAGAAGCTCTTTAAAGCTGATTAAATTGACAAATCTCTTTTTGCTGCAACAATTTAAACCAAGTAAAAAAAATAATAGAAAGAAGGGTGCTTGCCTGTTAGTCTGTTTTCTCTTTGAAGAAAAGATAAAAGTATCGCATTAAACAGATAGAGCTTGTTCGGAAGTCCGTCCGGCATTGCTGGCTGGACCTTTTCTCATAAATTAATGAAATCCAGTCCTCCCAACAAAAACAGGCTTTTGAGGTTGATCTCTACGTTTCTCCCTGCCCGGGAGAAATTTCATCAGTCAAAAAAAAAAATGTTCTGACTGATTTATATCTCAATAAGCTTCTTTTGAGGCGGGAGCCCGTCTCAAAAGCAGGCACAAGCGAAGTCACCCTTCCCGGAAGTCACATTCTGAGTCATTCTCTGTAAAATGAAGCTGTGTTTTCCATTCGCTATAATGGAGAAGCTAAAACCGGCTATAATTTCCCCCCTTTTGGCCAAAGTGGATGACATTTACAGGCACCAGAATCCCTCAAGAGTGGATTAAGCCTGCAGAATTGCAGACAAATAGGTCAAGGGTTGATTTGTGGGAGAAGAAAAAGGGGTTCACTCTCCCCTACAATCTCTTTGGGGGGGAGTGGGGTTTGTCTCTTGCTCTTTCTTACCAAAAGAATTAAGAAGTGCTCAAGTGCTGTGTACTCTTTCTTATACATGTTTCAAATCTTTAACTAGCCTGTCCTTTACAGTGTTTGTGTGCTCCATTAGTTCTGCCACCTTGAGGCTGTACAGAATGTTGCCTGGGGAGTTCTGAAGAGCTCTGGTTTTATAAAGTTTTTGTTAAAGCAGAGCAACACAGGGGTTTTTTAAAAGTCAAATGAAGATTTAATTTTTTTAAAAAAAATATTTGATGCTTAACAAAACAACAACAACACAGACTTCATCCATGCTGTGTAGGGAATAATTTGGCAAGCCTGGCTTCTCACAAAGCCCATGGACCTGGAACACATAGAGATATAGGAAAACATAGACCTATAAGTTACAGAAACAAGAGTGACAGACTGATACAAGACTCTCTAGGGGGTCCAATTCAACTTGATTCAGGAGGGGATGAAGTTCTTTAAATCACCCCAATTTGTCTCATTATTCCAACCTTTCCCAACCAGTGTGCCTCCAGATGTTGTTGGACTACAACTCCCATCAGCCTCAGCCAGCATTGCCAATGGTCAGGAAAGATGGGAATTGTGGTCCAACAACATCTGGAGGCACACTGGTTGGGAAAGGATGCATTATTCTGTCTCTGCACAGAGCCACACACACCCTTACTAAAAACCTACCCTCATTCAAACCTATGTTCCCCTGAATCTTGAGCCTTAACCCTTCCCTTCTTCTGTTCATTGGGCTTTGTGGTGTCAGTTGCAGGCCTTTTTGACAAGGCCTACCTCCTTAGCATCAGGACATTGAAGGGCAGCATTGTAAACACTGGGGAGGAGACACAATGGCTTCAATGAAGATGTGAGCTGAAGAAGATCATTTGTATTTCAGATGATCATTACAAACAGGGCAGACTGATATGCCCCAAGCAGGTAATGGAGAATTTTGCCAACATCACTTCAGTCACTCAAATACGAGTTACAAGATTTACAGGAAAGGAGCAGTCAGAGCTCCAAATGTAGCTCTTCTCATGCACTTTGGGAAGGGTGGGAGATACAACGTTTCTCCTCCTTTTCTGCATATAATTTTGCCACATGTCATTACAGTTGCTGCACATTAAGGATAGGGGACAAAATTTGCATTTTATTGGGGACCTGGCTAATTCACACTTCCCCAAACAACACATGAACTGAAATGCCAGCTGTCCTTCAAAATTCATACTTCTCAGAATTTTGCAATTGAGTTCTTTCCCACACACCAAGCACACACAAAGTGGACAAAAATATATATGCACATAAAAGTCATATATTAGTTAAAATAATATGCAAACCATTATATTGGGGAAATTTGCTTGCAAAATTGTGTATGCTAGGCAAAAGTCTACACAAAAATGTATATATGAGGAGACACGTGAACTAAAGTGCTTACAATTTTTTGTAAGGACTTCTTTTTTTAAAAAAACTCACAAACTGATGCAGAAATGTGGAGAACTGAACTGAAGATTGGAAAAACGAGAAATGGGAGAAGTCAAAACATACATCTCCACTGCACAATGACCAGCATGCTCCACCCTATGGGTACACACAGATACACATTTCCCATATTTGCGAGTTTGCCTTGAGCACCTCTAAGCTGTCATTATTTTTCTATTTGTTATCCTCTCTGTATGGTATAGGAACAGCATGACAATCGAAAGATAATGTGTGCATTTCCCACCTAGGGAGATGTATAAACTTCCCCCACCCAGTCAAGAACTTGCACATATCGCCCATCCTAGGGAAATGGATCAAGGTGCCTTGAGGAAGATAAAGCTTCCTGTTCCTTCTTCCTTCAGAGATTTTACAGAGAAGGGCGGAAGAAACACTAAAAGGCAGATGTAACTTGGCCTTGATTAAATAATCTCCCAGCATTTCAGAGTTTTAAATATTTTTGAATGTTTGCACGTGTCCCATTTTCATGCTCTGGCATAGGTAAGGTCTCAGTAAGGAAACAGCAGTTAGCTGGTGTGATTGCTCATTAAATTTAATGAACAGGTTAGAATTAGCTACTATGAAAAATAAGATGAAAGCAAAATCACACCTTTGAAAACTGTGCTAGAAGTTGAACGAAACATATACAAGTCCAATTAGTCTTATAATAGCGTGTGAATAGCCATATAGCTACACAGACATCTTAGGGATCTACAGTGGACTTCCAGGCTCAAGTGGAACACAATAATAATTGTGGAAGAAATGATACAGTTAACCCTAATGGGACACATCACTTGTGGGAAAGAAAGCCATGAATATATTCTACTTTGTGGATTCACATATGCTCAGATGTCCCATACATACTATCCTGGATTTCAGATAACAATTCCCACTAACCCCCTTTCGGATGCACACCTTAACGTGGTGAGGGGGTTTGAGAGTGTCAAAGAAGCTGAGAGCAATGCCGTCAGGAGTCTAGACCAAGAGGCTAGACTCCTAGCAGGGGCACCCAAGGCAGAATGGTCAAAGCTGAGACACCAGACTAAGATGCATCCAAACTCAGAGGAAGGCAATGGTAAAACACTTCTGAATACCTCTTACCACGAAAACCCTATGAACAGAGTATCCAAAATGCAACACAAGATGGTGCTGGAAGATGAGACCCCCAGGTCAGATGGCACTCACCAAGCTACTGGGGAAGAACAAAGGACAAGTATGAGTAGCGCTGTGACTAATGACGCAGCTGGGGCAAAGCCGAAAGGAAGCCCAGAGGCTGATGCGCACAGATGCGAAAGGAGAGTCTGGAGATGTACGACGCACACAATAGGAACATGGAATGTGAGAAGCATGAACCAGGGAAAGTTAGAAATTGTCAAGCAGTAAATGGAACGTATCAACATTACAATACTTGGCATGAGTGAATTAAAATGGACAGGAATGGAACATTTTCAATCAGGCAACTACAAAATATTTTATGCAGGAAATGAGAAATCAAGAAGAAACGGGGTTGCTTTAATAGTGAGAAGTGATGGAGCAAAATCAATTAGGAGCTACAACGCAAGGTCTGAGCGAGTGATATCAATGAGATTAAATGGGAAGCCTATTAACATAACCATCATCCAAGTCTACACTCCAACATCAAACACAGAAGAAGAATTGGAGAGATTTTATGCAGAAGTACAGGAGGAAATTGATCACACACCAAAACAAGATGTGCTAATAATCATGGGGGACTGGAATGCAAAAGTAGGGAACAGAGAAGAACTAGGAATTGTGGGGAAATGGGGCTTAGGAGACAGAAATGAAGCAGGAGAAAGACTTATTGAATTCCGTGAAGCCAATAATTTGTTTCTTGCCAACACATTTTTTGAGCAACCAAAAAGACGACTGTACATGTGGACATCACCAGATGGTCAATATAGGAATCAAATTGATTATACAATTGGAAACAGAAGATGGGGGCAAAAGTAAGAGGAGATAGAAACATGGTCAGAACTCTAAATGCAACTATACAACAACTAGTACGTAGGGACAAAGAAAACTATTACAATAGTTATTGCATAGAAAAAGAAAAGCACAACAAAATGGGAAGAACAAGAGCCCTATTCCAAAAGATTAGAGAAATGAAAGGGAAATTTAAACCAAGATTAGGGATGTTGAATAATCAACAGGGGAACACACTGACTGACCGAGAAAAAATAAAAGGAAGATGGAAGCAATACACACTGAAGAACTCTATAAAAGAGATGACAGGATGACAGATTCATTCATGGAGGAACCATATGATGAAGAACCAGAAATTTTAGAATGTGAGGTGAAATCTCCTCTTAAAATTCTTGGAAGAAACAAATCACCAGGAACAGATGGCATACCAATAGAGTTGCTACAAGGTACTGAGACTGAATCTGTCCACATTTTGACAAAAAATTGGAAATATGGAAAACTAAACAATGGCCAACAGACTGGAAGTGTTCAATATATATCCCAATTCCAAAGAAAGGGGATCCCAGAGAATGCAGTAATTATTGAACTATTGCCTTAATATCCCATGCAAGTAAAGTAATGCTCAAGATTCTACAACAAAGGCTGTTACCGTATATGGAGCGAGAAATACCAGACATCCAAGCTGGATTTAGAAAGGGAAGAGGCACCAGAGATCTTATTGCAAACATACATTGAATAATGGAATGGACCAAGGAATTTCAGAAGAAAATCACCCTGTGCTTTACAGATTACAGCAAAGCCTTTGACTGTGTAGATCATGAAAAACTATGGAATGCTTTAAAAGAAACGGAGGTGCCACAGCATCTGATTGTCTTGATGCACAACCTATACTCTGGACAAGAGGCTACTGTAAGGACAGAATATGGAGAAACTGATTGGTTCCCCATCGGAAAGGGTGGGAGACAGGGGTGTATTTTATCATCCTATTTGTTTAATCTATATGCAGAACACATCATACAGAAAGCGGGATTGGACCAAGATGAAGGAGGTGTGAAAACTGGAGGGAGAAATATCAATAAGATTGCAGACGATACCATACTCTTAGCAGAAACCAGTAATGATTTGAAAAGAATGCTGATGAAAGTTAAAGAGGAAAACACAAAAGCAGGACTGCAGCTGAACATCAAAACGACTAAAGTAATGACAACAAAAGATTTATGTAACTTTAAAGTTGACAATGAGGACATTGAACTTGTCAAGGATTATCAATACCTCGGCACAGTCATTAACCAAATGGAGACAATAGTCAAGAAATCAGAAGAAGGCTAGGACTGGGGAGGGCAGCTGTGAGAGAACTAGAAAAGGTCCTCAAATGCAAAGATGTATCACTGAACACCAAAGTCAGGATCATTCAGACCATGGTATTCCCGATCTCTATGTATGGATTTGAAAGTTGGACAGTGAAAAAGGCGGATCGGAGAAAAATCAACTCATTTGAAATGTGGTGCTGTAGGAGAGCTTTGCGCATATCATGGAATGCGAAAAAGACAAATATGTGGGTGTTAGAACAAATTAAACCAGAACTGTCACTAGAAGCTAAAATGATGAAACTGAGGTTATCATACTTTGGACACATCATGAGAAGACACGTGATTCACTAGAAAAGACCATAATGCTGGGAAAAACCGAAGGGAGTAGAAAAAGAGGAAGGCCAAGCAAGAGATGGATTGATTCCATTAAGGAAGCCACAGACCTAAACTTACAAGATCTGAACAGGGTGGTTCATGACAGATGCTGTTGGAGGTCACTGATTCATAGGGTCGCCATAAGTCTTAATCAGCTTGAAGGCACATAACAACAATTCCCATTAAATTACAGTCCTGGCTTTGTCTATATTTTACCTTTGGAGAAAAGTTTGGGTATGATTTTTTTAAATGGTTATTTATTCATTCCATTTATTTCTTAGTTGCTTTTCAGGGCGAAGTAGTGCATAGACAGAAATGAAAATGATAGAACCTCAGGCAGAGTATGAAGCACTGAAAGGATACAGAGTGTGACTGAGATCGCCAAAACTATCTTAAGTAAGGCAAAAGATAAGTTTTTAAGTCCTTCTTGGATGCCAGAAGGGAAGGGGCCAAATGAACGTTAGCTGGAATAGAGATCCACAATTATAGGGCCACCACTAATAAGGCCCTGTCACATGTGCTCACCAGCCTAACTAAGCAGAACCTCTTCAATCAGCCTTCGTTGACTTTGTGCTTTCCAGATGTTTTAGATGACAACTCTAAGAACAATTAATTATCTTGCTCTCTTCCTCCCCCCTTGAGTGGATGAGTTAGGTTATTTTGGATTCTGCACTTAATGATTTTACACCCCCACCCACCTACCTGTAATGGCGAGATCCAGATAATGGCTTAAAATATGCATATAATGTGCTGAATTCATTTACATATGCTTTGATTTGCTTAGAAGATACTTAAGCCTCATTGAACTAGTGTATAAAGTTTGCTATAGGTACAAGAGCCAACAGTAAAACAGGAGTAGTCTGAAATTGCTTCCCTTCGGAGTTGGAGAGAAAGATTTTAGAATGTCGTTCCTAATTAGGGGCGTATTTGCCTCCACCATAATTACAGGGAAGACTTGGGAACATTCTCGAATCAAGTGCTAGGAGCCACGTGAGATCAATCATCCTATCAGGGAAGGCGCTGGGCAGCAGATATAAGGCTGCTCCGTTCTTCCCGCTCTTGCCTTTCTCGCCTCGCGGCTTGTGCGGTTTGTCCTCGCTCCGTGGCGTCGTCGGTGCTCAGACGCGATCATTCTGCTTATTTCCCTCGTTGCTTGTTTGCTTTTATTCTGCCATTCCTTGAAGTCCCTTTAACTCCTTTCCTCGTTCCCGCCGATCAGCTGGGCAGCGGGCGTCCGCCCACCCGCCCGACGGCTTCTAGCCGGCTTGTCCTCACTTTAATCTCGCTTGTGTTCCTGTTGTATTTATAGCATTAAGTTCCCAAGACTCAAGAATTCTTGAGTGGGATCTCCTCTATTCTACTGTCCACCTACACTAGACGACTGCTGTTGATAACCTGTGAGCTTAGGTGACCTAACGTACGACATACAAGGAGTGTGTAGATTCGAGGGAAGGGAGAAAGCAAGAACCCTCAACCCTATGCATACACTGGCAAGGGAGTAATCTTGCTGATAATAGATGGCACCCAACGTGGGGCTTTATGGGACAGCAGCAATAGCGCCCTGAAGCAGAGATTTGATAAACTGCAGCAAATCAATTTTTCTAAATATTGGTCTAAAGTGTTGATAGAACTTTAGAACCTACAGAAAACAATCAAGTGACCTCAACCAGGGAGCTGGGAAGCAGGGAGAGTAGATATAGAAGACACACTTTAATCATGGCACAGCCATTTGCTGACAGTGATAGCATTCTGGCTGCTTTTCGAGATTGTGAGCACAAGTGAGAGCACCACCACGTTATGGTGGAGATGAAAATCTTGAATTTTGTGAATGGAGATACATTTGGGAAGCAAGAGGACATGCAGTAAGTGCCACTACCCCACAATGAGGAAGAGGAAAAGGATGCCACTCTGTCACCACCACATCAACCACAAACAAACCAAGCTCACCAAGTCAAACCACAGAAGCAACAGCTGTGTATAGCATACAGGAGCTTGGAAAAGTTACTTTTTTGAACTACAACTCCCATCAGCCCAATCCAGTGGCCATGCTGGCCGGGGCTGATGGGAGTTGTAGTTCAAAAAAGTAACTTTTCCAAGCTCTGGGACTCCAGATGAAGGGGGTGAAGAAGTAGTCACAGAAGACCTCAGAGATGAACAGTATGCCTGAAGAAAGTCCAAGGACTGATCTAACATGAAATCAAGCTCCATTATCACGTTCCAAATGGTCCTTCCTAAATGAATAAATATAAGTGAATGAAGAGGCACAAAAATACCCTACCATAACCATTGAGTGTCTGAGGACAACCAATCAGCAATAGAAATTTGCTACATTAATTAAGCCATGATTAAAAGTGATGTAATTTCCAGGGAATATAAGAAAACATATCAAGAGCACCAGTACCCTGCACAGCTAAAGTTGAAAGCCGAAAAAGATTTTAAGAGCCATAGATTTGTTTAGAAGATGCTTAAGCCTTATTGAACTAGTGTATAAAGTTTGCTATAGGTACAAGAGCCAACAGTAAAACAGGAGTAGTTTGAAATTGCTTCCCTTCCACTTAGATGGTAATGTGTAGAGCTGATTCGTGTGGGACTATGGGCAACAGAACATCATTGGGCCCCTTTGGCACTGAACCTTTGGCGCTGCACCATCAGCACCATTCCTTCCCACTTTTTTATTTTTTTTTTTTTTCAATAATTTTTATTCAGATTTTCATAAAACATACAAGACAAAATCATAAAACATTCAAAGACAAAAAACAAAATCAAAAATAGTTAAACAAAAAGAAAAAAAGAAAAAAAAACAAAAATAAAAAATAAAGAGTAAAATATTGACTTCCCATTTGTCAAAGATCAAATCAGTTATAAGTCTATAATATATAGCAATCCTGTCTCTTAAGTCATATTATAAAATCACTTTCCTCCAGTAGTTATCTTACTTAATCATCAAATCTCATAAACATTACTTTATTCTTTCCACAAAAAGTCAAAGAGAGGTTTCAATTCTTTAAGAAATATATCTATCAATTTTTTTTTCCAGATAAGCATATCGATTAATCCATCTCATTACTAATTATGATAATCTTATTGTCATAACCATAGTCAAAATAAACATTTCAATTAATCCATCACATCAGAATCTGTTAGGTTCAGTAATTTCAGTAGCCATTGTTCTATTATCTCTATTAGTTCCATTTTCCATCTTCCATCTTCAGTAGTCTTGTTAAGTCCAGTAATTTCAATATCCAATCTTCCATTATCAGTATTCCATAATAATCTTGCTGTCAAAGCCATAGTCATATAGTAAGAGTCTGATGGGAATTACCTCTATCCCAAATATTTTCTTGCCATCCATTCTGAATAGGTTGCTGAAATACTGCTGTAAAATCATATCTCTGTTCTTTTTTTCAAAATACAGTGGGTCATCTCTTAAAAGTTTTTCCATTGTCACATGGCTGCAGTTAATTCCATAGATTTTCTCTATATTGGGCTCCATCACATCATTCCAGTCCAGAAGATAATCCATGCCATTGATAACTTTATCTCTAGAATCTTCATTAATTTCTTCAGAGATAACATTGAGTTCCAAACAATAGATTTTATTTCTAAAGTCCATAGACTCCAAATCTTGTTCCTGTTCCACATTTGTTCCAATCTCCGGGATCTCCTCTCTCACAGGGACCCCTATTCCAGTCTCCAGGGTCTCCTCTCTCACAGGGACCCCTGTTCCAATCTCCGGGGTCTCCTCTCTCACAGGGACCCCTTCCAGGGTCACCTCTCTCACAGGGACCCTTATATCTTTAATCTCCTGCTTCATTTTACTCAATTCAATTTTCGTTATCTCAATCTCATCCATTATTTTCTGAAACATAGTTATTTCCAGATTCTCAGCCACTTTCTTAATTGCCATTTTAAAAGAAAAATATAGGAAAACCACTTCTTATTTCAGCAACAATTGGGTTAATACTCCAAACTTGGTGACATCACAGTATAAACAGAGCAGACAGCCTTATCTCTCCAATAGTTAAGTAAACAAAATGCAGTTCCCAGGATCGAAACAATTAATGGCAATCGTCAAGAAACAGATTCGTCAAAATAAAATAGACCAAAAAGAGAGTAGTCTCAAAACAGTATAATATTTTTCAAAATAAAAATCTGGAATAGAAATCCCTCTTCTGTGTGTATCTTTAGAATGCAAATCCAGGACAGCTTTTTGCAACAAAAACAGAGATAAGCTATTAATTAGTGCGTAGCAGAGAGAAGTTATGGCTCCCCAGTGAGATGTCAAAAACCGATCAATCTGGCAAATCTCTTTTAAACAGCAACAATTTAAGTCAAGTAAAAGAAAAATATAGAAAGAAGGGTGCTTGCCTGTTAGTGCGTTCTCTCTTAGAAGATAAGATGAACGTTCGCTTTAACAGATAGAGCTTGCTGTTGAAAATCCGTCCCACCTTCGTCGGCTGGACCTCGTCCCATAAATTAATGAGATCTGGTCGTCCCAACAAAAATAGGCTTTGAGGTTAATCTCTTCGTTTCTCCCTACCCGGGAGAAGTTTAATCAGTCAAAAAAAAAAAAGAAAAAACTGACTGATATATCTGAATAAGCTTCTTTTGAGGCAGGAGCCCGTCTCAAAAGCAGGCACAGGCTAAGTCACCCTTCCCGGAAGTCCCTTCCCACTTTTTTAGAAGCCCTGGTTGGTGGTGGCAAGCTAGTCTTTTACTCTGCATACTGGATCCCTGGACTTCTGTTCTCAAGTTCTCCCTTTACAGCAACCCCCCCCCTCTCTCTCATATAAACATGCAAACTACTTTATGGTGGAACCACTTCCAGTTAATCTCCATTTCCAAACAGCTTTCCTAAAAGATTGGAGGTATATATAATACTGTATGGTCGAAGTTTAGTTCAGTAAACTTAATTCCCAAATTAATTGATGTTACAGCTCATCACCCATAGTAATGTTTCCAGAATCCTTCCCCCATTATCTTGCGCTGTCAGGTTAAATTTATCTTTTCTACATTGGAGTTGCTAAAGAGAGGAAAAAGGGAAGAGCAGGAGCCGCATTAGCCAGAGGGAGAGAGAAAAAAAGTCACACTATTACATTTAATGGTTCTCTCTGTATTTCAGTCATTGTGGCTTGTTTGCCATGAAAGCAATCAATGGCTTTCCTGAAAATAAGAGGCAACCTTTTATTTGACTGTGCTAATGAATTTTAGGCAGAAATAATGAGTCCACCTCCCCCTGCATGCACCCACACCCTTTCCTTCCAGAAATCACATTCAAGCATGACAAGGACTGTTGCCTAATATAAGGACAGAAATGACAGAACATGACCCCCCCTTAATCTGTGCCACATTCGATATGTAGCAGTCCTGGCTCCCAGTAAGAATGAGGGTGACATCACCTGCCAGGACTGTTCATTTATTTATTTATTGCATTTGTATACCACCCTGTAGCCGAAGCTCTCTGGGCGGTTTACAACAATTAAAAACATTAAAAACAAATATACAAATTTAAAAACATATTTTTAAAAAGCAATTTAAAAACACATGCTAAAATGCCTGGAAGAAAAGTCTTGACCTGGTGCCGAAAAGATAACAGTGTTTGTGCCAGGCACACCTTGTCATGGAGATCATTCCATAATTTGGGGGCAACCACTGACAGATCAAGGAGAATCAACACAGTCACACTCCCCTTGTCTCTGTCTGACAGAGGTCATCATACAGGCTGTTTCCGTGCCAAAACCAGGCCTGAAACCCGACTGAAATGGATCCAGATAATCGGTCTCATCCAAGAGCGTCTGGAGCTGGCCCGCAACCACTCTTTCAAGGACCTTGCCCTGGAATGGAACATTTGCCACCGGCCTATAGTTATTAAGGTTTTCTGGGTCCACGGAGGGTCTCTTCAGGAGTGGTCTCACTACTGCCTCTTTCAGGCAGCCAGGGACCACCCCCTCTAGCAGAGAGGCATTAATCACCTCCCTGGCCCAGCCGACTGTTTCATCCCTGCTAGCTTTTATTAGCCATGAAGGGCAAGGAACCAGAACAGAAGTGGTTGCACAAACCTGTACAAGCACCTTGTCAATGTCCTCAAGCTGTACCAACTGAAACTCATCCAAGAAATTGGGACAAGGCTGTGCTCTGGATACGCCGCTTGATTCACCTGCTATAACACTGGAGTCTAAGTTCTGGTGGATGCTGAAGATTTTATCCTGGAAGTGCCTAGCAGATTCATTACAGCTGGTCGTAGGTGGTTCTACCATGTCCTTGGGGCCAGCGTGTAATAGCCCCCGGACAATTCTGAAGAGCTCCACTGGGTGGCAGATTAATGATTTGATAGTGGCAGCAAAATATTGATTTTTTGCTGCCCTCACTGCCCCTAAATACAGCTTACCATAGGCACTTGCCAGTGTGTAATTGCATCCACCAGGAGTTCGTCTCCATCTGCACTCAAGCCGTCTCCGATATTGCTTCATCGCTCTCAGCTCTGGGGTATACCATGGAGCCGTATGAGCTCTACACAGGAGAGGGTGCTCAGGAGCAATCTTGTCAACTGCCCAGGTCATTTCTGTATTCCACAGTTCAACCAGGGTTTTGACAAGAGCACCAGCCTATCAGGTTCATGTCTCCATTCCTAGTTGTGAGTTTAATTCAGGATGATAGGGAACTTGTGTTGATTTCTTCACTTCAAAACAAATAACACAAACATTAAAAAGGGAGCAGAATTTGTGTTGAAAAATGATAATGTTGAATTGAGAAAGGTGTGGCATTTGAACTCTAAGCAGGAGAAAATGTTTTGGGGAAAGGATACCAGAACAGATGTGAACCTTTGGCATAAAATTAGGTATACTCATTCGGCTGACTTAAGAAGAAAGGATGACAATCAAACACCCATCACATGGCCCATTCATTAACACCCACATATTCAGCCTGGACATCTGCAAAGAGGAAGCCTGTCCATGCGTATGCTTCCACACAACAGGGAACCCTCATTGTACAGAGTCCCCAATCATGTGGAACTCCATTCATGGGCAGTTGCACACATCTAGGCTTCCTGTCCACAGATTTCAAGGCTGAACATGTAGATGTTGAAGACAGGGCTGGTGGAGCACACAGTTTGGGGAGCTGGCAGAGAAACTCTAGTGACCACCTCTAGTTTCAGTTCCAAAATGACATAACAGTCCAGCCCTATCTCTGATCATTATAAAGAGATGAGGCCAGACTCACTATAATTCTGCTTTTTGCCTTCATCTTTTCCCTCCTTTCCATCTGAGTGAGACTCAGTCTTGCTAGGCTATTTTGGTTTCCCACTCTTTTCTCTTTTTTCTTTCATTTTTCCCCCGTTCCCATTTTCCTAGTGATTAAAGGGATCCTTGGCCTACAGGAACTTTGAGCTAGATTAGTTTGTAATGTTTTAACTGATGTTTTGATGTTAGTTTTAATTGATGAATATGGTTGTATTTATTGTATTGCACATTGTTCTTGTTGCTGCTGTAAGTGGCCTAGAGTGTCCAAAAATTGGACAGATAGGCGACTAACAAATTAAAGTTTATTATTATTATTATTATTATTATTATTATTATTATTATTATTATTGGTGACTCGCTGCACTGGATTGGTAGCTATGAATCCAATGTCTCAAATGCTACTCAATTAGAACACCTAGGAAACTTAGGATGTTTTCTCACTAGGTGCGCTGGAGGCCATTTTTGTAGGAAAATGCATTTTAGGGCTGACAATACTATTATTCTCATTGTTTCCATTAGTCGCTTTCAGAAACAGTGCATCAAGGGGATGAAATGGTGGTGTCCTTACAGGCCCTGAGCTTGCCTGGATGGGGATTGGTCAGGGTGAGGTGATGGTGAGGTCAAGGGAGCTCTGGGTTGGCAGTAGTAGCTCTGTCCCCCTCATAGACTGCTGCTGGTTGCTTTGATTGTGTCCTTCTGCCATCGTTATAATGATTTCTTTATTCACATTGTTACAGGATTATTTCCTTATCTCTTTGCTTTTCCTCTATGTTGTTGATTATCATGTTGTGCTATATGAATAGATGTTTCCTTATGTGCTTGTGAAAACATTTTGCACCTACAATATTAATTCACTGTTGTTCCTGTATTGGTTATTGTATATCAACAAGCCATTTAATTTGTTCAGTTGTAATTTTGGATCTGAGCTCCTTGTAACGGATCCAGCTTTACATATGGGGATGCAAACTCAAGCCCAGTATAACAATGTGGTGAAACTGGTGCATGGAAACATCTGCTCATTTAAAACCTGGAAGCACGTAGACCAGGAGTGAGAAACCTGGGGCCCTACAGATGTTGTTGGATCAATCAACCATAAAGATTGCTGATATAATGCTACTGGTTTCATTTTTTGTTGTTGCTATGGTTCCACCCAGAGTGCTTCATCTACTTTCTGCTAATTTGTTTTTTTAACCAGCATTTAAATAGTATTTTAAATATATTTTCAAGATTAAACTTTGCAAGCATCCTTAGTTACATAGTAACTAAAGCTGCAATCCAAACCCCACTTACCTGGGAGCAAGCGCCATTGTGGGACTTACTTCTGAGGAGACGTGGTTAGGCTTGTGCTATAAATAAACAAACCATGCAGGTAAGGCCAGTTCACTGATCATTGTGACTGGCCCTGTCAAAGTGGTTGTGGACCTTTCAATGTGCCATGAGATGAACTTACCAAAAGCAGCTTCCACAACAGGACTGTGATGCATAAGTGAATCTCACCCCTTAATTGTGCTGGCTGCAATTAAGGTTGCAAATCTATACACTCTTACTTGGGAGCCAGTTGAATTCATTTGGGTTTTCCACTGAGAAGTCTAAAATAAGATTTTATTTACTTTTTAAATCTGTGAATTGCTTCCCATGAAGCATGAATAAAAACACCATATCTATCTATCTATCTATCTATCTATCTATCTATCTATCTATCTATCTATCTATCTATCTATCTATCTATCTATCTATCTATCTATCTATCTATCTATCTACCTATCATCTATCTATCATCTACCTATCATCTACCTATCATCTACCTATCATCTACCTATCATCTACCTATCATCTACCTATCATCTATCTATCATCTATCTATCATCTGATATAGATAGCACACTGGAATAAGAAATTAAAGGCTTGCTGAAAAAGATTGTTCTGAATGCTGTGCATCTGAACATATGGAGTAATTTGCTCTCACCGTTAAGGAAGAACAACCACACAGCTACTCACCTAGGGTCAACAGGCAAGATTTCTCCATGAGAAGGCGTTGCTTCTAGGTGGTTGTGCCATGATATCTCTGTATGATCTTAAAAAAAAGTCTGGAAAAACCCATAATATTTACTTACTCATGTATCTGTCTTCCAAGCTGAGACTGAAATACTTTCTTAGACTATTACAGAAATAAGAATGCTTTTTTGCTTTTCTGTACTTCCTGTACATTGTTTTGGCAATCATTACAACAACCCTGCAAGGTAAAGTAAAGGTGTCCCCGAACTTATAGTGTGAGTCATTTCCGACTCTTAGGGCGACGTCTTTTACTAGGCAGATCGTATATATGGGGTGGGATTGCCAATTCCTTCCCCAGCCTTTCTTTACCCCCCAGCGTATGCCGGGTACTCATTTTACCGATCACGGATGGATGGAAGGCTGAGTGGACCTCGACCCCTTTTACCGGAGATTCGACTTCCTCCTTCCATTGGAATCGAACTCTGGCAGTGAGCAGAGCTTCGGCTGCGTTACCACCGCTTACCACATTGCAGGCAGTGTGAGTGTGTGTATAAGGGGATAAAGCTGAGAGGTCATGGCTTGCTTAGAGTGATTGGCAAGAGCCAGATTTGTATTGCTTGCTATTGTCACAAGCTTAGCTACTACGTTACACCAATTTCTGGCCCTCACATTTTTAGTGCTAGTACAATCCTCAAATGGAAAGCAAGACTCTTTTGCCTCTCTGGAGGAGTGGAATTGATGTTGCTGTGTTTTGCTATTACAAATCACTAGCAAAAGGAACCTGGGATGTAAATACATCTGTGGGTAAACATACACACTTTCCCCTCAGTAGAGCCATCAGGTGCTCACAACAACTCAGGTTTTCAATGTTCTCTGGGAATCTTGGTTTACACTGTTGCACTTCCTCCACTTTGCTCTATCTTGTGGGAAACCGAGCATGAGGGAAGAATTTGAGCCAGTATGCTTATTTTGACAGTTGCATCTCGGATGCATGCGGTGCCTTGACAGATGCTAATAAAGTCAATCAGCGGAACACATCTTCTTCCCAACCTTTAGGCTGTGGGCAATCAAAGAAACTCTGAATGTCTGGCTCCCTTCCCCTGATTGCTGCACTCACTGATTTAGTGCACCCAAACAGGCAATAATTAGTCAGTACAGCTTGTGTCAAAAGACCCATCACGTTCATTCAGATTGGATAAACTGAATCCAATTGGCATCCGTGCATTCTGGTTTTTAATAGGTTCCTGCTGCATTCCCAAATATTTTTAGTTAAACATAAGGCAAATGCAAAGTCTCTCTCTCTTGCCTTCACTCCAGAGGCACACATCTTTGGGACTAAGCCCCATTGGTCTTACTTAACCTCAGAGGCTAAAGCAAGTGGTTCCCCAAACTTCCACAAATGTTGTGTTTGTGGAAACGAAAGGAAATGTTTTGGATAGTCCTGTGTTTTTGCAATCATGTGTATTTAGCTCTCTAAGGATTAACTAAAATGGTTACTTTGGATGTGGAAATGCCACCATGAGGAGAGCATTTAATGCTGTACAATATAGGAGCTTAAAATTTTGGAAGAGTGCACGCCCCACATGCACACACCCAACACATGCACACTCAATATTTAAATCACATGCAAAGAAACCATCCCAATCACATGATAATGGTGTGAAAACATCCGCTTGTGATGGCATTTCCAATGCAAAGAGCTTTTAAAATTTGTAAGACCCCCAACCTTAAATAAAACGCAATGTCATAAACTGACAAAGGAGATGTGCAACAGGTACAATGTCTTTCATTACTACAGCTCTGTGATCAGGGTGGGGAGGGCAGCATATATAAGCTCCTTGAGGTCAGGGACCTGTCCTCTTGTACTCTGTAAAGGCTCATGCACACTGATGGTGCTATATCAATGAATACATGATAATAATGACAACAAAAGAGTTTCCCTTCCATATTCCTTAGTGCTCAGATATCGAGATGGGTGCTAATGGTGCAATCTGGAAACTACTATTGCTGAAAGTCATAGCTAAGGAATGACAAATAGGTTATGCTGTGTAGTTTCTTTCTTTGGGGGATTTCATCCTACTGTTAAAATAGCTTTTTCTCTTAAATGTCACAAGGCTGCAGAAGACCTGCATCTTCTGTATCCTTCCTCAACTGCTCCCTTTGTCTGCCCTCATCTCCTTGCTTAGGAGCAAAGGAAGCTGCCATACACTTAGGCCAATCCATCTAGCTCAGTATCACCTACACTGACTGGCAGCGGCTCGCTAGGGTTTTACACAGGGGACATTCCCAGCCCTACTTGGAGATGCCGGGGACTGAACTTGGCACCTTCTGCATGCAAGGCAGATGCTCAACCACTGAGCTACGGCCCTTCCATCTGCCTGCTGTTGGGTGACACCTGTGTCCGCCTGCCAAAAACACCGGCATACGAAAGTACCACGGACGTGATTGCATGGAAATGCCAAAATGGAGATTTTCCAGGGTGGGGAGGGGTTGATACAGCCCCAAAGCCACTGACTCCTGTGTTGGCCCCACTGTCTTCATTTGGTAACATTGGGCCAAAACACCGTCCTGCCTTTGCTCCAATCGGCATGCGCAGCAGCGCTGCAGAGGCAGCGGCGGCGGCTATGCTGCTCCGTCACACCCTGCTGCTGTCCAGCCAGGCTTAGGATTTCTCTGCCCATCATGAGCATCTCTTGTTAAAATGATTTTAGCAGGCAGAGCTGACACCAGGGTTTGGGGGGGGGCTCAGCAAAGCACCCTCTGTGCTCCCCCATGTCAGTCTTTGGGCAGGTTTAGTACAAGTAATGTTTGTCAAGGCTGCCGAGGTAATGACAGCTTGGCAGCCTTAAGAAATAGAAACGATTTGTTACCACTCGTGCAAAATTGTATATGGAAGTCAGGCTTACATACCAACATCAATAAATGGCAGACTATGGATTGTGGAACTTTGATCTACCACACTGGGGTCATTTAGAAGAGAGTGTATTCTGGAAATGTTTCTAGCCACGTACATTGTTAAAGATTATGGCACCAGAATGTGTGGTACTGAAATTAAATAACAGTTAAAAGCTTGAGTGGGGAACCTCTGGCTCAAATTTGCCTCAAAGCTAAATTTGACCCACTGTGTCTCCTCATTCACTCCCCATGCCATTTCAGCCAAGCTGCACCCACCTGCTCTGCACCTGCCATCACAAATGACATCAGGCATGGGCTAGGTAAGAGTGGGCTGGGAGAAAAGGGGCTTGGCAGGCACTGCTGCTTGGCAGTGCCTGCAAAGTTGCTTACGCAGCATTTCCCAAACCCTTGACAACCGGCTGATTGTCAGGTGCTTTGGAGATGCCGTGCAAAGCACTTTGCAATCCCTGCGCTTGGTGCATGGGAAGCATGGAGCCCAGGGCTTGCAAAGTGCATTGTCCAGCACTTCCCAATAGCCCAGCAATCAGCTGGTTGTCTGGGGTTTGGGAAGTACTGCACAAAGCACTTTGCAAGCCCTGTGCTCAGCACTCCCCAAGCACCAAGCATAAGACTTGCACAGTGATTACTGCACAGTGATTCCCAAGCACCCAACAAGCAGAGGATTGCCAGGCATTTGGGAAGCACCGAGCAAAGCACTGCATGTTCACAGGTTTCAATCGCTGGCCATGATTATGACATCAGATGATTGTTCGGTGGGGGGGTGGGGTGGAGATAAAGATCTGGCCTGTTGGGCCAAAAGGCTTCCCCACCCCTTGTCAAAAGGGTTGCTCCCATTTTTCTCCCCCATCTTAATTAGGAGGAACAAAAGACAATATGAAATGAATGTGGACTAATCATGCCCCCCTCTGCCCTCATGAACATTTTTTTCTTCATCAGCACTTTACCAAGGCTATAAAAATAGATAAACTATAACACTGGTTAATGTATAGTTGTCTAGTTTATTTATATACCACGTTTTCGCCAAAAGGCCCTCAAAGTGGTGAACAACATATTAAAACATATTACAAAAAAAAAAATTACATAAGAAATAACCAGTAAAAAATTAGGGTTGCCAGGTTCAGGGCCTGAGACTGATCCTGTATCTTTAGGAGAAGAGAAAGTCAGCCAAGTGCAGGTTTCTTGCAACACTGTAATGAGAAAAACCACAAGGTGGGATTCTCCCTTCCCCCTGCACACCTTTTAAAGAGACAGAAGACTTCTTGGTTGCCAGGCCCAGCCTTGTGGTTTTCCCCATTACGTGTTGCAAGAACACCTGCACTTGGCTGACGTGGTCTTAGGAGAGACATTCCTTTTCTCAGAAGCGCATAATGTCATCGGACAAGTTGTCCCTCTCCTTGTTTTGGTGAGCTGGTCCACCTGCCTGGGCTGCGGGGAGGATGTCTGACTCCCCAAGTGGTGCTCTGCTGCCTCACGCCTGGCATGGACCCGTAAAGGATGGTGTGGAGCTCCTGGGCTGCGAAGTGGTAGCTGGGCGGGCGCTGCTCACATTCCTGAGCTCCGTCGGAGCTTCTCTTCTCCGACGGAGAAGAGGCTCCCTGGGGGGTGCGTTTTGGATTTCAGCTTAAGCTTTGGTCCCAGGCTATGGTCTGGAGGCAAATGAGGCCACCAACTTGCTGAAACAAAGCAGGTCTTTTTGGCACCCAGCAGGGTCAAAGAAGGTGTGTAATCTAAATAACTATGCTCATCCCAGTTATTATTCACTAAATGTAAATGTACTGCCTTCAAGTCGATTCCGACTTATGGCGACCCTATGAATAGGGTTTTCACGAGGCTGAGAGGCAGTGGCTGGCCCAAGGTCACCCACTGAGCTTCATGGCTATGTGGGGATTCAAACCCTGGTCTCTCAGGTTGTAGTCCAACACCTTAACCCCTACACCACACTGGCTCTAATAGGCGGTTTAAGAATGTACCTATAGCCCACAGATATTTCTATCAAACTTTAAAAAGCAGGGAAATTAGGCAGCTATAGGGAATGCACCAGGGGAGCAGGAGACCTGACCTCCTCTCTGAGATATTGTACTGCCCTGCACATTTGTCAAAATGCAAACACAATTTGGCTTGGTCTTTCACAATCCAATCCACTTGCTGTGTAGCTTGGAAGAATTTGGTAACATGTGGTGGGTCTGGCAACCAAGAGGTCTTCCGTATCTTTAAAAGATGTGCAGGGGGAAGGGAGAATTCCACCTTGTGGTTTTTCTCATTACAGTGTTGCAAGAAACCTTCATTTGGCTGACTTTCTCTTCTCCTAAAGATACAAGATCAGTCTCAGGCCATGAACCTGGCAACCCTAATCCCCACACAGCCATGAAGCTCACTGGATGACCTTGGGCCAGTCACTGCCTCTCAGCCTCAGATGAAGACAATTGTAAACCCCTTCTGAATACTGCTTACCATGAAAACCCTATTCATAGGGTCGCCATAAGTCGGGATCAACTTGAAGGCAGTCCAACACAACAACATGAGCAGACACATAGGCAAACTCCCCTCCCTTTCTCTGCCCCCCAACTGTTTCTTCCAAGGGGCTGGAATCCTACTCCTTCTTACCTGGGACTAAGTCCCACCAAACTGAATAGGATTTACTTTAGACTAGGCTTGGGGTTAGGATTGTACTATGAATGTAATCAAACTTAATTTTGTAAAAAAAATTGTCTAGTTCTAGCTTCTCTAACAGAACGCATACTTTTTATGCAATCCTAACTCCACCTACCTGTGTGTAAGCCCCATTGAATTAAGTGAGACTTACTTCTGCGTAGAGATTTGTAGAATTACAGTGCAAACCCTCAGAATCTCTCCCCCTTCTCTCTCTTCACTAACTTTTTGATTACTGCTTCCTTCTGCCCTTCTCTCAAAATAGCAGTTTTCACTTGTCTGAACCCACAATAGGCTTTAACTCCATTTAAATTTCTAAAACAAACTCTTTTTTTAAAAAGAGTCAACAATTTAAACAGTTCAGCCCTAGCACTGGTTTGCTGACAGGTCTCGCTCTCATTTTTAGGCACTCCACTTACCTGGGAGTAAGCCCCACTGAACTCAGTGTGATTTACTTCTGAGTAGACATTTTTCCTCCTTTCTTCCCTTCAAGCTCATTGCTAGCACACAGAAGCTCTGCTCCACTTACCTGGGAGTAAGCCCCACTGAACTCAGTGGGATTTACTTCTGAGTAGACATTTTAAAAATTCAAATGTGAATCCTCCAAAGCTCTCTCCTCTCCCCCATTTTTTCTCAGTCCTTTCCTCAAACTCACTCATTGCCAGCACACAGAAGCACTGCACTCAATGGGACTTACTTCTGAGTAGACTTTTAAAAAATTGCAGTGAGTCCTTCAAAGCTCCCCCCCCCTGTTTTTTGCCTCTTTCCTTCCCAAAAGCTCACGCGATTGAGCGAGTGGGGATGGCAGGCAAGGGGAGAGAGCGCTGGTGGGAGGTAACAAACACACACACACATCATCGTCACTCACCTACACAGCTCTTCACCTTCATTATGCTGCTGCCTTCTTCATCTTTGCCCTCTGACTTTCTCCCTCCACCATCCATTTTTTATCTCTCCATGACCGCCTGGCTCTTCACCTCCTCCCTCCTTCCTTTTAACACAGAGCACGAGGGAAGAGCAACACTGTACAGAAGCCTAGTGCAAGGCACATGTCAGAGGGAAAGGAAAGAACTGGTTACAACTGCACTTGCGTGATGTTATCCACTGTAATGCATTTTTTTTACAAATTAATTAAAAATAAACCATGCCTTTTTTTTTTTACTTTAAACCTACGGAAGATTAAGATCTGTGTTTGGGGCAAGCTCAGGGATTTGATTAGAGATATGTTGCAGTCATCTCTGATTTTTAATGAATTTCAACAGATTATGAGAACTTCTGAAGAAAAAAGTCCATACTGCTTCTTGTTTCTCTCTCTCCTGTTTTTCACTTTAACTTGAGAATTCTCCGGGGGTGGTGGTGGTTGTGTATCACCAAGAAAACTTTCAGGGTTGTAGAGCAAGCGGTTCTGAATCCAACAGTATAAGACTTATAAGTTTTTATTTTGAATTGGGACTACACAAAGCACCAGAAAGGTGTGTGCGTGGGTATTTTCATTTAACATGGTAGAACGTGAAAAATCCCTACTGGCTATAGTATACAGCCACTCTCGTGGCTATATAATCTGTCTGGCAAAACAATACAGTAATACCTTGCATTAACGCATTCAATGGGACCAGAGCGAGTACGTAAACCGAAAATGTCCTTAAAGTGACGCACTACCTTTTAAAACTTTTTTTTACCTCTCCTTCATGCGGAGCCTCAAAGCCCCAAGCTAAAGCCTCTGCTGCTGCGCTGCTGCGCCTCCCAGCTGATTGTGATCGCGCCTCCCAGCTGATTTGTGGTGGCGCGATCACATCTATTTCCACCAGAGCTTGGAAGTAACTAGTTACAAGTAACGAATTACTTGTAATTCATTACTTTTTTGAGTAACGAGTGGGTAATTCCTTTACATTTTGATTGTAATAGAACTAGGAGTAATTTTACTACTTTTGTGGAGTAATTGTAACATTTCCAGAATTACTTTTGGGCATTACTTTGGGGGGGAGCAGGGGAAGTTTTCTGCTCCTCTGATTTGTGGATGAAAATCTTGTGCCTCAAACTGGGCTTCTGTGCAGTGTCGCTCATTCCTCATGCTCTGTGGATGGGTAGGAGGTGACGAGGGAGGAGGCAGAGAGTGAGACGGGTTGGAGTGGAGAAAACAATTATTTTAAAAAAACAGATAGTGGTGGTGAAGAATGGAGCGGAGGGAAAAAGGATCCGGAGGTCAAGAACATGGATAAAGGAGGAGAAGGAGGCAGCAGCAGAATGGAGATAAAGAACTGTGGAGGTGAAAGATGACTGTGTGAGAGTGTGTGAGAGTGTGTGAGAGTGTGTGAGAGTGTGTGAGAGTGTGTGAGAGAGTGTGAGAGAGTGTGAGAGAGTGTGAGAGAGTGTGAGAGAGTGTGAGAGTGTGTGTGAGAGAGTGTGAGAGTGTGTGTGAGAGAGTGTGTGAGAGAGTGTGTGAGAGTGTGAGAGAGTGTGTGAGAGTGTGAGAGAGTGTGTGAGAGTGTGAGAGAGTGTGAGAGAGTGTGAGAGAGTGTGAGAGAGTGTGAGAGAGTGTGAGAGAGTGTGAGAGAGTGTGAGAGAGTGTGAGAGTGTGTGAGAGTGTGTGAGAGTGTGTGAGAGTGTGTGAGAGTGTGTGAGAGTGTGTGAGAGTGTGTGAGAGTGTGTGAGAGTGTGAGTGTGTGAGTGTGTGAGAGTGTGAGAGTGTGAGAGTGTGTGAGAGTGTGAGAGTGTGAGTGTGTGAGTGTGTGAGTGTGTGTGTGTGTGAGAGAGAGAGAGAGAGAGAATACTGTGTTTGCACTTGGCACACAAAGTGGCCTCCACTACCCTCTCTGGCTACTGTGCTGCATTTGCAGTATTTTAACTTTTTTGCATCTCAGGGGAAAATGTTTGCTTGAGTGAGTGTCTCTTAGCTGGTGGCAGGGCAGGGTCTGGGAGGTGGTTAAGTGAGAGAGATTATGCTGGCTGGCTGAGTGGGGGGGTGTTGCACTTGGTTTGATGTGCAAAGATCTGAGTAGTGGCCTCAGCCTCCCTCCCCACCACCCTTACCAGCGGAGAGACCACCATTGCTATCTTATGAATAAAAATAATTATTCTACTACCTCTGTATGTGTTTGTTTATTTTTAATGTTGTTTCAGGCTACTTAGATGTGCAGCAGCCAAGGCCAGCACCTTGTAGGCATTTTTTAAAGTAACTGAAATGTAATTGTAGTGATTACTTTGGAGGAAAAGTAAAGTAATCAGTTACTTTCAGAGCAATTGCAATTGTAACGGTAATTACTACTTTTTTGGGTCATGTAACTGTAACTGTAATTTATTACTTTTTAAAAGTAATCTTCCAAGCTCTGATTTCCACCCCCACGTGCTAAAGCCTCTGCTGCTGCACTGCATTTCTGGAGAAATACAGGCATATGGAGCATGTATGTTATAGTGAGGCTACGTTAAGTGAAGTGACGTTAAGTGGGGTATGCCTGTATTCTTGTGGGAAGAGTCTGCCTTTAAATAGATAAACCACAGTATGTTAAACACAAAAAGGAGAGTTTTTCTGCAGATCATTTTGGAAACAAGACATAACAGCTCCAGCAACCACAGACACACAGAAACACACACAAATTGGCTTATGCATGGTTAGTTCTTTTTTCCAACTAAATTCTCTGTATTAAAACCTGTAGCTATTTTATCTTGCTGTGGCTAAAGTTGGTTATCAGCTCACAAATGCAAGTCTTTTAAAGTTACATTTGACTCAAAAAAGTATCTCTATTCTGTTAATGTTATGTTAAAAGTAATTTTCCAACTAATAGCCAATTAAGACAGGGGTAGGGAGCTTGCAGCTGTCATATTGCTGGCACTCCTCCAATTGCTTAGCCACATATCAACCCATAATAATGTTAGCAGATTGCAATTAAAACTGTCCATTATGTTATGTGTTTTTGCTACTCCTGTACTCAACATTTATCCCAGTTTCCCCCCTCCCAATCTCCATCAATCAGTGAGAAAAGAAATTGCATTCAAAACTAATCAAAGTGGAAGAAACGTTTGGTGGTTTCCCCATGCACTGGGTGCATGGTTTTTGTTGTACTTACCTTTCTTTTGCGGTGGCTGAAGAATCATAGAATCTTTGTAAGTGTCCTTTCTCTCATTCTGCAAATGATTTTACCAGCACTCTGCAGCCTTCCCAGTTGCCTGCACTTAATTTAAAGCCAAGGGGAAGAAGTCATGAGGTAACTCCTCCCATGGGCTTTTTCAGAACAGGAAGTGTGGACAGCCAGGGAGGTTGCAGAGTGCTAGAGAAATATTTACAGGAAAGAAAAGATGTACATGCCACTCTTGGCCACCTCACAATTATAAGGTATGCTCAAAACCCACCAGAATTCTAAAGAAATTCTGAAGTGCCTGGTCAACACTAATTTTATTGCCAATGATGTTTGATTGATTTTAGGGTAACTCTGTGTCTCTGATTCCGAATATGGCATCGGTTTTGCTAGATTGGCTCTAATTTTTGAGATAATGGATGCCCCCATTGAAAAACATAACAAATTCAAAAAATTTAATGGTCAGACATAGCCTACCCACAAATGACATGGAAACTGTCTCAAATCATACAAAAGTAAACACATGAAATACCTAATGGTGTTGTATTCAGTACAATAACATTAAAACAAAGTAAGCTGATTCAGATAATCACAATGAATGCATAGAAAAACGCTGTGTGTACGATTTTCTTTTATGTGGGGCATCAGGACAATCACGTTGGAGGCTTCAGCAGTAGTCTGCCATCATGTGTCTGTCCCATCTGCCTTGATACCTTTCCTCCATCACCTTTATATCCTGATGGAACCTCTCCCCTTGTTCCTCACTAAAATCACCAAGATTATCTGGAAATCTGTCTAAGTGGCTATGGAGATAGTGTACCTTTATGCTCATATTAGTACCCAAATGTTTAAAGTTAGCGGGCATGTTTTGCACCAATTCTCCATAATTGTCTGCTTTGTGGTTACCCAAGAAGTTATTGACAACTGAGACATAACTGCACCAGGCAGAAGCTTCAACATCATTCATAAATTTAGTGAAATTCAAATCATTGATGAGTTTATGAATTTTAGGGCCATCAAAGATTCCTGCTTTTAGTTTTTCCATAGTCAGTCCAAGGAACGATCTACAAATGTATTTGAAGCAATCACCATCTTTGTCCAAGGCCTTAACAAATTGCTTCATCAGTCCAAGCTTGATATGGAGTGGTGGGAGAATGATTTTTTCTCTGTCAACCAATGGCTTGTTAATGATGTTCGCTGCACCTAGTCATGTGTTCCCTTGAAGGCCATGTCACTTTTTTCCAATGATCTCGCTTTGCCCTACAAAGCAGATGAAACAAGGGTACTTCGTGTATCAACTTTGCTGCCCAAGCAAGAAGTTCACCATCTTTAGATCAACACAAATAGACCACTGGTGCTCATGATAGCAAGACCATTTTGATATTTTCATATTCTTCTTTAAGTTTTGTTGAGTGAGCAATTGGAAGAGATGCATAGCGGTTACCATTGTGCAATAAAACACATTTCAAGCTTCTGGTGGAGCTGTCTATAAAAAGCCGCCAATCTTCTGGTTGATATTCCTGTAATCCCATTTGGAGAAGAAGTCCAGGAATGTTATTGCAGTATACAAGTTCTTCATCTTGGCTGAAGTATGGAAGAAGTCCCTCCTCTCTTGTCCGATAAGCTGTTATGTTAGCTTCCGGCTGTAGACAGTTCTTTTCCATTAGCCTGGATGCTAAAAGTTCAGATGCTTGCTTTGACAGACTGATGTCTTGTACCAGATCATTGAGTTCTTTTTGGGAGAACTGCTCAGGTGTTGAAAAGCTTTCTTCATATCCACTTCCAGGGCTACCACCTGTGCTACACTCCATGCCCAGCATTTCTCCAACATCTGACAATGGAAGGTCAGGCAGTGAGGTAAACACTGGTATGGGAATGTCTTCGCTGTGTGGCACAGGTCGCCTTGCTGAGTCCAAATCAGGATACTCCCACTTACGTTTCTTGTAGCGATTGAAGCCTTCACATTCGCAACACAAAAATAACAATCATCATGATGGTTTTGTGGCTCTCTCCACACCATAGGCACACCAAAGTTTAAACGTTTCCTTTCTCAATTTTCCCACTGTCGTAGGCACTCTACACAGGTTTTGCAAACCTTATGGGGAGCCCAAGACTTACCTTGATCTCCAAGCTTCAATCCAAAATAAGCAAGATATGCATGTTTTACAAAGTCAGTGATGTTTTTTCTTTGTTTTTGCAGAGTGTATTCGCCACCAGGGCCGGCTCCAGGAATGCAGGGGCCCTTGGGCATTAGCCTGCCCCAGGCCCCTCTGCTTCCCTTCCGTGATCCCGCTTATCGCAAGACGAGCTTCTGAACCCCCCACCATCCCCAGTGCTTCACCTACCTTTCTCTGCTGTTTGTGCAGGGTTGCCATCAATAAAGATGGCGGCCGAGGTTTCCGTAAGGGACTGAAGCCTTTGCTGCCATCTTGGTTGATGGCATGCAGCGCGCGCATTGCTGCCATCAACCCAGATGGTGGCAGAGGCTTCAGTCCCTTACGGAAACCTCGACCACCATCTTTATTGATGGCAACCCTGCACAAACAGCAGAGAAAGGTAGGTGAAGGGCGGGGGATGGCAGGCAGTTTGGAAGCTCATCTTGTGATCCGCGGGATCATGGAAGGGGAGTGGAGGGCCCCCCAGGTGCTCCTAGAGCTGCGAGGCCCTCAGGCCAGTGACCAACCTGGCCACCTTTTGGAACTGGCCCTGTTCGCCACAAACGTAGCAGAATGCATTAGGATTGTTTAAGCAGCCTCTTCGTGACGAACTCATATTCCTCTTCAAAAAAAAAAAAGTATCAATATGATATTATATGCAATGGATAAACTTGCAAAACAATGTTCAAGAGTAAAAAGACAGACCAAACCCTGTTGCATATGTCAGCAGCTACTGGTCATTTTGGGGTACAATTGTCATTTGAGGGGTATCCATTATCTCAAAAACTAGAGCCAATTCAGCAAAACTAATGTCATTTTTGGATTTAGCACCCCCAATATACCCTAAAGTCATTCAAACATCCTTGGCAACTAAATAAATTTTTATTGTTGTTGGGCTGTGATTGGGGCACTGAACAATTTCTTTAGAATGTTGGTGGGTTTTGAGCTTGCCTTATCATTGTGAAGTGGCTGAGGGTGGCATATGTGTTTTTCTTTATAGTAAATAACATTGAATAATTAACAATAAATAACTTTAAAACACATCTCAATAAAATAAGCTTACATCATTAAAACAAGCAAGCCGGCACCAAGTCCGGACCACACAACCAGATCCCAACTGCTATTAGTTTCTGGGGAGTCAAGGTAAAAAATATTTGAAAATATCCAGAGATGCGGTCTGCCTCATATATCGCTTGGTAGTGTGATGTGTGCAGGGAGGTTCTTATGATGTCATGGATGATTCCAAAAATCAATTATTTACTTGTAGTTCTACTGCAGTGCTCCATTATTAGCACATGTTGTAGCCATGCTGTGTGTGTTGTCAATATGTCAGAGACAGATGTTTGCTAGAGAGAGACGTCTGAGCCTTGTGTTCACTGTAGAGAAAAAGCTATGTGATATTTTCTTTTTCTGGGCCAGCTTCTCCAGACATTGTAACAGTTTTGTTTAGTTCAGTTTTCATTAAACAGCAACAAAACACTGAATCAGAAGCTGTGTTGACAGAAATTGATTAGCAGTAGGGATAGGAGAGAGAGTCAGTTCAATTTTGTTTCATTTTATTCATTTCAATGCAAACCTACCTAATCTGCACTTCCCAAACCATTATGCAAACTGAAACACAGTTACTTTACGCTTGGAAAAGTTACTTTTTTGAACTACAACTCCCATCAGCCCAATCCAGTGGCCATGCTGGCTGAGGCTGATGGGAGTTGTAGTTCAAAAAAGTAACTTTTCCAAGCTGTGGGAGTTCTACCATTTGGGGATGCAGTTCTCTAACCAAATAATGTGCACAAAATGCATACATTTGGAGAAAGTGTGCATAAAAATGCATATAGTACTAGTATAAAGTAGTAATAAAATACATTATATTAAGGGCCATTGCTTATAAAGGAGAAATGCACACTCAGATGCTGACAGGTTTTCATGATGACTGAAATGCTGCAGAATTGTGAAGAACTGGATTTAAGGCTGGAAAAATGAGAGAGAAATAAAAAATGACAGATATTGTCCATTTCTAGTAGAGTTGAGCTGAAATGTCATTTTTCGAAAAAATTTGAGTTTTTTTCTTACTCCCTGAGAAAATATGTCCATTTTGTAGAGTCCCCCCCCCCAATGTCCTGGAACAATGCTAGATCTGGGGAACTCTGGAAGACGTAAAGGGGTAGCCTGACTGCCAACACAATTGGTACTACTGTCACTTGCAGCAGCAGCAGCACTCACGCAAAAAAGGCCCTAAGGATACAGTATTAATTTAAACACTTCAAATGCTTTTATTATGGTATTTATATAATGCTTTCCATAAATGCTCAAAGCTCTTTTTATCTGTGTTCCTTGGGACCAGGCCTGGTGCCAGTGGGTGGCCAGGTTGGGCCGCTCTGCACTAGTATCAGGTTGTGGGACCTGTGGATCACAGAGCAGGAGCTCCCAGGCCCTCCACCTCTCCATTGATACAGGCAGTGCAGGCTTAAATAAACCTGCCCGCCCCACCTACCTGCTGTGTCAGTGCACATGCTGTGCGCGCACGCCTGCCATAACCCAAGATGGTGATGGGGGTGTCCCGAAGGGGTTATCACCCTTGCCACCATTTTGAGTGATGGCAGGCATGCATGCACGGTGTGTGTGCACTGCCTTGCTCACATAGGAGGCAGATGGAGCAGGTGGGCCTATTTAAGCCCCGCGATGCCTGCAAAAGCCCAGTCATGCCTGATGCTGGCCTTGCTGTAACAACTCTGCATAGGAATCCAGCATATATGTGTATTTGTTTTTAATGTTTTTAGTTATTGTAAACAGCCCAGAGAGCTTCGGCTATGGGGAGCTATATAAATACAATAAATAAATAAATAAATGTTGTGAATCCAGGGAGCTGAAGTCATGTGTCTTGCCCAAGATCGCCCATTGACTGAGCTGAGAGATGAACCAGGTATTTCCATTTCCCAGTTCATTTATTAATCAGGATATCAAACTCACTGCTCATAATGCTCCTGGGCTCCTCATGTTCATGGCACATGGAATGTTGGGACATAGCTCCTCTCCGTGCTGATTGATGAATGCGAGGGACCCTCTAGGGATGCTAGTGGAAAAGGATCTCTGTGAATTCAGATGACCTGGTCAAATGTGTATTGTTATCTACCAGATTTCACACTTCCCGAATATCCCAATGCAGTTCACAGCACCAAAAACACATCACTATACATTTTAAATGCAAATGTTGAGAGAAAATACTCTAGAAATGTGTATTTTGAGATACAAATATGTTTTTACAATGTGTATTTAAATGCATATTTAAATCTGAATTTTTGTGCAGTTGTTTTTATTGTGGATTAATTTTCTTACAAAGGACACATGGACTTATTGGTGAAGACATGTAAAAGTGATTCAGTCCAGAAATAGGCTAAAGGCACGATCCTCACCATGCCTACTCAACATGAGTCTTATTGAATTCCTGCATTGAGCAGGGGGTTGGACTCAGTGGCCTTATAGGACCCTTCCAACTCTACAATTCTGTTTCTATGAATTCATTGGGCCTTAACTGTAAGTAAATAAGATTAGGTTTGCATCATAATCCATTATCTCTTCCTAATATTGTGGCTTCTGCCCACACCAATGAGACTCCCTGGAAGCTATGATGACATTGACATGGGGATAGGATTGAAAGGTCAGAAGCATCCCAAACCCTGAGATTTCAGGGGTGGGCCCTAGTGATGTCATGGGGCAGGGCCTAGTGATGTCATTAACCATGGTACATTAAGCATTAACCACAGCTCCTTGGAGCATACCACACAAACAGAGAAATTCTCTGACTGGAAATTAAGATAGAAATCTTATTAAATGAGGGTGTTCCCAGGTCCAACCAAAGTGACGGGATCATTCCTTCTCACCTGCTTAGAGAGCTTGAGTCAGGAACATTTAATCTAGCCTACTTGCTTCTGTCAAGAAGGTTTAAGTGCCCTCAGGCCAGGCCACTCACCAGAAGGCCATTGTAGAAAGAAAGCTTAGTGTTGTGGAGATGTTAGATGGGAGCTCTCAGAGTAAAGATGGATGCCCCTAAAGGCTGCAATTCTAAATATACTTACTAAGAGACTAAGCCCCATAGAACTCAAGAGGACATACTTCTAAGTAGATACTGTTAGGATTGTGCTGTTGGTAAAGCTTGACTAGGGATCTTCTGCAAAAATATCCATATCAAAGCAGGTTTCCCTGCCTGCAATGCCCTTCTTACCTTTTAACATGGCTGCTCCAAACATCTTTACAGACTTGACCCTTCACTGCAGAGAGAGGTTTGAGAAATGAGCAAGAGTTAAGATTCTCTACTCTTTCCTGCCTACTCTGTTGGCTGCTCTAAACTCACTTTGACAGCCAACCCAATTCCAGTGAGTAATAATGGACAGAGAGAAAACACTCATGGTTTGGTCTAACTTCACAGGCAGTAGATTGGGAACAAGAGCAGTTGAAGCCACACTTCCCAGTATGTGAATTCTCATTTATTTATTTATTTATTTATTTATTTATTTATTATACTTGTATACCGCCCCATAGCAGAAGCTCTCTGGGCAGTTTACGGTAACTAAAAACATTAAAACAAATACAATTTAAAACAGATCTTATAAAAACAATTTAAAACACAATTTAAAAATTTAAACAGTATAAAACACATGCTAAAATGCCTGGGAGAAGAGGAAAGTCTTGACCTGGCGCTGAAAAGATAACAGTGTTGGTGCCAGGCACACCTCGTCAAGAGCATCATTCCATAATTTGGGGGCCACCACTGAGAAGTCCCTCTCCCTTGTTGCCATTCTCTGAGCTTCCCTTGGAGTAGGCACCCGGAGGAGGGCCTTTGATCTTGAACGTAGTGTACGGGTGGGTACGTATCGGGAGAGGCGTTCCATCAGGTATTGTGGTCCCAAGCCGTGTAAGGCTTTATAGGTCAAAACCAGCACCTTGAATTGAGCTCAGAAACATACAGGCAGCCAGTGCAAGCTGGCCAGAATCGGTTTGTATGTTCGGACCGTCTGGTCCCTGTTACCAATCTGGCCGGTGCATTTTGCACAATCTGCAGTTTCTGAACCATCTTCAAAGGCAGCCCCACGTAGAGTGCATTGCAGTAATTTAATTTGGAGTTACCAGAGCATGGACAACTGAAGCCAGGTTATCCCTGTCCAGATAGGGACATAGGTGGACCACCAACCAAATTTGGTAAAAGGCACTCCGTGACACCGAGGCTACCTGAGCCTCAAGTGACAGAGATGGTTCTAGGAGGACCCCCAAGCTATGAACCTGCTCTTTCAGGGGGAGTGCAACCCCATCCAGGACAGTTTGAACATCCACCATCTGGTCAGAAGAACCACCCGCTAGCAGCATCTCAGTCTTGTCTGGATTGAGCCTCAGTTTATTAGCCCTCATCCAGTCTATTGTTGCAGCCAGGCACCGGTTCAGCACATTGACAGCCTCACCTGAAGAGGATGAAAAGGAGAAATAGAGCTGCGTGTCATCATCATACTGATGGCAACGCACTCTAAAGTTCCGGATGACCGCACCCAATGGTTTCATGTAGATGTTGAATAGCATGGGGGACAGAACTGACCCCTGTGGAACCCCATACTGGAGAGTCCAGGGTGACGAGCAATGTTACCCAAGCACCACCTTCTGGAGGCGACCTGCCAAGTAGGAGCGGAACCACTGCAATGCAGTACCTCCCACTCCCAACTCAGCCAGTCTCCCCAGAAGGATACCATGGTCGATGGTATCGAAAGGTGCTGAGAGATCAAGGAGAATCAACAGAGTCACACTCCCCCTGCCTCTCTCCCAACAAAGGTCATCATACGGGGCGACCAAGGCTGTTTCTGTGCCAAAACCAGGCCTGAATCCCAACTGAAATGGATCCAGATAATCGGTCTCATCCAAGAGTGTCTGGAGATGACCCGCAACCACTCGTTCAAGGATCTTGCCCAGGAATGGAACATTTGCTACTGGCCTATAGTTATTAAGATTTTTTGGGTCCAGGGAGGGTCTCTTCAGGAGTGGTCTCACTACTGCCTCTTTCAGGCAGCCAGGGACCAACCCCTCTCGCAGAGAGGCATTTATCACCTCCCTAGCCCAGCCGGCTGTTCCATCCCTGCTAGCTTTTATTAGCCAAGAAGGGCAAGGATCCAGCACAGAAGTGGTTGCACGAACCTGTCCAAGCACTTTGTCAATGTCCTCAAGCTGCACCAACTGAAACTCATCCAAGAAGTCGGGACAAGGCTGTGCTCTGGATACCTCGCTTGATTCATCTGCTATAACACTGGAATCTAAGTCCTGGCGAATGCTAAAGATTTTATCCTGGAAGTGCCTAGCAGATTCATTACAGTGGGCCTCAGATGGTTCTACCTTGTCCCTGGGGCCAGCGTGTAATAGCCCCCGGACAATTCTGAAGAGCTCCGCTGGGCGGCAAAGTGATGATTCGATAGTGGCAGCAAAATATTGGTTTTTTGCTGCCCTTACTGCCCCTAAATACAGCTTACCATAGGCACTTACCAGTGTATAATTGCATCCACCAGGAGTTCGTCTCCATCTGCACTCAAGCTGTCTCCTATATTGTTTCATCGCTCTCAGCTCTGGGGTATACCATGGAGCCGTACGAGCTCTACACAGGAGAGGGCACTCAGGAGCAATCATGTCAACCACCTGGGTCATTTCTGTATTCCACAGTTCAACCAGGGTTTCTACAGGAGCACCAGCCCTATCAGCCGGAAAACTCCCCAGAGCCCTTTGGAAACCATCCGGACCCATTAGTCTCTGGGGGTGGACCAACTTAATAGGTCCCCCACCCTTGCAGAGAGGAAAAGCTTCTGTGAGTCTAAGCTTCAGCAAGCAGTGATCTGTCCATGACAGAGGGACTGATGTAAGGGCCCCACATTCAGATCACCAACTCCATGTCCAGTTGCAAAAACCAAATCTAGAGTATGCCCTGCTACATGTGTTGGGCCAATGGCATATTGGGACAGTCCCATGGTTGTCATGGAAACCATGAAATCCTGAGCCGCCCTGGATAAGGCGGCCTCGGCATGAATGTTGAGATCCCCCAGAACCATCAGTCTGGGGGATCTCAACAGTACACCCGAGACCACCTCTGTCAGCAAAGCTAGGGAGTCTGTTGGGCAGCGGGTAGGCAGTACACCAACAGAATCTCCAGTCTGTCCCGTTGACCCAACACAAGGTGCAAACACTCCAGACCAGAAGTCACATGGACAGTGTGCTTGCAGACGGAGATGGAGCTCCTATAGACCACAGCAACCCCCCTCCCCGACCCTCAGTTCTACCCTGAAGCTGGAGCAGGTACCCTGGTGGACATAGCTGGGAGAGACTGACTCCTCCCTGCTCACCCACCCAGGTCTCGGTTATACATGCCAGATCTGCTGCCTCATCCACAATTAAATTGTGAATCAGGGAGATCTTATTATGCACCGATCTGGCATTTAGGAGCATCATCTGGAGGCCTGAGAGCTGGCTGATAGGGCAACCAACAAACCTGCAGGTGTGGGGAGGACCGGGACAAGGCACAGCCGTTAACTGCCTGGGCCGCGTTCCCCTTACCTGGCAAGTCCTCCTCACAACAACATATCCTCCTCTACCCGTCACTAATTGGGGCCCTTTCAAGTCTCCCCACTTGGCTCTGAATCCTCTCTCCCAGGCACATGATTCAAGACCCACAAAAAGGCAAACAAAGCAGGAGCCACCTCAGTCAGCTGGCTTATGTATCCCCTCCGAGGAAGGGACAATATCAGCCACAGCTGGCTGAGTACCTGGGGCCTGGTCCTGCAAGGTGCCAACCTGCAGAGCAGAAGACCAAGAAGGAGAGGGCGGTGATGTCAGCCACTATTGGGCAAGAAACAAACTGTCATGCAAATAACAAGGTGCATCATCAGTGGGTTTAAGCAGGGCTGGCTCCAGGCATGCCAGGGCCCTCAGGCACCAGCCTGCCCCAGGTCCCTTTGCTCCTCTTCCACGATCCGCAGCAGGGGCCATCCCCCCGCTATCCCTTTGCTTCACCTACCTTTCTCTGCTGTTTTTTTGCAGTTGCGCACACTGTGTGCAGGGTTGCCATAAATCAAGATGGCGGCCGAGGTTTCCGTAAGGGGCTGAAGTCTCTGCTGCCATCTTGGTTGATGGCACACATGTACACACATTGCTGTCATAAACCAAGATGGTGACAGAGGCTTCAGCCCCTTACGGAAACCTCAGCCGCCATCTTGATTTATGGCAACTCTGCACGCACTGCAAAAAACAGCAGACAGAAAGGTAGGTGAAGCGGGGGGATGGCCGGCAGCTCGGAAGCCATGGATCGTGGAAGGGGAGCGGAGGGGCCTCTGTAGTTCCAGGGGCCCTTGGGCTAGTGCCCCACCTGGCCCCCCTTTAGAACCAGCCCTGGGTTTAAGTGTGTTGAGCTGACCTCATGGAGCCACTGTGGTTGCTTCTATGGATATAAGGGAGTAAGATCAGAGATAATAATAATAATAATAAAATAAATAAAATTTTATCTTTAGGCCGCCTATCTGGCCGAATGAACGGCCACTCTAGGCAGCGTACATAATTAAAAATACAACATATAATACAGTTTTAACATATAAAAAAATTATAATCCACCAACCTACATCTATACACTGTAAACTAAAATTATCTAGGAGACTTGTATGCCCGCTGAAACAACCAAGTTTTCAATCCTTGGCAGAAACCTACCAGGGAGGGGGCATGGCGAAGGTCGTATGGCAGAGAGTTCCAGAGGGTGGGGGCCACAACTGAGAATGCCCTCTCTCTGGTCCACACCAGCCTAGCTGTCTTAACTGGTGGGACCGAGAGAAGGTCTTGTGAGGCAGATCTCGTCAGGCGGCATATTTGGTGATGCTGGAGGTGCTCCTTTAGATAAACTGGACCGACACCGTATAGGGCTTTAAAGGTTAACACCAACACCTTGAATTGGGCTCGGTACACAACTGGTAGCCAGTGCAGATCTTCCAGCACTGGGGTGATATGATCCCGGCGGCGGCTGTTTTTTATCAACCGTGCCGCCGCATTCTGTACCACTTGTAATTTCTGGACCGTCTCCAAGGGTAGCCCCACATAGAGCGCATTACAGTAGTCTATGCGAGAGGAGACCAGGGCATGCACCACCCGTGGGAGCAGATGGACCGGAAGGTAGGGTCGCAGCCTCTGTATCAGATGTAATTGATACCAAGCTGCCCGGCTCACCGCTGACACCTGAGCCTCCATGGACAGCTGGGAGTCAAGAATGACCCCGAGGCTGCGAACCTGGTCCTTCAGGGGCAATCTAACCCTGTTCAGCGTCAGGTCAATATCTCCTATCCTTCTCTTATCTCCCACAAGCAGTACCTCGGTCTTGTCAGGGTTCAGTTTCAGCCTGTTTCCTCCCATCCATTCACTTACAGACTCCAGGCACTTGGAAATAGTCTCCACAGCCAACTCCGGTGAGAACTTAAATGAGAGATAGAGCTGAGTGTCATCCGCATATTGGTGACACTGCAACCCAAATCTCCTGATGATAGCTCCCAGCGGCTTTACATAGATGTTAAACAGCATGGGAGAGAGGACAGAACCCTGTGGCACACCACAATTGAGAGGCCAAGGGTCTGAAACCTCCTCTCCCAATGCCACCCTCTGGTGCCTGTCAGAGAGATAGGAACGGAACCACCGTAAAACAGTGCCCCCAATTCCCATTCCCTCCAGGCGATCCAGGAGGATACCGTGGTCAACGGTATCAAAAGCTGCTGAGAGATCCAGGAGGACGAGGAAGGAGTGTTCTCCCCTATCCAACGCCCTCCTTAAATCATCCACCAGAGCGACCAGGGAGATAAATGAAATACAAATAGAAAATGAAACACAAAAGACACTAAATCCAACCACAACAAGATTCCTATGAGTAAAGCAGAAAACTCTGCATTCCAGAGCCAGTCAGTGTTCCTAACCAAAACTAAAAAAATCCTGGTAGCCAGTCAGCCAAGGTCATAGAAATCCCCATGCAGCACAACCTGATCCAGCGGCTGCAGTTAGTGCAGAATGCTGTGGCATGATTGCTGACATGAGTGAGACTCTATCAGAACAAAATACCTCTGCTCTGAAATCTGCACTGGTTGCCAATTTGCTGCCAGGCCAAATTCAAGGTGTGCTTTCCATGTTACGGGTTCCACATGGTACTTGTCCTGGTCTTGTAAGAAATCGATCCTTTAGTGTGCCAATACCTATGCTTTGGAACTCCCTGCCTATTGACATTAGGCAGGCACCATCATTGTACTCATTTTGGCACCTGCTACAGTCATTTTTGTTTAGGCAAGCCTACTCTGGCATGCAGAAGCTATTATGCTTTTTATCTGTTTTAACTCATTGTTGGTTTTATTATTTTGAATGGTTCAAAATACCCGTGTTTAACTGTTTTTGCTAATAATTTTATTGTTTTAATTCATTCTATAAACTGCTTTGAGGTTTTTTTACACTAAAGTGGTATATAAATGTTGTAAAATAAAATACATAAACAGATTTTGGAGTCACTGTGGCCCTTGGGTTTCTTTCCTATTGATAGGGCGAAAGGAATCTGCTTTATAGCGACTCAAGCCATTTGGTACATCTAGCTCAGTACTGACGACATGGACTAGCATTGGCTCTCTAGGATTCCAGGCAATAGTCTCTTCCAGAGATTGAATTTTGGACCTTTGCATGCAAAGCATGTGCCCTACCACTGATCTACGGCCCTGTTTAAAAAAGTATCTTTTAAAATTGTTCTTTCCAGTTCACTAATGAATGCACAGCATACTAGGGCAGATCCACACCATGCATTGAAAGCACATTTGACATACATTTGAAGCACGAATCCCACCACAGAATAATGGGAAATGTAATTTGTTAAGGGTGGTGGGACTACAACTGTGAGGGGGAAACTACACTTCCCAGGATTCTTTAGGGGAAGTCATGTGCTTTAAATGCAAGTTGGTTGTGCTTTAAATGTATTATGTGGATCTGCATTACTTCATAAACTTTGCCTGCATATAAATCATTTTAATTAATTTTTAATGGAAATAAGCTACAAAGGTTAGTGGGTGACCATGGGCTATGCACCATCTCTCAGCCTAATCTGCCCCTCAGGGTGAAAACAACAGAGGGGGACCATGGCCACCCCAAGGAAGATGGGCACCCTTAAAATGTAGATGAAATAATCATGTATAAATAATAATTTACAACCATAGTGTGAAATTAGATACATATCAAGACATAGTATGAAGAAATATTTATGTAAGCATGAATGTCAAATATGTTTATTATTTACAAAACCTGTAAAGATATTTATAGTGCAATCCTATGCATGTTTACGCAGAAGCAAGTCCCAATGTATTCAATGGTGCTTACTCAGACAGGGAGGCATACATGGGACTGCAATTCAATGATAAGGAACTTCACTCACCCAATCCAGAATTTAGAATCATGCAACTTCAAGCTGTTTTGCAACTGTTTTATACTTGTTTTATGGTTATTGGACATTAAATGGCTTTATTTCTTGTTGTGAGTTACCTTGGTTTCCAACCCCACCTCACAGGATTGTTGGAAATATTTCATACACATGCACACTGGAGATATAAAAATACATACAACCCATATAACAGTTTATTGTCAATACCAGTTGGCCATTGCAGAGTGTTTTTTTTTTAAGTATTAGTTTCCTGCCAAATAAAAGCAGTGACAGCTAAGTAAGCCTGCCTAACTGCTTTTTTAAAAAAGGATTGGAGGGGAAAAGATTTACAACACAATCCTTTTCTATGTTCACTCAAAAGTTCCATTGATTTTCAGCACAACCCTAACCATGTCTACTCAAAAGTAAGTCCTACTGAATTCAAAGGGGGTAACTGCCAGGTATGTGGAATTAGCATTGCAACCATGAGGTCTTCTGTATCTTTAAAAGTTGTGCAAGGGGAGGGAGAATTCCACCTTGTGGTTTTTCCCATTACAGTGTTGCAAGAACACCTGCACTTGGCTGACTTTCTCTTCTCCTAAAGATACAGGATCAGTCTCAGGCCCTGGACCTGGCAACCCTAAATTGGGACGGTTTTCAAAACAGGTTATGACTAAGACAAATAAACTGTCCTCTTCAACATTTCAGTAAAATTTAAACTTGTTTGACTCCTTAATTAGAAAAGTATAACACTGCAGCTTGTACATATTTTAAAACTTCTGTTCAAAAATTAATCGAAAGATAAAATGGCTAATATGCCATTTTTGATAATAATTAAAAACCATGCATACACACTTTTATTATAATTATAACTAAAATTGTTTACTGTATATTCTCATCAAGATCCTGCTGTGATCTTTTTTTGTAGTGCAATCCTATACATGTTTACTCAGAAGCAAGTCCCAATCTTATACAGAGAAAGTACTCTTTATACTACTGAAAGCTATAAATTTATTGAATTCCTGTTGAGAGTCAAGCAGGAAAAAGAAACTGTTCTCAGAACTTGAAATGGGCTTTAGGTATTGCATGGGGGTCAACAAATCTTGTCAATGACAACCCTGACTTCACTTATTGGCTAAAAACCTGAAAGGTCAGGGAGTAAAGCAGTCAATACTAACAGAAGTTGCGGGGAGGGGTGGCTGACATTTTAGTCTATATCTTTTGAACCAGACCACCTAGAAACTTAATTCTTTTTTAAAATGAAAGCTAAGAGTCTGGCTATTAAGGTGACTCACCCAGAGACCTGGAGGAGACCCCGCATAACTAGAGTCTCTTGGTGAAAACTAGAGATCTGGCAACCCTACATGGGGAAGAGCCACACCCTGGGGATTCATTCACAGGTCCAAGGGGCTGATCTATGGCTCAAGTGGCTTGTGAAAGACCTGTGCTAAAACAGCTCCCATGCTGCAAATGCAGCATGAAAAGCTGCCCATGAGTGATTGCACACAATACCTTAGCAGCAGATAATGGCATTAACCATTTCCGTACCTGGAATTAATAGCTTAACGAAAGTTCACTATTAAGTATCTAAAAGGATTGGGTATCAGGACACATATTGTTTTTTTTAAAAATTAGTTTTTATTCAAAGTTTCAAAGAACAAAACAAAACAAAGGGAAAACAAATTAATAACTAATATAATAAAAAATATTGAAATATTCTTCCCGGAAGGATTGCTCCGCCTGTAACTGCCTCTGAGACGAGCTCTCGTCTCAGAGGAAGCTTTTTCAGTTTTAAAACCAGCCAGAAGAGTTTTTTGACTGGTAAAAACTTTCTCCCAGGTAAGGGAGAAATGAAGAGATCTTCCACAAAAGCTTCGTTGTGATTGTTGGGGACTGGAATTCATTAGGATCGCCTATGAACGAAGGTGCAGCCAGCAGCGCTAGACGGAGCCAAGGAATTCAAGCAAGCTCAAACTGACTAAGCGAGACGTTTTTTTTTCTTCAAAGAAAAACGGGTTCTAACAGGCAAGCATTCTTCTGTCTATTCTTATCAATTGGACTAAGTTGTTACAGCAAAAGAGATCTGTTAAAGAATCAGCAATAAAGAATCCCTGGGTGAGTCATACTTTTCTCTTTTATATGTGGAATTAAGGAGGAAGAAAATCGAAATAGCCTATCTTTGGCTTTATAGCAAAAAGCTGACCTGGAATTGAGCATTATAAAGATACAAACAGATGAGGGGCATCTAATCTGAAGACAAAAATTTGATTTTATATGAATATTTGAGAATTATATGTCTGGGACTATTTTGTCCAGTCTACTTTTTGTTTGTGACGAATCTGCTTGTTCTCTATGCCACTAATTATTTTGATGCTGTGAACTAAATTTGTTTTGCATTCTTGGACACATAAGAGATAAGGCAGTTTGTGCTGTCTAAGATGATGATGTCAACAGGTTCGGAATATTAACTCCCTTATTGCTGGGAAAAGAAGCAAATTATTCTCTGCTTGGGAATTGTGGCTGTATTGGAAATTTGAAGGGTTTTTTCTTCGGCTTTAAGAATGACAATCAAAGAAGTGACAGAGACCCTGGATGCACCTCTGGATATGTTTCAGAAGATAATGGACAAGATTAAGACAACTAAACAAGAACTGAGACAGAGTAGACAAGAAATGGCAATTGAGTTTGGCAAAGTGAAACAGGAGCTGAAAGAAATAAAGGATTATATGAGAAAAGAAGCAGATGGGACCAAAGATATAATTGGACAAGCAATACAAGATGAAAAAGAAATTAAAGGGAAGGAGCAAATTCTGGAGATTGGAACAGATATATCAAATGTGGAATTGGAAAAAGATTTGGACTTTATGGCCGTGATGGATATTAGAGACAAAGATTACTGTTTGGAATTTAATGCTGTTCCTGAAGAAACTGGTGAAGATATCAGAGATAAAGTTATTACTGTCTTGATAAAATTTCTGGACTGGAACAATTTGACGGAACTTGAAATAGAGAACATTTACAGAATTAATTTTAGATATGTGACAATGGAAAAATCTTCAAGAGATATGCTGGTGCATTTCGTAAAGAAGAGGAACAGAGAAATGACCTTACAACAACATTTCAGTAATACATTCAGAATTGATTGCAAGGAAATATTTGTGATGAAGGAAATTCCCATCAGACTCTTACTATATGATTATGACAGCAAGATTAACATGTGTGCAAGCATGGCAGGTGGATGATGGAATTAATACTGATAATAGAAGAATGGCTATTAAAATTATTGGACTTAGCTGACTTGGTAGGGATGGATCAATTGACATGTTTATCTGGAGAAAAACTGATGGATATATTTCTCAAGGAGCGGAACCTCTCTGACTTTTTGCAGATAGAACAAAATGATATGATAATGAGATTTGATGATTGATTAAGATAACTACTGGAGGAAAGTGATTTTGTAATATATTAAGGGACAGGTCTGTTATATACTATATACTTATAGCTGATCTGTGACAAATCGGAACTCAATATTTTTTATTATATTAGACATATTGTGATCTACATAATGTATAAAGCTGCATCACACTCTTTTCAAATTTAGAGCTGTTGAATCTGATATAAATACAAAACCCATGCAAAAATACATAAACCTAAAGTTCATAAAATAAAAAAATCATTTATATGTTCCTTATCCTGCTTTAATTTCTTGATTTATTTCTTATTTCACAGCTGGCATATGGGGCAGAGGCCAAAACACACAGGATAGTATTCCGTGTTAGTCCTACTCAGAGTAGACCCATTGAAGTTAATATACAGGATTAGGTTAGGTATCTGCAGCAGGCTCTCACCTGGGTATATAAGGGTTAAGATGACCTCTCAGGTATCCTGGTCTCAAGCTGTATAGGCCTTTGTACACCAAAACCAGAACCCTGAATTTGAATTAAATTGTTAATTGAAACAGGTCTACTCTGAGGAGGACTTTGTTGACTACAATCCACATACAGCCTCTTCTCTCACACACACTGCATTCATAAGACAAGGATACAAGACTCACCCTGTTCTGTCTCAGAGAGAGAGAGAGGGAGCTCGGCTTATGTTTCATTCATGCACTGAGAAAGGGTTCTCCTTTCCCAGCACACAGTGAGCATGAATGAGAGGAGAAACCTAGTGGGCCAAAGAAATTTCCTAACACAAATTTATTGTTGTTATTGTTATTGTGGTTATTAATAATAATAATAATGATAATGATGATGATGATGATGATGATGATGATGATGATAATAATAATAATAATAATAATAATAATAATAATAATAATAATAATAATAATAAATGAATGTATTCAAGCACTCCAAAGTGGCATATTGTCCCTATATTATGAAATTGTTCCAACCACAACATGAAAGGAAAATAAATAAATCTATAAATGAACTACCACAACATTCTTTGCTAAATAAGCCAGAGATGCTTTCCTCTCTCACCAACAGATGGTAGACAAGTATTCTGTGGACATTTACCACACTGGTGTTGTGCAAGGTCTATTCATGCAGGGTATAGAGTACTGCAATGATGAAGGTTGGTTGCTTGGTTTGGGTCAGCTTGTGGAATAGAGAAAGGCAGAGAAGGACAGGGGTGTGAAGGGCAGCTGAGGGGAAAGGGGAAACAATGGAGTAAAGAAATCAAGCACAAAGAGAAACAGCCAGCCAGTGCAAATGAAACTCAACAACAGAGGTCAACAGCAACAAAATGAAGAACCATGGATGCAGCTAATACTGGTCCAACAATGGTAACTCAGGCTACATCCGTGCTATACATTAAAGCAGTATTATACCACTTGAACAGCTATGGCTTCCCCCAAAGAAACCTGGGAACGCTAGCTTGTTAAGCGTGCTGAGAATTATTATGAGACTCCTATAGGAGCAGAGTTGTTTAACATTCCATCTGTCTTCCCATGAAACTCTGGCGATTGTAGCTCTGTGAAGGGACATATGGGTCTGCTAGCAACTCCCAGCACCCTATGCAAGCTACAGTTCCCAGGATTCCTTGGGGGAAGCATGACTGTTTGAGTGCTATAATACTGCTTTATATGTAAGGTGTGGTCTGACTGTGTGATGTAATCAACAGAAGTTAATTACATCATACAGTCATCTCCACCCCATGTTGCCATCTCCACCCCATAGCACCTGGGAATACTTTTAAAAAACAACACATGATGCAATTACTAATCACATTGCCAATGTCATGTGTAGGTTTACAACTTTAATGAGTTTGTAGTGATGTGGGTTCCAAAATAAATAAATAAATAAATAAATAAATAAATAAATAAATAAATAAATAAATGGAGTGGGGAAATGAAGCTAATTACTTCCTACTTACACTTCCCAAGGTAGGCAGATGCATTCCTCACCGCTGCCCCAAATCTCTTATAATGACAGTCATGGAAATGAAGTGAGGGAGGCTAGGGACTTTATAAATATCTCCCCCAATCTATTTATCTAAACCTTCCCTTGTTTGTCTGCCGTATCTTCTTCGGGGGAATTCTGAGAGCTTGCATCTTTTTTATTATTTTTATTATTATTGAAAAGCACTTCTAGACCAAAAGTGATGCCCACATCATGTCTCCTGACTAAACATATGGTAGTAAAATAAATTTGACTGAGTTAGTCTGAGCAATTACCCAAGAGTCAAATTAGGTTTTTACAGGCATGAGTGCTGCGTAGAGCTATTGGACGCAGTGAGCCTTTTGCAGCGTGGTTCTTAGGGAAGTGATAATATGGTCACTTAGCAAGCTCCTTTCAGAAGCAGAATCTCAACTTCTAAGGAGACTTTTTCCTTTGCTAAAGAGCTACTTAACTGTAGACATGCCTGAAGGCTTGAGAGTGCCCAGTGGGGCCTTTGACCTATTTTAAAAATTGGAACAGGGTCCCCTGTGCTGTTCCACAACAGTAGTTTGCAATATGGGATAATGAGTTGCTGTTTAAGAAACTGGAGGAATATTTTTTAATGGAGAATAGGTAAGCAATTAGTCATAATAGTGGTACGGAGTCTCCAAGTTCAATGGTAGCATGTCACAGAACACCAGCTGCTGGGCAGCGGCAGCAACAGCATGGGAGGGCTGCAGCCTCCATATCCTGCTTCTGAGATCCCTGGAGGCGTCTGGTTGGAAAAGAGGATGCTAGAGTAGATGGACTCTTGGTCTGATCCAATTGGGCAGCTTTTTCCAGCCTGGAGTCCCCAGATGTTGTGCAAGTCCAACTTCCATTAGCCTCAACAAGCATGGCCAATGGTCCAGCCACATCTGGGGACCCAAAATTGGTGAACATTGTGATAGGGCTCTTCTAGGCCCAAGGCAAATGACACCCTCACCCACCCACTGCCCATTAGTACCAGGCTAAGTTCAAGGGACTGGTTTTGGTTTATAAAGGCCTATACAGGGCTGTTATTGAAGATGGCGGCGTAATGAGCTCACTGTTGTTAGAGCTCCGTCACTGTTCTACCTTTAACATCATTTAACATCATTCCTAGGGGTTAGGAATATTTTCCTCCCCCCTTTTTTACCACTGGAAGATAAATTGCACAAGGATATCGCAGCACGAACGCCAACAATGCCATAATAAGAACAAAATAACACAAGAACGATGCAGACAGAAGCTTACTTACCATCTGTTGCCAAGCCAGGTGCTGCGGAGGTTGGGTGAGAGACGCTCCCTCGGTGCTGTGGGGTCGGGTGAGAGCCGCCCTTCTTGGCCGTGCTTTCTTCTGTTGCTGTTCTGTCCTGTGTCGCTGCTGTGTCTCGTGCTTTCTGCTGGGACGGGAGTGTTGCTGGAGGGGCCGTTTGCGGTGCCGCTGCGGCCTTTGTTTCCATCTTGCCGCGTGCTCGCGTTCGGGCTGGGCGCCGCTTAGGTCTCCAACGTTACGGCTCGCGCCTCCTTCAGCGTGCATCGCTGCTGTCGCCGCTACCCGTGGCTGTTGTTGCGGGCTGTGTTGCGGCCGCTGCCGGGATGCCACTTCGCGGCCTTGTACTGCTGCCGTTCGCTGCTTCCTGCCTATTGCATGCGGATGCCGCCGTTGGCGTCTGGAGGATCGTCCTTCGGCCGTGTATCGTTGACGTCGTTCGCTGGTTGCTCGTGTGTGGATGTGGACGGCTGCTGTTGTGAACTGTGCTGTTGCCTGGCTACCGTCGCTGTGGTCGTGCCATCGCCTGTCGTTACCTGCTTGCATGCCGGTCCTGCTGCCAGTGGAGTGCCCGGGCATGGTGCTGCTCGTGTGGGCGTGGTGCCGTCTGCTGCTGCTACTGAAGTGTTGTTGTGCTGTTGTATGTTGGAAGAGGACTAATTTTAACGTTGGTTGTGTTGTATACATGCATGTATGGATTAGTGTGGTGTGAATGTTGCATGATTGGTTGTTTTATGGTACGAAGGTATTGAATGATTGTTTATGTATATGCAGTCGCATGATTGGAAGGACTGACTAACCCAAGGGTTGTGTACTGGACCTGATTACCCATCCCTTAATATTTTTTACAACATCTTTGACCTTTTCAACTGGGCTTGTTGATTGATTGCGGAGGAGATAGGGGCATGTGTAAACCAGGGAGGGAAGAGGAGGGAGGGGATGGGGGCCAAAGTATAACAAGATTGGGCGGCAGGCGCTGGAATGGTGCTGGGGGCAGACCATGTCAACGGAGAGGAACAAGGGATAGATACATAATATCCATCCCTTGTTCCAGGTCTGTCCAGAACCAGAAGGAAGCTGGGGGCTGCAGGATTCCTACTGACCTTCGACTGCTGATGTGTAATGCCAGGTCTGTAGTACAAAAAGCATCTACCATTCATGATTTGATCTTGGATGAATGTGCAGACCTGGCATGTATTACGGAGACCTGGTTGGACGAAGCCTCAGCTCCTATTCTTGAGGCTGTGTGCCCACCAGGCTTCCGTTACGCACAGCAGCCGAGGGTCGGAAGGCGGGGAGGGGGAGTGGCAGTTATTTACCGAGAGTCGTTATTCTTTGCCAGACCTCCCTTTCGTGGGACTAGCTTTGTTGATTGTATGTACTGGAGGTTGGGCTCGAAGGGCAGTTTAGGGATCCTACTCGTGTACCGCCCGCCCCGCTGCACGGCAGACTCCCTGGCCGAGGTGCTCGAGGTGATCTCAGACGTGTGAATGTTGTCCCCGGAGCTGTTAGTTCTGGGTGACTTTAACATACACGCTGAGACCACTCTCACTGGAGCTCCTCGGGATTTCCTGGAAACCATGGCTTCCTGGGAACTGCACCTTAGTAATACTGAGCCCACCCATGTAGCCGGTCATACTCTTGACCTTGTATTTGTCCCAGGAGGGGAGGGTAGTGTGCTGAAGTTAGGGGCTAAGTCTTTTACCCCTGTGTCATGGTCAGACCACTATCTGGTAAAGATGGATCTCTCGATGCCGCATGCCCTCCGCAGGGGTGAAGGTCCTATTAGAATGGTCCGCCCCAGGGGCCTGATGGATCCAGATGGTTTCCTGACAGCGCTTGGGGAATTGGAACCTGCTGAAGGTCACCCGGTCGATGCCCTGGTGATGGAGTGGAATGAGAGGATCGCCGGGGCATTAGACCGAGTGGCTCCGAAACGTCCTCTCCCCCTGAACAGAACTCAAGTAGCACCATGGTACACACCACGGTTGCATACTTTGAGACAGGAGGTGAGATGACTAGAGCGCCGGTGGCGGAAGTCGCACTCCGAAGATGCTCGGACACAGGTTAGAGCAGCAATAGCTGCCTACCAAGTGGCGGTAAGGGCAGCAAAGAGGGAATTCTTTGCTGCCTCTATTGCATCAGCTGAGTGCTGTCCCAGGAGGTTGTTCCAGGTGGTCCGAAGCCTGGTCGGTCCAGTTGCTCAGGAACCCTTGGAACAGTCTAAGGCCTCCTGTGACAAATTGGCAAAGCACTTTGCTGATAAAATCGAACACCTGAGGAGCTCGATTCCGTGTGCCGTGGATACAGTGAGTGAGCTAGAGTTAACCAGTTGCAAACCGGTCAAATGGGATCGATTTCGGCCTCTTCCTGCTGAGGATGTGGACAAGGTGCTCTCATCTGTAAAGCCTACCACTTGTCTAAATGACCCTTGCCCATCGTGGCTCCTTATGAGCTGCAAAGAGAGATTGGGTGAGGGGATCAAGGCAATGGTTAATGCATCCTTGCAAGAGGGTGTTATGCCACTAGCCCTCAAGGGTTATTAAACCCATCTTAAAGAAGTCCTCCTTGGATCCCCAGATTTTAAACAACTTCCGCCCAATTTCAAACTTACCATTCTTGGGCAAGGTCATTGAGAGAGTTGAAAATGACCCGGAAATTACAACTTATACAGAATGCAGTGGTGCGCTTACTTACCAACAGCCGCCAACGGGACCACATCACGCCAGTATTATTTGACCTACAATGGCTGCCGGGTGTTTTCCGGGCCCGATTCAAGGTGTTGGTTTTAACCTTTAAAACCCTGTACGGTTTCGGCCCAGCTTACCTGAAAGAGCGCCTCCACCGCCACCAATTATGCCGCCCAACTAGATCAGCCACACAAGGCCTTCTCTCAATCCCGCCAACCAAAACAGCTAGGTTGGTGGGTACTAGGGAGAGGGCCTTTTCTGTGGTGGCCCCCACTCTCTGGAACTCCCTCCCATGTGATCTTTGACATGCCCCTTCCCTAGATGTATTCCGCAAGGCCCTGAAGACGTGGCTATTCCAGCAAGCCTTTGAGGTCATTGGGTAAATCACCATGATTCTGTCATTTATCGTATGTTGTTAATATAATTGCTTTTATATGTATTGATGACTGTCCAGTATTTTACCTATTATTAATGTGATTACATCTGTTATTATTGTATTTTATCTCTTTTAATGTACGTCGCCTAGAGTGGCTAATTGCCAGATAGGCGACAAACAAATTAAATATTATTATTATTATTTATTTATTATTACAGCTTGGGAGCAGGATAACTGAAAAATCATCTTATCCCTTATGTACCCCGCTGCTCACTGTGCTCTGCAGGTGAGAGGCTCCTGCAGATAACCATCTCAGCAGGAGGTCTGTTCCACAAAACATAGGAAGTGGACGTTTAGTGTTGTGGCATCTACAGTTTAGAATTCCCTCCCCTTAAATATTATACAGGTGCCATCTCTGTTGTCGTTTCGGCACCAATTGGAGACCTCCCTCTTTCAACAAGCCTTTTAAGTAGAGACCTTATCCCAGTCTGTGTCTGTGCTGGAATTGTTTTTAGATGTGGTAGAAATGTTTTAAAAGATGTTTTGTTTTTAAGATGTTTTAAAGGTGTTTTTAGTGTTTTATCACTTGTTTGCTACCCTAGGATCCTTCTGGCAGAAAGGGCAGGAAATAAATAAATAAATATTCAGTGAGAGAGAATCCTAGAGAGAATCATATTCTCCCCTCTTGCCACATTCTTCAACACCCCTGATGCCTGCACATTTAGCATCAGCATAGAATGGGAGCTATGCATATAGGGCTCCTCAGTGATTGACTAGGCTGTCACACTAATGCTGGATATGCAATCCACTTGGGAGAATGGCTAGGGAATACAAGCCCTTTTGTACTCTCGTGAGTACACTAAATTGGGAGGGGAGCAGAACAGGTGCGCCACTGTTACTTACTGGGAAAAAGAGGGGTGAGGTAGCGGGAAGGTCGGTGCGGTGCATATGCATTGGCAGGAGCACTGGATTGGCTCCCCCAGTGCATTTGCACTGTGTCAACCTCCTCTGTTGCCCCTTCCCCCTCCCTCCTGATAAGCAACAGTGCTCCACCTGCTTGAGAAGCTACTACAGTGGCTCCTCCCTACCTGGCAAGCTGCTTCTGGTGTGTGTGTGAGAGAGAGCTTGTCTGAATATTCATCTTACGTACCTAAACTCAAACCCAAATATTGCTTGGGTACACACAGAACTATTTGTGCAATCCTTTGCATCCCTGCCTATGTGAAGAATCCAAGCAGCCCTTGTAATCAGAGTGCTTTGGCACATCTCAGAGTTTAGGGATGCAAACTTTTACCCCTAGCGAGGGGTGGTGGTATTCCCATTATTTCAGCCCTGTTTCAGGCAGCAAGATCCTTCGGGTCGGAACTGGCACTCTCAGTTCGGGTGGCAGAGATTTGGGGCTAAACCCTCTCAGCAGCCCATGGCCTTGCTAGCTAGTGCATCCCCTTTTGCCAACATTGATATTTTTTTTTTTTAAAGAGTTCCCTGAAAATGGATTTTTCGCTTTCTCTTTGTATCCCAGACTATCAGCCTTTTTTCTCCCAGGATTTAAATCCTGTGCCTTTCTTTCTAACAGTCAGAAAGGCAGAGGAAGGCCCCTAGCTCATGCTTTGCTTGCAAGATCTGAAGTTCAGTTCCCAGTCTCTTTACTAAAAGAATCTCAAATAATAGGTCTGGGAAAGACCTCATCCCAAGACCTCAGAGAGACACTGTCAGTCAGAAATAGATGGCACCAGGCTGAGTCGATATAAGGCAGTGTCAATATTCATAAGAACCACAGGCAACAGAAGCTGAAATGGCTCAGTTGAAAACAATTAACCTTTCAATCTGGATCTTCCACAAAGCCTGTTTATTTTTAAAGATATTTTAGCTCTGGTGAGTTAATGTAACAGGATGCTTTCCAGACTTCTAAATTTGTTGACAACTGATTTTTTTTAAAAAAAACTTCTTTCATTCTAACAATCAGAACATCTTGTGTTTTATTACGTTGTATGTTATCCCACACTTTCTAAATCAGCCCCCTTCCTTCCAAATTACATGTACACTGATGCTCTACAATATAAACCAGGTATTTAACAAATCAGTTAAAGGGCATGCAAACATAAGCGATTGGAGGGAGATCTGTATATTAATTTTTATCTGGATGTAGAAGCAGTTTCTGATCATGTCGGGCATTCCATAATCTTTGTGCACATATTTTCAAAATGTGCATTTTAAAAAATAAGATGGAAAATAGCCTTCTGATGGCCTCTTAATGAAAATGTCATCTTCTTTAGACTTAAATTGTCACAGAGTCCACAGATGTGGTAGACCCTGAGTTCCAGTATTAGTCTGCCACAGGGATGAGAAACCTGTGGTCCACTATAATTGGTGGACTACAATTCCCATCATCACTGGCCATTGGGGCTGATGACAGTTGGAGTCCAACTACCTCTGGAGGGCCACAGGTTCCCCATCCCTGTGGAGGAGTAATACTAAGCTCAGGTTCCCCCAATGAAAGTGATTGAGAGAATGGAGAGAAACAAGTACCATTTCACGTAATGCACAATGTACTTCTGGACTTCACTATCACACGAAAGTGCAGGCCAACATTCATTGTACCTCGGTAGCTTTAAAAAGTGGTTAGACAAATGCTTGGAGGATAGCTCTATCAGTGGCAGTCATCATAGCAAACTGAATTCTCTAACTCCAGCTCTGAAGACCATGTACAGCATACCAACAGTGGGGGAGATCAGGCGCTTTCATGCTCTGCTTGTAGGTTTTCCAGAGACATCTGACTGGCTGTTGTTGGAAACAGTGTGCTAGACAAGATGGATCATCTGGATCCCCCTTCCCCTGTTTGTTTTATATTCTTACTGCAAGACAAATGGCACCAGCACATTAAAAAAAAATCTAAAATGTGTATCTCGCCTTTGTATCCAAATGTGATGGAAACAGTATTCTGTTTAAAATACTCAAGAGTACTGTTGCAGAGGGGACCAGCCATTCAGGAGGGTCTCTCACCTCACATTACGAGTGGCTTTGTGGGAGAAGGCGGCAACAGCAGGCTGTGGTAAGAAGGGGAAGGCCTGGTGCTGAGGCCTTGTATTAATTATTTGGAGTAATTCCCTTAGTTTGTTTTTTAAAAAACAACACACAAACATGCATGCATTGAATACCGTATGTAGACCTTTAGATCCCAACCCTGTGCACTTTGCTGAGAACATTGGTGATTGAAATGTACATGCACGCACCATTCTGAGCCCGTGCAAAACAGGTGATTTTTTTTTATACAGTACTCAAGTATCTATGCTCAGTACAAAATTTTCAAGCAAGAAGTGTCGCTAAATAGTGAGGAACATGTCTGAAATTTTCACAGCCAACGACTCCTCTGCTAGGGCTCTCAAGACAAGGATTATGTGACAGACCCATTTAACTACATGAACCTCTTAAAAGCTTGGGCAGTAAAGTTGTTCACTTGGCAGAGATACTAATAGGCCGAGAAGCCTTCGTGTTCAATTTTAGCACCTTCTGTCTCTCTCATTAGCGCCTGACAAGGCCCTCTGCCACTCAGTGATTGCAGCAGAAACTGATTATAGTCACAGGAGTAGTATCCATCTTGTTCTGGCCTTTTTGTGGGATATTATGCTATGTATTGTAGAAGCAGCTTCCAGATTTGAATTGTGTGGAGCATCAAATGGCCAGAGCATAAATTCTAAATACCTGCAGCCATGTCTGGAAAAGAAGGTTTGCCTTTTGTTCAGTTTATCACCACCACTCCCTGAAACACTGTCCCTAGTTCAGATTCTGGGTTACTTGCACCAAAGTGAGACTATGTACATTATTAAGAACATAAGAACATAAGAAGAGCCTGCTGGATCAGGCCAGTGGCCCATCTAGTCCAGCATCCTGTTCTCACAGTGGCCAACCAGGTGCCTAGGGAAAGCCTGCAAGCAGGACCCGAGTGCAAGAACACTCTCCCCTCCTGAGGCTTCCGGCAACTGGTTTTCAGAAGCATGCTGCCTCTGACTAGGGTGGCACAGCACAGCCATCATGGCTAGTAGCCATTGATAGCCCTGTCCTCCATGAATTGGTCTAATCTTCTTTTAAAGCCGTCCAAGCTGGTGGCCATTACTGCATCTTGTGGGAGCAAATTCCATAGTTTAACTATGCGCTGAGTAAAGAAGTACTTCCTTTTGTCTGTCCTGAATCTTCCAACATTCAGCTTCTTTGAATGTCCACGAGTTCTAGTATTATGAGAGAGGGAGAATAACTTTTCTCTCTCCACTTTCTCAATGCCATGCATAATTTTATACACTTCTATCATGTCTCCTCTGACCCTCCTTTTCTCTAAACTAAAAAGCCCCAAATGCTGCAACCTTTCCTCGTAAGGGAGTCGCTCCATCCCCTTGATCATTCTGGTTGCCCTCTTCTGAACCTTTTCCAACTCTATAATATCCTTTTTGAGATGAGGCGAGTATTCACATTGAACCCAGGTTTTTACAGGTGAGGGAGTGATTTGTAGAGTGTTAAGTGACTATTCAACTGTGGCTACATAAGATGCAAGCAGAGGAGTAGGTGGGTTGGTGTGTTCTCTCTCATGAGTATGGTATCATTTTGGTTATGTGTTTGCTGCCTTCAGGAGGCAGGGTGGGATATAAATTCAATGTAGTAATCATAGTCATAGTTGTAATAAAAGCAAGGGGGGCTTCCTACATGGTAGAGGGCAAAATTTAATTGAAAACAGCAACAGCCCAGAGGTGGAATACTTTTGGAGCGAACGGGAAACTTTTCACTGAACATTGCATAAATAAACTATTATATGTTTTGGAAAGTTGTTTGTCTGATCTCTACACATTTGGAACCCCCCTTAAGATATCATAACCAAATTTTGCATGATGGTTGGTCCCTGAGATCAAGGAGCAGCCCTGTAGCCAGCCTTCCTTGTTAGGTGGGGCAGTCACATTTCTAGGTGGGGCATTTGAGGGCGAGAGGCACATGGTAGAGAGGATGTGAGGGCCTGGCCAGGGGAAGGGAAAGGCAGTGACCTTCCCCATCACTTCTCCCTCCACATGAATGGAGTTTCATCTGTTGAATTGTCTCACCCTTTTTTGAGACATCCTCAAAAGCTTGACTTTGCTTATAGCTACAGTCCTCTTTCACCTAGGATTGTCCCTGTGTTCTGATTTTTTTGAACTGGACTGCTTTGGTAATGACAGTGAGCTCTTGAGCTTGGCTTAGATGCTGCATTAAGTATCTCAGGTTTAGGTTCCACCTGAAAAACAAAGTTGTCCATACTACAAGTTTAGCAAAGGGCAGAGAGAAAATAAATGCTTTATGGTGTGTTTGTTACGTCCTCCTTGAGAAACTTGTTCCTGACCTTCCGCTTTTCCTTGCTGTTAGACAATCAAGGGAAAACTTTTTAACTAAAGGGCTATCTAAGCAATTGGAAACTAATTTTGGAAGCTAATTGGTTTTTTTTTTATTGCTTGGTTGATTTTTCTGTCCACAATCCCTGAAAAGGCCTCATGCTGGGCTGCACATATTGGGAAAATCAGAAATTAGGCCTGAGTTACAGCCCAGGTGGCCAGCCAGCCAGCCAGCACAGTAACTGTAGTGTACATAGCAATAGTTCTTTTCCTCTAGGGTTGTTTCATCCTTTGCCATCAAGTGCTCAAGAAAAAAAATAGCCACTATGATTATAATTATAGAGAGTAAAGGGTAACTTAGGGTAGCCATTTTACATTTCATTTTATCTCTTTATTTTGCCCTTTAGCAATAGCCACCCAATCCTGCTCTATTCATTATGATAAATGCAGAATAAACAAACTCTCACTTCTTACTGCAGGCAAACAAACATGCTTTTTTATTGGTGGCTGGATAGAGAACACAACAGAAACTGAAAAGCAGAGCAAAGGAAAGTCCCAGGGATGGAGGCTAACTCTAGCCCTTAATACAAAGTTCTAATATATTTAACTCTTCAAGGGTCGTGTTACTATTCAGGCTATTATTTTCAGGATTACTTAAGTAATTATAAAGTGATTATGATAATGAAAAACAAACAAACCCTTCAATCAGGGGAAATCTTGAGTTTGTAGACTTTTGTGGGCTCTTCCAGATGAGGCTTTTGTTGTGCGCTCTCCCTACCTTAATCATTGAACTTTTCAGACGCTACTATTCTTAAATTGCTCCAGTTCTTAAAACAAGCTGTCATTCTTTAAATGAAGGTTGTTATTGCCTGTCATGTCACAAATTAAAATGATGACAATTTTCCCCAAAAATCAGGGGAGGGGGGAAAGCACAGCTCTAAGGGGAGCAGGGCCCCCATTTGACCTCTCAGCTATAAGGCTGTGAAGGAACAGGGTTCATCTATGTTTGGATGCAACTGGATGCCATTTTGAATCAAAATGGTGGACCACACCTTAAAAAAACTGCACGGATTTTAGCAGCTGATTTCAAAACTGCACAAACTTGGGGGATTTCTTAGGCTTCCTGAGCAGTGCCGGGTTCAAGGCTGCTAGTCTATAATATGTTGGTTTTGTAAAAATCTTGTTTTTCACTATTTTGATTCTAGTTAAGCAATTTATGTATGCAATCACATAAAACAGGGGTGGGGAACCTTTTTTTTTCCTGGTGAGCTCCGTCATTCCCTCAGTAATCTGTCAGGGCTACAAGTCCTAGTGGTGGGGCCAGAGCCAGCAGGACAGGGGTAAGCTACCTCCTTTGTGCTCATCAGCTGATGAGTGGTGACTTCAGTCCTGCTTTTTGCCTGGATCGGTTGTGTGACTGCACTCCCCATGGTTAACAGGAATAATAATAATCTTAATAGCCCTTAATAATCAATAAGAAAAAACAGTTGCGATTTCTGGCAAAAATGTGGGAAGGTTTCTTGTCTGAGGATACCATGAGACATACATACAAGACAAGACTAACTGTTCAATTTCTATCAGAATAAAACCAGCATAAATTTTGCATCCTGTTCATGGATAAACAAAGGACTTTTCAGAGATGTCAGTCTACAGAAATGTTATTTAATTTTTTTTAAAGAAACCATTTTATCTAGGGAAGGTGAAGATTTGCTTTGTACCAAGTACTTTTGAGTCAGAGCTTCACCACATATGACAGGTAGAATTTTCCATCTTATTATCCTCAGCATTATAGACTCCATCAGAGAGAAAGAGATTTGATCTTCACCTCAAATATGACTAACCTCTGTCGGATGGGATAAAACATTATGTAATCCAAATATATATCTTCATTGTTGCTCTACAGATAAATGTCTTTTGTCCTTCCGTTAAAGCAGAATAATAATACTATCCATGTAAAATAAGATACACATCTCTTTTTGTGTTTTTCAACTATTTGTGAGCACCATTCTTCAGCCAGGAAATATGATAAATAATACCTTGACAATAGACAACTATCCAGTCTAAATCTGTATTAATATGCAGTATCTCCGCTTAATGCCGGGGTAGAGAACCTGTAGCCCTCTAGATATTGCTGGACTCCCATCTCCCATCAGCCCCTTCCAGCATGGCCAATGGTCAAGGATAATGGGAGATGCAGTCCAACAACAGCTGGAGGGCCCCAGGTTCCCAATCCCTGCCTTAATGTCAAGGATGTGTGACCTCTCCTCTGCTCCTCACAAAATGCTTTCATTTGAAACCTAATCCCATGCTGCGGAATACATTTCTGGTGGAGATTCAGCACACATCCTTGCAACTCATTTTCAGATGTCTCTTGAAAACCTATTTATGCCGACAGGCCTATTTGGTTGTTTAAACTTTTTCAACATGAGTAAGTTATTGTTGTGATTGTCTTGTATTCTTTTTCTAGTGTTTTACATTTTATTGTGCTTGTGAATTCTGTTGTATTCCACCCTGATATTTTATGTGAGGGGGCAGTCTACAAATATTTTTATAAATAAACAAATTAAAACAAGGATAAAATGCAGTGAAGAAAAAAAACCCTCGCTCTTTAGCCCAGCAATGTACATACTAGCAAAGGTAGTGAATGGCGGGGGAAGGATTGTTTTCAATGAGGTGCCTCAACTGAGACCATGTATTTGGCTCACCTCCCTATCTCCCATTGCATGGACTCCTGTCACTTGACCTCAGGCATCTGACACCACTGGGTTGTGTGGGAAGGAGATGCAATGCAGCAGCTTACACACTACTACAAAGGCAACATTAGAGGCCCATAGTCATAAAATGGACTCTTCTAAACTTTGAACATGTAGCTCAGTATTCTGAGAAGCTATTTATTGGGATAGCTGCATTTTGCCAGCCATTTTAGATTCTTGAGTCCTGGTCTGCACATGTTTAGGCTAGGGAGGAAGGAGAAATTCGATTCAGTTCACATTTAAAGCCAAATTTATGACATTTGCACTTTTCAAAACAATATGAGAAATGAAACACAGCCATCCTTTGAAATTTGCACTTATCTGAATTTTATCATGCAGTTCTCCAACTGGACACTGTTTCCAAAAGTGCATATATTAAGGGAAGATGTGTATAAAAATGAATATGTTAGTGAAAATAACATACAAAAATGCCGTATATTAGGAGAATTTGCTTGCAAAAAAGTTTACACTAGCCAAAACTGCACACAAAAATGTATTTATTAGGAGAAATTCATATTAAAATGCTGATGAATTTTCTTTTTTTTTTTTACAATAATTTTTATTCAAATTTTCATAAAACATAGAAAACAAAATCATAAAACATTCAAAGACAAAAAACAAAACAAAACAAAAATGATTAAACAATAAAATAAAATAAAATAAAATGTTGACTTCCCATTTGTCACATATCAAATCAGTTATAGGTCTACAATATATAACAATCCTGTCTCTTAAATCATATTATAAAATCACTTTCCTCCAGTAGTTATCTTAATTAATCATCAAATCTCATAAACATTACTTTATTCTTTCCACAAAAAGTCAAAGAGAGGTTTCAATTCTTTAAAAAATATATCTATCAATTTTTCTCCAAATAAACATGTCAATTAATCCATCTCGTTAATAATTATAATAATCTTATTGTCATAACCATAGTCCAAATAAACATTTCGATTAATCCATCTCATCAGAATCTGTTAGGTCCAATAATTTCAATAGCCATTATTCCATTATCCCTATTAGTTCCATCTTCCATCTTCAATAGTCCTGTTAAGTCCAGTAATTTCAGTGTCCAATCTTCCATTATCAGTATTCCATAATAATCTTGCTGTTGTAGCCATAGTCATATAATAAGAGTCTGATGGGAATTTCCTCTATCCCAAATATTTTCTTGCCATCCATTCTGAATAAGTTGCTGAAATACTGTTGTAAAGTCATATCTGTGTTCTTCTTTTTTACAAAATGCACTGGCTCATCTCTTAAGAGTTTTTCCATTGTCACATGGCTGCAGTTAATTCCATAGATTTTCTCTATATCAAGCTCCATCACATCATTCCAGTCCAGAAAATTATCCAAGCCATTGATAACTTTATCTCTAATATCTTCATTAATTTCTTCAGAGATAACGTTAAATTCCAAACAGTAGATTTTATTTCTAAAATCCATAAACTCCAGATCTTTTTCCAATTCCACATTTGTTCCAATCTCCAGGGCTTGTATCTTCCCTTTATTTTTTCTTTTCTCATCTCTGATCTCATTCTCCTCTCTCACAGGGTCCCCTATTTCTTTAAGCTCCTGCGTCATTTTGCTCAGTTCAATTTTCAGCTCCTTACTACCCTGTCGCAGGGTTTGTTTCGTTATCTCAATCTCATCCATTATTTTCTGAAACATAATTACTTCCAGATTCTCAGCCACTTTCTTGATTGCCATTTTTAAAACCACGAAAACAAAGCAAAACAAAAATAAAGAAGAACCACTTCTTATTTCAGCAACAATTGGGTTAATATTCCAGGCTTGATGACATCACAGTATAAACAGAGCAACCTGCCTTATCTCTCTTGTGCAAGAATGCAAAACAAATTTAGTTCCCAGCATCAAAACAGTTAGTGGCGTCATGAAGAAGCAGATTCGTCAAAATAAAATAGACCAAAAAAAGAATAGTCCCAGACAATATAATATTCCTCGGAATAGAAATCAGGAATAGAAATCCCTCTTCTGTTTATTATCTTTAGAATGCACTTCCAGGACAGCTTTTTGCGACAGAAACAGAGATAAGCTGTTAATTTCGTGAATAACAGAGAAGAGCTATATCTCACCCAGAAGTTGTCCAAAGCCGATCAATCTGACAAATCTCCTTTTGCTGCAACAATTTAAACCAAGTAAAAAAAATAATAGAAAGAAGGGTGCTTGCCTGTTAGTCCGTTCTCTCTTTGAAGAAAAGATAAACGTATCGCTTAAGCAGATAGAGCTTGTTAGAAAGTCCGTCCGGCATTGTTGGCTGGACCTTATCTCATAAATTAATGAAATCCAGTCCTCCCAACAAAAACAGGCTTTGAGGTTGATCTCTACGGGACTTCCGGGAAGGGTGACTTCGCTTGTGCCTGCTTTTGGGACGGGCTCCCGCCTCAAAAGAAGCTTATTCAGATATAAATCAGTCAGAACATTTTTTTTTTTGACTGATGAAATTTCTCCCGGGCAGGGAGAAACGTAGAAATGCTGATGAATTTTCATGAGAATTTTTTTAAACAAATGCAAATTGCAGCAGAAACTTGGAGAACTGAATTTAAGATTTTTAAAAAATGAGAAACAGAGAATTGAAACTGAAGGATTCTTTCATTCCTCATTTAGGCCAAACTGCACATTGTTGGAGATCCTGATAATTTCTTTTTTTTACTGAAATTCAGAGGGGGGCAATGGGATATTGTCGTTTTATGTGCTATGTTTTGGTTTTATATATATGCTGCCTCGGGAGGGTTTTTTCTGTGAAAGGTGGTCTAAAAATATTTTAAATCAGGGGTGACCCTCCAGATATTGTTGGACTCCGGTTCTCATCGGCCCCAGGTGGCATGGCCATCAGCCAAGGATGGTTGAAGGTGTAATTCAACAAGAATTGGGGGCCTAGTGGTGAGACAACCTTATTTAAAACAAACGAACAAAGCGACAGAAAACAGCAACTTGAGAGGTGATATTGAAATTAGCCTGGTAGGAAAGGGTCCCCCTTCCCTCCCTCCCTCCCTCCCTCCCTCTCTCTCTCTCTCTCTCTCTCTCTCTCTCTCTCTCTCTGTCTCTTACACACACACATACATACACCAGCAGCTGCTCTGAAAAAATGGGAAGGCCTCCATGACTGCATTTCATAAAAAGAGAGAGAAAGAAATAGAAAGCTTAACCAATCCAGTCACAGATCAATGTGTGATCAATGCTCATATTTGAGCTGAGGGTGGATACCTCACAATCCCAATATTCAGGATGAAGTACTTCATGGAGTTGATGACTTATCTTCACATCAATTGATCTATGATATTTTACCTAATCTATTTTAACCAATTTATGTCTCCCCCCCAAAGAAAAAGAAAATAGACTTATCGTATACTGAAAAAAGTTCAATGCTAATGAATATTGTGCATAACAAAATACTCATCCAGAAGTGTGAATTCTTCAATACAAAGCACCTCAGCAGTTTGTTTATTTATTGACCAGATTTTACAGGCCACCCTTCATTATGTAGTCATTGCAAAATGCTTTCTATCATAAGCATACAAATCATAATGCAGACAAAAAATGAACAGTTCAATACCAATTGGAGGGGTGGGGGAATTAAATATTAAACAATTATAGGTAAAAAGGCACCACATCAGACACATCTAAAACCTTAAATATTAGGTCACCTCTACACTATACATTTAAAGAACTCTTAAATGTAGTTTGTTAAGGATGCTGTGAGGGTCTCCTATTAACTTTCAGGGCCATTATAATAACCTACAGCTCCCAGGATTCTTTGGGGGAAGCCATGATTCTAAAATTCTATAAATTCTATAAATACATTCAAAGCAGGAGACCATCTAGGGAGGCGATTGGACCCTTGGATGTTAAGAGAGTCAAAGGTGTACTAAAGAATTTTAAGGAGATTGCAGAGAAGCTAAATGAATTCTTTGCATCTGTCTTCACAGTGGAAGATATAGGGCAGATCCCTGAACCTGAACTAAGATTTGCAGGAAGGGATTCTGAGGAACTGAGACGAATAGTGGTAACGAGAGAGGAAGTTCTAGGCTTAATGGACAATATAAAAACTGACAGATCACCAGGCCCGGATGGCATCCATCCGACAGTTCTCAAAGAACTCAAATGTGAAATTGCTGATCTGCTAACTAAAATATGTAACTTGTCCCTCGGGTCCTCCTCCATGCCTGAGGACTGGAAAGTGGCAAATGTAATGCCAATATTCAAAAAGGGATCCAGAGTGGATCCCAGAAATTACAGGCCAGTTAGCTTAACTTCTGTCCCTGGAAAACTGGTAGAAAGTATTATTAAAGCTAGATTAACTAAGCACATAGAAGAACAAGCTTTGCTGAAGCAGAGCCAGCATGGCTTCTGCAAGGGAAAGTCCTGTCTCAGTAACCTATCAGTATTCTTTGAGAGTGTCAACAAGCTTATAGATAGAGGTGATCCAGTGGACATAGTGTACTTAGACTTTCAAAAAGCATTTGACAAGGTACCTCACCAAAGACTTCTGAGGAAGCTTAGCAGTCATGGAATAAGAGGAGAGGTCCTCTTGTGGATAAGGAATTGGTTAAGAAGCAGAAAGCAGAGAGTAGGAATAAGTGGACAATTCTCCCAATGGAGGGCTGTAGAAAGTGGAGTCCCTCAAGGATCGGTATTGGGACCTGTACTTTTCAACTTGTTCATTAATGACCTAGAATTAGGAGTGAGTAGTGAAGTGGCCAAGTTTGCTGACGATGCTAAATTGTTCAGGGTTGTTAAAACAAAAAGAGATTGCGAAGAGCTCCAAAAAGACCTCTCCAAACTGAATGAATGGGTGGAAAAATGGCAAATGCAATATAAACAAGTGTAAAATTATGCATATTGGAGCAAAAAATCTGAATTTCACATATATGCTCATGGGGTCTGAACTGGCGGTGACTGACCAGGAGAGAGACCTCGGGGTTGTAGTGGACAGCACAATGAAAATGTCGACCCAGTGTGCGGCAGCTGTGAAAAAGGCAAATTCCATGCTAGCAATAATTAGGAAAGGTATTGAAAATAAAACAGCCGATATCATAATGCCGTTGTATAAATCTATGGTGCGGCCGCATTTGGAATACTGTGTACAGTTCTGGTCGTCTCATCTCAAAAAGGATATTATAGAGTTGGAAAAGGTTCAGAAGAGGGCAACCAGAATGATCAAGGGGATGGAGCGACTCCCTTATGAGGAAAGGTTGCAGCATTTGGGGCTTTTTAGTTTAGAGAAAAGGCGGGTCAGAGGAGACATGATAGAAGTGTATAAAATTATGCATGGCATTGAGAAAGTGGAGAGAGAAAAGTTATTCTCCCTCTCTCATAATACTAGAACTCGTGGACATTCAAAGAAGCTGAATGTTGGAAGATTCAGGACAGACAAAAGGAAGTACTTCTTTACTCAGCGCATAGTTAAACTATGGAATTTGCTCCCACAAGATGCAGTAATGGCCACCAGCTTGGACGGCTTTAAAAGAAGATTAGACCAATTCATGGAGGACAGGGCTATCAATGGCTACTAGCCATGATGGCTGTGCTGTGCCACCCTAGTCAGAGGCAGCATGCTTCTGAAAACCAGTTGCCGGAAGCCTCAGAAGGGGAGAGTGTTCTTGCACTCGGGTCCTGCTTGCAGGCTTTCCCTAGGCACCTGGTTGGCCACTGTGAGAACAGGATGCTGAACTAGATGGGCCACTGGCCTGATCCAGCAGGCTCTTCTTATGTTCTTATGATTGTTAAAGTTGTTTAAGAGTGCTTTAAATGTATCATATAGATGGGGCTTTAGTTAAAGCCAGAATAGACCATATTCTGTGACACCACACAGTGTCCCGCATCTCTGCACAGTGAACTATGCCCACCAGTGGGGCAGTGAGAAGGGCAGACCATCCAAAAAGGAAAGACTGAATCTGCTGTATTTATCTTGAATTGTAGCCAAATGTACATTCAGAATGCATCTGATTACACATCACGTTCACTGTGTGCATTTTCCTGCAATGTTTCCCTCTCTTCTCAGCATTAGAAAAAAAAATAACAACATAAAAATAAACAGAGCAGTATTTTTGAAAACCTGTGGTGGCTCTCTTGCCCAAAGTTTGCAAGCCTAATGGCATTCTCCCAGCTGCTGAATAAATTATCCCCCCCTGTAGTTATTGCCTAGTAAATATGCACCCTCTAGCAGACATACACCAAAGAACAATGCAAAGCAATTCACAAGGGGAGACCTATTCATCCTTCCAGCACATTAGGAATTCTTGCAGATGGATTTATCATAACCATTTGTTAGTATTATTTTTGCAGAACAACTGCGTCTTCAGAATAAAGAAACCCCCGAGAACAATACTGCACTGAAGATTAGAGAATGAATGTTAATTAAGAGATACTTATAAAGGTAGCTGTTCTTAATAGACTGGCTTTTTGAGCATTTGCTATTGATATGTCTTATAATTAGGGGAAAGAATTAACTACAAGAATCATCTCATGAACATCAATATTTCAGTATTTCTATCATCAGAGTAGGCTTTGGGGATAAGTAACTACCCACATTAGAATCTGATCACTTTTAGCCTGTTGGGGTGGTAAATGAAAGTGGCTCACAGAATTTTGTACATGGGTTGCATTTTTGCTGCTGTCTCCAATAGGTAATATCTATTTCCTTTGAAGATGGAGACCAACCAACTAGTAGCATCTTGCCTCATGATGATGAACTACACCCTCTAAAGTTGTCACACTGTGATTTATTAACAGACTTATAGACTTATGACAAAAAGATTGCTAATTATCCAGGCTGAGTTAATGAATAATGGTGTGCTGCACCATATATCTTTATCTTTGTTCTACCTACCAGACAAAAATGAGTTATTCAATCTCGGTTATATGTAGTTTGATTCTGAGGAAACTACAATCCATGTCAAGATGACACAGAAAACAGGAGATCAACAATGGTGAAGAGAAGAGAGGTGATCAGTGGATTGTTACTCAATGTCCTTTTCCTGACTCTGAGATTCTTTCATTGGAGGCAAAACTCACATAGGTATATGAACAACAAATGAGCATAGTTTCCAGTGATGTAATAGTGGTAAATTCTGAAGTGCAGATACTCTTTGTGAAAACCCACAGATCTATCTCCTTCTAAGGCTACACAACAAAAATGGTTTTTTGGAGTGGGGTTCCTTCAATATCAAGTCACACCTTTCTCACACACTTCCTCCTACCTCTCCTTGCTCAGCACTCAGCCTGATAAAGAATTCTGGTGGACTCAAAAGCTTGTTCGCTATTCTGTGACATTTTGTTGGTTATAATTCAGAGATCTGGGACTTTTCCAATGTGAAAGGGGCAGTTTAACCCATATCTGTCCACGCTGCTAATACAACCTACCTCTTGGTCTGTTTTGCTTATGTGGTGGGGAATGCTTATTTATTTGGCATGCAGAGGATTGGCCAATATTGTTGTGGGAGGTGACATCATAGTCCTTGCTGTAAAATAAGTGGCTACACTTTGTCACTGCCTGACCCTGCTCTGCTATATTGCTGGCCCTTTTCTGCATGTAATGACATGGCTCTGGTAACTTCCAGATTGGGGCTGTCCTCGAAGACAACTCACAAACTTCAACTGGCCCAAAATGCAGCAGCCAGATTACTAGGTGGGGTTGCCTTCAGAATTCATATAACCCCTGTTCTAAAAAAAAGCTGCACTGCTTATCAGTTCATTTCAACCAATTCAAGGTGCTCACATTAATGTTTAAAGTCCTAAATGATTTAAGACCCACATATCTGCGATACCACCTCCTTCCCTACAGACCTTCTCAAATGTTGAGATCAGCAGAGGGGGCCCTTTTGGAAGTTCCTCCTCCATTGGAAGCTCAGGGGTGGCTGGCTCAGGAGAGGGCATTCTTTGTGGTGGCCCCTAAATTGTGAAACTCGCTCCCCACAGAGGTGTTTCTGGCACCTTCACTATATAGTTTTTGGTGAATGCTGAAAACGTACCTCTTTAATCTGGTCTTTGACACCTGAGATGTGTATTTTCAGGATCCACCAATTCCTGTGACTGTAATGTGTTTTTTTAAAAAATACTGAATTTTACATTATTTTAACCATCCCTGGGACCTACTGATGAAAGGCAGGTAATAAATTTAACAACAGCAATTAGAATTACAATGTCCTTTGTGCCCAACTACCTATATACTTAGGCCGCAATCCAAACCCCCATTATACCAGGCTGTGGGTGGGTGGATTGAACAGAGGCAACCTCTGCTTGCATCTGCCAGCTCAGCTCGCCTCCCACTGGCATAGACCGCCCCCTTTTGCCCACTAAACATGCGGGTGGATGGAAGGACTGCCAGCAGTATCCCTACCCCCAGCAGAAAGCCCCAAAATGGGGCATTCCAAGAGCAGGGCTAAGCCATCTCAGGATCTGCTGGAACCCGAGGGGCTCTCACAGTTGGTGCCGGCTGGCATAAGGCCTGATCTGCCTGCCCCTCCCTTCTGCTGCTGCCACCATGAGTGGCTGGGCTGTGGGTGCAGCAGTAGCTCTGCTGTTCTGCAGTGCCACAGCAGCGAGCAATCTGAATTGCTCTGCCCATCTGTATGTTGTACGTATAGCATATGGCAAAGTATCCTTCAGAGAGATGGAAGCATGGCTGGTGTCAGCACAAGGTCCATCAGTTTCTGTGAGCATTTTTTAAAAGTACTTTGAAAGTGTGGAGGCATGAGGAAATGGGATTGGGTATGTCACCTCTCCACTTGGCTGCCACGCATGCGAAGGTCAAAACAGTACTTATGCACATGGCACTGTTTGCTCATAATGTTTAGGGATGGAAAGGTCACTGCATTCCCTTCTTGTGATAGTCTCATTTTTCACAAAACCACCTCTATTTCATCCCATTTGTGGGCAAACTGCTTAGAGTAGCTCTGTGGCTGTGCATAAAAAATCCCCCACCTCTTTCAAAACGTTCCCATGTACGTCATAACGTGCAGTCTCTTCCTGGGGAATTATACAGAGAAAGAGACCCCTCCCCGTGTATCTATGGGAGCTATCATCCTTTTTTTTCCCCATACAGTAAAGCTACCAAGGACACTGAATGGAAAAAAGATGGCTGCCCCATGCTGTTAAAAAAATCTGGTGTCTTGCCCTCCATTTTGGCTAAGCCAGTCAGCACAAAGACTTCAGCTGGAATCCAGAACCCCAGGATGGAGTTTGATGTCTGACAGGAAATGGGGAAGCCATTAACACCAAGAAACCCACTTTCCTCTAAACCCCAGAGAGTATCTCGCAACCCTTCACAACCTAGTGGGTGTCCACCTCCCCTTACCTGCGAAATATGACTTGTGATCTGATTGGTCACTGACTGACAGCTGTCACTCAAACCCCCGTGGTGTGTGTGTGACAGGGCTTTTTAAAACTAAGCTGGGCCGTGCGGTCCTTTGTCTCTGGCTTGCCTTCCCCAGAGAGCGTCCCTCATACACCGTCATGAAAGGGTGCAATTGACCATCCACACAGCTTTATACATGAGGCAACCAGAAGCCTGTTTTCTAAGGAGCAAGAATAGTTCGCTGGGCTAAGGAGCTCCTTTTATGTCAAGATGCTGCTTGTTTCCCTTGTTCCTTCTTCTTTGCCTTCATTTGTTCTTAATAAACATTGCATAAATTGGACAGTCGGGTCTGCTTAATTGATTGCCAAACTCTCAGGTTGTTTAGACACAGACACCCTCCCATGTGCCTAGGGCATTTGGGAATTCCCACTACGGGATACAAGGATTTGGGGGGAGCTAAAGAAAAGCAAACCCTCCAGATCACTGGGAGCAATATAGGGAGAGTGGAGGGGGCTGGCTTTAGTGCTCACAGTAAAATTCCAAGGGATCAGCTGGAAAGGCAAGTATCGCTGGTCCAGTATCCTAGGGATCTAGATATAAATTGTGTGGGAAAAGGGGGTGTAGGAAGTGGTGGCAGCTCTACCAGGCAACTGGAGAAGCACATCTGGTCTACCATGCAAGTCAGGTGTGCAAAGGAAGGTAGTAAGTAGGGGGACCTGAGCCTCTCCGTTCATCGCATGGAGGCAAGGTGGTGGGATTTTAAATGAGTCTGGCAAAAGCGCAGTCCCTGTGTTGAAAGTCTTTCTTTGGCAAAGGAGGCAATTGGAAAAGCAGAAAAGTTTGTTTTGTTTTGGGGAAGAAATGTAAGCCCCCCTTTTTCAGCAGTTTGGGAAAAGAATTAAGAAAAAGGTGGTCATTCCAGACACATAATATTAGGGATAGCTAACCTGGTGCCTTCCAGATGTTGTGGACTCCAACCCCCATCAGCTGGCCTCCAGCCAGCATGGGCAATGGTCAGGGATGATGAGATTCATAATCCTAAAGATCTGGATGGCACCACCTTGGCTGTTCCTGCTGTATATCAAAACCAAGCTGTGGGCTTGGGCATTTTTGACAAAGGACAGATATGTACAATGCCTTGCCTTTAATGGATTTGGAACCCATTTTTACTTGTTCTAGGTCAGTCTCGCTGGGTTAGGGAAACTAAAATCATGTGTGCACTTGTGCTTCCATTACTCTGTTTTCATGACAGACGAGGTGTACCTGGCGCCAACATTGTTATCTTTTTGGCACCAGGTCAAGACTTTCCTCTTCTCCCAGGCATTTTAGCATGTGTTTAAATTGCTTTTTAAAAATGTGTTTTTAAATTTGTATATTTGTTTTTAATTGTTGTAAACCACTCAGAGAGCTTCAGCTATGGGACGGTATACAAACGCAATAAATAAATAAATAATAAATAATAATGGCTGCCTTCTCCAAATGCAAGCAAAAACAAGATATACCCCGTATTGCTTTTTCTAAATGCCACCTGCAATCACTGTTCCCTAACTTTGACTTTGATTATACAAAATCTTCATAAATAAGCAATGCCATCCGTGCATGTTTCCATTGCCTTAAGAAATTTGGTAACTGGCAGTGACATGGCCTTTACTTGGATTCCTGATAATTATTTTATCAAAGCACTCCTTCTTCATAATTTCAGTTTCTCCCACAATGGAGCACTGCAATTGTTTAAAAGTGCATATGTAAATGAGGAGAGAGTGAGAGACTCTACAGAACAGTGGATGTGCCTAACTCTAAATTTTATGATTCGGATGAAAATGCTGTAAACTAACTCAAGACAAAAGAAAAAGGAAGGAAAATACAGTTCAGAAGGAGGTTAAATAAAAACAAAAGAACCAAATGCTTTAAAATATAAAATATATAAAACTTCAGGCTAAAAGCCTTCACATCGCAATTCCTTTTCACTCATGGTTCAACATTCTGGTCACATCCACACCATAAATTTAAAGCACACGGCTTCCCCTGAAGAATCCTGGGAACTGTAGTTTACACCTCACAGAGCTACAGTTCCCAGCATCCTTAAAAACTACCATTCCCAGGATTCTTTGAGGGGGAGAACATGCTTTCAATGTATGGTGTGGATGTGACCATTTTCACACACATACACCTAATTCAGTGTTTACCACCATCTATGATGCTTTCACGGAACTCTTACATAACTGGGTTGCCCCTCTCTCTTCAGCAGAGAAGTGAGGAACTTCCCTTTGCACACTTGCCCATATCCCTTTGCACACTTGCCACATCCTCTTCAGTTGAAGTGAAGATTGCTTCCATGGAATCATAGCCTTGGTTGCATGAGGGTGTCATTTCAAACCCACATTGGGCACACCCAAGTTTGAGAAAAGCAGTATATTCATGTATTACATACATACAGAGCCCATGGTCAATGCATCATTCACAAGAGCCAGGCAGAAAAAGACAACTAAAAGTCTGGAGGGCTACAGGAAAAGACCCCAGTGAGGAGGGTTAGCATCCCCCAGAGGTCATCAGGGAGATGAGACACTGGAAGAGTTTTCCAGGAGATGGGGAAACACTGAAGGTCACATTAGAGGTGACACTCAACACATCTTTGCATTCCCGCACAGGGTTAGCATCAGAACATGGCTTCCTTGGGAAGGTTCAAGTGCCCAACATTCTGGCAGACTCACTGATGCCCCCCTTTGTGGTTTGGAACTGCCATTTTAACTTCCCAAGAATGCCCTGAAGTGATGCTACGTCTCGTGCTGCTGCTGACTGGAATGCTGCCTGCTGCCTGCTACTGCCAGATAAGTATGTTGGGGGGGGGGGAGTGATATACAAGGAGGGCAATCAGAGGGCACTTTTCTGTGGCTGACCTTGATCCACTCATGAGATTTTTCTCTTCTTCTCTTATTTAATAGCAACCAGGGAGAGAGCAATCCACATTGAGATCAGGGTGCAAAGGGGAAGAGTTTTCTTTAAAAAAAAAACTTTCTCCCCATGCAATTTCTTTGCTGAAATTCACCCCCTGACCTCTCCCCCACATCAAGCCATTTGCCCCTGAATCTGCTATTCACTGCAAATTCTAAACTGCAGGGTTGAAGCCTGTCATATTTAGAACAGACCCACTGGAATCAATTTAGTCCAGACTTGTCCCACTGATTTCAGTTAATCGTATGATTAAACTTGGGTCTGACCCACAAAAAATAAATACAAGAAGTCTCTTGCTTTTCTGTTTCTATGATTTCACTGTATTTTAAAGAGAATCTCAAGTACAGGATTCAAAGATGAGTTTGATAGCATATCTAATGTGACTTTGTTTCTTATCTCTACTCTCAGTTCTCAGACCCTGCCATATATCCTGCCAAACTGGCCTCCACCTTGATGTTCCATTCACCTCAGAGTTATCCTTGCTGCTCTGGCACATTTCCAATAAATTATGAAGATGTGTTAACGTGTACACATTTTTTTTATAAAACAGAGGGACAACACTACATGAATCAATGAGGACACGACGCACGTGCCAAATGGGCAGTGCAAGTGAAGAGCAGAGGAAGAGGGTGAAGTATTCATTGCAGGTCAAAGCTCAGTGACGATGAGGCAAATTTGTCAAAGTGGCCACAGCGTATAGCAGCATAAAATGTGAGGCATCCAGCTGGTCTCCAAAAGAGCCACAAGTGTGCAGCAACAGCTGCTGTTCTGATTGGAGTGTTCGCTAAAAACCGCCAGCTTTTGTGCAATCATCCAGAAAAGAGTGGCCATCAGGACAGAATGGACCAGGAACTGCCAAATGCTAAGGCTACAATACCTAAACTGGTGCCAGCCCATAAATCCCTTATGGTAATTCCAGCAGGTCTAGTTCAAAATGGTATATTCCACCTGACAACATTTAGCATCCTCTGGACTGGTGTGATCTCATGTCCTGTGCAGGTAGTTAGCTTTTTAAGTACCACTGCAGGTTAAAAGTCCACAGTTCCTTGGACACCTAGCTAATCAATCATGATAAAGGAAAGGTAATAAATATTGAAAGAAAAATCTTCTTCCCGAGCCCTTACCTACAGTTGGGTACATGACAGCATACAGTCCCTTGGCCTGAAGACAAATGAAGGAATGCTTTGACAGAATCACAGTAATATCTCTTTGAAATGGATTTTTACAATGACCTTGAGAATATTGGTGTGACTGAGTTTTCTTTTATATATATATATATATATATTCTGTATCAAGACAGGTTTATCTTAAACCTGTAATATGTAAAGGGGAGGAGAGATGAAAGGCTGTGCAAGGCATATTTGAAAATTAAAAGGGGGGAGCCATTTCTTATGGAAGGAGAGAAGACTGCCAGGGAGCTCAACAATTTAGCATCCCTTTGTTTAAATTTGATGGCATCTGGCACCTTTGGGGGATGTCGTTTGCTTTCATGTGATTATGGCAGAACTACCTATCAAAGCTGGGGAGGGTTACAGTTCTTTTTGAAGCTTCTTTCTACTGTGTCCACTCATTTGAATGACATCTTGGCATTTAATTATCTTCAGAAGTGGGAATCTCACACTCTACCTCGTTTGTCAACAACCTGTGGTGGATGATAAGGACTGAGTGCTCCAAAAGAAACATCTCTGAGACTGAGACAAGATCAATAGCTGTTTTTTCCACCTTTTATAAACTTTCAGAAGTTATTATGAGAAGTCATCAGCCCTTGTTTTCATATTAGCAATAATTACTACCAGAAGTGGCTTGCTTCCTGGCAGGTAGATTACTGTTGTTTACAGGGAGGGAAAGGAAGAGGGGCAAGGTGGCAGGGACATTGGCACAGTGCAAACACACCAGCAAAGGCAATCTTCTCCTGCATGCTGACCTCCCAGTAAGCAACAGTAACCCACCAGTCGGGGAGCTAGTTTAGCAGCTGTATCTCTCAACAAGCTGCTTCTGTTTACATATGTGAATAAAGTGCAGATGCAGTGCGTTTGGAATATATGTATGTCTCTCTTTGCCCGCTCCTGCCCCCACCACACCCCCTTTTGGGGACTTATGCTGGTATAGATGCATGTATATGTACTGCCTTCAAGTCGATTCCGACTTATGGTGACCCTATGAATAGAGTTTTCATGAGGCTAAGAGGCAGTGACTGGCCCAAGGTCACCCAGTGAGTTTCATGGCTGTGTGGGGATTTGAACCCTGGTCTCCCAGGTCGTAGTCCAACACCTTAACCACTATGCATGTAACTCCAGATGGCTTATGTGCCGCCGGCTGAGCCAGGATGAGGGGCATACACCTGCAGATCTTTGGCCTGACCAGGGTGAGGGACTTCAGCTGGTGCAGACCAGGCTAAGCCCTGGCTGAGCCAAGAAAGCTAAAGATCTGCCAAATCCAAAATCCAGAGTAGTTCCCCTACTTTAATGGGGGTAAGGCAGGAGGCCACAAGGGAATCTCCTGTCTGGTCCAGCAGGTTGTGGAGTGCAGGGAATAAAGAGGAGACTCAGGATGACAGTTTCTTTTTCCGCCTTCTGAAAAGGACTGAGGCTGTTGACTTATCTGAGGCCTCCTGAGGGAACTTCAAAGATGGCTGCCATGATAAACATCTTGAGAGTGGTTCAGAATCACAAGGCAACCGATGGCATCCATAGCAAGATTGTTCAATAAATGGCTATTTTACTCTCCTTGTTTAAAAAATGTGATCTGAGAAATTTGCTATCAAAAAGTTCTAAAATCTTCAGAAAACAAACACACACAATAACAAATATATATGCTGTTTTTGAAAACTGGCCAGTTTTATCAGCCTGAATATTTTGGGCACATAGCAGAATGATTTATTGGCATACAATGCTAGAAAAGATATTATCTTAATCCTTTTCATTTTGATGAAATTTTCTTCCTTTTTGTTTCCTTTCCCATTTGTAAACTTAAATCTGTTTTGCTTCCTGCGCTGTCAGTCACTACTTTTCATTGGACAGAAAATATTCCTCACCATCGATGCTGCTCAGTTATGGTATTATTTTCTCACTTTGCTCCAAAAAAGTATTTCAGTTTGATAAAACGATGTCTTAGCCACATGATTTTTCACGACCCAGACTCTGTAAACCTTTGCCACACACAATCTCTAGAAAGCTGAAATAGATTGCAGCTTCACAGAATTGCCTTTCTCCATCCTTCCAATAGCAATATTACCAGAGATTTCTGGGGGTCTATGAATGATTACATTTTTATCATGAGATTGCTTCATTACTCAGCCAAGTCTCAATTTTTCAGTGCACATGAAGGCTTACTATGCCATTGCAAGAGCTTCCAAAAGTCACCAGTGGCACTGAAAAAAAAATTGGTATGCCAATTCACTATGCACTAAATGAGAGCTGGTGTCTTGTAGTGGGTAGTGTTCCGGAATGTAAGAAGGGATTGATTTCTGTTCCCACCTGTGTTTGTCTCAGGCAGCACTGCTTCTGTTCTGCTGCAGTTCAGTTTTCTGAAAAAAACCTTTCACACATTTCACACTCATTTCAATGCAAAGGAAACAATGCAGATGGAAGAGGGGAGTAATCAATTATGTATTATGTATTGGTCCCAGGCTATGGCCCAAAGGCACATGAGGCCACCACCAGGTCTGGTCAGTGCCTGGATGGGAGACTGACTGGGAAACACATGTATGCCGCCTTGGGTTGCATGGTGAAAGAAAGGCGGGGTATAAATGTAATAAATAAATAAATAACGTTTGTGGACTGAAAATCACAACAGTGACTACTGATCACATTTGCTGGGTTGATTTCAGTTCCAGACATGGGATGAATAAGCAAACATCAGCAATTTCCGCAACTGTATCTGTTTCTGTAGGCATTGTCCAACAACCCTAATAGTGTTGGATGAAGATTAAGGAGACTCAGGCTCAGCCACAAAGCTGACTAGGTGATCTTGGACCATAAGCCTCTCTCTCAGCCTAGCCTACTCACCTGACAAGGTTGTTGCATGGATAAAATGGACAGGGTTAGGAAATCATATATCCCACTCTGACCGTCTCTGAGGAATATACATGTAAATAAATAAATAAATATTGTGCACATACTATCAATCTATATTTCAGAACACCACCAAAATAACCCAGATTAGTTCTCAGTGTTAGAAGCAACAGTTAATAGGAAGCAACTTGGAAGTATCATTTAATAGGAAACAACAGCATCTATGTTTGCATGCTATAATCACATTGTGCATTATGTAGCACACTGGGGGGGAGAATGAGCACTGCAGCAATGACGTGTTCATTATAAGATCTGGAAAGTACAAAGCACTCTTTCCACAAGTTAGGAAACCATGAAACCACAGTCCTCCACAAATACACATAAGTTGCATACAGCCCTTACAATGACCATGCATAGGTAGGGAATGGTGAGAAATTTGATAAAGTTCACATTTCAAGCCAAATTTATCAAATTAGAACTTTCTGAAACTATAGGAGAACTGAAACACAGTCATACTTCAAAATTCATACTCGTCCAACTGTTGTGATGCAGTTCTCCAAGCAAGCAATATTTCACAAAAATGCATATATTCAGATAAAGCACTAAAATGCTGACAAATTTTCATGAGGTCCTTTTTTAAAAAAATCGCAAATTGCTGCAGAAATGTGAAGCGAATTTAATTTTCACTAATATGCAACAAACCCTTGCAGTTTAAGAAAGTGCCTATAGCCAACAGATATTTCTATCAAACTTTAAAAAGCAGGGAAATTGGGCAGCTACAGTGAATGCACCGGGGGGGAGGAGACCTGACCTCCTATCTGAGATATTGTACTGCCCTACAAATTTGTCAATATGCAAACACACTTGGGGTTGGTCTTTCACAGTCCAATCCACTTCCTGTATAGCTTGGAAGAATTTGGTAACATGTGCCTCTGAGCACATGGTGAGTGGTGGCAACACCTGCCATCTCCACAAAGGGAAATTACATTTTTGTGTTTGTCGGTATTCTTCTTCCTTTGCTTCTTTCCTGTGTTTCATCACTATGAAAACTTAGAGTGTTGTTAAGGAAGCGTTTCTGAGTTCAGTACTATATGTTTTGCAAGGTTTTGTTTTGAAATGAGCTTCTGGGAAGCATCAGAATGGCATGGTGCAGCGACATCACTAGGGGGATGCGGGGGGTGCAGACCGCACCTGGTGATACCATCAGAGGGGGTGTCACCAGCGGTGTGCTGGAGCCGGCTCGTACAGGCTAGTGAGAGCCGATTGTTAAAGTTTCAATTATTTTGTGAGCCTTTTGTTAAGAGGGAGCAGGGGAAGTCTTCTGCTCCTCTGATTGGTGGATGAAAGACATGTGCCAGAAGCATGGGCTTCTGGGCAGAGCTTAGAAAAGTTACTTGTTTGAACTGCAACTCCCATCAGCCCAATCCAGTGGCCATGCTGGCTGGGGCTGATGGGAATTGTAGTTAGGGTTGCCATATTGCCCAGTTATTCAGATTTTATCCAGATTCTTTGCAAGCCACCTGGTGCCCATTTAGGCCTTTAGGTGGCCCGGATTCTCAGCTTTAATTTAAAAAAAGAATTAAGTTTCTAGGTGGTCCGGTTCTCGAGATATACATAAAAACGTCAGCCACCCCCACTGTTAAATCTTTTTTTAAAACAAATCTGTGCTTTCTAGCACTTCATAGCTCAGTCTAACCCCGCCCATTCAGGATTGCAGCTAATCAGTGTGAAGCCAGTTTGGTTGACCTGGGCAGTGTCTAGAAAACCTCATTGCAATGCCAGAAAATGGTGGTTCCCCCCCCCGTTTATCTGAAAATATCATAAATTGGGTAAGTATATACATTGCAGTTTTTTTCCCCCTCTTGTATGCAGGAGTCAGATCCTGGGCAGTGTTTTCAAAACCTTCCCAATACTTGCTTTTGTGGGGGTAAAAGCATGCTAATCCCATATGTTCAGAGTAAATCCCATTGAATTCAATAGGACTTACTTTTGAGTAGACATGGTTATGAATGTGCTGTAAATTAATGGGACTTTTGAGTGAATGTAAAAAAGAATTCTGTTTGTGTTCTAACTCTGTCCCCCTCCAGTCTCTTTCTGTCTCCCTCCAGCCCTATTTTAAAGCAAGTATGCAGGTATTACAGTTTTTATTCTGTAGGAAACTAATACTGATTTTTTAAAAACTAATACTGATTTTTCTGCAATGACCAACTGGTTTGACAATAAACTATTATATGGGCTGTATGTATTTATACATCTGCAGTATGTGTATGGAGTCTTTCCAGCAACCCTGTGAGGTAGGGTTGGTGATTGGAAACCAAGGCAACTCACAATAAGAAATAAATCCCTTTAAAATCCAATAACCATAAAGCAAGAATAAACAGTTGGAAAACAGCCTAAAGAGGCATGGTTCTGAATTTTGGGTTGGGTGAATGAAGTTTATTTATTTATTATTTGATTTATATCCCGCCCTTCCTCCCAGTTGGAGCCCAGGGTGGCAAACAAAAGCTCTAAAAGCACTTTAAAACATCATAAAAACAGACTTTAAAATATATTAAAACATCTTTGAAAATATTTTTTAAAGCTTTAAAAATCTTTTTTAAAAAAGAAAGAAAGAAAAGAAAAGGCTTAAAAACATATTAAAAAGCAATTCCAACTCAGACTCAGACTTGGATAAGGTCTCAACTTAAAAGAACAAGTCGAAAGAACAAGTTCCTTATCACTTGAGGCTGTAGTTCTCTGCACACTTCCCAGTTTGAGTAAGCCCCATTGAATACATTGGGACTTGCTTCTGAGTAAACAAACATCGGATTGCACTATAAATACATTTACAGATTGTGTAATTCATAAACATATTTGATAGTCATGTTTATATAAATATTTCTTCATACTGTGTCCCAATAAGTATTTGATTTCACACTATGGTTGTAGATGATTTTTTCCTCTACATTTTAAGTGTGCCCTTCTTCCTGGGGGTGGTCATGGTTCTCCATTGTTTTCATCCTGAGTGGAGGATAGGCTGAGAGATGGTGAGTAGCACATTTAAGGTCTCTTCACCTCCCCCCCCCCTTTTTATTTGTATTTATTTTCTATTTCTCCAATATCTTCCCCTGGCTGTTTTTATGCATTTTAAATATTTTTAGATTAAATAAATAGGAAATCATAATTGTGAACCTCCCTAAAAGCAATTTACTTATCCATATGTTTTGGCAAAGTGATGGTGTGAAGGCATGCTGGTAGGACAAGAGACCATGTTTGAGGCATGTTATAAGGTGTTTGAGGACTTTGTCACACATTACTTTTTGAGTCCTGTAGATTCACGTTGGAAAGAACACAAGCATGTATTGAATGGTGGCTTGGGTGCTGTTTTTTCAGTCTACGCTGCATGCGTAGATACATCATCTGGCAGCTAGCTTCATAACGTGAGAATGAAAAACATTTGGATCACCATTCACTTGTTTACTTTTCTCACTATTGAGACCACTTCATATATTACTTTTTCATTCACAGAAATTTAATCTTTGTATAGGAAAAAGTATTTTGTAAAATATGAAGGACAGTGGCTGCCCAGTCAGTATAACCACTGTACAAGACCTACTCAGCCACTGTAATTACCTTTTTGTTTTGAGTGCCCTGTTGTCTGGGTCTTGGTTCAGGTGTGTATCCAACTTTGATGTGCTTATGGAAGGGGTGTGCAAGTAGTGCCCCCCCCAAGTGTGGAGGCTTGGACAAACATTGTGTTATGGAAAACCAAAGTCTGTGTGAAAGTACATATTTGGAAATGCCATCAGTGTAATCCTAAACACACTTAATAAATAATACTGAACTTGCACGTCACAAAATATTTTACGGTCATGTCCATAAGCACCAGGAGGGTAGCCGTCCAGGGGGTCTTAGTCCCTCTGCTTTTTTGGGAGCATCCTACAGTCAGCATGAAAAGGGAGTGTGTTAGTCACTGAGAAGAGTCTTCTAATATGCTTCCTTGCCTTTCCTGCTGATTGGAGCCAATCAGAGTGAAAGGAGGTAAGTCAGCCACTGAGGAGACTCTTCTCAGTTGCTAAAGCTCTCCACTTACATGCTGATTGGCTCCTAGAGACGTTTGTTGTTGTGAGAGAATGCATTAACAAAGATGTCATTCTTAATCCAGGAGCAAAAAAGGGCGTATGTGGCTGCAACTATCATGAAGGGACTCTGCACTTCTGAATTTTCTACTAAACAACTGATAAATACCTATGTAACTTTGTGTCTGGAGACTTATTATTAAGAATCACTTTCCATAATTGTAAGGAGTATGTCCACACGCATGCATCCCAGGCACCTGAATGAGGGGTGAGAGCAGCATAGGGACATAAGCAGATGTCTTATACCAGGGGTTCCCAAACTTTTCTTCTACATAGACCACTTGAAAATTGCTGAGGGTCTGAAAGTATCTGAAAATTTTCTATGGGCATATGCAAGATAATTAACTCCCATTAGTGATAAGAGCAAGAATTTATAATTATTATTTTAATACAAGAGGCTTATCAGTACTTTCAAGAGGTTGTTGTTGTTATGTGCCTCCAAGTCGACTATGACTTATGGCGACCCTATGAATCAGCGACCTCCAAGAGCATCTGTCATGTACCACGCTGTTCAGATCTTGTAAGTTCAGGTCTGTGGCTTCCTTTATGGGATCAATCCATCTCTTTTTTGGACTTCCTCTCTTTCTACTCCCTTCTGTTTTTCCCAGTATCTTTGTCTTTTCTAGTGAATCATGTCTTCTCATTATGTGTCCAAAGTATGACAACCTCAGTTTCATCATTTTAGCTTCTAGTGACAATTCTGGTTTAATTTGTTCTAACACCCCATTATTTGTCTTTTTTGCAGTCCATGGTATGCACAAAGCACTCCTCGAACACCACATTTCAAAGGAGTTAGTTTTTCTCTTATCCACTTTTTTCACTGTCCAACTTTCACATCCACACATAGAGATTGGGAATACCATGGTCTCAATGATCCTGACTTTAGTGTTCAGTGATGCATCTTTGCATTTGAGGACCTTTTCTAGTTCTCTCATAGCTGCCCTCCCCAGTCCTAGCCTTCTTCTGATTTCTTGACTATTGTCTCCATTTTGGTTAATGACTGTGCCGAGGTATTGATAATCCTTGACAAGTTCAATGTCCTCATTATCAACTTTGGAGTTACATAAATCTTCTGTTGTCATTACATTAGTCTTCTTGACATTCAGCTGTAGTCCTGCTTTTGTGCTTTCGTCTTTAACTTTCATCAGCATTCGTTTCAGATCATTACTGGTTTCTGCTAAGAATATGGTATCATCTACATATCTTAAATTATTGATATTTCTCCCTCAATTTTCACACCTCCTCATCTTGGGCCAATCTCGCTTTCCATATGATGTGTTCTGCATATAGATTAAACAAACAGGATGATGAAATTCACCCCTGTCTCACACCCTTTCCGATGGGAAACCAATCGGTTTCTCCATATTCTGTCCTTACAGTAGCCTCTTGTCCAGAGCATAGGTTGCGCATCAGGACAATCAGATGCTGTGGCACCCCCATTTCTTTTAAAACCATTCCATAGTTTTTCATGATCTACACAATCAAAGACTTTGCTGTAATCTGTAAAGCACAGGGTGATTTTCTTCTGAAATACCTTGGTCCATTCCATTATCCAGCGTATACTTGCAATATGATCTCTGGTGCCTTTTCCCTTTCTAAATCCAGCTTGGATTTTTTTTCCGGAGAGCCAGTTAAATATTTACCAGCACACCACTGGGTGACACCCAGAGCCGCCCCTAGGCACCAGGAAGCAGGGCAGTTGCCCCGGGCCCCATGCTTTGGAGGGACCCACGCTTGGCGATATAGAGAAGCTGGGCTGGGCTGGGCTGGGTTTTTTTCTCTATCTTCAGCCCTGCAGTGGCCATCTCACCAGCCACTTCCCTCTTCGGGAATCTCCTGCTCTCCGGCTGCAGAGCGGTTTTCCCCCCATCCTGCCTGGGCTGCCCACTCATCAGCTGTGAATTTTAGGTGGGAGGTTTGAATCCCCTTCCTGCTCTTGGGCTGCGTGCCTGAGTGGCTTCCCAGGCAGGATGGGGGGAAAACTGCTCTGCAGCCAGAGAGCGGGAGATTCAAACCTCCAGCCCAGGCAAGCGCTGCCTCTGTAAACCTGCTGCATGCAGTAGGTTTACAGAGGCAGTGCCAGTGGTGTACCAAGGGGGGAGTCAGGGTGCAGTCAATCAGGGGGTGCAAGATGGAGTAGGGTTACCAGGTGTCCGATTTTCAGCTGGAGTTTCTGGTTTTGGGGGGTACCTCTGGATCTCCAGCTAACTTACCTTAATTTGCGGACTCTCAGCTTCAATTAAAAACAACAACAACTAAGTTTCTAGGTTGTCTGGTTCCCGAAAAATACACCAGCCCCCCCGAGACTGTTTAATCTGTTTTTTAACCCATCTGCATAGCAGCTTTTAGCCAGAGCTTGGAAAAGTTACTTTTTAAAATTACAGCTCCCATCAGCCCCAGCCAGCATGGCCACTGGATTGGGCTGATGGGAGTTATAGTTCAAAAAAATAACTTTTCCAAGCTCTGGCCTCTAATCCCGCCCTTTCAGGATTGTAGCCAATAAGGGGAGCCAGGCTTGTGATTTGTTGACCCAGGCAGTGCTTAGGCTTCATTACAACATCAAAATGGTGGTTTTGAGGTCTTCAGTTTGAGTAAGTAAGAATATGGGTTCAAGTTTTTTTTCTTTTGTGTGTAGCACGCAGTCAGACCCTGGGCTGTTGGAGAGGACAGTGCTTTGAAAACCTTTCCAATATGAAAGCTTTAATCCAATACTTGCTTTTCTGGGAGTAAAGGAATGCTGATCCCATGTACCTGGAGTAAACCCCATTGAATTCATTAGGACTTACTTTTGAATAGACATGGTTAGGATTGTGCTGTAAATTAATGGGACTTCTGAGTAAACATAACAAAGAATTGTGTTTGTGTTGTAAATCTTTCCCTCCCTCTCCAATCCTATTTTTAAAACGATTAGGCAGTATGTATAAATGTAAATACATTTAGGCTGTGCATATGATATTGTAATTTAAAGGTGTAATTTTGATTTTGCTAGTTGTTTATGTCACTACTATTGCCATTACATTCAGTGATATACGGGAATTACGATTTACGAGTAACATTAGTACAAAAAACATTACTAAGGATTCTGTATGGTCTGGTACGGGAGGAGGTCCATGGGGGTGACACCATGAGTTATCACACTGGGTGACACCAACCCTAGTGACGTCACTGGCATGGGGGTTATTTTCAATTTAACATTGTGGAATGTGAAAAATCCATGCTGGCTATAGTATACAGACACTCTCATGGCTGTATAATTAGAAAAATGTTTTTAAAATGTTTTAAAGTGCTTTTGTTTGCTACCCTGGGTTGCTTCTGGGAGGAAGGGCAGGATATAAATAAATAAATAAATAAATGAGAAACTGAGAGAACTAATACTGACAGATCATTCCATCCCTAGTGGCAGGGGAAGGGGGCTTCCCACCATGCTGCTGATCACCCCCACACAAACACACATTCTTCATTGTATGCCTACAATGTTTAAATAGGGCTAACCCTTTTAAATAGAGAAGCATGGAAAGAGATCACCTGATTCACTTCTTGTGCATCCTTTTATCTTTGTGTGTGTGTGTGTGTCCTTCCCTATGCCACTGAAAGAAAAAATGAAATATGGATAGTTTGAAAACATTGTTGTTTCCTTGTAAGTTTCTTGTACATTTCCCCACTTCTAAAGGCCATGCCATTATTCAAATGACATAGTTGCTGCTTTGCAGAGGTTGGATCTTATAAGATAGGCATATTGCGTAAGAATAGGAGCCAACAGTGCAATGTGGCTGCAAAAAAGGAAAATGCTATTTTAGGTTGTATTAAATGAAGTATAGTTTCCAAATCACACGAAGTACCATTTGCCTTCCACTCAGCACTGGTTAGGCCTCATCTTGAGTACTGTGCCCAGTTCTGGACGCTGCATTTTAAGGAAGATGCAGACCAATTGGAACAGGTTCAGAAGAGGGCAACAAGGATGACCAGGGTACAGGATACAAAGCCCTGTGAGGAGAGACTGAAGGAACTGGGCATGTTTAGCCTTGAGAAAAGAAGACTGAGGGAAGATATGATAGCATTATTCAAGAACATGAAAGGTTGTCACACAGAGGAGGGCCAGAATCTCTTCTCATAATTTCAGAGTGCAGGACACAGAATAATGGGCTCCAGGCATAGGACACTAGATCTTGGCTAAACATCAGGAAAAACTTCCTATTGGAGCAGTACAGCAATGGAACCAATTACCCAAGGAGGTGGTGGGCTCTCCAACACTGGAGGCATTCAAGAGCCAGCTGGACAGCCTTCTTTCAGGTATGCTTTAAGTTGGATTCTTGCATTGAGCAGGGGGTTGGACTCGATGGCCTTATAGGCCCCTTCCAACTCTACTATTTTATAATTTTATGGTTCCTAAACTTCAACAGTCATGGAGAATCCTGGGAGCTGTAGTTTGTTAAGAGTACTGGACCCACAGATCTACCATTCCCAGCACCATTAGCAAATGACAGTTCCCAGGATTGTTCAACACTGTTAAAGTGGTATAAGAGTGTTTTATATATATGGTGTAGATGTGACCCAAAATGATGACAATGCTATCATGCTTTGACAGGAGCCAAGAGTGAAGAGCTTCAAACATCACAGCATATGTGAATACTGCAAAAGGATTGTTGGCTATTTGCTACCTACCTCAGAAAACACTAACAACCAGCATTGTCACCAAAACATGTAATGCAACCATCTGGTATTTACTCATTCTTCCTTCCCTGAATTTCACAGGTGTTGGTAGACCTTAACTGCACTGTTATGGGGACTCCCCATGATACAAAATGTTCTTCAGTCTTCATAAACAAGAGTCAACAGCTCCTGGGAATGACCCCAAGAGCTAAGTAGTGGGTATTTGTAACCACCAGCAAGCCAGTTATTGAAAGGCAGCTTGCTGATTGACACAGAATTGCTTTTGCCATCATACTGCTGAATGCCTTATTTCCGAGATCTGTTGAAGTAAATACAATGTTCTGCAGCCATATAGGCAGCAGAGAGACAGAGCTTTTTAATGACCTAAATCCCTCATGATCAATACTTTATCTTCACGTGTTTGCCTGGAGCACTCTTGGTGAAGCTTGAGACATGCAAGTCTGTTGTGGAACTGGAGCGTTTTCATTCGAACCTCAATATATGCTGCCTAAAGACGTACTTTTTAGTATATGAAGAAAGACTGAAAAGATGGAGAGTTCTTGTTCCAACTGCAGAGGATCCTTACACCTCCTGGGACATAGATTTAATTAAAACCTCTTAAGAAAACCTGCATCCATTACTTTATCTCACAGATGTTTCCAGAACTAAGGAAACAATATTGTGATTTGCTTGTCTTTAAAGTTGTCGACTCCCCCCCCCGTTATTTTCAGGACTATATAATCTAGAGAGACCTTACTTTATACATCATTTCAAGGCAATTACTTTACAACTGAACTACAAAGGAAGTGGTCACAGTTAATTCTCCCCTGCCTTGATGTGTCAAACCATTTTGCCACACCAAATGGATACAACTATATTTAAAATGGTGACGACCATTCCTATGAGATTTCTGGTGCTATTCAAAAGAGGTCACATGCAATATTTATTATTACAATATTTGTTGCCAAAAAACCAAAAATCCTGGATCCTTTTTGGTAATGTTTTCATCCAGACATTTGACGCCAGTGATTTTAATGGCAATGCTAATTTTAAAATCAATCAATCAAATTTACCCACTTTATCTTCTAAAAGATTCTGGCTAGAGTCATATACATGTGGAGTCTGGCCTTCATGCACACTGCCCTAGCTTTACAAAGAATCACATGCATAAATGGGTGCTGTGTATGCAGCCCCAAGGCTAAAGAGTCCCATTCAGTAATAGGGCTGCAACTGTACATCACTAGTTAGACTGCTGGTAATAGCACCAATCACCCTGATTCACGGCAGGAGGGAAAACTGAAGAGTCCCATCCAGTGTTAGGGAGCCAAGTACACATCACTGTTGGCAACAGCAACAATCACTCTGATCTGATGGAGGAGGAAGAGCTAATTCATTTCCTTATACAGAAAAAGTTATGGGTACTGACAAACTGACAAGGCTGCTGAAGAAGGCTATTCAGTTTCAGAAAACTCAGTGGGTTGCTGTGTTTGTCCCTAATGTGCTGTTTGTCCCTAATAGAATTATTTCTCCTTAATATAATAAGACTTTTTCTTGTTCCTAATATTCTTAAATGTGACTTCCCAAGTTGTCTCCAGTGTATTTGATTCAATACTCCGCAAAGAGAACAGTACTATTTTTTGTTGACAAAGAATGGCATTATGGATCAGAAGCTTCCTCTTCCATACCCTGCCTGTGTGGGCGGGCTGAAGTGCTGCCAGGGGTCAAAAATGGGGCATTCCAAGGATGAGCTGAGCCTCCCACTGCTGTCGCATGATGGCATTGGACCCAATTCAGGCCTGATCACTAAACCAGCTCCAGGCTGGCACAATGATCATCCTGTCCCCCTCCTTCTGCCTTGGCCACCATGCGCAATAGAGCTGAAGATGTGGCAGAGACAGCGCTTGGAAAAGTTATTTTTTTTAACTACAACTCCCATCAGCCCAATCCAGTGGCCATGCTGGCTGGGGCTGATGGGAGTTGTAGGTTAAAAAAGTAACTTTTCCAAGTTCTGGGCAGAGACACCACTGCTTCATAATTTCCCACTGGTCAGCCAGTGGAGTTTGGATTGCAGTCATAGCCTCTGACATGTATTGCTTATGGTGGGGAAAATAGTTATGGACATAGTTATAATATTCAATTAATTCATTATGCCTGGCCAGTGCTGGCTCAAGAACTTTTGCTGCCTGAAGTGGAACCCAAATGTCCCCCTGCCCTGCTTTGGCCGATGCTGTGAAAAAACATGCTGCATCATTTAGACACCATCTCCTACCTTCATATATCCTCCCCCCGCCCCATGGCGTTCCTTGAAGCAAGTCACTTCACTCTGCTGCAAGGTAGGACTGGCCCTGAGAAGGGCACTTTGACTCAAATAGCAGGAAGTAACTGCCCTGCTATCTTAGGAGATGAAGGATGGTCTAAAAATAGTATTCATAAATAACATCTGATTGCCATGTCATGTGTACAGTGGAATATTTACAAAGATATTGGTTTCATTAGGGTTTTGGCTAAAGTTGCATATCAACTGTTGAATTATCAGGAGACACTTTTCACATCTTATACACTGTGGTTAGTAAATCCTCTTTATTAAAGCTGCAAAATGTTAACTGACAAGTTTAAGAGATTTTCTCTTAATTTTTAATATACAGAGATGAGAGCAAGTGCTATTCTGGAGTATTAACCTGTAATATTTTGTAAAATGCTAAAAGATATATCTCTGTTGCTACAAGGCTGTATCAATCAATATTGGGTGTGTGTTCATATCAGTTCATATGACTGCATCGGTTTACAGAAATCTCCTATTTTTATTGATGACAAGTTTGATTGGAGTCAATAAAAGGATGCAAACTAAAAATGTTCCATCATTGTTGCAAAAGCAGATGCAGGAAAGATAATCTTCACCCATGTTATTCATCCACATAAGGGTTGTCTAGGAATCTCACATTCTTACATTGGTGTTGCGGTTATCTGCTTGCGGTGCATAGGTAATAATGCATTTGAAATTCTACCATGGGCAAAATCCAGCATAAATATGCTTAAACACACTGAAATTAATGAGTTTAAGTATGTCTAATAGTATGCTGGATTCTGGCCAACTGTAAATTAGTTTCAAACAGATTTAACCATTGCATATTTCAGCCAAGGGGTCTTGGGAACTACACGTTTTCTGCAAAGGTCCTATGGATCTTTACGAAAGGCTGTCCACAACCCTCATAAAACTACAGCTCCCAAGATCCTTTGGATGAAGTACATTCCTACAAGATTACATACAAATTGGTTTAACCTTGTGGTGTGTATTATGGTTAGCATTAGCACTCGGCATCCTTGGACAGGGCCCAGAGCCCACATGCCCTTCCAGGTGGTGACATATGTGCAAGGGGGAGTTGAGAAAATTAGGGAGGAGGAGGGAAGACATAGGGGTGAAGGTGAAAATGGGGGACAGGCTAAGGGGTTGCAAAAAAGAAGGAGGAAGTAGGAGGCATGGGAATAGGGGTAAAGAGGAAAACGGGTACAAAGGGGGCTGAAGAATAGTGATGGCTTCATAACTGGGCAGAAGGTGAAAAGGGTATTTAGTAGTTGCAATGTGTGGGAGGAGGCAGAGGTTACCATGAGGGCAGTCTGTGTGCAAGGGGGGATTGCAGAAAAGGAGGGGAAGGAGGAGGAGGCATGGCCATGGGGGTGAGAGGGAAAACAGGTGCAAAGGGCGCTGCAAAACAGAAGAGAGAAGTGGCTTCAGAAGTAGGGTTGGGAAGGTGAAAAGTTGCATGGAGTGGGAAGGGGAAGCTCTAGGTCTTAGGAGTGGTGAGAGTGGTGGGGGCTGGTGAGAGGAGTACTTCAATATGAATTTTATCACTAAATAAGAATTTGAATACTACTTATTACTTATTTTATCTCAATGTGAGGATTTCTGAAAGTATTTTATCTTAAATTATGTAGGTTTTGCACATTTTTTTTGTAGTCAACAACTGTATTACACAATTTAGAGAAGATTCGGATTAGTATGGGAGGTGCAAATTCAACCAGTTCACTTAAAAAGGCAGACAAAACAAATTTTTCCTCCACCCCTAGCTGCAACAGTGTTCTTTGAAAGGGAACAAAGCATTTCCTTGTGGCTGGGTAGCCACCATTTCAAATTTCCTACAATGCAATGCACTGGAATATCAGACATAGTTGGATGTTCAGGGGTATTGCAATGGTGAACAAATTTAAGTGCAGTGGCTCCACAACCATGGAAGAGTGCCAACACAACCATGTAAGCTTGCTGCCACAGATGGGTAAACCTACTATCAGCTATACTCTCTATCAAGTGAAGTTTCTGGATGATTTTCAAAGACAGTTCCATGTACAACGTGTAATAAAAAATGTAAATGTACTGCCTTCAAGTCGATTCTGACTTATGGCAACCCCATGAATAGGGTTTTCATGAGGTTGAGAGGCAGTGACTGGCCCAAGGTCACCCATTTTGAACCCTGGTCTCCCAGGCCGTAGTCCAACACCGTAACCACTACATCACACTGGCTCTCGTACAATGTGTACAATAATCTAAAGATGAGGTAACCAGGACATGGATCACTAAAGCAAGGCTATCCCTGTCCAGAGAGTAGGTTGTTATTGGCATAACAATCCGTTGTTGGTAGAAGGCACTCTGGTTCACGTACAACATGTGCCTCTGGTGACAAAGATGCATCAATGAGCACCACAAACTATGAACGCATCTGGTCCTTTAGGAGGAGTGCCCTCCAGAACAGGTTGAACAATACTTATATGCACAGACAGGCCAACTGCTAATACTATATGTCATATCAATTAAATCTTAGTCTCATCCACTCATTTAACATTTTCACTGCCTTGCTGGGATTTGGTGAAATGAGAAACAGAGTGGATGTCATCCACAGGTTGATGATGATGCATACCAAATTGCCAGATGACTTCAATACATAGTCTGCTGAATATGTTAAACAGCATAAGGGGTGACACAGACCCCTCAGGACTTTGAAGGACAGATGTTATGGCATTGAACAGAAATCCCCAACTGTAATGGCTATCCAGTTATGAGTGGGGCCACTGCAAAGTGGGGCCACCAGCACCTAAATTGGACAGCCTCTTCTAAAAGATGCCAGGGTCAAAGTACTGCAGCTCGATATTGGAGCACAGACATTGGATGCAAAGGGCCTCAGCTTCACTACATGGCATCTCCAGGTAGGGCTGGAAAAAGCAGAAGTTTGAAAGCTGAGACAGTCTCTGAAGATACTACTGAGAGGAACTAGTGGTCAGAGCTGGTATATGGCAGCTTCCTCTGATAAGCATGGAAGCGTATCTCTCTTTTTGTATCTCAATGACCCTGTTTAGTCCCTAGACTTGTCAGCACTCAACCATCTGGGTTCACTTTGATATAGTGTCTTGCTAGAGCCAACAACAGAAACCATACCTGCAGTTGACACCTAGTCAGTTCTCAAAGCTCTGTACCGCTATTCATCCCTCTGGAAATGAATGGCATTTCTGAGAGAAAAGGGAAGGGGGTCTTAGCAGCAAAAGAGTCTCTAGCCAAATCTGATTTATAATTACAAGCAGTTCTACCCTTGCAGTCATCTGAAGATTAATTATTAAGAAATTAATTTCATCTTTCATTCAAAAAGGCTATATCATGCTTCTAGATCTAATGAGCATTTTTTTTTTGCTACTGGCTAGCCTTTTATATTCTTTGATGTCCACATTTCCCACCTCCCACCTCATCTCCACCTCAGACAGGCAAATGTAACATTTTCTGTGTGCTGATCATTGTCACATCCCTGGTACTAATATTTCCTGGACATTGTGTGCTTACTTTAACTACTAATATGATTCCTTCTAAATCAGAAACCTCAAGACATTAGTTCTTCCGCGTGCTATCTGTGCCATTTCTCTATTCCTTTAGCTGGTCTAATAAGATTTCCATTCTTTCCATTCTGTCATTACTATAGCCACCATGGATTGTTCGCATTCTGCAGTGTTAAATTGAAAATACCCTCCATGCCATTCTGATACTTCCCATAAGCTCAATACAAAACTTAGAAAACTTATATTCCTGAATTAAGGAAGGTTTGCTTAACAACCCGCTAAATTATCACGGCAATACACAAAACAGTAGAGAGAATCAAGAGTATAAAGTGTAAAAAGAGAGAGAGAGAAACAAATCCCTGCTGAACTTTTTTCTGTCAGTGTTCTCATAATTTGTTGAAATTAATTAAAAATCAGCCATGTTCACAGGGTACCTGTAATCCTAATACTGACCTTGCCCCATACTCTGACATTCATCTTCTGCAGTTTAAAAGTTCCCTGGCCAATTTTTTTATTAATTTAAGAAATTTATCATTGGAGTCAATGCTCAGTAAAACCAACTGCCAGTGTTCTAAAAGCCAGACTCACAGACTTGGCTTGGCTAATCAGAGGGCCACACCCACACTAGCCATTTATTTCACGTGAGACAGTCATAGCTTAAAGAATCCCGGGAAGTGTAGTTTGTGAAGGATGCTGAGAGGATACTCCTATTCCCCTGACAGAGCTCCAGTGGCCAGAGGGTTTTCACAATCAGCTGCTCTGACTGAAGCTCTGTGAGGGGAACAGGGTGTCTCCTAGCAACTCTCAACACCCTTCATAAACGACACTTCCCAGGATTCTTTGGGGGAAGCCATGACTGTCTAAAATGAAATAAAGGTCTGGTGTGGATGTGATCAGGGACAGCTTTGGTTTAAATTTGGGTGGAAGACTATATGTGTCTGCTGCAGAATAAAAAGGTGGGGGAAACCATGAAAAAGAATGATACTCTTCACAATGTGGACAGGAAAGGGACTTCCCCAGTGCCCACCCATTCAATCTCCTCCCCTCCCCTTCCTCCCTCCCCTTCCACTTCCTCGCCTCCTCCTCCCCTCCCTGCCCCTCCCCCAGGTGAGTTTCACCTAGCGTAAGCATGATTTCACAGGAGTAAACACCATTGAACACAAAAAGCATGCAAATGGTCAAACCTGCCCTCCCCTCACCCTTCCTTTGCCCATCTCCTTCCAATCTCCTCCTTCCCCCTCTTCCTCTCCTCTTCCCTCCTCCCATGATCAGTTTTACCTATCTTAACCGTGATTGCATGGGAGTAAATCCCATTGAACTCAATAAGCATGCAAATGATCAAACCTGCCCTCCCCTCCTCCTTCCTCCCATCACCTCCCTTTTGCTCATTCTCTCCCCTTCCTTCTCCTCTCCCCTCCCCTTCCAATCCCCTCCTTTTCCCTTCCCCTCCCGCTCCCCTCTCTCATCCCCCTCCTCCTCTGCCATGGTCAGTTTTATCTATCCTAACCACGATTGCACAGGAGTAATCCCACTGAACTCAGCAAGCATGCAAATGATCAGACCTGCCTTTCTCCTCTCCTCTCCCTTCCTCCACTCCCCTCTGCCTTCTTCCTCCTCCCCTGCCCACTCCAGCCCTCCCTCCCTCTTCTCCACCTTCCCTACCTATCCCATGATTGCATGGGAGTAAATTCCACTGAACTCAATAAACACGCAAATGATCAAACCTGTCCTCTTCAAATCCCCCTCCTGCCTGCTCCCATCCCCCTCTTCTCCTCTGCCCTTCCTCCCCTTTCTCCTCCTCCCCTTCTACTGCCCTTCCTCTTCCTCTCCTCCCCATCCCCTGTGGTCAGTTTCATCTATCCTAAGCATGACTGCATGGGAGTAAATCCCATTGAATTAAAAAAGCATGTAAATGTTCAATCCATTCTCAGCAAACTTGCCAGGATCCCATTTCTTACCTCCCGGATTAAAAAGCAGAGAAATTCACTAATAGGCAACAAAACCTTGCAGTTTAAGAATGTACCTATAGCCAACAAATATTGCTATCAAACTTTTAAAAGCAGGGAAATTGGGCAGCTATAGTGAATGCACCAGGGGAGCAGGAGACCTGACCTCCTCTCTGAGATATTATACTGCCAAACAAATTTGTAAAAATGCAAACACAGTTTTGGTTGGTCTTTCACAGTCCAATCCACTTCCTGGAAGCTACACAGGAAGTGGATTGGACTGTGAAAAACCAACCCAAATCATGTTTGCATTTTGACAACTTTGTAGGGCAGTCCAATATCTCAGAGAGGAGGTCAGGTCTCCTGCTCCCCTGGTGCATTTACTATAGCTGCCCAATTTCCCTGCTTTTAAAAGTTTGATAGCAATGTCTGTTGGCTATTGGTACATTCTTAAACTGCAAGGGGTTTTTTTACAGCCTAGCAGCATCTGGATGGCCACAGGCTCCCCAGCCCTGATGTAGATTTTACACAGTGGGCATTTATACAAATTCTAGTTCTATGGAGCCATGTGCCAAATGTACACAGACAGTCATATTATGCTACCATTCACTGTTCTCTAGTTCACTACACTACAATTTGATTTCCTTCTAGTAACTTAGGTTCAGCCACATCATTGCACGCACAGGAGCACCACAAGTTGACTGGTAGGTCCATGTATGGCTGGAATGGCCAGCACAGTAGGGCAGTGCCATGTTGTCACTCTCCTGGCAGCGATATTGCTGCCACTTACTGGGATGGGGCAAGGTCAGGGCTGCATGGGCACACTGGCAGAGCCAATCTGGTGGTCCTGCTAGTGTGTCCACACAACTCCAGCCACACTGCCACCCTGATAAGTGGCAGCATCTCCACTGTCAGGGAGGCAGCAGCACAGCAGTGACCCACCATCTCAGCTGCTCCTGATGCATGGCACTCTTGGGCACATGTAGATTTTAGGTGTATTGTGAGCATAAGAGTAGGGATGCTTGCAAAAATGAGTGTGAGTGAGGTAAATGACCTGGAGTGAGGTAAGCTGGCTATGTGCTTGCCTTCATCCTCAGAGTGCCATTGCAACTGCTTCCCTCTTTCCCTGCCTCAGAGCCCAATAACCTTACTTTGAGGCATGGGATGTAGGCAGCAGGTACTCTCCAGGCCCCAACAGAGCATCATTCTCTCCTGAGAGACTACTGGTCCCACAGTCCCTCATGGGAAAGTGACACTGTCTATGTGGTTTCAGGGGCCAAATTCTGCACCTGTATTCCAAAAATCAGAAACAAACAATAAGCCAGAATACAGGAAGAGATTGGAAAACTTAACCTGGAATGAAATTCCACTGCCCAGAGGTGTGCAAAGGGCCACAGAGCTAAGGTGATCTTGTCCTCTTGTCTTTTCCTGGATCCATATAGGCTAAACAGAGCAGAAAAATCCCAGGCTATGGACTGAAGGCACATGAGGCCAGCACCCTGCTGAAGCTAAGCAGGGTCAGGTCTGGTCAGTGCCTGGATGGGAGACCGCCTGGGAACCATATGAAAGCCGCCTTGGGTTTCAATCATGAAAAGAAAGGTGGGGTAGAAATACAATAAATAAATAAATAAATAAAAATTAACAGTCTGGAAACACAGGATGGCAAAAGAAAGGTGGTGTGTTCTTTTTGTCCTTTGCTGAACCCCCCAATTATTTTTATTGTCCATTTTTAGTCAGATGGCTTGAGCTACTTTCTATCAGTTACTGCTTTATCTGTTTGTGATCTCTAGTGCAACAAATTAAAATATAACTTGCTCCACAAGATGATTTTCACTTTATTTTCTCCTTCTCTCTTTGGCCATTCCTGGGATGATTCACCAGCAACTAGATACATGACATGGAATCATTAGAAGGTGCTCTTCTGATTTAGCTTGTGCGCTTCTGAGAAACTGTCTTTCAGGAAACCACTTAGCATTGAATAAATGTCACTGTCCTCAAATTAGGAAGAAACACGAGTATGCAGAACTTATATATAGACTAAAAGCAGTCCTGTTAACTTTCATGAATCAGATTCTTTTGTAAGCGCAGCTGAAACCCCAGTGGTAGATCAGGACTGGATTAGTGAATTGCCCTGGGTATGGGTTGATCAAATGTGAGCTGCAGTCTGGTTCATGTGGTGACATGGTCTGAGTGCACAGGGAAGTTGTTATAGGATTGCTTTGCTATATGTCCAAGCTCCAGTCCCAAATGCTTATTTCAATCCACAATTTGACCCCTCCTCATAGCCAGTTCACCTCATCACTGGCAATGCAGTAGGTTCAGGAAAAGCAATGGGAAGCCTGCATATATGGGCTTCCAGTTTGTGGTGCGCTATTTGATTGCATTTGCTGCCATATGCATGATGCTGAAACACCAGATCAAAAGCTCCAAAAGCACCCTTTCTGGTGATGTGCCAAAAATGTAATCTTGTGTGCAGGGGTGTAGTTGTCCAGGGTCTCAGGGGGTCTTAGACCACTTACTCTTTTGAGAGCAGGGTCCCAACAGGGTCTCTATGTCTCCAGCATCCTATGAGTCCATAAGCAGGAAAAGGGAGTGTGTTGATCACTGAGAAGAGTCTTCCAACATGCTTTCTTGTCCTTTCTTGTTGATTGGAGCTAATCAGAGTGAAAGCAGGTGAGTCAGCCACTGAGAAGACTCTTCTCAGTAGCAAACACACTCCCCTTTCATGCTTATAGAAGGTTGTTTAATCTTGGAAGGGGGAGTGACTATGAGGGGGCATGGCTGTGACTATCATAAAGGGACTCTGCACTTCTGAATTTGCCACTACACTACTGCTTGTATGTGTGGTGCTGGCTTGCCATCAGGTTATATATAACTAAAGACACACTATTGGCCACCATGTGGATCAGATCTTCTGTAAATGCAGTGCATCTTTCAGTATTAAGTGTACTAAGCTGAAGCCAAAATGAGGAGCTCTTTTCACTAACCCTTTCACCAACCATGAAAAGTCTTTTCTTTGGGTGCTTTTTTGCAGGATGTTGTGAATGTGTTCATACACTGTGGAAAAAGGCACTGTCAGAGAGAAGAAGGAATGCTCCCTATCTTGCTTTGCTGGGCAATGAAACCACCCACCAGGTCTTTTGTGAGCAGGAAGCGAGCCTACTTTCCAAGCAATGAAGCATTCCCTGCTTCATCATTCAGAGTGAGCACACTATGAGGGCTTTGTTCACTCCCACTGATGTTATCATGCAGCTGTGATGTCATCATGCCCACTCTGTGATCCCTGATTGGCTGGGATCCTGCAGTGAGGGTGAAGAAGGAGGAAGATACCAAAGGTTCAGCAGATAGAAAGAACCTTGGGAAGGCAGAGTGGAATTTAATAGTACACATCCCAAAAACTGCCATCCTCACACCAGAAATATGTGGAAGCAACCATATTCCGGGCAGCCCTGGTTCTCACCTGAGCTAGATAGAAGGAATTGTTAACATCTTGTTCCATCCAGCTATCCACCATTCCATCACTGTGGGACCTGTTCAGATTCTATGCTAAGAACTTAGAAACAGTCTTATCTAGCTCAAGGGTTTCCATTAAAAAATATACAGGCTTGACTCACCATCAATAATTACACATTCAGATACTCCTTTAATCATGGATAATGTGTTCCTTGATTAACTAATATTGCCAAATATTGGTTAATGAATGCATACATCATTAAGAAGACGGAAAGCCTGTACTTGAAGTCTATTGGAAAGCAACTCAGCAGGTTGCAAAACAGCATCTTCAGCAATCAACCTTGACCTGAAGTTTGAGCGCTTATTAGTTGTCATGGCAATAAGAGCACTATGACGATAGGAAAGAGAAATTAGCTAGATTCCATTTAAAATTACTCTGGGAGAGGCTATGTTTGGGAGAAGATTTATATAGCAGGCAAAGATGGATAGGGCTTGCTTTCGTTATACCTCAATGTTTTGAAAAATCAGTCTGCATGATGAATGTGAGTTTCTTATTATCTAATATAGTTTTATCTAACTTTGTATTTGCCAGAAGAGTCACATGATGGATTGACTAACTCCTTTAAAAAGTACCTCATAGTGGTAAAAACACATCTAGCTCAGTGCTCTCTAGGATTTCAAATGGGGTCCTCTCCCAGCTCTACCTGGAGATGCTAGGGATTGAAGCTGGGACCTTCTGCATGCAAATCAGATGCTCTACTGTGGAGCCACTGACCTCCTTTGTAGCTAGGAGGGCCCAAGGCAGATGGTTTTAACACTGCTGGGATATTAGCCCCACTTCTCTGGAATAAGTCCCATTGAACTCAGTGGGACTTACTTCTGAGTAGGCATGGCTAGGATTCCATTGTGAGCCCTCTAAGGTCTGCCAGTCCAGGATCCACTGTGATTCTATATTATTAGTATACAACCCACCTTTCTAAGTCCCATGCACGTCAATGGGACTTCCTTGCTTCTGAGTAGGCAGGTAGCTGCATTATGCCTGCATGTGTTTACTCAGAAGTAAGTCTGAACCTAGTGAGACTTTACTACTCTGTAGTAAATGTGCTTAGGATCGCAGCTGTAACCATACAGCATGCTTACCCTGAGATAAGGTACACATGTGTTTTTATTGTTCCTAATCAATATGTTAACTTCAAGGCTCCCCATTCTGAAGCTTCTGATCTCCTGAATTGGGCTTGCTTACTCAGGTCCTGCAAATTTCCCCTTCTATAGTTCACCCACTAGGCTAGGGATTGGGAACTTGAGGCCCAGGCCAGAGCTTGGAAAAGTTACTTTCTTGAACTACAACTTCCATCAGCCCAATCCAAGCTCTGCCAGGGACTGAATGCAGCCCTTCAGGCCTCTCTTTCTCTCTTTGGCACTTGAATCTCTCCCTGGGCCACAGCTCCTCTCCCCAAGCCACACCCCTCACTGGCCCTACTTCGCACCCTGAATGTTTTTGCCTTGCTGGGATGTGTTCTTAAATTTTGATAATGCCTCTTGCTTGTCTGGATGGAGGTTCAAGAGGGATGTCTGAGAGTGTGTAGAAACTAGCCTACTGAGTAAAGTGACATTCCCATTTGTTGTCTCTGTCCACTTTTGTCTCTGGCCTTGCCCACCATATGCATGTGGCCCTTGGAAGATTGCCTAGAAAGGAATGTGGCCCTCAGGCTGAAAAAGGTTCCCTACTCCTGCACTAAACTTACACCAGCAACACAAGACTTCCTGGTATCCCTTGGATATGTGGGATATTTTCCTCTAGCCTTGCTTCTCACTGGCCATCATCTTACTGCCTATGTTCTAATTTCCTTTGAGCCATGTTGTCTATTCCTGCTTTTTAAGAAACAAAGGGTTCACATGAAGACACATTTCTTCTGTGCAAAAGCCCCTCTCCATAAAAAGATATTCTGCTCAAGGCTTCCTTTGAGCTAAGGCTCCATAGGGATTAACCTTCTAATCTGTTTCAGTGCCACGTTTGAGTCATGGAATATGGGAGGAAAGTTGCCTCTAAGCATGTGGAGAGTACACTTTCTCAATACTAAACAGCTGCAGCTAACACACACATTTACAATTAAGGATGTAGGTCTCCTTTTTTTAGCACACTCCTCTTTTAAGAATTAACTGAGCATTACCTCATTTTGTTTGTCAACATAATGTGCAATTGGAGATCCCAGTCCTTATCCAGAAAAATACAATACAATACAATATTTTGTGTTCTGAGAAGGCATGAAAGCCTATAAGTGTTGCAGGAGCTTGGGGTGTTCTAGTCCTAGTGGGGTTGCTCTGTGGTCTGTTGCGATTTGGTGATTTCCAAAGCTACAGTACCTATATCTGAAGAGGAGTATGATACGATTGCAGATTGTAGTGCTGACAACCTAGTGTCAAATAAAAGAAGAAGAAAAAACTCAGTCCAGCTGTTGTGTGTGTTTGAATATGTTGCAAAAATAACATCTGGTGACCTGATCTGACAGGTATTATGCACAAAGGCATGGAGCCTTACAGCCATTCTGCCTCCTGAAATAAAAGTCAAGACAATTGCCAGTACTGTATTAAAAAAAAAAAATCTAGGAAGGCTTAGGTAGTAATTTATGTCCCAAATGTAACTGGAGGGATAGTAATTCTGAGATGAAATAATATACATACATACCGTTCATCTCTTATTCCCACTAGGGAAGTAAAAATATTAGGGACAGTTTTATGGAACACCATAATAACTAGTCCACAGCATTCCTCGGTCCATCTGGTAGGCTTCAGATCATGTTGTTTTTATTTATTGGCAGTGTCAACAGTTGCTTAAATAGGGAGACTGTTAGCAAAGGTCTGATGGAAATTTGGCCTGAAGGTGGAGGCAAGATAGAGACAAGTTTGCACGGACTGGATGAGATAAGACTTTCACATTCATACACAGCCTTGTCCAGAAAATCCAGTGTTCCACATATTGGGTTGCTCCAAAATGCTTGTATGCATAGTGTTGGAAGTGCAATATGAGACATCATTTGGTGTGCATCTTTAGGGTTTATTCTGTTGTTGGTAAGTCAATTAGCCAAGGGAGGGTGGGCAGTAGTGTTGCATTGCAATCAGGGAAGGTGGTAAGATATTTAGGGAGCTAGCACCTGCTCTAATAGGATGCCTAGCAGTGAGGGGGTTTCTTGTGGATGTTTATTTGATGTAAATGTACTGCCTTCAAGTCGATTCCGACTTATGGCGACCCTATGGCTAACACTACCATAAACAACGCCTATCAAAAAGGGAAAACCTTTCTCTTTCTGCTCAAGCTGTTTACTGTTTTGTTCAGTTTGTTCTATAAAGTGTTACCAGGATTTTCTTGCAGGACTCAGTCTGCATTGTTCAAGTGCCTTTGTGCACACAATTGTCTGCACCGTGCTTCTATGAACAGTGATCTATTTAAAAAAATTCAGTGGGTCGCTCCAAAATGCTTGAGTACATAGTGATCTATTTTAAAACTTTTAACACTCAGAAATTTGGCAGAAAATAACTCAGAATTATACAACCAATGCCTACAGCAATGTATGGTTTAAAGGGCTAGTTCACAATTGTCTGCACCGTGCTTCTATGAACAGTGATCTATTTAAAAAAATTCAGTGGGTCGCTCCAAAATGCTTGAGTACATAGTGATCTATTTTAAAACTTTTAACACTCAGAAATTTGGCAGAAAATAACTCAGAATTATACAACCAATGCCTACAGCAATGTATGGTTTAAAGGGCTAGTTCACGTATATATGTTTACTTCATTAGTGTAATGTCAAGTGGCGATATAAATGTATGAATGGGCCAGCAGTTCTTTATGTAGATTAATGCAGTCCACACTAGGGATGGGATCCATTGGCTGGTGCAGCTTTGAAAGCATTCCATCAGCCTAACAGGCAGAATCGATTCAAGTTCATTCTTTGTTCGCTATCTGTTGCTTTTACCCCAAAGCTTTCCCCCCAAAGATATCAATTTTAATATCAATATTTTGAAAGGAAATATCAACATTTTGATAGGAAATATCAATGTTTTGAAAGTAAAGTGGCTTCACTTTCTCCTCCTCCTCCTCTGTGACTGAGGCTGATCACTTTTCATGTTAGCTAACAGAGACCGGCTGTTTTCCTTTTGGAAAGGAAAGGAGGAAAGCAGCTTTCATTGCCCCCTCATCCTCCACTATCCTGTCTGCCTATCAGTCCATTCATCCAATCATTGTGCTTCTATCCTCTCCTTCTGCCTGTCTGCCTGTCTGTCCCTCTATCCTCCCAGTCAGTCAGCCAGCCAGCCTTCTTCTCCCTCCCCTTCCCCTCCCTCCATTGCTGGTTCAGGCTGGCCTATATGCTGCCTTGGGTGTGCACCTCTGCTACCTATGCTGCAGCCACTTGCTGCTGCCAACCACTTGCTGTGCCTCCTCACTGCCAAATGCAGCTCATACACATGTGCACACACACTCGCATACACACTGTCACACACCGTGAGGGAGGGAATTAGCAAGCAAAGATGGACTGATCAGTTTCAGACACATTCTCCTTCCCTTCTGTTAGTAAGGTGCAGTTAGCAAAGAAAGCAGGCTGATCAGTTTAACTTATAGTCAATGTGGTAAAAATTAGGTGTCATAAAAAGCAGCAGAAGTTCGCAGATTTCAGGATCAGTCCACAAAGATAGTGGGCCTGCAGATTATCAGGGAGTCCAATGCCAATTCTGATTTCATCGAAATCCTTGCCCATCCCTGTTTCACACATTCATTTGCCATTCTTCAAGTGCACAACGATCAAAAGAAATGATGTGTGAACCCTACTGATTCCTAAAGGTTGATATGAACATTTCATATGGTCTGCGGTTTCCACTATAAAGTACTTCTTAATGATCCGCATGCCAGACAGTAACATTCAGATACTTGTCACATATGCCATTCTAAACATCTGGAACATCTGCAGGCATTAACTTCGTTGAAAGTAAGACTGATTTCATACCCGCACGTTCATTGCTTGATAGCTGCATCTTCAAGCTGGGTTAATAAGCATAAGGTTGCAATCCTGTGTAGATAACCCTTACTGAATGCAGCCACAGGTTCTTCTGACTAAACATGTGCTACACATCACTTAGGTGTATTTTTCCCATTTAAGCTGGGCAGTTCATAATGTAGACTTCAGTCAGACACCCATAATAATCCTTGATTTTCCTCCTTTTAATTTTCATGTTATCCTTTGATTTCTTGCCCATGTCATTCTTCAGACACCACTCTATAATATGCTTTGCTCTCTGTTTTAACTTCCAGAAGTGAGATTGAACACACATCTTCTGAACACCAACACTGTGTTTAGAGCATTTAGGACTCAATTTATATTCAAGTGTTTTGCTTTCTTTCTTTGGAGATTTGCATTGAAATATTGCTATATAATGATGACATTGTACTCATTTGGTAACTCGCTCATTTTTTTTTTAAAAAAAGCAGTCCCACCATGCTCATTTACCACAAGTTCATTTTTTAACTTCTTTCTCTCTCTCTCTCTCTCTCTCTCTCTCTCTCTTTTGCAATGTTAAGTTATTAAAGCAGGCAAACTCATTTCTCTTCTGCAGCAGAGAAACATGTTAATGCGAAGTTATACTTCATTTGGCTTAAAAGATAATAATGAACTCACTTTCAAAGCATTTTCATTTTTTTTAAAGTCATGGAACTTTTCCAGACTAACCATAACATCTTTGTCCTAAAAACTCATTAGGTATCCAAGGTACAAAAAAAAAAGGTATAAAGAAAGAAGAATTGTTTGGTCTAGCATTTTCTTCTGTGGCTGAAAAATGGATTGGTTATTCTCTATAGCAGATGGCATGGTGGGGCAGTGGCACTCACCTGACCTCCCGACAACTGCAGCGCTGCTGTTTCCCAGGAAGGAGAAGGGATGAGGTGGTGGGGAGGTTGGCATGGTATAAACACATTGGCAGGAGCACTGAATTGGATCCACTAGTGTGTTTGTACCACACTGAGCTCCCTGCTCCCTTGACCCTCTCCATCTCCTTCCCAGTAAGCGGCAGCAATTCAGCTGTCAGAAGGTCATGTGAACACTGCTGCCCCACTATGCCGTCTCCTACTTGTTATTCTATCAATGCTAAAATGTTATAGCACCTGATGTCTTTAATTTGCTTATTTGCTATTCTAGGTTTCCATTCTTCACACATTCCCTAGCGTCTGGGTGATCTGATCAGTGATCACAGTGATTTTAGCAATGCTATAAGATTTATTTTTGGTCTGTAATAAGAGTCTTTCCCAGATATGTCTAAAATAGTGTCAGAAAACGTAATTAGCATGCTTTTCTGAGTTATTTCCCACTACCTGACAGACTTAGGACAAAATCCTCCATGAATTTCCACAGAAGCCTGTTGCTTTTTTTTTAAGCTATTGCAGGACAAGAGATGATCATCATCATCATATTTTCTTGAGAAGATGCTGTAATATTGTCAGATACAAGTAATGCATTTAACAATTACAACTCAGCTGTATGAAACCCCTGTGGAATATTGAAAAGTCATAACTATATTCAGGGACTTAGAGAACCCCTTTGAGAAACATTCATAGTGTTTTCAAATCTCCATTTGCTTCCTGTGGAACTGTTTGGATATGTCACTGAAACAGGAGTCTCCAGTTTGGGCCTGAAGGTTCACTATTGATGGAAAATCACTGGCAATTCTAGTTCCAGGCCTCATAAACTTTATCCATCGCTTAAGGAGTTTCTTCAGGGGGGTTTACATGAATCCCAACAAGCACTTGAAGAAGGTGTGGAGGAGTTAGTGGGGTTGCCCCAACCATGGTCCTGGTCTCCCAATATCCCCCAACATTAGGGTCCTTCTCCACATGGTGGAGCTCTATGTCCACACACTGGTGCATGAGCAGAACTTCTTCTGCTAGAGTTTCAGGACAGAAATATTGAGGGAGTGTGACTGCAGCATGCAGACCTGGCTATAAAAAAACAATTGGGAGCTGAAAGTGAACTCCTGGCCAGTTGGATCCAGTTCCCCACCCCTGCCCTAGGACATACGTTGCTGGTAAGGAACAGACAATATCTATAGCACATAACCTCCATTAATAATTATTATTGACTATTTCTAGACCAGAGAGTGAGAGAGAGAGGTATGCTAAAAAGAATGGGGGGAAAGAGGTAGGAGCATGCCAATTTCAGCATGGGACTCCAGAAGACAGGGAAGAGGTTAACAGTTTACCTATCCAGTGCTTAAAGGAGCCCTTTCAGCTGTAAATTGGTAGCAAAGTTGTGGATACATGGGTATGGGTGTGTTTGCTGATGCTTACCCCAGGGGCCTGGGCCAGGAATTTTTCAGCAAGCCTTTCCCAACCTTTGGGTACTCAGATGTTGCTGGACTACAATTCCCATCATTCCTAACCATTGGCCATGCTGGCTGGCTGATGGGAGTTGTAGTCCAACATCAACTGGGAACCCAAAGATTGTGTGATTTTCAGCTCTTTGGGAGTCACAAGCTCTGCTCTGCAGTTGCTCTGAGTTAGGATCACAGCTAGGCAATAGAATTCCTTACCGCGGAGCTTCCTCATCTTGTGTCCTTGTGAAGAAGATGGTTTGTGATGCGTGTATGAAAAGAATCCAGCAGAGAGAGCCTGCATGGGCCAGAGCTTGCCTTCTTTTCTTGGAGTTGTGTATTACAGGAGAGCCTGGAAGAGGAGGATTAAGGCTGGGGCTTTCCCCACTTTTCTAGAAGGTGGGGTGAGTTTTACTCCACATTAGTTTCCTTTTATGAATGGGGTGGTTTCCTCCACATGAATCTGTTAAAATTTCCTTTCAGGATTAGAGTTGTGATTATAACTCAGGCAGGGTGTTTGTATGCTGGTTAGGGGTTTCCTAAATGGCATTGTTGTATTTGCCCAGGTATGTCTGGGCTGGTGCCAGGCATTCCTGGGCCCTTGGGCACCAGCCTGCCTGGGCGCGTGGCTCCTGCCTGTTCTACCTACCTTACTCTGGTCTCCTACTGCTGTGCACACTGCACACACAGGGCTACCATCAACCAAGATGGCGGTGGAGACTTCTCTAAGGGGCTGATGCCCCTGTTGCCATCTTGGTTGATGGCATGCATGCACAGTAGGCTATGTGTGCACGCACATGCCTGCCATCAACCAAGATGGCGGTAGGGGCATCAACCCCTTAAAGAAGCCTCCACCACCATCTTGGTTGATGGCAGCCCTGCACTCACAGTGCACACAGCAGCAAGACAGGAGAGAGAGGTAGTGTTACGCTGCAGCCAACTCAGAAGCAGTCAGAAGAAGCAGAGTTGGGACTTCCGGGAAGGGTGACTTAGCCTGTGCCTGCTTTTGAGACGGGTTCCTGCCTCAAAAGAAGCTTATTCAGATATATCAGTCAGTTTTTTCTTTTTTTTTTGACTGATTAAACTTCTCCCGGGTAGGGAGAAACGAAGAGATTAACCTCAAAGCCTATTTTTGTTGGGACGACCAGATCTCATTAATTTATGGGACGAGGTCCAGCCGACGGAGGTGGGACGGATTTTTAACAGCAAGCTCTATCTGATAAAGCGAACGTTCACCTTATCTTCTAAGAGAGAACGCATTAACAGGCAAGCACCCTTCTTTCTATATTTTTCTTTTACTTGACTTAAATTGTTGCTGTTTAAAAGAGATTTGCCAGATTGATCAGTTTTTGACATCTCACTGGGGAGCCGTAACTTCTCTCTGCTACGCACTAATTAATAGCTTATCTCTGTTTTTGTTGCAAAAAGCTGTCCTGGATTTGCATTCTAAAGATATACACAGAAGAGGGATTTCTATTCCAGATTTTTATTTTGAAAAATATTATACTGTTTTGAGACTACTCTCTTTTTGGTCTATTTTATTTTGACGAATCTGTTTCTTGACGATTGCCATTAATTGTTTCGATCCTGGGAACTGCATTTTGTTTACTTAACTATTGGAGAGATAAGGCTGTCTGCTCTGTTTATACTGTGATGTCACCAAGTTTGGAGTATTAACCCAATTGTTGCTGAAATAAGAAGTGGTTTTCCTATATTTTTCTTTTAAAATGGCAATTAAGAAAGTGGCTGAAAATCTGGAAATAACTATGTTTCAGAAAATAATGGATGAGATTGAGATAATGAAAATTGAATTGAGTAAAATGAAGCAGGAGATTAAAGATATAAGGGTCCCTGTGAGAGAGGTGACCCTGGAAGGGGTCCCTGTGAGAGAGGAGACCCCGGAGATTGGAACAGGGGTCCCTGTGAGAGAGGCGACCCTGGAGACTGGAATAGGGGTCCCTGTGAGAGAGGAGATCCCGGAGATTGGAACCAACGTGGAACAGGAACAAGATTTGGAGTCTATGGACTTTAGAAATAAAATCTATTGTTTGGAACTCAATGTTATCTCTGAAGAAATGAATGAAGATTCTAGAGATAAAGTTATCAATGGCATGGATAATCTTCTGGACTGGAATGATGTGATGGAGCCCAATATAGAGAAAATCTATGGAATTATCTGCAGCCATGTGACAATGGAAAAACTTTTAAGAGATGACCCAGTGTATTTTGAAAAAAAGAACAGAGATATGATTTTACAGCAGTATTTCAGCAACCTATTCAGAATGGATGGCAAGAAAATATTTGGGATAGAGGTAATCCCCATCAGACTCTTACTATATGACTATGGCTTTGACAGCAAGATTATTATGGAATACTGATAATGGAAGATTGGATATTGAAATTACTGGACTTAACAAGACTACTGAAGATGGAAGATGGAAAATGGAACTAATAGAGATAATAGAACAATGGCTACTGAAATTATTGAACCTAACAGATTCTGATGTGATGGATTAATTGAAATGTTTATTTTGACTATGGTTATGACAATAAGATTATCATAATTAGTAATGAGATGGATTAATCGATATGCTTATCTGGAAAAAAAAATTGATAGATATATTTCTTAAAGAATTGAAACCTCTCTTTGACTTTTTGTGGAAAGAATAAAGTAATGTTTATGAGATTTGATGATTAAGTAAGATAACTACTGGAGGAAAGTGATTTTATAATATGACTTAAGAGACAGGATTGTTATATATTATAGACTTATAACTGATTTGATCTTTGACAAATGGGAAGTCAATATTTTACTCTTTATTTTTTATTTTTTATTTTTGTTTTTTTTTTTCTTTTTTTCTTTTTGTTTAACTATTTTTGATTTTGTTTTTTGTCTTTGAATGTTTTATGATTTTGTCTTGTATGTTTTATGAAAATCTGAATAAAAATTATTGAAAAAAAAAAAAAAAAGAAGAAGCAGAGTTGGGGATTGTTGTGTCTGAACAGGAGCGTCCGGGAGGGGGGCAGCCTGCTCTTCAGCCATTTCCCACGAGTAACGTCCTTTCCGAGGAGCCGAGTGCACCGCCCCCAATTGAGGCAGAGAACTTGGAGGAGGAAGTTTCAGAGGCAGTGCCAACTCCTCCTTTCCCAAGCAGTTCCCATGAGGTTTCCAATGAGGCACCACCTCTTGACCTCGAGCCTGTTGCTCTGGAGCAGGTATCTTCGGATGAGCAAGTGGAGGCGCTGCCCCTGTCTCCTCATTCCCACCGCCGCGAGAAACGGACAGGGCAAAGACAGGAGTTACGAAGGAGTCAGAGATTACGTTTAAAAACATTTCCTATATAAGCCTGCTGCTCTCAGGGGGGGGTCACTGAGTCAACTTCCTCCACACGCTGCAGAGCATGTCTAAAGTATAGTTAGGGACTTTAGTGAGTTAGCCTAGGATTTCCTATGAAGCGCAATGCTTTTGATGTATCCATTACTCTAATAAAACAAGATTTACTTGCACACACGCTCCAGCCTCATTCTTTCGGCTCTGGGCTGGACAGGTAGGTGGAGTGATCAAATGGGCGGACAGCCTCCCTGCGATCTGCGGCAGGGGAGTGCTACTATCACCCGTATGAGGGGCCCTTTAAGGGCCCCTCTGGGCTGCAGGGGCCCTCAGCCAGGGCCCAACCTGGCCACCCTTTGGTGCTGGCCCTGTCTGACCCCAAGCCTTGATTGAATTATAGGTGGATTCTGTCTTTGTCAAGAGGAAATCCCACTTCCTGTAGGGCTGATTATATTGAAACACATTTAACAACAACAACAACAATCATCATCATAACAATAAAGAGTTTGACCAAGCCTTTTATTTTGTCAATTTCTGTACTGTTGCCGATAGAGAGTCAAGCACAGTTGACAGCAAGGCAGCCTGTCAATTTGTAAGGGGGAGCTTCCCATCATGCCTCACTGGTCTTGCCAACTTCTTGTCCAATATATGGAATCAAAGAATAGGCTGCTGTGCACTACCATGTTGTTGCTGCTAGAACTGTTTGTCCTTAATGGGAGGAGGTGGAAGAGATAGCTAGCAGCCCTTGGGACTCTGGCTGATGATAGGGCAGGACACATCTGCACTCCCTGGGAAGCTGCCCATATAGCTTATCCACATATTACTTGAATGGAGGACACTCATACATAGAAGGAGGGCTAGGACCATGCCATTAGTCTTGCCTTGATGTGGGGTGACATGCTAGCTGTGTCCCTGATGTTTGCGTACTGAGTGTATGCACCTGAAGAGCAAGACTTCTTCTGAGGCCCACACTAGAAGCATGGGACTAGCTTAGCTGCATGATGTCAAGGATGAGGCCAACCCTGTGACCTTTCTCTTCCTCCCACAAGAGTGCTCGCCATGTGAATGATGCACTGAAAGCACTAATGGGATTGCAGGAAGAACATGGAATCAGATCAGAGTGAAAAGGCTCCCACGCCACTGTCATAGTAATGTACAAATCCGGATTAAGAAGGAAATCAAATTATAATCCAACCCTATCTTAAGATGCCTCCAAACACCTGAAGAGTGGAAAGGGCAGGAGAATGTACTGAAGCCCCCCCCCTTCCCCAGTCATTTCCACTTCTGAACCAGCCTCACTTCTATTCTTGCAACCTGGCTGGGAGGTAGAAGGCTTCTGTACGTCCCTCCTACCCACCTCCTTTTTCTCTGGTAGAAACCTCCTACCCACATACTGCATACTGCCGTTGGGCTGCGACCTGTGTTCTCTGCCACTTGAATTTTGCTTTATTGAAAAATGGGGTATCAGCTGTCATAAGACATACACAGGGTCATCCCTATCATGAGTCACAGTGAGGCAGCTGCCTCTGTTAGCAGATAACTGGGAGAGGTGGTAATCAAGTGTTGGAAGACAGAACTGTAGATACTATGTGACCTGCCCAGTGCCCCCTAAGCTAGCCTGCCGTCTTGTCTGCCTGAACCTTTCGAAGACAGACACAGACAGATGGGTATGCTTTTCTTTAATAGATTTAACAGAAAATTTTGGTTCAGAGCACTTCATGAATCGGCTTACAGATTACACAGAATTCATCATCATCATCATCATTTATTACTGTCTGGCCATAGGCCTCAAACAGGTCATATACTTAATGAGGTGAATCATTTTAAAATTACAATTGGGATCTTAAATATTATTACTATAAAATAAATGGTACATTTTCTATCAGGTAAACATTTTTAAAATTCAATTAAAATCATTGTTATTATGACAATCAGTATAGCAGCATGTATTATCTAGACTGTAAGTCCTAGTTCCTCTATACGTTTCTTCCATAGTTTCTGCGCAAATAAAGCCACCCTGTATGTAATGCCTGGGTCCCTGTCTGAGAGAAGGAAGGAAATACGCGAGAGTAGGTCTACGGGTGCATGTGTCAGCGCCTCGTCCAGGAATTTTGACCGGGGGTGTTTGTATAGGGAGCATTCTAGCAAGTAGTGTGGAAGATCTTCCACCTCGGGAGCGTCACAGATGCACAGTCTTTGGGCACGGGGGGTCCCGTTATATCTGCCAGTCAAGTATGCCGAAGGCATTGATTGGAATCTCAAAGCTGTGAAGGTGTGATGAAGATTTACTGCTGTAAAAAAGTCTAAATAGTTTGCTTTGTTTTGATCTAATTTGAAAAGACTATACCATCGTGTGAAATTGGAATTTATTATAGTTAGCCTATCTACCCAAGCAGTATGCCAGAGAAGAACCTCCGTGAAGCTGGTTTTGTTAGAAGGGTCTTGTAGGGCTTTAGGGTCTATGTGGTAAAGTTGGCAAATTTTTGTTAGTTGGGCAGACCAGAATTTGTCCGACCATACACTTATTGAGCTGATTTTCAAAATTTGCCTTGGGGAAGATTGCTTATTCGCCTTCCAAAAATTTACCAGAGTTGAATGAATTTTTGCCCTAACTGATGAAATCCCTGTCTCGGCCCGAATTAGCGCCGCTGGGGTCGCTGATGGTAAAAGCAGACTTTTTTTAGAAATTTGTTTTGAACTATCTCTAATTGGTCAAGTAGAGGGTTTTCCCATCTCCAGATAGGTGCTCCATATTGCATCATAGGAATAACTTTGGTTTGAAATATTTTTAAAGCCGGGGAGACTAGGTTGCCACCTACTGAGCGATAGAAGTTCAGGATAGTTCCACTAGCTCTAAGTGCGGCCAGTTTAGTGCACTCTATATGCTTTCTCCAAGAAAGAGAATTGGAGAAATGGACACTGAGATATTTAAAAGTTCGACATTGCTCGATTGGGTGACCGTTAATTGACCATTTGTGCATTGGTGACCTTTTGCCAAATACCATGATTTTTGTTTTGGAGCAATTAATCTGTAGTTTTTCGGTGACACAATATGATGATAGCTTTACTAGGGCCCTTCTGAGTCCGTTGCGAGTTATTGACAATAAAACCATATCGTCTGCGTATAACATGAGGGATACTTTCCTTTGACCCAAAGAAGGGGGGAAAAGGTCCGTTCCCGAGACTGCCGATACAATATCATTTAAATAGAAGTTAAATAAGAATGGGGCCAAGGGACATCCCTGTTTGGCTCCTTTAGTTATTAAAAAAGAGTCTGTCAGGGAGCCTGTTGGGCCCACTCTGACTCTGGCGCTGGTGTTAGAGTATAATGATTTTATCAAGAATAGAAGACGTCTATCATTTTGGAATTTTTAAGTTTCTCCCATAGTCTTGGTCTATCTACTGAATCAAATGCAGCTGCTAGATCTACAAAGGCTACGTATAAACGTTTTGTCGGGCCTTGTATTGATTTTTTTGCTAGGAAGGAAAGAGTAGCACAGTGATCTATAGTGCTATAGCCTTTCCTAAATCCTGCTTGTTCGGGGCAGATTATCTGATTTTCCTCCTCCCACTCCTCTAGTTTCATCATAACAAATTTTGCGTACAGTTTAGCTCCAATATCTATCAGGCTTATAGGACGATAGTTATTCGGGTCTGAGCGTTCACCCTTTTTGTATATTGGGATGATTATACTTACATTCCAACCAGCTGGAAGAACGCCTGAGATGTTTATTTGTGTGAAAAGCTTGGCCAAGACAGGAGCCCACCAGTCTGGGAAGTTTTTATAAGTTTCTGGGGGTATCATGTCCTCACCAGGGGCCTTCCCTTGTTTGAGAGAAGAGATTAAGTCCCTAATTAAAAGTGGTGAGACTGTGGGCCAGTGAGGCATTGATGTCTCCTGCCATGGGAGGGGCAGGGGGTGCGATGTGATTTGTTGATTATTATGACCGACGTAGTGATCGAGCCATTGTATTGCTGTAATCTGACAAGGCTCTTGGGGTCGGTTTGTCCCTCTAGATATCAAATCCCAGAACTTACTCTCGTTTCTGTCCTTAACCGCTTGTGCAAGAGAGAGCCAAGCGGTTCTGGCAAATGAGTTCTTTTTCTGTGTTAACAACTGCTTATAACTTGATCTGAGTGACACTAAAGTTATCTGAGTAAAGTTTGTCGGATCTCGTAAAAAACCCCTTGCATATTTCATTAACTGTTTCCTGGCCTTTTTACAATCTCTGTCAAACCATGACTTGGCCCAATATCTGTGTGGCTCCTGTAAGTGTATCTTTATTAATTTTGGTCTTAGAGCTTGAGTTATGTTTTGATAGTGGGCCAAGGCTTCACCAGAATCATTTATAAGATTTTGTTTGAGGACTTGAAGTTGAGGACTTGTCAGGAGATGGTCAATAGAAGTGTGTACCTCTTGAGACCAGGGCTTTCTCCGTTCTGTTAGTAAGCACCCTTCCCTCACAAGCTTTTTGGGAGGAAGGCTGGGAGGGGGCGTTTTTAAAGACAGCAATAGGGGAAAGTGATCACTCTCTGGCCTGTTGTCTACTTTGAACCCAGTGACCTCTGAGTAAAGGGGCATCGAAATAAACATATAATCAATTACACTAGCCCCTCTACTGGTCATATATGTGTGTGTTCCATTAGAAGAGTCCTTTTCGGAGCCATGTGGACTATGGAGGGATGACAGTTTCAGGAACTCTGCTAGCCAACGTCCTTGCTTGTTGGTGAATGTGTCTTGCGATGACCTGATTTCTATGACTGGGGATGGAAAGGGATCAAAGTTCGAAGTGACTTCCGTCCATGTGCTTATTTGGCCTAGTCTGGCGTTAAAGTCCCCACAAAGAATGAAATGGGATTGTGGATGTTGTTTCCTTATTTCGCTCATTATGTCTGAAAGGTGTTCCCACGCTGATTCCATTCGAGCTATTTTAGGTGGAAAGTAGATGTTTATGCATATAAGTGAACCAAACTTCTCATCAAATAGTCTTACAGGTAAGGCATATTGTGAATCACCGCAAGGTAGTATCTCGGACTCCAGCAGTAAATCCACCGAGATTAATGTAGTAAGGCCCCCGCTTGCTCTCCCTTTGTTTTTGTTTTTTGTTGCAGGTATGTTAAAAACTCGGTAGCCTCGGAGAAATGGTGCATCTTCTGTGGGAAGCCATGTTTCTTGTAAACATATGATCTTAAATTTTTGTAGGTATAATGACCATTCAGCGTCATGGGATTTGTTGTTCCATCCCATGATGTTCCATGAAAGAATCTGAAAGTGTCAATTGATATTTGTTCCAGAGGTACTATCAAAACTAGTATTTGAACCCTCTTTCTGTTTCTTGGGCGACTTAAGGGGCGGCAAATTTGTTATCTCTTTATGCACATAGTTGGATGTCGGTGGAGATATTCTCTCTGATTGAACTAAGTTCCACTTATTTCCGGCTCCAGTGGTACTGGATAACGGAGAGGAAACATTTGGCATTGGGAGCTGAATATGTGCATTCACCAGGCGAAATTTCATGAGGTCCAGTCTGGCGAGAATTGCAATTCTTTCATTGAACGGAAGTGCAGCAAAAGCTTCCAGGAGTGATATTTCATCCTCACCGAGAGGTTCCTGTGACCAGTATAGAGTTTGGTTCAACTCTTGTGCGGGTGAAGTCCTCAAGGTATCCAAATCTGATGTAATCATTTTTGGAACCATGGATTGCTCTGCGTGGTCCAAGAAAGTTGAATTCTCTGGTGTTTTGGATCTCATGTTATATGTCGGGGATGATAGAGAATTGAAAGTCTTTTTAACAAGCAAAGGTTGAGGAGTTGCCTTATTTTCAAAGTAATGTTGAGCATAAACCCCCTGTCAAGCAAGTGAGAATCTTTCTTGCCAGAAATTTTTTGCCTTCCACAGTGTAGCAAACAAAATCACTGCCCTGGCATTAATTCCGTTGTAATATAGGTATTCGACCCTTTTTATATCTTTCATGTGGAAATCGAGTTGGTAACATTGTTATAAAAACATTAGGAGGTATTGTTTCCTTGCCGTTTGAAATTGCAAACCAGTTGGTTTAGGATAGTTGACAAGGACTATTTTATGTTGAATCCATCTCAGGTTCCATGTTTCTTGTTGGTATGCATGGTCATCAATTGGGTGGTCATTTGAGGACTGCGGGCTTGTTCTTAGATTATTCATCTCCTGAATGTCAATGTTGCCCTTTGTTAGAGTGGCTTTCTTTCTCTTGCCTGTTTTTCCTTTCGTATGTGATGTATTCTGATCCAGACTCTTGAATAACTTGTGAAAAATTATTTTGTTCCCTTTCACTGGTTTTATGTTTTTTATGTTCTTTGTTTTTTTCCTTTTTGGTGGGATTTTTGTTTTCATCTTTTTTCCTTTCAGTTGTTTTTTAGGAGCTGGTACTTTGTCTTCGGGAAGATGAACATTCTTTGAGCTAATTACTGGTTTTTGCTGATGAGGAGCCAGAAGTTTTAAATGAAATTCCACTAGATCTGTTAATAGGCGATTACACTCAGTAAGGAATACTCTTATCTGTCCTAACTCGACATTTAACTTAGACAGGCTTGAGGGGTGTAAGTACTGTTGATCGTGTCTTTGTGCTGTGTGTTCTATGAAGGTCATGTTGCCATAGTCTTCGACTGAAGGTAATACATTAGCAGTCTTTTCAATGGGAGTGTCCCCCTCGAGGGATTTATTACCTTGAGCAGATAATTTGGCATACTCCCAATCCTTTTGTTCAGCCATCTCCAGCTCTAACGCCAGGTTAGGAGTTGTTGGAGAGGCATCTTCCCATTCAATTTGATTTTTAGTGTCTATTGACCATTCATTTGGGCATAGGGAGATCCACCTCTCTGAGTGTTCCTTTTGGATGTTTAGAGTTGGCTGGAAGAATTGGGTTATTTTTTTGCTGACTCCCTTCCTCTTTATTATCCTTAACTACAAGAGTTATAGTAGAGGGCTGCGGCTGTTCTGTTCCCTGACCATTTTGAGATGTTTGTGCTGCTTTAAATGGTGAGCTTGCTTCAAGCACTTTTCGTGCCCTCCTTGTCAGTACCATTTGAGGTTTATTAGGTAGGTAAATAAGTAACTCTTCCGGAGTACGAAGTGTTCCCTTTGCTCTGATAAAGGAATTTTCTGGGCTCTGCTTCATTTGTTTCTACTGTTTTCAAACGAAGTATTGGCGACCAGGGGTTTAATCTGTTTTCCTGCTTGCTGTTATCTGCCGTTTAGCCGTTTAGCTGTTAACCTCCCTTTATTGATAGCATTCCTGCTGTACAGCTAGCTTTGAGGCAGTTTGGTCTTTGAAGTTTATGTTATTACAGCTTAATTTTGTTAGTTTTGCTGGTAAACGAGGGAACACAGATGAGAAAAGGCAACTCACCCTTCGCCGGAACCGGAACTGTCCTCAGGATTCAGCATCATTACTAGGAATAACTAGGCATAAATAAACTGCACTAAGACATTGTCGCAGGAATTAGACATGCCTCCTTACCAGATTTAAGTAAGGATGGGCAGGCTCCCAACTTATGCCAGGAAAGTGTCACTGTTGGGAGAGTGCACACACATGAGTGCTCCTCCTCAGCAGGACAGTAGGAACTCTTTGGGCCTGCCAGTGCTACAGCCTATGTGTCCAAGGTGAGGGCAGTAGGACTATTTTAGCAAGGTCCTCCTCCTCAGGAGGAGGGGTGAGTAGTGGCAACAGGGTGAGCGAGGAAGGGAAGGGAAGGTGGAGAGCCAACTTCCTGACTGGTCAGTTTTTCCTCAGTGGTAACTGGATCTACGGGGTGGACTGTCACTGTTAGTGGTGCAGGAACCTTCAAGCTCAACCGCCTCTGGAGGCACTTCACTAGTACCTTCCCCCAAATCCAAGCCAAACTCCTCCTTGTGGTCCTCATTGCTCCATGCTCATTTCATGGGGCTCATGACATGTCTTCTGGTGCAGTGGAGGATGCTGTCCCATAGCCAGTGTTGAACTAATATTCAGCTGCCAGTCCAGATGTCTTCTGTATGTGGAATGGCAGGAGTGACACCATCTTGCCTCAGGTAGCAAAATGCCTCAAGCCAGCCCTGTAAATACATTAAAATACACACAATTTTGGTGCAAGTGGATGTGCACTAGTTATGATATCTGCTGCAGGACTAATATAATGGTTGTAATTTTGTTTATGTAAATGTTTCATGTATTAATGAAGTACTTTTTGTTTTGCTATATTGAATTTTCTTGTTTTAAGTAGATATATTGTAAACCACCTGGGATCTTACTGGATCAAGGGAGATTTTACAATGAAATAAATAAATATACATCTGCTGTATTTGTGATTCTGATTCGGGTACTCAGTGCAAGAAATGAGGAGTGAACCAAAGATACGTATGAAAAAGATCTCCCTGAATTCTCTGGCTCCCAAATGAGACACCTACATATAAGAACCACTGTGTTTTAACACTGTCTACGGGAAGGTTTTGTGCTGTTAGTTTAATGTAAAGTAGCATAGAAAAAAATGGGAGAAATATTTGTGTTGATGCTGTTCCAGTGGTTAGGCATTTCAATATTCAACATCAGCACACAATTGAGATTATCCCAGAATATAATAGAGTATTTACTCACAGATGCCAAAACACATTAATACTAATGTTTACTTAGTTTTGCCAAGCTATATTCAGAATTTCAGAGGGTGCACTTAATTTCTAATTAAGAGTCTTTGTCCACAGTTTGACAAGTGAACTAAAATTAATTGGAGGGGGAAAGAGATGGGGTGAAGGAGGGAGAATCAAGGTTTTTTTAAGCAGCTTATTTCCATTTTGTTGAAATAATGGGGTTGCCATATTTTTAAAATGATTTTTTAATTTTACTTTTATGTTGGTATGTGTATTGCTCTTGTTACACTGGTTACTGTTATCCAAGGTTGTCCTGGATTTGGGATTTTCATTTGCAGGCAGTAGGATGGGGGTATAGGGAGAAACTGGGAAAACAGGAGTGATCTGGGATGGGCTGTGAAATTTTGACTACTTTGGCTTGTTCTGAAACACTTTTGCTTATTGACTAGTCTGTGTGTGCATGAGAGAGAGAGAGAAACTGTGTGTATTACATATATATCGACTATATGTTCTGGAAAGTTGTCTGCTATGCATTTGGACAGCTTACAATATCCTAACCAAATTTTGCACAATGGTTTGTGAGATCAAGGAGCAGGCTTCATCTATGTTTGGATACATTTGGATACCATTTGGAATCAAGATGGCGGACTGCAATTTTAAAAATTGATTTTAACTTAAACTTACATGATGGTTCATCAGATCAAGGAGCAGGTTTTCATCTCTGTTTGGATATTATTGGATGCCATTTTGAATCAAGATTGTGGATTGAAGCTTTTAAAACTGCACTGATTTTAACCACTGATTTCATAACTGCACTGATTTTTTGGTTTCCTAGCATTCCCGAGCAACCCTGGATATGAGGCTGCTAGTACTAAATGAAAGTGTTAATAATAAATTGAAGCGTTTTTCTGTCATTCCATTAGCCTTGTATTCACTGAAGACATTTCTAAGATTAGTGAAACATGAACAGTGAATGTTTTTTGTGAATGTTCTCCAACCCTTTGGGAGGATGATAAAACCAGCATGGGAAGGATGTATGTCATTGATTCCTCCATCTATGTGCTCTGGTAATGCACCGGATCATCCTTAGATATTGGATATTGGAGGTGCGGCTTTGTACCCAACATAATCGTTCTTTTGAGAATCAGTTCTCAGTTGGCAATTTGTGGCAATTTTCTTGGCAAGAAAGTCAGACGATTGACTCAGTCTTTTCCTGATCACTACCTACATGCTTTGTGTGTGTGTGTGTGCCTGGACACAGATGAAAGCTATTTAAAACGCCTGTGTGTGTGTCACAACTATTACTAAAATTCAGGGTTCCCCCCCATTGATTCTATTGTGCTGTCTTGCCCAAATATAATAATTCAGTGTATAAGGAAGATTGAAAACAAAAAACCCCACAAGCATAGTTTACATCCTCACTGAATAGGCCAACAATTTGTACCTAGGCAGTCTAGCTCAGTGTCCCATCTCCATTAGTGTCCAGCAGAGAAGGGCCACATATTTTATTTATTTATTTATTTGTTAGGAAATGCATACTCCATTCCTCCATTGGAGGAGGAGCAACAACAGTCAGGGAAACGTACAACAATCTAAAAAGCAGTCACCAAAATTACAAATATTCATTAAATACTAGAAAAAGGAGTAATATTGTCATGAAATGGAAGGACGGTCTGAATAATCTTTCAAAGATTCCCTGCCCCCCAAAAAACCCCTTGTTGTAGAAAGTGACTGCTAGCGACTGCTAGACTGGTTTAATAAGCTTAGCACGGCAGATTCTCTCTGTTTTGGAGGTTGGGCATCTGCATAAGTAAGGAGATGACCAAGTACAGAAGAATTTGTGCCATAGGACAACCACTGTCATTATGCAGAGAACAACCTCCCCTTTGTAGATCTTGGTGAACAAAAAAAAATCTAGACATGAGAATATTGTTTGCAAATTATTTCTTTGAGCTCTGAAAGGCAGGCAACAATGTGGAAAAAGAATGCATCTCTTTTTTTCCACTACAAGTGCTTTAAGTCTGGATAGTATTTCAAAATATCAGCCACCAAGATTTGCTGCTGCCACCATGATACACTATAGAAAATTTACTTTGGTTGCACCAATAGATATAGACTCTAGTAATTACTAATTCAACCAATCCTGGCTGATTCCCCTGGGAATGAGATAACAGAGTAATGTGTGAACCTAGAACATGGCACCTCATTAAAATACCAATGCTCTCAATTCAGGATAACCGTCAACTTTAGAATGTAACTGAACCCACTGCAATGTTGACATTATTAAACACAGGCACTTTGATTCCTTTTCCCCTCCTGCTTGAAACATCAAAGAGGAGAATTAAGCACTAAGACCCGCATGAATGTTTCATAGGTAATGTTAATCATCTTAAAAGTTAGCAAAGGAAAGTCTAGATTTCTCTGAGATTGTCAATCCAGACTAGAGATGTAAAGTTTCTGAAAATTTTGAAACCATAGGGGAAAAAATGTTCTTCCTGGTATTTTCCCAGGCAAGAAAAAGGAAATTTGTGGGAAAATTGAAAACTTTGTGATCCTTATTTTTTTTTTTTTGCACTCTTTACAGGTTGAAAGTCACTTTGTTACAGTGGAACATAAAATATATTATGTATAACTTGGCTTGCCCATAGAATTATCATGTATGATATATGAAAAGAACAGTTTAACCAGATAATAATAACAAATTTATTTATTTATTATTTAATTTATATCCTGCCCTTCTTCCCAGTAGGAGCCTAGGGCAGCAAACAAAAAACACTAAAAACACTTTAAAACATTATTTTAAAAAGACTTTAAAATACCATAAAATTTAAAAAAATAAAAAAAAATTAAAAAAAATCTTTAAAAACATATTTTTTAAAAAAAGGTTTAAAAACATATTAACAATCAAATCCAACACAGACAAAGACTGGGATAAGGTGTCAACTTAAAAGGCTTGTTTAAAGATAAAAGTCTTCAGTTGGCGCTGAAAAGATAACAGAGATGGGACCTGTCTAATATTTAAGGGGAGGAAATTCCAAAGGGTAGGTTCCCCTACACTAAAGGTCCATTTCCTATGTTGTGCGAAACAGACTTCTTGATAAGATGGTATCGGCAGGAGGCCCTCACCTGCAGAGTGCAGTGATCGACTGGGTATATAAGGGATAAAACGGTCTTTCGGGTATCCTGGTCCCAAGCTGTATAGGGTTTTGTACACCAAACCTAGAACCTTGAACTTGGCTTGGTAGGTAATAGGTAGCCAGTGCAATTCTTTCAGAAGCGGGGTGACATGTTGGTGATACCCTGCCCCAGTGAGCAGTCACCACCGCATTTTGCACCAGCTGCAGCTTCCAGACCAACCTCAAGGGTAGCCCCACACAGAGCACATTACAGTAATCCAGCCTGGAGGTTACCAGTACATGGACAAGAGTGGTCAGGCTATCCTGGTCCAGAAACAGCCACAGCTGTCTTACCAGCTGAAACTGGTAAAAGGCACTCCTAGCCACTGAGGTCACCTGGACCCCTAGTGACAAAGATGAATCTAGGAGCACCCCCAGACTATGGACCTGCTCTTTCAGAGGGAGTACAACCCCACCCAAAGCAGGCAACTAACCAATTATCCCAACCCTGAACCATCAACCCACAGCACCTCAGTCTTGCTAGGATTCAGGCTCAGTTTATTGGCCCTCGTCCAGCCAACCACCAAGTCCAGGCAGCGGTCTAGGGCTTGCTGCAGCCTCTCCCGATTCAGATGTTACAGAGAAATAGAGTTGGGTATAGTCAGCATACTGCTAAGCACCTCACCCCAAATCTCCTTATGACAGCTCCCAATGGCTTCATATAGATGTTAAACAGTATGGGGGACAAGATAGTACCCTGCAGCACCCTGCAGCACAACTGCCAGGGGGCTGAAAGACAATCATCCAATGCCATTCTCTGAAAATGATTGGAACCACTGTAAAACAGTGCCTCCAATACCCATCTCACCAAGTCCTCTCAGGATACCATGGTCAATGGTATCAAAAGCCACTGAGAGATCAAGTAAGAATAACAGGGTCGCACACCTCCTGTCCTTCTCCCAATAAAGGCCATCCATTAGGGTGACCAAGGCCAATGCAGTCGCATAACCAGGCCTGAACCCAGACTGGAATGGGTCAAGATAATCTGTTTCATCCAAGAGTACTTGCAATTATTGTGTCACAGCCCTCTCAATCACCTTCCCTAAGAAGGCGGTATTTGTGACTGGTCAGTAGTTGTCACAACCAATGGGTCCAAGGTGGGCTTTTTCAGGGGTGGTTGGATCACTGCCTCTCTTGGGGTGGCTGGAACCACCCCCTCCTGCAACAATGCATTGACATCACCCTGAATCCACTTGGTCAAACCCCCTTGGCAAGCTTTAATAAGCCAAGAAGGGCAAGGGTTGAGAGGACACGTTGCTGGCTGCATTGTCGCAAGCACCTTGTCCACATCATCAGGCCGCATCAACTGAAACTGTTCCCAAGAGGTTGCAGCAGACGTTGCACTGGACACCTCACTGGGGACTACAGCAGATGTGAATGAGGCATCAAGATTGCTATAGCGGCAAGCAACTTTACCCTCAAAGTGCCTTGCAAACAATTTACAGTGGGCCTCCCAAGGATCTAAAACTCCATTTCCTGGAGTTGATGTCAACTAGGGTGGCCAGATCTCCATTTTTTGGCCTGAGACTCCGGTTTTTGGGGGTCCCCTCCGGCTCTCTGGCTGACCCACCTTAATCTCTGGACTCTCCACTTCAATTAAGTTTCTAGCTGGTCTGGTTCCCAAGATATACACCAAAACATCAGCCACCCCCCAACTGTTAAATCTGTTTAATGGATCTGTTATAGCAGCTCCTAGCAGAGCTTGGAAAAGTTACTTTTTAAAAACTGCAACTCCCATCAGCCCCAGCCAGCATGGCCACTGGATTGCGCTGATGGGAGTTGTAGTTCAAAAAAGTAACTTTTCCAAGCTCTGCCTGTTTGTGGAATACCCTCCCTGGGGAGATGTGTCTGTTTCCCTCATTGTTAACATCCAGGAGGAAGTTACAACATTCCTATTAACCCAGGCATTTGATGGCTGAAAGAGACTGTTCCTGGTAACCTTGACATTATTAACTGTGAGGGCATGTGATTATTTTTTAAATGTTTTAAGTATTTTTTATCTTATTTTAATTATATTGTTTTATTGCTTGGCTTTTTGCCACCTGGGTTCCCTTGGGAGGATGGGTGGGATATACATTTAATAAATAAATAAAGCAACATATTGCCCAAGGAAAATGTATTATTCTTTTGAATTCTGATGAATATTTTCCCCAAGCTTTTATGCCCCCAAGCTGTATTTCAAACTACTTCAGGAGTATTGGAGGCAGAGACAGCGCTGTCTGCCATTGGCTAATAGTGTCCAAATTTGCCCAATAAGTGAAGGGGGTTTAAAAAACTACACTCTCTGGAGTTCACATTGAAAGGAACAGCTTAGTATGCATAGTATGGAGTATTATGAAGGTGAAATTTGGAGGGGAATGGGGCTCAGTTTGTTATAAACAGAAGATTTCCGAATCAGAGTTATTTCTGAAGCACCACAACACTCATTTGAACTTATTCTGTACTCCTGTGGGAATAACAATAACATTGTTCTGAAGACAAAGTAATTGCCCCAGTTGAACAACAGAAATTTAGGAAACAGGTTTCCACACCTGAATTTCCCCTGCCAGAGGCAGTTTCAGAAGACATCTATGTGATGGCTGTACTGTGTGAAGTGGCATGCTGGCTGGGGCTGATGGGAGTTGTAGTTCAAAAAAGTAACTTTTCCAAGCTCTGGCCATAAGGCTATGCTTGTTAACCATGGGCAGCTTCAATTTTACAATGCCATTTATAAAATGTAAAACAGCAACTGAAAACACAAGCCACATACCCACTTTAACATTTGCATTTCTTAACAAGGGATTTATATTTTAAGAGCTTGGTTTTTCTAATGCAGTCAATTGAGATCTTTTATTAGAAATTTCTCCCCCATCCATTTTGTGTGTGTGTGAGGATCTGAAAGACGATTGCAAGCCTGTCATTGACTTTACAAAAGGAACCTGCTTTGTCACATTTTTTTAAAAGAAAAATCAGTGAGAGATCATTACTGGAGGTACAAGGCTGGAATCAAGCCGTCTCTTGTCAGATCATTTTAAAACTTGTTTCACAGAGGCAAAGGACACTTTCTGCAGGCTTAATGGTACACTATGCAGGAATAAATAATTTAAGAAGAAATTTGGCACTCCATTCTGTAACTAGAAAGTAAAGTTTGAAATGCAGCTAATTTAGACATTAGAGAGATGACGGATTCATAAAATAATATTGAAACAGGGTGGGTGGAAATGTGTTATCTAGATAGTGAGTCTTTTCTGATGAAGCCCATAAAAAAGGCAGAGCCTATGGCGAGTTTTCTCATTATTATTCTTTTATTTCATATACCAACCCCCTTTGTTATATAAAGATGCTCATTGGGTTCAAGCAAAGATTATTATTTTCCACTTTTGATAGCCTCTATCTCCCTAACCTATTCCCTATTTTGTCCGGGCATAATGTGGTCAGGCCCTGTGCTTGGGTGAATTAGTGTAGCTTAGATTCCCTCCTAATGCTGTGTTTAAATGGAACTCACATAGGGGCCAGCAACTTTTGTAATGGGAGGAAACTGATCCATTGCCCCCTCTTTAACTAAAAGACATTAATTTTTAGATCTTGGTGGCAGATGGAACAAGCTGGGTTGTTATGAGGCCAGAAATATACTTCTAGGTTTGGGGTCTGCTGATTTACTTTTCTGCCTGAATTAACCCTCACAGTTTAGCAAAGCCTAGTTGTAGAAAGTTGCTCCAGAAAGCTTTCTTAGCAAAATGCCTGCCTCAGAATCTCACTTTCAGTGACTAGAGCCTTTGTGGGTTTCTTCTTTTAATTAATGATGATTTAGGGTGAAGCCAGTGTGGTATAGTGGTTAAAGCGCTGGACTACGACCTGGGAGACCAAAGTTTGAATCCCCACTCAGCCATGAAGCTCACTGGGTGACCTTGGGCTAGTCACTGCCTCTTATCCTCATAGGGAGGCAATGATAACCCCCCTCTGAATACCGCTTACCATGAAAACCCTATTCATAGGGTCACCATAAGTCGGGATCGACTTGAAGGCAGTCCATTTCCATTTTCTATGGTCTACTGGGAGGGCATCTATGGACAGAGACATATTTCTCTCTAAAGTTGGAGACAGAGTTCTGATATTGGAATGGAGATATGAAGTTGCATCCTACTCCCGAAGCCTCTGATGCGCTTGCCCAATGGATGTTGGGACTCTAACATTGATAGGGCCAAGTAAGAGGTGTGCCAGGGACAATTAGGGTGTGTCCCAGGGTGGACCAGGAAATGGCCAGGATCTAAACCAGGGGAAAATTTAAAGACACTTCTTTCCCTTCTCCTTCCCATTATTTCCAATGGGAAGGAAAATATAGTAGTAATAGCAGTAGTCACCATTATGACTGCTACTACGGCTCCTACTGCTACAATAATATGGAGTGGATGGAAGAACTCAAGATTGTCCCCCAGCCCTCATTTCTGCCCTGCCTGCTCAAGCCAAGGACGGCTTTGAATTTAGTGACTGGGCAGCCTTCATTCTCCCATGCTGATCTCACCTTATGATTGCAACCTGCACTGTTTTGATATATTTTTATTGTTCTGTATTGCATGTATTAAAATACCTATGTATTGTATTTCTTTGTCTTGGGTAGCTGCCTTGGACATTTTGGAAAGATAGGATATAAATATTTTAAATAAGTAACTAATCAATGAAATAAAAAACCAGAATCAGCTTGTTCCAGGGCTCTTCAGTTCACCAAGAAGGTGGTCCAGCTTGGGATGTGGCAGGGAGGACTTCTTTAGCGACTGCAGAATCAGAGTGGGCCTTGGAGACTGCACACTCCTACTAATGGTGTTAACATTCCTCTGCAAAGGTATTGACATTTTTATGTATTCACTTTGGTTTCAACTGAGGGCTGTTAGGTCTGCAGTGCTCTTGTAAGAAAGCCTGCAGCAGTGGACTTTCCTCCCCCCCCCAAAGCTGCATTAAATTGCACAACAGGTTTAATCAAACAGGAACTTTAGCCCTATTCAAGCGTTCAGATTACTCATGTGCAAACACTCACACAAGGGAAGGGGGTGCTGCCAGTTGGAAACATTTAACATAAAAAAAAACTATGGGGAAAGGCTTTATTAGCATGAACGGCTATATCTTAAAGCTCTGTTAAGGCTACCAGAGACACTGTATGGGAAAAAAGGTGGCTGTACCCACATGTACATGTGGCCGCCCATGTTTTTCTCTGTACGATTACCGAGGAACGGACTGCAGCTTATGATGTACAGTCTTTTCCTGGGAGTATTTAAAAGCCTTTATTTTTTTACCTCTCAGGCATGGAGCTTAAAATGTTAAAAGGAAGGAACTGGCAACCCTCAGGCCGCCACATCAGCACAGTATGGACCCATGCACAGTTTGGTTGTTGATCATGCAGCTTCATTTGCAGATCTGTGTCCTAATATGTGCATGTGTCTAAGGTGGAGGGATGGGAAGGTTGGCTCCAAAACGTGGAGCGAACAGGAATCCTCCTCACAGGTGGAGAAAGCATGCTGAGAAATTGGAAGGATGGTTTTGGCATGGCACTGATGGAAGCTGTGGGACATGGTCTCCTCTTTTGCAATGTTTATTCTGGAATTTGGAACCAACCAATGGTGCCCTGCTTTGGCTTCTTTAGCATGTGGGTTTTTACATAAGTTATCCATTAGCAAGGGGCCGGGGAACAGCCCTCCAGGCTTCCCTATCTGGCTCTTGGAGTTGTCCCTAGGCCACACCCTTCACTGACCCTGCTTTGCACCTGAAATTTTTGTTTGGCTGGAATATGTTCTTGAAGCCTGATAAGGCTTGCAGCTTGCCTGGATGGAGAGGAGTGTGTGTGGAGAAACTAGCCTTCTGTACAAAGGTAACATTTACATACATGGGTCTGCTCACTGGTCCCACCCACCACCAGCATGTAGTCCTCAGAAGGTTGCCCAGAAAGAAACACAGTGCTTCAAAAGGTTCCCCACCTCTGCATTAGAAGATAAAACTCCTGGAATTTCACTGGCAGTGGCGAAACTCCTAATAGTGATGGCAGAGAATTTGCAGAAAGCAACTTTACTGTCCAAGGTAAATGGCACCTGACTTTAATGTTCCTAATCCTGGGCTAGAAACTAGACAATAATAAATCAAACAACCTGCACTCTTGTATTGCGTAGGAACATAATTTGAGTCAAAGTCTTTTTCAAAGGCCGAAGTAGGATCCCAGCCTGCACCTTGAACTACAGCAATAGTTCAAATGGCTAATAATCAGACCAGTATTAACATAAAGGAAAATATGTTTTAAAAACCTCAGTATTTATAGAAACATCCAGATCAGCAGGGCTAAATGCACTCTTCAGCAAAACTTCAAAAATAATTTGGGCCGTCTTCATTCAGTAATCACATTGTGGTTATGATAGCTGAGTTAATTTTGTCCTTGGAAATGGCTTCCTCTTAGGGCCATTAGTTTTTCAGGTTGGAATGTGCTAGATTATGAAAGAAATTTAGGCTTGTCTAGTGAGGATTTCACTAATATGATAGAAAAGGGGTTACCTTTCACAAATGTGGGCCTTTCACAAACACTCCCCCCATGTGGATACAAGGCTTAGAAAAAAGTTCCCAATGGTGTATGCTTTAGGTGAATCTGTCATTTTCAGTTTCTCTCAGTTTCTCATTTTTCTGATCTTTAGTTCATTTCCATATCAGTTTGCAAATATTATTTTTTAAAATACTCTCATGAAAATTCATCAGCATTTTGATGCAAATTTCTCCTAATAAACACATTTTTGTATGCAATTTTTCTAAGATACAAATGATTGCAAAGCAATACCTCAAGGACTGCCTTTCCCCATATGAATCACCCCAGACCCTGCAGTTCTCATCTGAGAGACGTGCGGAGGGTGGTTATATAATAATGGGCCTTTTCCATAGTGGCCCCCGTCTGTGGAATGCTCTCTGTTGTGAGACGCACCTGGTGCCATCTTTGTCAGGTGTCAGACCTTTTTGTTTTCTCAGGCATTTGAAAATGAAGCCTCCTGTTAGCAGAGTGGGTAGTACTTGTCCATATTGCCAACATGTTATTGGGCCAAGTTCAAGGTGTTACTACTGGTGTATAAAGCCTTTAACAGCTTGGGATCAGTTTACTGGTGAGACCGCCTTGCCACATATGTGCCCACTCTAGCACTTTGCTCTTTGGAAGAGGCACTGTTACAGATGCCACATAATACACATACGGCATTTATAAGAAATTGTTTCTTTAGTGTGGCAGCACCTACTCTTTGGAACTCCCTGCCTATTGACATCAGGCAGGCACCTTTGCTGTATTCATTTTGGCTCCTGCTTAAAAGTTTTAATCTTTTAGTGGCTGTTTTAATTGTTTTAAATATATTTTAATTGTTTTGACTGTTTTATTGATAGTTTTAATGTTTTGTAAACTGCTTAGAGGTCTTTACATTAAAACAGTATATAGATGTTGTTAAATAAATAAATATTAATATATTGTTAGATGGATAAAATATGAATATATTGCTACATATTGCTAGATTGCTAGATGTTATGTATTTTGTATTGTTTGTTTTTTAATGTTTCTGGATTTAAATTGTTTTTATGTGGTGTATTTTATTATTGTCAAGTCACTTTGAGACACCTTCTTTGCATAAAGCAACTGATAAATGGAATAAATACTAATACTAATACTTTCCTTTAATATTATGTACTTTTGTATATTACTGTCACTAATATACATATTTTTACGCACACTTTACCCCAGTGTATACATTTTTGCAGATCTTCGAAAAGTTACTTTTTTGAACTACAACTCTCATCAGCCCCAGCCAGCATGGCCACTGGATTGGGCTGATGGGAGATGTAGTTCAGAAAAGTAACTTTTCCAAGCTCTTCATTTTTGTACACATTACTTGTGTAACAGCATTGTAAAATTCAGAGATGTGTGAATTTGAAAGGATGGCTACATTTTGGTTTGTGCATTGTTTCAGAAAGTGCAAAATAGGCAGTTTTGCCTTTAAATGTGAATAAAATTTCTCATCCATCCCTTCATTGGTACCAATGGAAGTTTATAAGGCTGCGTTCAGACATGGGGTTTATTGTGTTAGTTTTACTGATTATAATGGTAGCACTTTTGTCCCAATGTCTAACATTTCTTTCACACTGCAGTACCTGTTGCATGATAGAACTGTGGCTGTTTGATGTAGACCACATTCACACCATACATGTATTCCACTGTTATTCCACTTTAAACAGTCATGGCTTCCCCCAAGGAATCCTGGGAGCTGTAGTTTGTTAAGAATGCTAAGAGTTGTTAGAAGATTCCTATTCTCCTCACAGAGCTACAATTCTCAGAGTGGTTTAACAATCAACCCCTCTTCCCAGGGAAGTCTGGGAATTGCAGATCTATGAGGGAATAGCGGTGTCTTTGACAACTCTTAGCTCCCTTCACAAACCACCCTTCTCAGGATTCTTTGTGAGATGCCATGACTGTTTAAAGTGGAATAACAGTAAAATAAATGCATGGTGTGACTGTGGCCCAATGTACCACCATGTCACGCTAAATTTCATTCACACCAGTGGGTGTGGCGTCATACAATCATGAACGTCACTGCACATATCACTACTCCCCCATCCTTTCTGCCAATGCACACTTCTGTTCCTCCATGATTCCTCCATGAAACAGAAAGAACTGTATGCCATATACTGCCCCAAATTTCATCACTTTGCCCTCATGATTTTTTGGGTTAATGGCGTTGCAAACAGATTTTTTTCTGTAACCAGTTAACACAGAAATGAGCACTAAACTTCCAGGATATTCCATTGGATTTCCAGAAGTGGCTTTTATGTTGTGTGCAAGATAAAATGAAATGCAGAAATTATCAAGCAAGGAAATGTTGGGGAAATGGAACAAACTGCTGTCTGAATGCAGCCTAACTAACACTGATGACTGTACATGATGAGGTGATGTTGGGAGTGGGTGTTATACCTGGGAAGGGAAGGGATAGACCTCCTCTCGCTACATGCTATGATCCTAATAACAGCTCCTCCGGCCTGTAATTAATCTAAGAAAAACAAGAGTCATACCTGAATACTGTGCATTGATCATAATGTGTGTTTTGACCCTCAGTCACACTAAAGTCCCTTTGAAAATAATGGGCCATAAATTAGTCACAACTAACAGTTTATTGTGTTCAGTGGGCCTTCAGCTCAACTAATGTTCTCTGGATCTTCTATTGTTTTGTATCTAAAAATGAAAAGTTAACTTTTAATAAATATCTATATTTTAATGTTAAGAAATATTAATATTTGTTTCATAGAACAAGTGTTAACTGAAGATATGCTTTATTTTACTGACCGTAACATTTGTGAAGAATGTTACAAGAACCTATTAACATTCAACAATACCACTGTAGAGTCATTATTTAGTTCAGTGTTTTTTACAGCCCCACCGTTCCTCTAGTTCAGAGCACAGGGCAACTTACAACATAGCATGCAATATAAATAGTAATATACAATATAAAACAAAACAGGATAAAATCATGCACCTGTTATAAAAACAGCAGCACTAAGTCTAAACCCCAAGCTGTATCAATATCATCAAGCTCCAATGGCCTGGACAAATAAATGCAGTTTCACCTGTCGCCTAAATATAGCTGATATGGAGGTTTGTCGTATCTCAATTGGGAAAGAGTTCTATAAATGGAGTGCCATCACCAAGAATAGCTTGCCTGGCCAGCAGTACCATGAGCAGAGACTCTCTGGCAGATCTCAGGATGGCAGATATTGGGAAAGATCTTTTGTCAAGTATCGAGGCCCCAGGTCATTTCGGACTTTATAGACTAATGTCAACATCTTGAATCGGGCCCTGTAGTAATGGGTAATGATAGAGTTAAACATTGTCTCCAGTTGTTGTGTTAACCTGTTCTCCAATAAACAGCTTCTTGCTCTGGTCCTATGAAGTGAGTGACCTTGCCTTACGTTAAATAAGAACTTAATGGTCCCAATAGCTTACCAGCAGCCAGTGCAGTGCCTTCAGGCAGGGCTGGTACAAGACATGACTGTGTCCTTGGGCACCAGCCTGCCCCAGGCCCACAGCACCCTAGCTCAGCCCCCCCATACAGGCTGTGTGGGGCTGTTATGCCCACCAGCTCATCCTGCCTACCTCTCCTGTGAATGACTGCAATCAACCAAGATGGTGGCAAGGGTGTCAGCTCCTTAGGGAAGTCCCCATAGCCATCTTTGTTGATGGCACTCATGCACACACAGTGCACATGCCATTTACAGGGATGGGAGAGGTAGGTGGGGCATGTGTGCAGGCTTATTGAAGCCCACACTGACTATATTGGGGAGGTGGGGTGCCTGGAAGCTCCCTTTCCATGGCAGTGTCAGGACCTAATGCTGCCATGGATTGTGGAATGGGAGTGCTACCCTCCTACCCTAAGGGGCCCCCTCTGGGCTGCAGGGCCCTTGGCCAGGGCCCAACCTGGCCTCCATCTGGCACTGGCGCTGCTTTCAGGTATGGAGTGATAAGATCCTGTCTGGCTGCACCTGATAACAGCTGAATTACAGCATTCTACACCAGGTACAGCTGCTGGATCAACTTCAAAACTACAAGTTCCATGTAGATAGCACTGTGCAACCATATAATTCAAATTCTATATAAATATCTACGATAACACTATATTCCCAGTTTGGAAAGTAATAGAAAAATGGGCTCCTTCATGTGTTACTTCTGTGAAGGGGTATGACATAATGGCTGGGAAGGCGGGGGGAGGCACATAGCTGTTCCTGACCCCACCATCATGTGCTAGTCTTGCTCCTGATATTCATGCATTTAAAGAAGTCTGAAGTCAGCACTCAACAACACCCGAGAGTGGACAAGGCACAGAACCACTATGTAACACCCTTTCATGTGAGTAACTCATGAATGTACTAAATAGAAAACAAGTACTGTCCAAAGTTAAGACCCTTTTGTTCCCTTTGATTTCAGTTAGAGAGTTAACCATATGCTGAAACCATGCCAATTGAAATAATTTTGTTTGCATTAGGTGTGGCACACTTTGAGTTCAGCTATGAGCAATAAAAATGCCCAGTAACAGTGTTGCGATGCTACAAATACCATATTCATCGTATTTATTGTTACCTATGTGGTGACTTTATGCACACCTTGCAGGCCTAAATCTTTTGAAGCTAAATATTTGGAATATTTCTCCCCTCTAACTTGAAATGCAGTTTCATGACTTCTCTGAAGACTTAAAGTATGTTTTGCCTGGGTCTTCTGTAGCTCTTTGTGTATTTCAACAAAATAGTGATTGTCAGCTTTGGGGGGCACTGAAAAGTAATGCTTGTGGGTGTTAGCAGAGTCACTAAAATAAAACAGGTGAAGTCCACAGAGAAAAGAAAACTTGATAATATTTCTCTGAGGGAACTGAACCAGAACAGGGTATAAATGTGGAGAAATAAGCCGAGGGGTTTTGTCTTTCTTCTACGTTTCAGGCCTAGTTCATAGCAGGAAGATATTCAAAAGGTGAAAAACTTCCTCAGAACTACACAGCCACACAGAGAATGAGTTACCTCAGCAAGGATCATGCCACTCGGACTGGCTGCTAATACATCCACGCACAGTTGGTAGCTGACCAACTGTAAAGGGAATTAACACTAGACTACAAAATAAATGATCCCTGCTGTTGTACTTCCAACAGTGGGAACCTCCTAAAGTGTGGCTTGGATGTCTTGCCATCCCTGTGATCTTTTTGAAAAGAGTTTTTACATAAGTTATCCATTAGCAAGGGGGTGAGGAATAAACTTCCAGACCCCTCTATCTGGCTTGTGGAAGTCTTCCCCAGACCCCACTCCTCACTGGCCCTTCTTGGTACCTGAAATGTTTTCGTTTGGCTAGAATGTGTCCTTGAAGTGTAATAAAGTTTCTAGCTCACCTGGATGGAGAGAAGTGTGTGTAGAAGCTAGCCTACTGTGGAAAGGTAACATTTACATTCATTGCTCTGCCCACTTTTGCTTCTGGTCCCATCCATCACTGGCATGTGGTCGTCAGAAGGTTGCCCAGAAAGGAACAGAGTCCTTAAAAAGGTCCCCACCCCTGGATTAGAAGAGAAAACTCCTGGAGTTTCATTGGCAATGGTGAAACTCCTAATTGGGTGGCAGAGAAGTTGCAGAAAGCTGTTGTCTTTACTGTGCTAGATCAATGACATCTGATTTTAATGTTCCTAATCTTATTATTATTATTATTAATTTATTACATTTGTATACCGCCCCATAGCCAAAGCACTCTGGTCCGTTTACAACAATTAAAAACATTAAAAACAAATATACAAATTTAAAAACACATTTTTTAAAAAAACAATTTAAAAACCATTTAAAAAATCTTGGTCTAGAAACTGCAATAATAAGCAACCTGTTCTCTCTTATTGTTATCCTGTTGGGTAGCTGACCACCTGTAAATAAAATTAACCCCAGGCTACCAACTGAATGACCCCTGCTGGTGTACTTCCAACCATGGGACCCTCCAAAAGTGTGGTTGGGATGTCATGCACCCCTGTGATCTTCTAGCAACCATGTTCTGCCACACTCCTTCTTTCTTTGTCAAGAGGCCCGGTCTGACTGATCAAGACCTAGGCTGAACTGCTGAGAACAACCTCTTATCTTTGGCCTTATTCTGTTGTCTATTTTGTCCTCTCTTTCCCTTTATCTTCCTTATCTTATTTACACAGCCTCCATCTACTAAATACAGTACTGATGCACAATTGCATTTCAACTTCCTCATAAGTTTCTTTGTTAGGGATTAAGTTTTCTCCCTTTTGGCTGCAGATAGTATTCTTATCTCCAATGACTTCAAAGAACATGTCAAAAATGAGTACTGCAACACAAGAGGGAGATGCATGGTATGTAATCAAGGAAAGAACATGAGACAGGAGAAAACCTATTTAATGTAAGCTGGCTTTTTACTTTGTCTATTTTTAAGACTCTTTCAAAGCATGAAACCTACAACGCTGAGTCTTGAGGTGGAGAAAGCTCAGACTTTACCTTTATTTAATCCCTTTGCATCAGTCAGAGAATCTCAGTCTTCAGTTAAATCTCATAATCTCTGACTTCTTTCAATCTTCAGGTATAGATAAATGCAGAAATATGCTTAGTGATTTGCACTGCAGTCCTGCACAGCATCAGGCTGCAATGAGATTTAAGTGTGGCAGAAATCTCATTGGAGTGAAGGGTTTTTTTTTAAAAAAAATGGATGAAAGATGCACAGAAGGACGGCCTCTTTTGCCAAAAATGTTCGTTGTTGAACTGCTACAATACATGGCCAATGTTGTTTGTTTGTCATAATGGTATTTTTAATTAGAATAGAAGTTTGACTCTGAGGATAAGCATATATTTGTTGTGTAGAACGGCATGCTAGCAAGTCAATTAATTAAGTCCTTCCTCCAATGTACCTTGTGTACATATGCAGGATAAGAAGGAGAGGGTTAAGTCTAAAACAGTGGCTTAGAAGTATGAAACTTGGCACATTTTTATATTGCCCCATTCTGAATATTTTTATGTGGTTCCAAGTAAACTATGCCCCCTGGTGGGCATGAGAGTGCTAAATGCATGCTTCTGTCTTAATTTTTTGTACCATTCTAACCACCACATGCTTTTGTGGTGTAACTGTAAACAGGAGCTATGTGAGCTGCCACAAGCATGGTTGACATGAGGACCCTCTGAGGTGGGGTCCCAATCTACACCCCAAACCTCGTGGTTAACATATGGCTAGGAATGCAGAATCTGTGGTTGAGGGAGCTTGCAAGGAGCCTTCCGGGCCTGTGGAGGCTGCTGCAATCTTCACACTGCCCAGAAAGGACCACTTTCTCTCCCTCTCATCATCCAATGTTTTGTTCAGCACCACTTCCTATTCTCCTCAGCGCATGCACGTGCGCATGCACACACACACACACACACACACACACACACACACACACACACACAATGCCTTAGGAAGGAATATAGGAAGCTGCCTTGGTTCATCTAGCTAAGTGTTGCCTACACTAACTGGTGGTGACTCTCCAGGGTTTCAGACAGGACTCTCCTATCTGCAATTGGAGATCCCAGGGACTGAACCTGGGATTCTTTGCATGCAAAGTGTGTGCCAGTCCACTGAGCAATGGCCCATCAGGGAGTAAAACCTGCCATTTACTGTAGTCAATGTGGCTTTATTGTAATAAACAGATGGTGTCAAGAAAAAAAGAAAAAATACCTCTTACCAGGAAAACTCCATGACCAGAGTATGAACAGAGTATCCAAAATGCAACATGAGATAGTGCTGGAAGATGAGACCCCCAGGTCAGAAGGCACTTAATGAGCTACTCATTCTATGATTCTACTGGGGAAGAACAAAAGACAAGTATGAGTAGCGCTGTGAGTAATTACACAGCTGGGTCAAAGCCGAAAGGAAGCCCAGAGGCTGATGCGCACAGATGTGAAAGGAGAGTCCGGAGCTGTACGACGCACACAGTAGGAACATGGAATGTGAGAAGCATGAACCAGGAAAAGTTAGAAATCGTCAAGCAAGAAATGGAACGTATCAACATTACAATACTTGGTGTGAGTGAATTAAACTGGATGGGAATGGGACATTTTCAGTAAGGCAACTACAAAATATTTTATGCAGGAAATGAGAAATTAAGAAGTAACGGGGTTGCTTTAATAGTGAGAAGTGATGTAGCAAAAACAATAAACAATAATAACGCAAGGTCTGAGTGAGTGATATCAATGAGATTAAATGGGAAACCTGTTAACATAACCATCATCCAAGTCTACGCTCCAACAGCAAATGCAGAAGAAGAAGAATTGGAGAGATTTTATGCAGAAGTACAGGAAGAAATTGATCACACACCAAAACAAGACGTGCTGATAATCATGGGGGACTGGAATGCAAAAGTAGGGAACAGGGAAGAACTAGGAATTGTGGGGACATGGGGCTTAGGAAATAGAAATGAAGCAGGAGAATTCTGTGAAGCCAACAATTTGTTTCTTGCAAACACATTTTTTGAGCAACTGAAAAGGTGGACATCACCAAATGGTCAATATAGGAAACAAATTGATTATATAATTGGAAACAGAAGATGGAGAAGTTCAATACTTTCTGCAAAAACAAGACCAGGAGCAGACTGTGGTACAGATCATGAACTGGTCGTATCGAAAATCAGAGTAAAGCTAAAGAAGAACAACAAAGTAATCATAAAGCCAAAATACAATTTAAATAACATCCCAGAAGAATATAAAGGTCAAATAAGGAACAGATTTGAGGCTTTAAACTTAGTTCACAGAGAGCCAGAAGAACTATGGACTGAAGTCAGAGACGTTATCAGGGAAGAATGCAAAAAGATAATACCTCTAGTTAAAAAGAGAGAAAGACCTCAATGGATGACTGGTGAAACTCTCAAAATGGTTAAAGAGAGAAGGAAAGCAAAAGCAAGAGGAGATAGAAACACGGTCAGAACCCTTAATGCAGCCTTTCCCAACCAGTGTGCCTCCAGATGTTGTTGGACCACAATTCCCATCTTTCCTGACCATTGGCAATGCTGGCTGAGGCTGATGGGAGTTGTGGTCCAACAACATCTGGAGGCACACTGGTTGGGAAAGGCTGCCTTAATGCATCAATACAGCAACTAGTACATAGGGACAAAGAGAACTATTACAATAGTTATTGTATAGAAATAGAAGAGGACAACAAAAAGGGTAGAACAAGAGCCTTATTCCAAAAGATTAGAAAAATGAAAGGCAACCAAGGGTAGGGATGTTGTATAATCATCAGGGGAACACACTGACTGACTGAGATGAAATAAAAGGAAGATGGAAGCAATATACTGAAGAACTCTATAAAAGAGGTGCAAGGATGACAGATTCATTAATGGAGGAACCGTATGATGAAGAACCAGACATTTTAGAATGTGAGGTGAAAGCTGTTCTTAAAATACTCGGAAGAAACAAATAATCAGGAACAGATGGAATACCAATAGAGTTGCTACAAGCTACTGAAATTGAATCTGTCCAAATTTTGATAGAAATTTGTCAAGGTATATGGAAAAGTAAACATTGGACCACAGACTGGAAGTGTTCAATATATATACCAATTCCAAAGAAAGAGGATCCCAGGGAATGCAGTAATTATTGAACTATTGCCTTAATATCCCATGCAAGTAAAGTAATGCTCAAGATTCTACAACAAAGGCTCTTACCATGTATGGAGCGAGAAATGCCAGATGTCCAAGCTGGATTCAGAAAGGGAAGAGGCACCAGAGATCATATCGCAAACATACATTGGATAATGGAACAGACCAAGGGATTTCAGAAGAAAATCACCCTGTGCTTTATAGATTACAGCAAAGCCTTTGATTGTGTAGATCATGAAAAATTATGGAATGCTTTAAAAGAAATGGGGGTGCCACAGCATCTGATTTTCCTGATGCGCAACCTATACTCTGGACCAGAGGCTACTGTAAGGACAAAATATTGAGAAACTGATTGGTTCCCCATTGGAAAGGCTGTGAGACAGGGGTGTATTTTATCACCCTACTTGTTTAATCTATAGACAGAACATATCATACGAATGCTGATGAAAGTTGAAGAGGATAGCATAAAAGCAGGACTGCAACTGAACGTCAAAAAGACCAAAGTAATGACAACAGAAGATTTATGTAACTTTAAAGTTGACAATGAGGACATTGAACTTGTCAAGGATTATCAGTACCTTGGCACAGTCATTAACCAAAATGGAGACAATAGTCAAGAAATCAGAAGAAGGCTAGGACTGGGGAGGGCAGCTATGAGAGAACTAAAAAAGGTCCTCAAATGCAAAGATGTATCACTGAATACTAAAGTCAGGATCATTCAGACCATGGTATTCCCGATCTCTATGTGTGGATGTGAAAGTTGGACAGTGAAAAAAGCGTATAACAGAAAAATCAACTCATTTGAAATGTGGGGTTGGAGAAGAGCTTTGTGCATACCATGGACTGCAAAAAAGACAAATAATTGGGTGTTAGAACAGATTAAACCAGAACTATCATTAGAAGCTAAAATGATGAAACTGAGGTTATCATACTTTGGACACATAATGAGAAGACATGATTCAGTAGAAAAGACAATAATGTTGGGGAAATGGAAGGGAGTAGAAAAAGAGGAAGACCAAACAAGAGATGGGTTGATTCCATAAAGGAAGCCACAGACCTGAACTTACAAGATCTGAGCAGGGTAGTTTATGACAGAAGCGATTGGAGGTCGCTGATTCATAGGGTCGCCATAAGTCATAATCGACTTGAAGGCACATGACAACAACGTTATGCAGAGCTTTCTGGTTTCATCATCATACTGTGTTCCAGCGTGGTCTCCTTTCTACGCTGAGAAAGATTGTGTTGATACTAATATGGGGCTGGTTTGCATTATTTTAGGAGGCTTGTGTATGATCATAAAATGAGAAAGGATGAGAAATCCATCATGCACAACCTACTACTCAAAGGCAAGACTTTGTACACTTCAGAAAAGGTCCCTGCAAAGTGAACGATAGAGATGATGAATGCAAGGGTTCCATTTTCTTGCTACATTTCCTATGTCTGTGTAGGTTCCTTGATTTTTTCTATGGTACCAAATGTTTTAAAGGTGAACTCGACTGAAATCAAGCAGTAAGAACATAAGAACATAAGAACATAAGAAGAGCCTGCTGGATCAGGCCAGTGGCCCATCTAGTCCAGCATCCTGTTCTCACAGTGGCCAACCAGGTGCCTGGGGGAAGCCCGCAAGCAGGACCCGAGTGCAAGAACACTCTCCCCTCCTGAGGCTTCCGGCAACTGGTTTTCAGAAGCATGCTGCCTCTGACTAGGGTGGCAGAGCACAGCCATCATGGCTAGTAGCCATTGATAGCCCTGTCCTCCATGAATTTGTCTAATCTTCTTTTAAAGCCGTCCAAGCTGGTGGCCATTACTGCATCTTGTGGGAGCAAATTCCATAGTTTAACTATGCACTGAGTAAAGAAGTACTTCCTTTTGTCTGTCCTGAATCTTCCAACATTCAGCTTCTTTGAATGTCCACGAGTTCTAGTATTATGAGAGAGGGAGAAGAACTTTTCTCTATCCACTTTCTCAATGCCATCCATAATTTTATACACTTCTATCATGTCTCCTCTGACCCGCCTTTTCTCTAAACTAAAAAGCCCCAAATGCTGCAACCTTTCCTCGTAAGGGAGTCGCTCCATCCCCTTGATCATTCTGGTTGCCCTCTTCTGAACCTTTTCCAACTCTATAATATCCTTTTTGAGATGAGGCGACCAGAACTGTACATAGTATTCCAAATGCGGCCGCACCATAGATTTATACAATGGCATTATGATATCGGCTGTTTTATTTTCAATACCTTTCCTAATTATCGCTAGCATGGAATTTGCCTATTTCACAGCTGCCGCACACTGGGTCGACATTTTCATCGTGCTGTCCACTACAACCCCGAGGTCTCTCTCCTGGTCGGTCACCGCCAGTTCAGACCCCATGAGCGTATATGTGAAATTAAGATTGTTTGCTCCAATATGCATAATTTTACACTTGTTTATATTGAATTGCATTTGCCATTTTTCTGCCCATTCACTCAGTTTGGAGAGATCTTTTTGGAGCTCTTCGCAATCCCTTTTTGTTTTAACAACCCTGAACAATTTAGTGTCATCAGCAAACTTGGCCACTTCACTGCTCACTCCTAATTCTAGGTCATTAATGAACAAGTTGAAAAGTACAGGTCCCAATACCGATCCTTGAGGGACTCCACTTTCTACAGCCCTCCATTGGGAGAACTGTCCGTTTATTCCTACTCTCTGCTTTCTGCTTCTTAACCAATTTCTTACCCACAAGAGGACCTCTCCTCTTATTCCATGACTACTAAGCTTCCTCAGAAGCCTTTGGTGAGGTACCTTGTCAAACGCTTTTTGAAAGTCTAAGTACACTATGTCCACTGGATCACCTCTATCTATATGCTTGTTGACACTCTCAAAGAATTCTAATAGGTTACTGAGACAGGACTTTCCCTTGCAGAAGCCATGCTGGCTCTGCTTCAGCAAGGCTTGTTCTTCTATGTGCTTAGTTAATCTAGCTTTAATAATACTTTCTACCAGTTTTCCAGGGACAGAAGTTAAGCTAACTGGCCTGTAATTTCCGGGATCCCCTCTGGATCCCTTTTTGAAGATTGGTGTTACATTTGCCACTTTCCAGTCCTCAGGCACGGAGGAGGACCCAAGGGACAAGTTACATATTTTAGTTAGCAGATCAGCAATTTCACCTTTGAGTTCTTTGAGAACTCTCGGGTGGATGCCATCCGGGCCCGGTGATTTGTCAGTTTTTATATTGTCCATTAAGCTTAGAACTTCCTCTCTCGTTACCACTATTTGTCTCAGTTCCTCAGAATCCCTTCCTGCAAATGTTAGTTCAGGTTCAGGGATCTGCCCTATATCTTCCACTGTGAAGACAGATGCAAAGAATTCATTTAGCTTCTCTGCAATCTCCTTATCGTTCTTTAGTACACCTTTGACTCCCTTATCATCCAAGGGTCCAATTGTCTCCCTAGATGGTCTCCTGCTTTGAATGTATTTGTAGAATTTTTTGTTGTTGGTTTTTATGTTCTTAGCAATGTGCTCCTCAAATTCTTTTTTAGCATCCCTTATTGTCTTCTTGCATTTCTTTTGCCAGAGTTTGTGTTCTTTTTTATTTTCTTCATTCGGAGAAGACTTTCATTTTTTGAAGGAAGACTTTTTGCCTCTAAGAGCTTCCTTGACTTTGCTCGTTAACCATGCTGGCATCTTCTTGGCCCTGGCGGTATTTTGAAGTGCCTGGGTAGCTTCTTTGATAACTAGTAAATTGAACTAATGAAGAGGAAATTAGTGTTGAGGATGGGGCAATAAGAAGCTCTTTGGGAGAAGACTTTAGGATAGCTTTCAGTTCAAGAGTTTAACTAATTTTCATCTAACAGATCATGTAAAATGGGGTTGCTGAAAGCACAGCAGCTGCTCTGTAGAGCAGTTATAACATAACATGACAACTGCTCACTCATGAATGAATATCAGGGCTGGCCCTGCCATTAGGCAGGTGGCTGATTTTGGGAATCATGAAAGGGGGGGCAAAGTGTTAGTTATTTAATTTTCTATTTCTGTATTTTTACTGCTAGATGGGGGAGAGGTACTCGGGGAATTTCCTGTCTGAGTGCCAAGGTGTACCTTGACTTGGGGAGGGGGCATCATTTGCTACTGTGCCTCAGGGTAGTTCTCTGGGCAATTTGGGGAAATCATATGATGAGCAGCTCTTATAAGTTGCTTTTTATAGTATGAAAACATAAAGATGTAAGAACAAGAAGATCAAGAGAGCCCTGCTGGATCAACACAAAGGTCCATCTATTCCAACATCCTGTTCTTATAGTGGCCACCCAGAGGCCTATGGGAAACCCACTCAGTGGAAGCACTTCTGGTGGCCTCCAGTATGGAGACTGTAATGTGGGAAATTGCTAGAATCAGCTAGAAGGTTCACACTGTCGCATTGTATTGTTTCTGATGACAGACACCATCGCAATCACATAAGTTATATCTTCATGGATTGCTTTCAGAATTATGTGGCAGTCTTTTGGGAAACACACACACACGTACACACATCTCCTGAATATAGGGAAGAGCTTGCAAAAATGAGTGGCAGTCTAATTAGCAGTCCAGTTTGGTTTTCGGCTTTGAATAGGAAAAAGGAATATACATTTTTGAAAAGAAAAGACAGGAGGTGTGAAAAAATGTGTTGTATGTGTCTAGGTTGACAGCATCCAAAGAATAGCGACAGGATGCCTCTCTTTGTGTCGAGAGAAATCTAGATAGTAAACATTCTGTGCATATTACTTTTTCCCTTTTGTGTTTGTCATATCACTCCCCTTTCTTATGAACTTCATGACAATGGGATGATTTCCTCATTAGCTGCTACATCGGCTAGAAACAACAGCAGCTGGGTAAGGTGCCTGACCTCTTCCTCTCCTTGCATGAAGTCTCCTGCTTCTTCTAGGCATCATATTGATTTCCTCCACAAAATGGGAGATGTTATTGCCTACCTGGCAGCTTAAAGACTGAGCCACAAAGACAATTATGGGCCTTTTATGTCCTTTTCTGTGTATTATTTTCTTTATTCCACAATTCTACTATACCTAGTCACAAATGAACACATAGATCATATACACCAATGATGGGGAACTTGTAGTATTCCAGACATTGCTTCACCATAACTCCCATCATTCCTATCATTGGCCATGCTGGCCGAGGTGGATGGCAGAGCCCAACACTTTGTGGAAGGCCACAGATTCTCCACCCCTGATATACACAGTCCCAAGCACTCAAGAGAAGACCACCACACATGAACTGGTGATTAGAAGACCCTGGTACAGTATGCACAATAGCCAAGCACTCCTTAAGGCAGCCTTTCCCAACCAGTGTGCCTCCAGATGTTGTTGGACCACAACTCCCATGAGCCTCAGCCAGCACTGCCAATGGTCAGGAAGATGGGAGTTGTAGTCCAACAACATCTGGAGGCACACTGGTTGGGAAAGGCTGCCTTAAGGGGTAGGAAGGAATTCGTTTGGGTTGTTAATGCATACTTACCTAATTTGCACTTCCTGAATCAATCCATGAATCAAAATGCAGCCATCCTTTGAAATTTGCACTTCTCTGCATTTTGCTAGGCATTTCTCCAATCAAAAAGAAAAAAAAGTTCTCTGAAAAGGTATATTTTAGGGAAAGGGGCATATATTGGTAAAAATAACATACAAAAAGGCATTATATTATGGAAAGTTGCATGCAAAAATGTGTCTATTAGATAAAAAAAATAAGGAGAAAAGTGCACAAAAATGCATACAAATATTCATGTGGATGTTTAAGCCCCCCCCAACTGAACGTAAGACTGAGAAAATAAGAAAGTAGGAGAAGCCAAAATGTACAGATTTGTCCATCCCTGATCCTAGCTGGGCAGATTCTTCAAGCCTGAAAGCCAGAGGTTTCTACAGCAACCATAATATTTCTGAGTCTTCTGTTTGGCAGTCTGTATTTTCATTGGATATCTAGCTATGAATGTGGCTCTACACCACTGGGAAAGTTCTTCTTACACCTTAGCCATAAATTGGTCTCAGTGTTAGAGATGCTAACATAATTTGTTTCCCCATTGAAAAGAAACTTGTTTGTTTTTCTGCCTGTTTCATTTATTATTATAGTACATGCCTGCAATAATTGAAAGCCTCTACATGATGTTAGGCATTCAGAATCTCAGCACTTGGGAGATAACTAAAGCAAATGCAGTTCTCAATGTTATATTCTGCTCTAATGTCATACTTTCCCATGGCCAAGAAATGCTAGCCTGGATTAGGCTTTCCACATGAAAAGGTGGGGTTGTGTCTATAAGACAAGGCTTGACCTTCAATGGCTAGGGTCCAGGGGTGTGAATTGGCTCTGCGTGTACCCTGAGTAATAAGGCAAATCAGGTGGATTTGTGATAATCTTTCATGTTCTCAGGTTGGATTGTGCCATTATCAAGGCATGTTTGTTTATTTATTAAAAGCTGATTGTAAAAAAACCCCTTCTAAGTGATTTACAAAAGACAGACATGTTAAGGTAGTAGTGTCCAACCTTCTGAGCATTTCTGCTTGCTTTTTCCATAAAGTTAAATGCTTCCTCCCCCATTTCTTTTCAGAGAAAGGAAAGCAAATTGACTGGGGAAAACATCCAGAGCTTAAGAGAGAAGAGGATGGAGAAGGTAGAGGAGGGGTGGAGATATGAGGGATCTTTCATTTTGATGGACAGGTCCAGCCTTTAATCACAGTGAATTATTTCTTCAGGGCATTCCAATCACAGTGATTTGGGGGATGTATGTTGAAGTAAACTGTAAACTGATTCTGTTTCCTGACTCCAGAGCAGAGGGAGCTGTCTCAGCTGGTCCAGAGGATATACAAGCAAGCCAGCTGTCAGAGAACGAGCAAACAGAGTGAGTGAACAAGGAGAGCTAACAATAGTTTCTCAGCAGAGGTGTAGGGAGGAAGAAACAAAAGGCAAAGAGGAGGACAGGACAAAATACAGGCCATTCCAATACAAGTAGAAAAAAAGAAACAAAAGTTCATAGTAATTATGGATGGAAAGGAAACTCCAGTGGTGATGACCTGCAAGGTGTGTGCAATGTTTGTTTTCTTGTCTGAAGACGAAGAATTCTTAGGCAGAACACTAGAACAACAGCAGCAAACAGAAGTACCGGAGGTGGAAGAACAACATGTTGAAGCAGAAAAGGAAAGTGTTGAGAAGAGAAACAACCAAGTAGTGGAAACTGTGTGGAAAAGGGTGACTGTTAGGAGCAGAAGAGCTAGAAGACAGGCTGCACCAGTGGAACTATGGAACTGATTTCAGGCACTTGAGGATGAGACTGGACAACAGCCTGCCAAGGAAGAATTACAGGAGGCCCTACGCAACGAGTGAGAGGCTGGAGCTTAGTCAAGCAATGAAGCCACACCCCACAACAAGAAGAGAAGAGTAGTAGTTGTGGGAGACTCCCTAGAGCATGGGATTGAAACCCCAAAATGCCGAGAAGACCAATGGATTCAGCAGGCATGCGGTATCCCTGGGGGACGGATTAGAGATGCGAGGAAAGGGTTGCCATCACTCATAAAGCCCACTGACAGATATCCCTTTCTTCTCTTCTATGAATGAATTATACTGCCAAGCGGACCTATGAAAAAATCATGGCAGATTTTAAAGCTCTGAGGAGGAAACACAAGGACTTTGGGGCCCAGATAGTTTTCCCATCCTTCCTTCCAGTACTTAAAAAAGGAGTAGAAAGGGAAAGAAAAATACTCTGGGTGAATGACTGGCTATGAAGATGGTGCAGATGTGAGAGATTTGGATTCTGGGGCCACAGGCTACTCTTCTTCGAAGATGGGCTACTGGCAAGTGATGGGTTGCACCTCGCAAGGACTGAGAAGAATGTGTTTCACCATAGCATGGAGAACTTCATCAGGAAGGCTTTAAACTGAATCTTACAGGGGAAGGAGACATAAACTTGGAGGTAAAGATTAATGAAGTCTTATGCACACCTTAATGTGGCGAGGGGGTTTGAGAGCTTTGAAGAAGCTGAGAGCAATGCCATCAGGAGTCTAGACCAAGTGGCTAGACTCCTAGCAGGGACACCCAAGGCAGAATGGTCAAAACTGATATATCAGACTAAGATGCATCCAAACTCAGAGGAAGACAATAGTAAACCACCTCTGAATACCTCTTACCATGAAAACCCTATGAACAGAGAGAACGACTTTAATGGGGCCTAATAATAGTCTTCATAAAAATGTAGGAGGGAAGCCAGGTTGTAAATCACATGGTCTTTGATGTCTGTATACTAATGCCCAGAGTATGGGAAACAAACAGGATGAACCTGAACTCTTAATACAGGAGGGTAAATATGACTTCATAGATATAACTGAAACTTGGTGGGATGACTCCCATGACTGGAATAAAGCAATTGAAGGATATAACCTGTTCAAAAAGAACAGAAGAAATAGAAAGGGAGGCAGAGTCACACTATATGTTAAAAATATATATCCCTGCACAGAAATACAGGGGGATGAGCCTGGTAGCCCCACCGAGAGTATCTGGATTAAGATAAATGGGGCAAGGAATAAAAGGAACATCTTGGTTGGAGTCTACTACCAACCACCCAATCAAGGAGAAGACGAGGATGGAACTTTTGAAAACAAATTGCCAGTGTTTCAAGAAGGCATGATGTAGTAGTAATGGGGGACATCAATTACCCTGATATCTGTTGGGAGACAAATTCTGCCAAACACAGCCCCTCCAAGAAATTCCTGACTTGTGTTGAAAATAACTTTCTTCTACAGAAAGTGGAGGAAGGAACTAGTGGATCAGCTATCTTTGACTTGATTCTAACCAATAGAGATGACTTAGTGGATGAAGTGGCAATTACGGGAACTCTGGGGGAAAGTTACCATGTCATACTTGAATTCTTGATTTTAAAGGAAGCAAAAACTGAGAGTAGCCATACACATACCATGGACTACAGGAAAGCTGATTTTAATAAACTCAGAACAATGATAAGTAAGGTTCCATGGCAAGGAACTCTAACGAGAAAAGGAATCCAAGATGGGTGGGAGTTTCTAAAAAAGGAAATTCTAAAAGTGCAATTGCAAACCACTTCAACAAGGAAAAAAGGGGAAGTCAGCAGAAGAAGCCCATGTGGCTTCACAAAAAGTTTAAAGACGACCAAAAAGCAAAACAGGTCACATATAGGAAGTGGAAGGAAGGCCAGACCGCAATGGAAGAATACAGTCAAGTAGCACAGAATTGTAGGGATGGCGTCAGGAAGGCTACAGATGAGAATGAGCTGAGGCTAGCAAGGGATACTAAAAGCAACAAAAAAGCTTTTTTCAGGAACATGCATAGTAAAAGATAGAGAAAAGAAATGGTGTTACAGCTACTCAATGAGGATGGCAAAATGATAACAGATGACAAAGAAAAGATAGAAGTGTCCAATTCCTACTTTGGCTTCTCCCAAAAAATGGTCTATGATGCTTCTGAAGTTGATGGGGCAGGATTGGAGCTTGAGATTGATAGAAAAATGATCAAGGGATACCTAATTACTTTGAATGACTTCAAATCTGCAGGGCCCGATGAACTGCATCCCAGAGTATTGAAGAAACTGGCTGAAGAACTCTTGGAACCACAGTCTATTATCTTTGCAAAATCGTGAAGGATAGGTGAAGTGCTGACTGACTGAAAGAGGGCTAATGTTGTCCCTATCTTCAAAAAGGAAGAACCTGGGAACTACAGACCACTGAACCTGACATTAATCCCTGGGAAAATTCTGGAGCAGATTATAAAGCTGTCATTATATAAGCATCTTGAAAACAATGTAGTGATTACTAGAAGCCAACATGGATTTGTCAAGAACAAATCCTGCCAGACAAGTCTTATATCATTTTTTGATTGGGAAACCTCCCTGACAGAGTGTGGAAATGCTGTGGACATAATATATCTCACCTTTAGCAAAGCTTTTGACAAAGTGCCACATGATATTTTCATTGGCAAGCTAGCCAAATGTGGGCTGGATGGAACAACTATCAGGTGGATCAACTATCAGGTGGAACTACAATTGGTTACAGAATCGTACTAGTTTGGTTCCTTCTCAAACTAGGGAAAGGTAATTAGTGGGGTACCGCAGGGCTTAGCCCTGGGCCTAGAGCTCTTCAACATTGTTATTAATCACTTGGATGAGGAGATGTAGGGAATGCTTATCAAATCTGCAGATGATACAAAATTGGGAGGAATAGCTAATACCCTGGAGGACAAAAACAAAATTCAAAGTGATCTTGATAGGCTGGAGTGATGGAGAATTTTCTCCTATGGGATCTTTTGCTGGGGGTCCTTGAAGAAATTTTAAGACACAGGCTTGAAGCAAAAAGGCAGGCCTTTATTTTTTACAAGCATATGCAGGGTCAGTCTACCTGAGACATCCAGGAGAGAGTGCAATAGGGCACTGTGTGCAAGCTCTTTTAAGCAGTACAGATACAGCATGTGACATTAGTTCACCAATCCCATAAGTTCCTTTCCACATAACATCACAGTTCCTCCTTCCTGCAATCATTCCAAACCAATCAGAAAACATTAGGTAACATACTTCTTATTCCAATTTTCTGTCTGTCTTACTAATATCACAATTGTTCTGCTGTCCACCTTGACTAATGCTCTTTTAAGACAGTTGAAACCAGTTACTATTGTGAATGTGCCTTCAAGCAAACCCGGTACATCCATTGTTTCATATGGGTCAGGCTGACTCAGGTACACCTGCTTGGGTTTTACCTCAACTCAGGGTAACTGAAATCTCATGAGCACCACAGGTTTTAATACCTATAGGGGTCTTATATATTCTTAGAAATCCCACTCCTAGCTTATAAAATGCACTACTTATGAGAGAGGATTACGTTTAAAACACTGAGCTACATTTTAAGACCACACAGACTAGGGAAAAGACTAGGTGACTCTGGCTAACTAGTATCTCTCAGCCTCAGAGAAATAGAAGAGGCAGGCCACCTCAGAGTACCTTTTTCCTCAATGAAAACACACTTATACAGTTGTATTACAATTTAGCATATTTGGTTATTTTAGAAATCATGGTTAAATCTCAACATCTCTCTCATTAAAACTGATTCTTGTTACAGGATTTTCACCCTAGTTGGCGTCCTTGCTCTACACAAGAAACCATTTCCCAAGATCAAAACAAAAGGATATATCAATCATAGCTACACATGTTAAATGCTGATTGGGTTTAAACAATACACCAATTAATATATGTCAGTCATGCATCAGCCAAGGTTTGGCAATAAAACAAGAGTTCAAACTGAGTTGACTTTGCCTGCTTCCATAGGCCCTTACTCACAGGTCTGATTCTAAGGCCTATGGATTTTTAGGGTTCTCTGTGAGACTGGATCTTAGGGTCTCAACAGGTCTGCAGGTCTATGATTATTCCTTGTGATTTAAAAACATATACCTTCTAATATTTATGATTATATGTGTGGATATATAACATTCTCCATTAGGAGCACTTGGCTGAAAACAACAGAATGAAATTTAACAGGGATAACTGCAAAGTTCTACACCTAGGAAAAAGAAACCAAGTGCACAGTGATAAGATACTTGGCTCAGCAATACTGCATGAGAGAATGATTTTGAAATTGCTGTTATCACAAGCTGGATATGGGCCAACACTGCAATGTGGCTACCAAAAAACCCCAAATACGATTCCAGGCTGCATTAACAGAAGGATAGTTTCCAAATCACGTGAAGTATTGGTTCCCCTCTATTCAGCACTGGTTAGGCCTCATCTTGAGTACTGTGTCCTGTTCTGGACACCACACTTTAAGAAGGATGCAGATAAACTGGAACAGTTTCAGAGGAGGGCAACTGGGGGACTGGAAACAAAGCTCTATGAGGAGAGAAGAAAAGAACTGGGCATGTTTAGCCTTGAAAAGAGAAGGCTGAGGGAAGATATGATAGCATTCTTCAAGTACTTGAAAGGTTGTCACACCGAGGAAAGCTTTTGACAAAGTGCCTCATGATATTCTGATTAGCACACTAGCTAAATGTGGGCTAAATGGAACAACTATCAGATGGATCCACAGTTGGCTAAAGAATTGTACTCAAAGAGTGCTTATTAATGGTTCCTTCTCAAAGTAAGGGGAGGTAATGAGTGGGGTAACAGAGGGCTCAGTCCTGGGCCTAGTGCTGTTCAACATTTTTATTAATGACTTGGATGAAGAGGTGTAGGGAATGCTTATCAAATTTGCAAATAATACAAAATTGGGAGGATAGCAGGGATAGTGATATTGAGATTGAGCTTAGGGCTGAAAACAACAGAATGAGATTTTGTAGGGAGACGTACAAAGTTCTATACCCAGGAAAAAGAAACCAAATGCACGGTTACAAGATGGGGGATACTTGACTCAACAATACTACATGAAAGAAGGATCTTGGAATTGTTGTTGATCACAAGCTGAATATGAGCCAACAGTGCAGTGTGATTGCAAAAAAGGCAAATGCTAATTTAGGCTGCATTAACAGAAGTACAGTTTCCAAATCGCATGAAATACTAGTTCCCCTCTGTTTGGTACTGGTTAGGCCTTATCTGGAGTACTGCATCCAGTTCTGGACACGACACTTTAATAAGGATTCAGACAAACTGGAACAGGTTCAGAGGAGGGCAGCAAGGATATGGACTGAAACCAAAGTCCTTTGAGGAGAGACTGAAAGAACTGGGCATTTTTAACCTTGAGAAGAGAAGACTTAGGGGAGATATGATAGCACTCTTCAAGTACTTGAAAGGTTGTCACATAGAGGAGGGCCAGAATCTCTTTTTGATCATCCCAGAGTGCAGAACACGGAATAATGGGCTCAAGTTACAGGAAGCCAGATTTTGGCTGAACATCAGGAAAAAGTTCCTAACTGTTAAAGCAGTGCAACAATGGAACCAATTACCTAGGGAGGTGGTAGGCTCTGCAACACTGGAGGCATTCAAGTGGCACCTGGACAGCCACTTGTCAGGTATTAATTTGGATTACTGCATTGAGCAAAGGGTTGGACTTGATAGCCTTACAGACCCTTTCCAACTCTACTATTCTATGACTCTATGATAAACACATGGGTCATCACCTTCCTGGAACCAGGAGCAGAGTTTAAGTGGTGAAGATATGCTATTGTGATGGGCTGCTTCTTTCCCAAACCTTCTTTTCCTAACAAATGGTTACAAACCATTGCACTCTCTCTTTTTCTCTCTGAGTAGCTTTTCCAGGGTTTTTTTTTTATCTTGATGGAAAAATCGCATAACACTTTAGCCACTGGAACTGTTTGTCTGATATAATTCTTTAAGAATTGGTGCCTGAGTTTGGTTTCGCCCCTTTCTTCCTTTCCTCCTTACCCTTGTGTGTCATATTTTTTAGATTGTAAACCTGCAGGCAGGGACTGTCTTGTTTTAATCGATTTTACATAAGTCACTGTGGGATCTTTTTTGGGTTGAAGAGTGAGATACAAAAGCTCTAAATGATTTTAAAAATATTATTCACAGGGATAGCAATGCATAGCATCCTCCCAAGGCATACCTCAGAGGCAGAGCATATACCTTGTACTCAGAAGGTCCCAGGTTCAAATCCCTGGCAATTCTAGTTAAAATGGACCCTGTAAAATGTTATGTGAAAAAACCCTTGCCTGCAATCCTGGAGTGCCACAGATAGTCTGACCTGGTATAAGGCAGCTTCCTGGTTTCCCTTCCAATATACAGTAACACTTCAGTTAATGAATCTTCCAGGAATGAAGCTCCTTTTAACAAAGGGGTTTTTTTTAGGTGAAACTGACTAGCTTTGCTTTGCTATGGATAAACTTTCAAGCCTGTGCCTTTGCTTTAAGGTGAAACTGACCTGCCTGTGGTTTTGCTTTGCTATCAATAAACTGACAAGCCTATGCCTTTGCTTTAAGGTGAAACTGACTAGCATGTGTCTTGGCTTTGCTATGGATAAACTTTCAAGGCTGTACCTTTGCTTTAAGGTGAAACTGACCAGCCTGTGTCTTTGCTGTCAGTAAATAGATTAGCCTGTGCCTTTGTTCTGCTAGGGTGAAACTGATCAGCCTATGCCTTTGCTTTGTATGAAGGAGATCTCTTGCTTTCTCCCAGGGCTGGAGAGGGAAGGATCCAATATGATGTAGGGGAGGAGGAGGAGAAGGAGTGGGAGTGGGTGGGTGCTGGGTAGGCACCCTTTAAAGCCCCTGTTGAAGCTGCCCCCACCATCTATGAGTGGGTGTAGGAACCTATCTATTTTATTTCCATGTTATTCCTACCTCTGGTACCAAAGTTTCTGTTAAAGAAGTAATGTCCAGGAATGCATCTACTTTGCTAACTGAGGTATTACTGTATATAAACCCTCTTTCCAGACACATTCTACCTGTCATAATGACTGATGTTTTGCTGGTTCACAGTAAAATACACTTTTAAATGCAAGAGCCAACATTTGAACACATCACTGTTTAAATGCATGTGTGCCTGCCTCTCCTAATATTCACATTTTTATTTACAAGGCTGTAAAAATGTCTAGTAAACAAAATTCTATTTTATCAGCAGAAAGGTATACTGACATTGGAGACTTCCAAAAGCCCCAAGGTACAAAAAATGCAACTTTTAAATAAAGATAAGGATCCTCTTTCTTATTTTTCCCCTCCTGAAATCAGTCTCTGAAGCATCAACAAAGATATCTGTTTCTTGAAGAGGAATTGATAACTCATATAGGGGCTCCGCATGTGGAAAGCAAATGCTAATTTTAATTGAGGGCTGGAAAAATGATAATGAATTTTGAACTTTGACTTGTGTTTTCTTCCCATGATGATATTTTCAAGTCTTATTTGCTAAATTATGATGACCAGATAAAAATGTAATTACATGCATAATTTATATGCGGATTTTTTATTGTAGGACTTTATTTTACTGGGACAGCATTTGTGTATATGGAGGGAGGAGAGATGCATTACCCATTTAAATGGAACATTGCATAGCAATTTCTAGCTATGCAGTGTTCTATCACATTAGGACATGATTCAGCCAAGGTTGAGCACCTTTAAGCTGCATTGATTTCAGTGGAAAAGATTTAAGCATGTTCTTAATTTTCCCATTGAAATCAATGGGACTGAAAAGTGCTTCATTTCAGTGAACTCATCCCTTTAAATTGCATAGTGTCTCATCAGTTCAAAGCTACATATCCTTACAAGAGTGAACATGAAAGTATCGTGGAAGATGATGCTGACACCATTCTCCAAATTTCCCTTTTTAAGATATCATCAGAAACAGGTTGTCCAGTAGGGCAGAGTCACTACACTTGCTTCCCAGCAAGTGGGTCACTGTTGTTTACTGGAAGGGAGAGGGGCAAGTCAGCAGGGAGGTTGGCAAGTTGCAAATGCACTGGCAGGAGCACCAGATTGGCCCTGCTTGTGTACTTGCACCTCGCCGTCCTCCCTGCCACTTCATCCTCCTGGTAAGCAACAGTGAACACCTGCCAGGAGACTAGCATAGTAGCTCCTCCCCCTCCTAGGGAGCCACTTTTGCATATCATGTAGCTTGAAAATGGATTGTTTGAAACATTTTGTGTCTGGTTCCAATTAAGTAATAACATTAGCATTCAACAAGCATTAATTTTACTCCAGATTTCCCTCCAGACACACCAGCATTTATATGCCAGATGATCAATTGCTAATCTCCCATTATGTCAGGTTTGAACAAGGGCTGCGTGAGAAGCCTTACACCCATCCTGAAAATGGGCTGCTCCTTAAAGTTAGATACTTGGAAACCCTCAAGGCATTCTCTGACTATTTAACTTAACATTTGAACGATGAGATGCAAGCCAACCTCTGCCTGCTACCCCTTCACCAAGGACAGAAAAGTGCATCATTTCCTGCCAGATAGGTCTTATCAGTGTTAGAGCTCTTCTACAGCTCACACCTCTCCCTCTTTCCCATGGTGAGTCTTTTTTTTTTGCTTGGTGAAGACAGAGGAAGTAGCAGGCTGGCAAGGACTGGTGGGCAGAATTGAGGCTGGGGCCTGCTCAAGGTGGATGGTGCCTAGAAGTGGGCAAATCTTGTCTAATTGACATATCTTCATGAATATATGCATTTTAATGCACACTTTCCTCCAGTATACACATTTGTGTCATTCATTCATTCATTGGCGATCACTCATGGCCGAGTAAGATTGTCTTCCAGGGTAAGGTCTTTAACAGTGGGTCCGTAAGTGACTGTGGAGGCCAATTCTGGATCCCCACAGCTTCCCACAGTGAGGACATAGGTTTCCAGATGGAAGATGGTCACTATGAGGATTTGCTTGATGTGCCTTCTGCTTAGCTCGTTTGTCCCATTTGCCCTGTACTCATGCTTCTTCAAAGTCCATAGAACCTTTGATAATGGCCTACCTCCAATTGGGACACACATGGGCCAAGGCTTCCCAGTTCTCGATGCTCATGTTACATTTTTTTAGATTAGCTTTGAGAACATCTTTATACCTCTTTTGCTGTCCACCGATATTCTATTTTCCATCCTTAAGCTGGGAGTAAAGTAGCTGCTTTGGAAGACAGTGATCAGGGATTCGAACAACATGGCCGGTCCAGCGAAGTTGGTGTTGGAAGATCATTGTTTCAACACTGGTGGTCTTTGCTTCTTCCAATACGCTAACATTAGTCCACCTATCTTCCCAAGTAATTTGCAGAAGTTTCCAGAGGCAGCATTGGTGGAATCTTTCAAGAAGTTGGGGGTGGCATTTATAGATGGTCCATGTTTCACAGGTGTTCAGTAAGGTCGGTAGTACAATGGCTTTGTAAATAAGCATTTTGGTCTCCCTGCAAATATCCCAATCCTTGAACACTCTATGCTTCATTTGGGAGAATGCCACACTTGCAGAGCTGAGATGATGCTGAATTTCAGCATTGATGTCAGCTTTTACAGAGAGATGGCTGCCAAGACAAGAAAAGTGATTGACATTCTCCAGTGTCGCACCATTAAGCTGGATTGATGGTGCTATGGAGGGATTGGTTCACACTTGCTGAAGAAGCACTTTGGTTTTTTTGATGTTAATCAAGAGGCCAAGCTTTTCATATGCTTCTGCAAAGACATTTAGGCTAGTTTGAAGATCTTCCTCTGAATGTGTGGGAGACTACATTATCATCGGCATATTGAAGTTCTACAATGGAGGTTGTAATTACCTTAGTTTTTGCTTTTCGCCTACTGAGATTAGAAAGCTTTCCATGTGTTCGATATGTGATTTCCACGCCAGTGGGAAGTTTCCCCTCAACAAGGTGTAGAACCATGGCAATGAAAATAGCAAATAAGGTCAGAGCAATGACACATCCCTGTTTGACACCTGATCCCACTTTGAATGGATCACTTTGAGAGCCATTGTTATCCAAAATTGTTGCCGTCATGTTGTCATGAAGGAGTCACAAGATATTCACAAATTTATCAGGGCATCCAATTTTCAGAAGGCTGGTCCGGAGAGCAGCTCGATTTACAGTATCAAAGGCCTTAGTCAGATCAATAAACACCATATACAGAGGTCGGTTTTGCTCCCTGCATTTTTCTTGAAGCTGTTGTGCAGTGAATATTATGTCCACTGTCCCCCTGGAAGGGCAGAAACCATTTTGGGATTCAGGGAGGATGTCTTCTGAGATAGGTAGGAGGTGATTTGCAAGGATCCTTGCAAGAATTTTACCTGCGGTAGCTAGAAAAGAGATGCCTCGGTAGTTCCCACAATCTGTTCTATCACCCTTCTTGAAAAGAGTAATAATTATGGCATCCCTAAAGTCTTCCTGGAACTCCTCCTTCATCCGGATGAGCTTATGAAGTTGTTGTGTAAGTTCAGGCCCACCTTCTTTAACAACTTCAGCAGGAATCCCATCAGGACCACTATCTTTGTTATTCTTCATTTGATTAATGGCTTTACTGACTTCAACCAAATTACGGGATACTGCAAGCTCATCTCTAATTTGTTGTTGTGGGATTTGCGAGAAGACCTCACCAGCCACATAAGAGTTACTATTAAGGAGGTTGTGGTAATGCTCTTTCCAATGCAGTGCAACAGAAGTTTGGTACCATCTATTGAGCGTAAGGGATTTGTACCATAATTTGTTGGTCCATAGATGGCCTTTGTGGCATTAAAAAAAGCCCTGTGCATCATGAGCATCTGCAAAATGTTGTATTTCTTCAGCTTTCTTTATCCACCAGGTGTTCTTAAGTTCTCTAATTCTTCTTTGGACCTCAGCCTTTGCACTGGCATAGATTTTTTTTCTTAGCAGCACAGTTAATGTCTTTTTGCCATATCTGGAAGGCTTTCCTTTTCTTGTCAATGATATGTTCAATCTCACTATCTTTCTCATCAAACCAATCCTGATGTTTCTTAGTTTGGTATCCAATAGTTTGTTCACATGCTGCAATAATGGAAGTTTTCAGTTTACTCCAGTGTTCCTTGACGTTTTCAGGGAGTTCCATAGGTAGATGTTTCTTGAGAGTTGTTTGAAAGCAGGCTCACTTAATAGGATCTTGAAGGGTGTGGATGGTCATTTTACATCTTGGTTTTCTTCCTTGGAGCCTGCATTGAGAAACAATATTAATGGCCATAGTTGATTGAATTAATCGGTGATTTGTCCAGCAGTCATCAGCATTCATCATGGCCCTAGTGAGGAGTACATCATGATGATCTCTGGCACGGACAATTACATAATCCAGGAGATCCCAGTGCTTTGACCGAGGATGCTTCCATGATGTTTTAAATTTATCTTTCTGGCAAAAAGTGTGTTTGCAATAACAAGATTATGCTCTGCACATTTACTCAGAAGTAGAATTCCGTTCAGGTTGCTATTGCCAACTCCTTCTTTCCCAGTGGTTTCTGGCCATAAATCAAAATTACACCCAACTCTTGCATTGAAATCACCCAGGAAGATAATTTTATCCTCCTTAGGTATCTCTGATAAGATGGTGTCCAGCTGGATATAAAAATTTTCCTTGATGTCTTCATCAGCATCTAATGCTGGTGCATAAGCACTTAGAATAGTTGCCTGCTGGTTTTTGGTGAGTTTTAATTGGAGAGTTGAGAGTCGTTCATTAATGCCAATAGGAACTTCTGACAAGAGCTTCACAATATTATTTTTAATAGCAAAGCCTACTCCATGTATTCGTCATTCTTGTTCAGGCAGTCTTTTCCAGAAGAAGGTGTAACCTCCTTTTTCTTCCTTCAGTTGTCCCTCTCCTGCTCTTTGAGTTTCTTGGAGTGCTGCTATGTCAATATTAAAAAGTGTCAACTCCCTCCCGATGATGGTAGTCCTACTTTCAGGACGTTCACTATCAGTATTGTCTAGCAATGTCCATATATTCCATGTTCCAAAGTTCATTTGTCTTTTGTGACCACTAGGTGGTGACCCCACTGGACTTGGTGATCCAGTCAGGGATCCAGTCAGTCAGATGAGGCAGACTATGTTTAGGGCACCTTTTCTAGCCCCCTCCCCATATGGGGTGAACAGAGTGGATCCTGAATAGGACTGCTCAGTTGTGGATATAGCTGCTGAACTACTCAACTGCCTAAGTGCTTCAGCCAGGATGACTGAGTCTGTATCCACTGCCCATGTGCCGGTCCATGACTAGGGGCTTCCGGATTTCACAGTCCTGCCCCCGTCGCCATTTGCCAATCGCCATGGGGCTTTTGTTTTGGTTTGAAGATGCCTGTGTGTGAATTTGTTTTATGTGGAGAGATCGGTGCATGACAATCAACACACAATCTTGACAGAAAAAGGCTTTGATCCAATGGCATGGATACCATGATGATTGGAAGTCTTTTATCTGCTGTAGCCTTCATCCGCTTTCACAGCTGTTGTAGCATACACATTGTTATCCTCCGCCTGTTCTGCCATTGAGGACATTCTTGGATCGTTCTTTGTCTGGTTCCTCTCCCTTGACCTTACCACCATGGGTGACCCTCATAGGATGTGTTTCGGTTCACATATTATATCAGAAAGTGCAAGTTAGGTTCATTTGCATTACAGTTTGAACCAAACCAAATTTCTCCCCCATCCTTGGGCCTGTGCCTGCATCAATTTTGCATACACAAACTTAACTAGTGGTGTTTCTATGCAGCAGAGCCCATGTAATGGGACAAAGCTATGAGACACTCTTCTGACACTGGCATCACAGAAGTGTACATAATTGGAAATAGGATGAGGCAGGGTAGTGCCTACATGGCTGTATGATGCTCCACTGGTGTACCCATGCAGACCCAACCTCACCACCATATCATCCCATACCATCCCACCCCAGCCTTGTCTAGGTAAACTGCAGTGATGCCGGCATTGGGAGGGTGGCTCCATGGCTCTGCCCCACTACATGGGTGGCAACTGCTCCCATAGCCAGCATAAAATGCTCACTTTATCCCTATTTTGATCTGGGAGCCTTGTGATCTGCTGGACAAACCTATTCTAGTAATCTAGTGTGGAGTGTGCATGCTCACTGAAATTATTCCCTGAAGTAATCCACGTGTGCTTACTTACCTGAGTCTTCTGAAAAATTATGTGTGGATCACAACATAATATAGAGCAAATGATTGCACATGTATAACTTAACAATAAAAACTTGTTACAAACTATAGTTCATCCAATACAAAATTATCTCTCACATCTGAAAATAAAAAGCAGTAGAACCCTCCCATCGCTCAAAGACTTGCAATTTGCATATAAATTAAGTTTAACAACACTCAAAAAGTATGTCCAGGCCTACTTTTGATTTAAAAGCTCTTTTTTGTTCGGAAAACAGCACAGGCTCACTTCCTGGCTTGAGGTACATGACCTCAAATCCAATAAGCATCATGGCTGAAATAAGTATGAGATTGGTAGCATCATTCAAACAAAGTAAGGAATACAGCCTGAAGACTAGTTCATGTTTGAACTGAACTTTTTGGTTGGAATGGCCTGGTGTTCCCAGGGAGATGCCTTTTGCATGAACCAGTGTTGTTTACATGACTACCATGATTTGTGTATCACACACAAAAATCCCACACTGGATATGTATATAACCCCATATGAAGTCATATCTTTGGGAATAGTTGTACAAATGAGACCTTTCCTACCTTGAAATTTGGGATAGGTGAATTTTTCCATGTATTCATGTGTACATTTGTTCCATCTATTTCCCACATTAATTTGCAGTTTAAAAATCTGCATGGCAATTTATATTTAAATATGCATTTTATCTTATTTTCCCTTAAATTTAATTTATGGGGGATTAAATTTCTCTAATGAGAGACTTTAGGTCACAGCCAAAACACCTGTTGCTATGCCTAAGTATATTTATTTAGAAGTAAATCCCATGCTCATGAGATAGAAAGCATGTGGAACCTGATCAGTGAAACTTTAAATGTTTTGTATATTGAAAAGAAAATTAAAATGTCCCTTTGCAACCATGCGTGAGAAAGCACATGTATGGTTAAACAAGGGGTGGAGAGGTTCAGTAACACTTTGTAAAAAGTCGGCAGATGATCCACATATTAATCCAGGGAATTCACAAAGATTAAATCCCTTAATCATCCCTGCTTGAAATGTATTTGGAGTCACACATGCCTAAAGGGCAAGATTTGCCTTGAAAAGTGGATATATAAGAAAAAACGTAGGTGGTAGTTCTGATTTTGGAGTTGATTTTCAGAGAGTATTATTCATTCATTCATTAACAAGATTTATAACTTGCCCTTCATCAGTACTGATACCAGTACGGGGTACAACAAAAAGAGGGGGGGAAGTAATGTAAGAACCAACTTCATACATAAAGAGTAAATAAACAAATAAACAGAAATAGTGGCAGTTAAAAATAGCAGGGCAAGCTACACTGTCAATATCAGGAAGTTTTAGTGGACAAGTTGAGTCTTACAATTTCAGAGTAGTCATATTACTGTGAACCTGCCTGCCTGTGTGCTTGATCCTGCACCCAGTGATAATCATTTGTAAATAAACAGATTATTATAAAGGTAATACAGTGTCCCAGTGGTCCTCTTCCGAAGGAAACTGAAAGCATAAAATCTGCTGGAACTTCTTGCCTTTTGGGAAATGAGGAATTAAAAACCGTGTAAAATATAATATCCTTGGGGAATCCAGGAAACTCTAACAGTCTGAAAATTGTGAAAAAAGCTCTGATTCTGCTGTCCTTTTGCACATGCAAATGCTTACCAGGACACATGGTAGCCTCTGCTGTGGCTACTCGGATAAACTCAAAGAAAACTCTGCACTACCAGTATGGTTTACAGCAGTCTTTAGCCCTCTAGAGGTTGCTGAGCTACATCTGTCGTTGGCCAAGCTTCCTGGGGCTGACTGGAGTTGTAGTTCAGGAACATCTGGAAGGCCAAAGGTTCCCCACACCTGGTTTACAGAGGTCAAGTTGACAGAGAGTACTCACTGATGTTGAAGAGCTCCAGGCAAACTCTGGAGCCACATGGAGCTTTGGATCATGGCCAGTATGTTACCCAAATGTGTGCATTAAAATTTCCATGAAGTGTCTGCACTTTTCTATGGAAAAAATTGCAGACCCTCAGTTTTACACATCTAAAGGGACTTTTCTTACTGCATAGTGGAGCTCCTAATGACTTCAATTATTAACTGTCACTCCACTCACTGAGCATCCTCTTCTGCCGATACAGAAGACCTTCATCGTTACATTCCTTTCCTCTGTCCTTGCTTTTAGCTCATTAATCTTTCATTCCCATTCTGCTGAGTTGGTATAAAATCCCAGCCCTCTGCTTGCAGTCACTTCACCTACTTTATTTTGCCTCTTTGATGCAAAGGCCTTGCTTTCCCACGGCTGTTCCAAGGGATGTGTCATCTTGTGGTTGAACTGAACCGTCTTTTCCCCAAGCTGTCCTTAGATCTTTCTTCATCAGTGCATGACTCTGTCAAGTCAGACAATGACCTTGAATGTGCAATGCTTCTCATGTCTAACATACTGGACCAGCTTCTCTGTGTGTTCCCATTTCCTGTTGTCTCTGGCATGCATGTGTGTCCTACAAGGCTTCCCAATGCATCTTTGCTGATGAATGTAGATTGTACTTTCATGCATTGATGTCACAGAAGTGGTACTCATTTTCTTGCATCTGATCATTCTTATAACCGTTTTTTTTTGTCCCAACAAGCATAAGAATATGTTCCTCTGTGACTCGTCTTTTTAGCATTAAAAAAGACAGCATAAATTTCTCTGCAAGTACACTGAGAATGACATTTCCGCATCTAAGTTTTATATCAATACACATGTCTCTCTGATGGCAATGAGTATTTCTAAGTATTTATGTTTTCCAAGTAGATCCTATCTATCACAATTGTCTTTGATGTAGTTATGGAAACGATAAGATACATGTGTAGATATATAAAAAAGGATGGAATTTTATTAGCAGGCACAGTTCAGCATGCACAAGTTGCAATCCTGTACCCACTTACCTGGAAGTAGTGTTGTACTGACACCTATTCTCCAATTTCCCAAAAGTGTTCTTTCCCTAAAAGAAGAGCCTTCTGTTTTTTCTGCCTCATTCACAGGGAGCTTTAGAATTTATTTAGAATTTCTGTGGGTGTGGGATTCAGTTTACCAGATTATTGTGATGTCACTAATGGTTCATAACCTTTAAAAATTATTCCCAGTAGTGAATGAAGGGAATAAAGCAGACATGGATGGATTTTGAGCTGAACTGGGCATCCTATGAGGCTCCTCGGACTGAGATGGACAGTTTTCCAAAGTGCCAGTGAGGTCCAAATACATCTTGTAATCAGTGCACAGTGTATAGTAGGTCACACACATACTTTCCACAGTATTTATGCTGAAGAATGCAGTTTTCTCCATACCATTCTTTGTTGCTTGATGTATTCACTCTGTCCTGGTTTTTCTGTCACCCTAAAGTTAACTGGGAGAATTTTAAACATGAATTCCAAAACTGGTTTGAATACAGATTGCCAGAGTTTTCCATTCTTTCCAGTTAATTTGCACCATGTGCACATGTGCATTAATTGAAGCACTGCCAAAAACAGCTGCTATCTTGATGTAATAGTACTAGTATTACTGCATCCATATTCTTTTATTGTGATATTTTCATGAAATGGACATGCGTTCCTGAACTTTGATGACACAACAAGGGGAGAAAATGATGTGATTGTATACGATCACATCAAGCTTGATTTGTTTCTGTGTTTTACCAGTTTATTATTTTATTTATTTAAACTATTTCTATGCCACCTTTCATGTAAATATCGCAAGGTAATGTACAAAAATGCTTTAAAATTATATTAAACCTTGTGGAATAAAAAATAGCAGCCAACATTAAACCAATACAGGTATATTACATTCTTACAGTCAATTTGTATCAAAGTCCAACAATGCCTAAGAAAGTCAAACAATTTTTGCAGACACTGAAATGCCATCAATGTTGGTACCTGCCTTAATTCAGTTGCTGCTCATTAATAGCATGGATTCATCTACACTTTTTAAAATGTAAAATGGGATTGATGCTGTATTGTACCAGCAATCAAACTTTAAAAGAACAACATATTTATCCTTTAGGAATGCGTAATCTCAAATACCAGTGGGAATAGCCTTCTCCCTAACTGGAGACTCGGATGATAAAATGTACAGAACTTCTATCAAATCATATTTTTTCAACTGTATGCTTCTTCCTCTTCCTCTTCTTATAAATGCTTCTCCTTTCTTTTTTTGTAACAGAATGTTCCTTTCCTAGTTTTGCCAAATGCTTGTTTACATCAGATAGCAATCCTCACTTTGTGGTCACTTCACTTCTCACTCTTCTTTTCCATAACCCACTTTTGCTTGCAGCAACAATGCCTTGAACTTGTGGTGCCTCTGTTCCTTATGTGCTGCTAGACTCTGTTGGCTTTCAAATCCAGATGCCATGATCGTTAGGGGAAAAGATCAGATGTTGCCATAAAGCAAACTGCCCCCCACAGTCCTAGAAATGCCTCAGTAAAGCACCCTGCAAAAAGAACTTGATGCGATCATGATCACATCAAAATTTGTTTGTTGTTTATTTTCTGGTAATGCTTTATCAAGATATATATGTCTATTTGGAATTAGGGATGTAAGAAGGCAGCGATTTGCATTCCAACCTCTCTTGGTCACAATCAGTGCTGTTTCCATTCTGTTGTGGTTAGTTTTCTGCCAAAGGCTGTCTTACTCATCTCACTGTTTAGTATTTAAAATAAGTTACAAATTTTATATAATTAAGGACATAATTCCACACCATTCATTTTAGTGCAAAGGCTATTCATGTCAATGCAAAGGAAACACAATTTGAATAGGAGGAAAAGTTCACCAATTAAATATTGTTGTGGACTGAAAAAAAAACAGCAACAAGCCCTTGATCTTGACTTCATCCAATCATGCTTTCTCTTGCTCAGAAAGGTTACATATTCCACATATTTCACATCTGTTTTACTACTGCCTAAATACATTAATGAAGCTTGTACAAAATGTTCCTCATGGTATTGCACGTTTCAGATTCTATACATTAACACAAACTCATTTTCTGACTCTGAATCCTTCTGTAGCCAGAATAGCACCATCCATACCCAAGAGGGTGGCTCAGGTAAACTCCAAGGTTTGCAGGGGTACATAAAACAGAAGGTGGTGAACTAAATAAGAGGGGGGATCCAAACATAGCCCAGTGAAGACTGAACATGCTCAGTGGCTACAGAATGCTGACTCTACAAGCAAAGCAGGGTGGAATGGGAGAAAAAATGGAGTAGAAAAGAGATGATTAAGTTCTCTTTTCATCCATGTGGGAACAAATGATACTGCCAAGCAGAGCTATGAAGAAATCACATCAGACTTTGAAGCTCTGGGAAGGAAACTCAAGGACTTTGCAGCCCAGATAGTTTTCTTGTCCATCCTTCTGGCAATTAGAAGAGGAGTGGAAAGGGAAAGAAAAATACTCTGTGTGAATGACTGGCTACAAAGGTGGTGCCAATGCAAGAGATGTGGATTCTGGGACCATGGGCTACATTTCCTGGAAGATGGACTGCTAGCAAGTAATGGGTTGTACCTCACAAGGACTGGGAAGAATGTGTTTGGCCACAGCATAGAGAACCTCATCAGGAGGATTTTAAACAAAATCCTAAGTGGGAGGGAGGTGTAAACTTGGAGGTAATGATTGACAAAGGTTTATGCACAGTAACAGGAACTGAGAGAGCAGCTCTAATGGGGCCAATAAATGTCTTCATAAAATTGTAGGGATGAAGCCAGACCATAAATCACATGGTCTTCAATGTTGGTATATTAATGTCCAGAGTATGGGAAACAAACAGGACGAACTCGAACTCTTAATATAGGAGGGCAAATACGACTTGATAGGTATAGCTGAAACTTGGTGGAATGACTTCTATTACTGGAATAAAGCAACTGAAGGATACAACTCATTCATAAAGAACAGAAGAAATAGAAAGGCAGGCAGAGTCACACTATATGTTAATATATATATAAAAATATAGGATGAGCTTGGTAGCCCCACCAAGAGTATCTGGATTAAAATTAATGGGGCAAGGAATATAAGGAACATGGTGGTTAGAGTCTACTACCAACCACCCAATCATGGAGAAGATGAAGATGAAACTTTTGCAAAGCGAATTGCCAATGTTTTGAGGAGGCATGATGTAGTAGTAATGGGGGATTTCAATTACCCCAATAATTGTTGGGACACAAATTCTGCCAAACACGGCCCCTCCAAGAAATTCCTGACTTGTGTTGGAAATAACTTACTTCTACAGAAAGTGGAGGAAGGAACTAGTGGATCAGCTATCTTTGACTTGATTCTAGCCAATAGAGATGACTTAGTAGATGAAGTGGCAGTTACGGAAATTCTGGGGGAAAGTGACCATGTTATACTTGAGCTCTTGATTTTAAAGGAAGCAAGAACTGAGAGTAGCCACACACATACCGTGGACTTCAGGAAAGCTGATTTTAATAAACTCAGAACAATGATAAATAAGGTTCCATGGATGACTAAAAAACAAAAAGGATATGTATAGATCACAACCCCTCCCCAAGGACTCACTGTAGCTATGGCAACCAGTAGACCATGGATTTGAACCAATCAGAAGAGGGGGCGGTCAGAGCAGGCAATTTTTTATACCCAGGCATGTTCTGAGCCTTGAACACATTCTGAGTTTTGAACATAGAAGCAGCCAGCACTCCTAAGAGTCCTGAGGAATTAACCAAACAGCCAACTGTAGACATGGAAGCAGCCTGCACTTCTAAGAGTCCTGAGGAAAGCATTCCTAAGAGTCCTGAGGAATTAACCAAACAGCCACCAGTAGAGGTCCCTAACCCTCGAAAGTGCTATATTAGCACGAGTTCTGATGAAGATGATGGTTTTCCACATGCTAAATTGCTAAAAGAGAAAGTGATTGAGGTCAACAAAAGATGGATCAGCATGTTGGAGATGATTGCCTCTGATAATGCTGTAATGCCAGTAAGCTTTTATTTGGAAAGTAAATGATTGGGGAGGTGTAAAAATAAAGGATACAAAAATGTTAAAGCATGTCCTTAATTTTCTAGGGACCTTCAGCAAATGAAAACTCTGCTGAAATTTATCCACAGCCACCACCACCATCAGCTCTGTGGAAAATGGCAGCGATAGGAAGCATTCAAATGCAGGTTTGTGGAGTCATTATTTCCAAGATGTAGTATAAAACCAAAGAAAGATCTGTGTATGATTTTTTCTAAATTATTATTATTATTATTATTTTAGGATTCTGCAGATCTGACATCAAATCAGCCCGGGCATCTCATCCTCAGAAGCATACTCAGCATTCAAGTGGGTGAAACGGACAATATTTTACCAAGAAAACATAGGGGAGCAATGAAAAGGATTGTCAGATCAGTTGTGTGTGCCATTTTAAAGCACTGTTTAAGGCAACACATGCATGAGGCTTGTTCCAGTTGTGTCATTGATGCCCCAGGACAAACATCCCATGAGTGTCTTTTCTGAACACAAAGTAACCTCTCTAGGAAGCTAAGGTTTATTTGTGGAAAAATCTGCTTTAAAAGCATGCTCCATGTTGTTATCTTAACAGCTTACAGCCTGAATTGTCTTGTTCTAACACAATAAACTGCTAATGAGATATTAATTTTGGTCATGAAGGTAGCCCATTCCCAGGACTGTTAAAATTGTTGATCAGATCCTGAAAAGCACTGATCAGTCATTTCTACAACATGTTGAAAGTGTCATCAGCAACAGGGGTTATAGAAGTTTTTTCAACTCTCAATTTTAGAGGACAAAATCTGTCCTCTAAAATTGAGAATGCATGCTCCATGTTGTTATCTTAACAGTTTGAATAGTCTTGTTCTAACCCTAAGACTATGAATGTTAAAGTTATTGAATAATAATTTATATTATGAAAACTTGGTGTGTGTAAAGTCTGTGAAAACCATGAACTGATACCTAATCCTAAGACAGCCTTCCTTTGTTCATTATTTTAAATAGAAACAATAAAATACATAGGTTCCCAGCAATGCCCCATGCCCCAGTCCCTCAGCATGCTTTGAGTAAAACCATGCCTATAGAAATGTTAGAATTTCCAAGCCCCCAAACAATCTAGAGGAGCTAACCCCCCAACCCACTGAATAAAAAAGGTTATATTGAAAACAGGTTGAGATATCAATAAAGCTCTAATGAACTAGGCTGTCAGTTAGTCACTTCACTGCCAAAAGAAAATAAACATTTTGTTTAAAGCCATGCAGTCATAGCCTAACTAAAAATATATAGATGCACATAGAGGATGCAACATACCAGCTAACCTTGTAATGCAGTTATCCTGAGTGGAAAGTTAGAAATTCCAAAAGCATCCTAGAAAGCAGAAAAAAATCCATGCCAGCTCTGTAAAAGTTTTGGGAACAAAAAGCCTCCACTACATGGGCAAGGGGAAAAAAAATTCTGATGTAATCCTCAGGTTGTAGGAACAGCATGTGGAAAGAATTTCCAAAGTCTTTCATATAGCTCTGAACAAAGGATAACCTCATGATGTGGACAACCAATCAACATGATGGGAAATAATTAAATAAATTCCATACCTTAAGCCAATAGGGGAGCTTAGGCCTGCATACATAATGTGATAACTTTATGTCCATGAGGGTAGCTGTGTTCAAGCACATCCATTTTTCCCCTGTACTCATGTCAGTCTGAGGTGAGTAACCAACTGCATGTGCCAGTTACTTGATATTATTTAAAAAAGCAGGGAAGCCCACAAGAACAATTTGTTTTGATTTTCCAGGGCTGACCAGGGCAAAGACCGTGATGGAAAGCTCCTTAGATGGTATGAGACTTATTTAATAAATGTTAGACCCTGCTACTGGCAAATAAGCTAATCTTTTTTTTTAAGTTATGAACAATATTTGTTTTTTATCTGTATTGCAGAAGTATCTTTATCTGCATTGTTAACAGAACCTATGCATGACCATCAATTAGAAGATATGAAATAAAAACAGTTTTAAAATATATTTCTTTATGTAAGCAAACTTTTATTTAAGAGAACTAGCTATGGTAAAAACTTGTTAAAGCACCACCGGTCAAAAATGAGTGATGACCCCTCTGCTGCTAGAAGCATGGTGGGGTTATTAGAAACAGATGTGAGAATGCCTTGTATTATCTCCTAGCTAGAAATGCAAACTTTTAAAATTTTATTTAAAAATTAAGAACTATCTTTCTATGCAAGTTAACTTTTAATTTAAAAGAACTTTATATGTACTTTATTTAAAAAAGAACTTTATTTAAAAAGTTAAAAAGATTCTTGAAATTCAAAGTTAGCTGTGTAAAAAGCTGCACAATCACCACCTGTCAAAACTGAGTGATGATGCCTCCACTGCTAGATGCTAAATGTGAAACAGATGTGAGATTGGGTTACTCTTATTTCTTAGCTAGAAATGCAAACTTTTTAAATTTTATTTAAAAGTAAGAAAAATTAAGAACTAGATGTGTAAAATCAGTTTCTTTCAATTTTAAAATGTATTTCTTTATGTAAGCAAGCTTTTATTTAAGAGAACTAGCTATGGTAAGAATTTGTTAAAGCACCACCGGTCAAAATGACTGATGATGCCTCCACTGCTAGATGCTAAATGTGAAACAGATGTGAGATTGGGTTACTCTTATTTCTTAGCTAGAAATGCAAACTTTTTAAAATTTTATTTAAAAGTAAGAACTATCTTTCTATGCATGTCAACTTTTAATTTAAAAAGAACTTTATGTGTACTGTATTTAAAGAAAGAACTTTATATGTACTTTATTTAAAAAGATTCTTGAAATTCAAAGCTATGCCAGTCCACCTGTCAAAACTGAGTGATGACCACTCTGCTGCTAGATGCTAGATATATCAGAAACAGATGTCAGATCTTAGCATGTTATGTAGGCAGCAATGTATATTCCTTTTGGAAAATAGGTATTAAACTTTCTTTTTATATTTACAGATTATTTTGCAGCAGATTCTAATCAGCCAGATATAACTAATCTATTAGAAGGTAAATCAAGCCACTATTCTGTTTTGTCCCAGCGCCTGTATGAATGCTATTTGTTTTTAAACTCTGTCTGCATGTAAGACTGTTAAAACAATCCTCACCCACCCACCCCTCCTTCCCCCTCCTTCCCTCAACCCCCAACATCTGCCAGAAACTGTTCACTTTAAACAGAAGCCATGTAAGTCTGCTAGACCCCCCTCTGCCTGAAACTGTTCATTTTAAACAGAAGCCATGTAAAAACAAGTAGAGTCCTTTTGAATTTTCTGTACCTTTTATTTCTTAGTTAGAAATTTAAACAGGGGCTATTAACCAAAGCATGGTGTAATAATCCTTGAAAACCTGGAATATTCTGGTCTTCACATGATAGAGAGGTCACTCAAAATGCTTAGCAAATTGTTCCTACAATAAAAGATAGATAGCAGTTATTGTTATGGCTGAAGTCAGCTAATTTTCTCAAACTTAAGAGCAAAATTTGTTTGTCATACTCACCCAACCTCCATTTCCCAAAATCCATTCTGATTTTGCACTCGCTATATATTCTGTGATATAATGTGAAAGCTGATCCTCATTGTTCTGTGTCAGAGGAATCCCTTGCAACTGTAATTTTTTAGCCAGAAGACCTCCAAACAACAAAGCTGTTAAAATATGGCCCCAATTTGTTCTTCCATCAGCAAATTCTAATTCTGCCACTCTGCTAAAAGTTTTGCATGCAGTCTCGATAGATTTAATTTCTAGAGAGTCCAAAAGAGGGGTTATTTTTCTTTGAAGCTCATCTAAAAGTTGGGGAGCAATATCTTGAAAAACTCACACAAGTCTGAACTGTTGTATCATGGGTACTGTTTCCCACAAACCAGGTTCAAAGCTGTTTCAACCATCAGCAATGTCTGTATCTCCATCTTTTCTGAATGTGCTACTGATACACAGATAAACCCAGGCTGTGCTATATACAGGTTCCTGGCCAGGCAAGTCTCAACATGCCTGCATGTATTCCTTCAGAAATTCCAGGGTCAAATGCTAGGGGTTCCTCTAAACTGAAATGATTCTGTTTTCAGTTTTAAAATGCTGATATGTTTCCTTGCTTTTAGCGGATGGGGCTGAGCAAGCTGAAGGATCAGGGCTGCCCCTTAAGAAAACAGAGCTTGTTTGGAGCATCAGAGGACTGATGATGCAGGTAAATAAGACATTTTTATGTTGGAAGAGGGGTCCTTAAGAAAACCTGTGGCCAGCTGTGTAAAGAAGCATGATTCTAATTTCAGTTTTAAAATGATGATATGTTTTCCTTGCTCTCAGGTGACGGAAGGACTGAGCAAGCTGAAGGATCAGGACCTCACCTTAAGAAAAAAAATAAAAAGAAACATTTTGAGGAACATATAGGTAAATATAAGACATTTTTAAGTTTAAAAGGGGTCCATAAGACATCCCAGGAATCAGCTAAAGTGCCTGTTATCTTTTCAGTGTACATACCCGAGAGTCTGTCTCTGATGCCTAGCGTTACCAAGGGACAGGGCTCTAGCATGGGTAAGACGTGTGTGTGTGTGTGTGTGTGTGTGTGTGTAAACACAGATCCTAAAACAACTAATATGTTATTCCTTGGGAGTGTACATCACAGGAAGTCCTTCTCTATCCCCTAAAGCTACAAGTGGCCGGAGCACTGGCAAGGGTAAGACATGTGTATGTGTGTGTAAACATAACCCTAGTTACAGCCATAAATGAAGAAGAGGAAAGAGGGGCAGGGTATAAATGTGGCTCCCACTCTGTGGAATTCCCTCCCAAAGGATCTCCATCACACCCCCGCTATGATGCGCTTCCGCCGGGCCTTGAAGACCTGGCTCTTCAGACAGGCTTTTGGGGTGGGTTAGGTTTTTTATATTGTTGAGATTTTAATGGTTTAATGTATTTGTATGTTTTTATTCTGTACGTCGCCCAGAGTGGCTGGACAACCAGCCAGATGGGCGACTAATAAATCTAATAAATAAATAAATAAATAAATTATTTTATACTTTCCAGATGAGAATAAGAAGTGTGATGGTGCGGCGATACAGGAGGTTCCAGGACCAGTGCCTAAGTGGCCAAGGTGTGATGACCCTCAACAGGCATCCCAAGGGATTGAGCAAGATTTACACAGTTGTGCTGAGCACCACAGGCTGATAGCGCATACATACGAGGCTATAGAGAATATGATTTAAAAAGCTAACATTCTGATTGAAAAATCTAACATGATGAAGATGAATGCTAACCAGTATCGATTATCCATGATTCAACTTTGTAGTGGGTGTTCTGATTCATCAGCTCTGATGACTCTTGTTAATGAGATTAAAAAGCACCAACAGTATCACATCTCTCATAATAGTATTGCTAAGCAGTGGGGTTGGGGTAAACCCCCCAAAAAAGGTTTAGGAAATGCAAACCAACCCAGCACCAGTTGTACTGGAGAAGGAGGGTTCAAAAATATTAAGTAGGGCTAAAAAAACACTCTCAGTCTCTAAAAACCAAAAGCGCTCCAGTAAAAAAGGCTCTAAAAATGTTGAGCCAGATAGTGTGCCTTCAAGTTCACACCTGTCTACACCTTCTCAGGATGTTGAACCAGACAATGTACCTACAGGGGCCGGTTCATCTACACCACCCCCTGATAGCGAAGCTGCATGTGCACCCGCTCATGAAAACCAGCCCCGGGTATACATACAGCGCGTGGCCCAGTTTCCTCAGGAATTTGAGGGGTTTCGTGCTTTACGTATTACAGAGGTCTTCCAGTTTATTAATCTTGAGTGCATAACTTCCTATGCCCAGGCTGTGGCTGGGTTATAGGATGGGATTCAACAGATTTTCATTGACATTCATCAGAGAATACAGCCTGGGGATTTTGTTCAGCTGAGACTGGATGGCGCAGGGCTATCGAATCCATTGTTTTCTGTTAGAAGGGGCAGGGATGCATTGAATGCTGAGCACTTTCTAGCACACATCACCAATCTCTTGCAGAGCAATGCACAAATACTTGCAAATGTCTCTCTGCGTTTGATTGCCACCATTGTGAAGTCACCCAACGGCAGAGGTCATAGGGCAATAGGCTCTATACCCTACATCGAAATCATCAGTAAAAAAAAGGCAGTACTTGGTAGATTTAAACACCCTAGGTAACAATCTCAGCTTTGCTGGAGGGCTTTTAGCTGTTATGGCTGACAAGATCCCCGCAGATGTTGAGTTGTTGGCAGCAGCCAGGGAATTACATAGGGAATTAGGATGGAGCGAACAAAAGAAAGTTACCTTTAGTGATGTTTCCATTATGGAAGACCATTTAAAGGTCAACATTCAGGTGGGGTGTTTTGGTAAAAAGGGTTGGAATCTGCTTCACACATCAGGTTCAAACTACCCCAAAACCTATGCCATGTTTCTCCATGATGAACATTACTATGGAGTGCTCAATGTGAAAGCACTTTTTGGCTCTAAAAACTATTGTGCGTATTGCAGAACATTATACACCCACACGCATAACTGTATGTATTGTTGCAGACTTTGTTTGAGTACAGAATGTGCTAGTAATGTTGGGACAGTGCAGAAATGTAATAATTGTAAGATGTTCTGCAGATCTAAATCCTGTTTAAATAGACATAATCAATTGGCCTCTAAGAAAGATGTAAAATGCGAACGTAGAAACTATTGTGTAAACTGCAGTACTTTCCAGAAATCAAGGCATGATGAGGAAAAATGCAAGGGTAGGCAGTGCACCATCTGCTGGGGATTTATCACAAAGGACAAAAACCATCAGTGCCACATGGCACCTATTAAGAAACCTGACGTTTCTGTAAAATATGTGTTTTATGATTTTGAGTGTCACCAATCAACAGGTGTTCACATTCCAAACTATTGCTTTGCACAAGCATTTGCAGGGGAAACTGTGAAATGCTTTAAGGTTAGGCCCAAGGACATAAAAAAGGGGGGAAAGAAACAGAACAAGACAAATGAAAAGGAGAATGCTGAGAACGAGTGGCCCTTTGCAGGCAAATTGTGGGGATTTAAAGGTGAGTCATGCCTTGCTGACTTTATCAAGACTTTCACTAAGGATAGTCGTTTCAGCAACTGCACATTTATAGCTCACAACTCAAACGGCTATGATGGTTATTTTATAATCAATCAACTGATCAGAGAAAAACTGGATGTAGATGTTGTTGCTCAGGGGGGGAAACTGATATGTATAACTAAAAAGTTTAGACATCATTTTCATTGATTCCCTTAGTCATCTACCCATGGCTGTCTCTAAGTTTCCAACAGCTTTGGGGTTTGAAGGATGTAAGGGCTATTTTCCCCATTATTTTAATACTCCTGAGAACTGGAATTATGTAGGGCCCATGCCCAGAGTTGAGGACTACGGTGTACATCAGATGTTGCCTGAAGAAAGGGAGAAATTTTTATCGTGGTATGAGAAGAACAAATCAAACACTTTTGACATGCAGAAACAGCTGGCATTTTATTGCAAGCAAGATGTAGCCATTCTGGTGCAGGGGTCCACCAAGTACAGACATGAAATCATAGAAATGACAAAGGAGAGGAGAGAAGTAAAGAGGGGGAAGAAGTGTGTGACTAAATTGCTTGCTATATATCCATTCCAATACCTTACTCTGGCTCAGAGCTTGGAAAAGTTACTTTTTTGAACTACAACTCCCATCAGCCCTAGGCAACATGGCCACTGGATTAGGCTGATGGGAGCTGTAGTTCAAAAAAGTAACTTTTCCAAGCTCTGCTCTGGCTAGTGTGAGCCTGGCCATGTACAGGTTTAAGTTTCTGAAGCAGAATACCATAGCCATCCCCCAGCCTGACAAACTATCACAAGCAGCGCAAGAGATTCTCTACCCCTTCAATCCAGTGGCTCTCATACATACAGCATAAAGAAAATATTCAGATTCCGCATGCCTTGAAGGGTGGCGAATTCCAGGCTGAGACTTATTTTCTTGATGGTTATGCTATACTAGATAATAAGAAAGCTGCCTTTGAATTTAACAGATGCTTTTGGCATGGCTGTGTCCTGTGTTCCTCCAGAAAAAAGGAATCCTCTGTTGGGTAAATCTTATGAGTCTCTTTACAACTCTACAGAGAAAAAAGCTGCTGAACTGAAAGGGTTGGGGTATGAAGTCAGGAGCACTTGGGAGCATGAATGGAGGCAGATGCTGAAAACAGATGAGGAACTTAAAAACTTTCTCACTGCAGCACAGTTTCCTGAGCCTCTAGAACCTAGAGACACTCTCTACGGTGGGTGAACTAACGCTATCAGTCTTTACTATAAACCAAATGCAGATGAGCAGATACATTATTATGATTTTTGCAGTTTATATCTGTTCATACTTAAATGAAAAACCTACCCCGTATCGCATCTGCAGGTAATCTATTAGAACTTTGAACCCCTCTCTAATTATTTTGGGATTGCAAAGGTAAAAGTGTACCCTCCCAGAGGCCTTTTCTTTCCAGTGCTACCTTTCAAGACAAATGGAAAACTCATGTTTCCCCTGTGTGCAGCTTGTGCAAAAGCACAGTTGGAAACATGCACCCATTTGGATGAGGAGAGGGCTCTAGTAGGAATGTGGTGTACAGTGGAACTGAACGTTGCTGTAGAGAAGGGATACAGGGTTGTAGAAATCTATGAAGTGTGGCATTTTAAAATCTACAGGCCTGTTTTCAGACTATATAGACATGCACCTTTGTCAGAAACAGGAGGCATCAGGGTATTCCAAGTGGTGTGTCAGCGGAGATGATAAACAGAAATATGTAGAGGAGTTTCTCAAAAAAGAGGGGGTGCTATTGCGCCACGAGCTGATCTCTGAAAACAAAGCCAAACAAAATATTGCCAAACTGTTTTTGAATTCTCTGTGGGGGAAATTTGCTCAGAAATCCGATCTACCTAACACACAGGTGGTAAGTGATCCTGATGATTTGTTTAACATTCTGTTCTCTGATGCTTTTGAGGTTTCAATGTGTGAATTTATTGATGATGAAGTGGCATGTATGACTTGGAAACACTTGAAAGGTCACATGGTGGTCTCAGGGGGTAAGAACGTGTTCATAGCCTGCTTAACAACTGCTTATGCTTGTCTGAAGCTCTACAGCTTGCTAGACAAGCTGCAAGAGCACTGCCTGTATCATGAAACAGTTTCTGTTATATTTGTGAGTCGGAAGGGACAGTGGAATCCACCTCTAGGTGATTTTTTAGGCGAACTCACAAGCGAGGTCACTAACGAACAATATATCACAGAGTATGTGTCAGCAGGTCCTAAATCATATGGTTACAAGCTGTCCGGAGGGACTGCGTGCCTGAAGGTCAAAGGGTTAACCTTGACAGTGGATAACTACAACAGTCTGAAAGACTTAGTTTTTGCCTATGTCCCAGACAGGGAAGAGGGGCCACAGTGCGAGATAGTAGTGCATCAGCAGGGTATTGTTTGAAACAAACGGCTCTGGACTCTTGAAACAAAAACTCTCAAGAAAACACAGAAAGTTGTGTATGACAAAAGGGTAATTACCCAAGGATTTAAAACCGTTCCTTAAGGATTTTAAGTCATGGATACAAGATGGCACCATCCATTCTCAGCCATTTTAGCAGGACCTAGTAACTGTGGGAAACATTTTTTTATATAAAAAACATGTTGGACAATGCTCATAGTGTACTTTCACCACCTCCTGATAATATTCTATGGTTTTACAATGTTTGGCAGCCTCTATACCAAGAATTACTATGTAATTACCCTTTTATTAATTTTGTGAAGGGCTTGCCTGAGAAATTTGATGATGACAATTTACTACCTCCTAATAGAACAAATTATGTTATTATTGATGATTTGATGAATTGTGCATCACAGGATCAAGAAGTGGAAAAAGCTTTTACTCAATATGTACATCATAGGAATCTGAGTATTTTTTTCATTACGCAGAATATTTTCTGCAAGGGAAAAAGCAACCACACCATTAGCCTAAACGCTAAACATATGGTGCTGTTTAAGAATCCCAGAGATAAATTACAGATTGCAACTTTAGCATGGCAGATGTATCCCAGAAATGCCCAGTTCTTCATGGAGGCTTTTGCAGATGCTACACAAAAACCTTACGGTTACTTGGTTGTGGATTTAAATGCCTCCACACCTGAACCATACAGATTAAGAGCTGGACTTTCCCCTCCAGACTGGCCTGTGGTATACACCATGAAAAAGCCCACACACAGGTACAAAAGGCGGTGACTTCATCTCCCTGCATTCTGTTGAGTTGCCTACCCGACTAGTCAACATGTCCAGTCATATAAAAAGAAACCTCACCCTATTAAATCTTCTTATTAAGGCCCCTCCACATCAGAGGAAAGCTGTTTTATGTGCAGCATCAGATGAGCTCATAGAGGCGATTTTTGAGATAGCTCTGAACACTTTAAAAGGCAAAGTTCTCCTGACTCCCCAGCAGGTGTGTATATTAAGGAAAAAGTGCACCCTTATCAAAAGCCTAAGCAGCAAGAGAGTGTCGCTAAGAAGGAAGAAACAATTAGTGAAGCAGTCTGGGGGGTATCTTGCGCTGTTATTGAGTATCACCATCCCCATAATAACTGGACTTTTAGCTAAACGGAGATAGAATATACTGAAAAGATGTATCTGGTTCCCAGCCATCAGTTAGAGCAATTGAAGGGAATCCCTCCTAAGGAGGAAAACATCAGGAAAGCTGCCATCAACACCCTTGATACTGAAATGCTGGGGATTCTTCACAGGACCAACTTAACAGAATTTGAAAAAGTCAAACTTTATGATGCTCTTCTTCAAAGGTATCTCATTCATGTAAGACATAGGGAGGTGGAGAAAGAAAAACTAAACCTGATTCTGCTCCAGGCCTCTGCAGAAGCCTCTGTAAATTCTGATGCGCTCATTCAGGAAGTACTGGACAATCTTCCTGATAGATATAGGAATCATGCAAGGGTGCTGTTAAACAAAATGATGCAGAACAAAAGTGTTTCTTCCTGGAATGAAAAAGGCGCTTTTGTGTATAAGGGCGCTGCTACAGATGGCTCAGATATGTTGGACTTGATTAAGGGAATCACTCAAACCCAGGCCCTATCCGCCAAACATATCCCTAAAGACTGGGATGCTTTTCTGGCTGCCCTAGCTGAACTAAACGTACCTACATCTGTTGTGGGCAATCCTATCAATAGAGAAGCTTTAGACAATCTAAAGAACCCCCCTATCTCTTCCAAAGAAAAGAAAAAGAAAAAAAGAAAAGAAAAAGACCGCTGCATGGCTTGATTTCTAGTATCTCTGATGTATATTTTATAAAGCAATAAAAATTTTCAAAAGTGTACTTAACCTTATATACCGTCTGTGATTGATTGTTTTACAGGTATAAAAGAAAAAACAACACTGTAAATTATTTAAGCCTCTAGGGGTGCTTTATTGGTAAACACGTCTATGAAAATCGTTGCAGGATATACAGCTTTGGGTTGGATGAAACACAACTGAGGAAGCCCTGGCCATGTGTCTCTTGTTGTTTACAATTTCTTCCACCATCCAGTCATTTCTCTCTAAATCATGATAATACAATTCTTGAATCTGTTAAAATGTTAGACCCTTACAACGCTGCTGTAGAAAAAACATGCAATGGTAGCCACTGGAGTCAGAGTTTGGGGTTTGCAATTCTCCTGATTGCTGATGCGGCTTCCTCGGGGGATACTAAACACTTTCATGCTGACACAATCCACGGGGTATTTGGCGTTGGATGTCAACAATGCTTCTGCATGTCCTAACCGGACATCTGGTGCCACTCTCACCTTCTTTACAAAAAGTGAGGCCAACACAGTTTGTAATTGCTTATACTGTTGCAAGGACTTCACAAAAATACCTCCCTCCAAGTGAGATGGAACAATAAGGGTTATTTGACAAACCCTATACCAACATTCAAAGGTGTTAAGCAGGGTTGCATTTTGGCACCTCTGTTGGTTAACATCTATATTAATGATGTTTCAAAACTGGCTTCTGTATCTTCCCACTCTCCGATTTTAGCAGGCAGTCCGAGAAACATTCTTCTTTATGCAGATGATATAGTATTAATATCAAGGACCCCAATAGGTTTAAAATGCTTACTGTCCCAAATAGCCTCCTACTGCTCTTCCGAATTATTGAAAATAAATTATCAAAAAACAAAAGTTTTCACTAAAAAAAGAACCAAACACCGTTGGTACATAGAAGGCCAAGAAATTGAACAGGTAAATTCCTTTAAATATCTGGGAATAACCTTTCAAGCATCAGGGAGTTATCGATTACACACCAAATTGGCGGTTCTCAATGCAAAAAACAACAACAAAAGCACTGACAACTTTTTCTTACACTAAAGGAGGACAATCTATCCTACCCGCTCTGAAAATTTTTAACGCCAAAATTATTCCGCAACTGATATTTGGGTCTCAAGTGGGCACCAATGAAAAACTAACTGAACTTGAAACAGTTCAGAATAGTTTCCTAAGATCGATTATGGCAGTTCCTTCATGTGTCTCTAATTGTGTGCTAAGACTAGAGCTGGGTGTTCAATCTATTGAATCCAGAATATGGCTCTATAGGATCAATACTTGGTTAAAACTTATTTTGGAACTGACAGGATTAGCTCCCCTCATTCTGAGGGACAAGTGTAAATCCATATGGGCCAATGTGATACAAAATAAAGTTCTAAAAATAGGCTTTTCCATACAAGCAATCTATGCTATGGGCCTAGAAGCCGCTCAGTCTAATATCAGTCAGTGCCTAAAAGATATTGATGTTCAACACCAGCAAATGCTAATAAAAAAATCAAAGATGTAATTTAAGTTTTTTAAGGCCAATGCCATATATATCAGATTTAGCCATTCCTAAATATCGGAAGGCTTTTACCCGAATGAGACTCAATGTTCTTCCTTCAGCCCTACTTGACGGACGATTTAACAAAACTCCGTACAAGGAGCGAATATGTCCGTGTGGATCGGGAGAAATTGAAACCAATGCTCATGTGTTACTACGTTGTTCATTCTATCATTCTCAGAGACTTCATTTAATTTCTCCCCTCCTAGACCCTTATTTGTATAGACCTGAATCTTTTTGGTTGGAACATCTACTAGGTGATCACTCGCTAGAGACGACTTTAGCAGTTGCTAAGTATAGTTTGGCTGCACTAAACCATAGGAAAGATATGCTAAACAATACTGATTAGCTTTTACATGATCAGGATTTTATATTAAAATTTTTAATACTAATTTTAAACTCTAAGTTGTATTAGTTTTAATTTAGTTATCTTTATGATAGCTAAAAGATTTATATGGCTTAAGCTCCATATGATTGACTTATAGAGATTTATTCTCATCCCTATTCGCCTAGTCTGATCGTAATATATGCTTCACTTCATATTGTTAAGAGTTTTAAGATGTATGTATTTAAATTTAATTGTACGTGAGCAAAATGTATAACTGTTAACAGATGATGTTAAGAGTTTAAGCTGTTCTTATTTAAATTTAATTGTATGTGATCAAAATGTATTTATCCATGGCTGGTCCTATGACTGTAATAAAGTACATTCATTCAATTTGTAATTTGTATTGGCTGTTTGCATCATCAGCCATCAAACAGAAAGTGTCTTTGTTGCGTGTCAATTTAATTTTCACATCCACTCCGTTCAGAAGCATTTTTTCTTGAAAAAACAGATCAGCATGGAGATGACCTAGGAGGTCTAGTTTTTGGCTTTCAGCTGTCAGAGCAGCCCTTCTAACAAAGCCTAAATTTTCCCCATCCAGGGCTGCCGCCTCATGATGTCCGGCTGTGTCTTTGTCAAATAACCCTGCAGAAAATTGTGTGGCTAGGGTGTCTTCGCTGTAATTCAGCACAGATTCTATGAAGGCTCTATAAGGGTAGCAGTTGTTGCTCTGACTGATGAGTCAGTCTCCCAGAGTCACATCCAATCGGCTAAAAATGGATGCCAATGGATAATTCACCAGACCCACATTAGCACCTCTGGCCAGGTTTGTTCCATCATGATTCACAATTTTACAACTCACATATAGCAATGTATTGTTTAAGTCCATATAATCTTCGCCATTTCCAGTGATGTAAAATTCTAGCAGTGCAGTTTCTGTCAGTGCTGCCAAAGGTGGCATTTCGATAAACAGGCTTCTCTCAATACAGGTCTGCGTAGGTCCAATCTGGAATAGATCTAATTCAGATTTAGTGCATTCCTCAGAACTGCCATGGATGAAAGCCATGATGGTTTAAAATATATCTCCTTTTCGAGCTGGTGCTGTACGCCTCTTCTTTCTTGCGGCTTTCTGCTTCTGAGGTTTTTTCCACATCAGAGATGTTCTTTTAAAAGGTCTGGGTGGGCCTGTTAGTTGTACCCGTGATGCTTTTCTTTTTGGGGCTTTTCTCCTTTTAATATACATCAGCCCTGACCCCTCTTGTGGATTAACTCTTTTCAAAACTGCCCGAGTAACCTGGTCAAGCACATCGTTAGCAATATTCCGAACAGCTGTCTTAGCATGTGGTTTAAGAATCTCTAGACCTCTTCTCAAAAGTGGCATGGCTTTTCAAAAAAGGCTCCTGAATATTCCCCCTATTCCTGCCCCATACATAACCAGGGTGCCATGGTAACCCAGAAGAGCAATTCCTGCTTGGGCCCTATAATAATTCTGGTAAAGGGTTGGGTCTCCATAAGTTTTCAGTATCACCATTTTTTAAACCAACAGAGCTCTGCCGGGCGAAAGTGTAGCTTCACAATCACCTTTCCATAACGAAATAACACATTTTTGTTCTGGTCCATCTTTATCTCAACATTAATGGTGTCAATATGATGCTTACTCACAGGAATGTAGTGTGGTTTGTCATAAACAATGTTAACACAGTCGTTATTCTGACCATGCACCGGTATGGACCACAATAAGGGTACATAGAAGTCCCCAACTACCTGATGCTCTGCAATGTCTGTGTATAGGTACAGCGTGTTGAACCCTCCTGTAATGTCTACTGTATAGGGCATCTGTAGTGCTAGGGTGTTGGGTATCATCCCTAATAGGTAGGCTAGTTCTTTGCCGGTTTTAACAGCGTAACCACCATCTGATTTAAGGCTAACCTTTCTAGTCACTTGGTCATAGTGTAGGACCGCAGCGGGGTGTTCGCCACTCTGGCTTCGTATAATGCTGTTCATGTTTTCCACCAGTTCAGGGATGCTTGAGTAATAGCCACGTCACAGATAGCAGGTCCATACTTTTCTTCCCTTAGAAATTTCAAAGCAGCCATCAGATTGTTCCAGCTGTGTGGGTATTGTATCTCAACTAACCTGGCTTCCCAAGCCCCTGGTAGATCCAGAGGCCTTGCTAGGCGAATAGTAAAGGTGGAGCTCGTGTTCTGTGGGAAAACAGTCATACAGGCATTGCTAGGTAGGGTAATGTAAAAACTACTAACTTCCATTCTTCTGGGTAGGTTCATGAAGGTCAGAAGCAGGTACCCAACTGTTGAACTTACTGGGCCAGCCTAACCATTTCACTAAATGATACTTTCTCCTACCCCTGCCTTTTGTTGATAAAGTTTTTTCAATCCTGTACACCTTGTCCTGATTAGCATTAACCTTCTGCAATTCTTCAGAAAAAAAGAACCAACTACCGGCTCCCCAGCATAATATTGTAACAGGAAGACGGGTCCCCCACCTCTTCTGATGACCTGATCCACTATAAACAGTTCTGTGGTGAAATTTTGTTCATAGCCCTTGAAAAATATCCCTCTGCTTTTAGAAATCCTCACGTGGTTGCCTTTAGTGAATAGCTGTGGTACATCTTTTCTGTAAATGTAATCTCCATACATTGTTTTCCATACTGCCAAGGCATTAGAATGGTTAATATCAACAGGCCTTGCTCTGATAGTTCTGTGAAAGCTGTGATTATAACTTTTTACAAGATGTGGCAGGACATCAATATAACTATACATATTGTTAGCTATAAAATACCTCCACATTTTTTATTTCAAAGTTCTGTTAAATCTTTCAATGAAAGCTGCTTTTACTTCATTATTGGTGGCAAAGTGATGAACACTATGCTGTTTTAACAAACCGCTTATGGCTCTGTTTAGAAATTCTTTGCCACGATCCGTTTGGAGCTTTCTGGGCTTTCTTCCACTCTGACTGAATATAACATTAAAAGCCTTAGAGACTGATTTGCCTGTCTTGTCTTTTAAAGGTAATGACCATGCATACTTAGACAGGATATCTATGACTGATAAAATGTACCTATAGTATTTGTTGTGCTTAGAAAATTGTTGCATATCTACTAGGTCAGCCTGCCATTGGGCATCAATATCCACCACAACAGTCTTGTTTCTTTTAAAACGGATTCTGACCAGTTTATGCAGCATGTAAGCATCCTGGTCTGAAAGCCATGTCAAAACATGTTTCCTTCTTAGGGTATTACTCTGCTTTTTTGCCTCCTGAAATAGAGGATTCACACCCCCAAAGTTCCCAACCTCCCAAGGTGAGTAATATATGTTTTTTAGAATTTCTTCATGCTCATCCATATTGCTGATTGATACAAGTATGGACACAGAGTTTGTCATTAAAACAAACTATTTTTATTGGTACAAAAACTTCTGCTTTCAGGGTTCAGGCTGAGGACAGACACATGAAATGCAGCAAATATTAACAGTTGTTGAACTCTTGATGTGTGGATTTTCATAATCACCATCAGTCTGCACATCTTCCTGTAGAAAAAAAAGGCACTTTTTTAGCATTGAGGTTGCAGCATACTGGAAAACAACACGCTATTAAATCACTACTCAGAAACACTTACCTGGGGTCCCCCATGCTCCATGTCTTCAATTAATTCTTCTGGCAGCACATTTTCTTTATCGTCCATTTCCTCCAAGGGTTGAAAAAAGACACCCCCAACCATAAACTCTACAGGTTTCATGAGTTCTTCTTCAACTTTTGCAAAGTTCATCTTCAGATTACATCCACAATCACACTCTAAGAGCTCATCACGGTTTGGCAGTTCTTCAGCTTTTGCGAAGTAAGTCTTCATATCACTAGAATTTGCCAGGAACATGGTTTCGGGGTCTGGATCTTGTCCAGCTGTAAACACTGCTACCGGTAAGCTTCTTGTTGAAACGGAACCTTTTTTTACCGAACTGCCCAGGCTCTTTCTTTCCAAGGTCTGATTTCACATCTGCTGGTGGAAATGATAAACGCCTAGGCTTTAAAGACCTCTTTGAATGCACTTTCAATGGTGCTGGAGGATAGGAAAAACCTAGTAGTCCATATGCTGCCTGCTTGGTTAATTCCTCAGGACTCAGGAGTGCTGGCTGCTTCCATGTTCAAAACTCAGAATGTGTTCAAGGCTCAGAACATGCTCGGGCATGCAAAATTGCCTGCTCAGACTGCCCCCTCTCCTGATTGGTTCAATTCCATGGTCTACTGGTTGCCATAGCTACAGTGAGTCCTTGGGGAGGGTGAGGGTTGGAAATGGCACCCAATTGGCACCCAAGCAGCCACACACTCTGTTTCTTAGTCTTAGATTTTTCATTCATGATTCCATTATTGCCCATCCATATCAGTACACATCCCTTGATGGAATGTTTCTGCGCTGTGTTTCTGGCTTCTCTCCCCAGTCACTACTCATGCACCCTCCAGTACCTTTTCCCATTCTGGACATGCGCACAAATATTTCTGTACCTGTACATGAACACCTTTAATAAAAGTTTTTTTAAAAAACAAAAAACCCAGGACGTGTACAGGAGCACAAGAGCAAATGTTATAAGCCCCTAGTTATCATGTTTCACAATAGACAAAATGGAGACTTGTGTTTTTGGAGGGGTGTGTGCAGAGCTTGGAAGATTACTTTTAAAAAGTAATAAATTACAGTTACAATTACTTGGCCCAAAAAGTAGTAATTACCGTTACAATTACAATTGCTCTGAAAGTAACTGATTACTTTTTCTCAAAAGTAATCACTACAATTACATTTCAGTTACTTTTTAAAAAAAACTCCTACAAGGTGCTGGCCTTGGCTGCTGCACATCTAAGAAGCCTAAAACAATATTAAAAATAAACACACACACACAGGGGGTAGTAGAATAAAAAAAATTATCCATAAGATTAACATAATGGCATAACAGAATCTCACATCCCCCCAAGCAATGAAGGTACCCCAACTCTTGAAATCAAATTTTACACTTGAAATGCTTTTATAATATGTTTCTGTTATGTCTCAAAAGAACAAGATACTCAAAGAGCATGTCAGACAAAGAATGTCTTTTTACAGTCATTACGTTGCCACCAGTACTGAACAGGCGTTCTACTGCGGCGCTTGAAGGCATGCCTGTGTTGTGCTGCAAAAAACACCGCAGCACACATGGAAAGCCATGGAGTGATGACACTTCCCTGCTGGGAGACCTCAGGTACCTCACCAGTTCCTCCTCAGCAGTGTCCACTGCTGACTTCTTGCCCTGGGGCAGAAAGTTAAAGAAGTCATCTTCTAAGTCATCTCCTTCCTGGTCTTTATCTGAAGACTGATCACTGTCCTCATTAAGTACACCCATCTTTATTTCAGCTTTCAGCAAGGCTTCCATTGTGTATCCAAGAAAGAGAGAGGATATGTTAACACATATATGTTAGGAAACCATCATCTGCTCTTCATTTCCTGATTCTTGTCATGTCCCCTGGTTCAGGGTCCAGCCTGAGCCTGTGGATGATGACATGGAAGGTAGGAAGGTGACCAAGTCACCACACTCATGGGGCAGCACAGCAGATCCCTAAGGATTACCTGCAGCAACCCAAGGTTGTGATGAGGAGCCCCAGGAAGAAAAGGCCCAGCCCCTGCCTACCACCTTAAGCCCTCTGATGCCTCCCTTGAGACAACCTTTCCCTTGGAGTAATCTACCCAAAGGGCTTCCCTAATGTTCTTACTTGTTGGTATGGGTGGTGGCCTGACACAATTCCAGCCAATCTAGTTTGAAGCGAGGGTGTAGGCAGGCTGCCAGAAGAAGCCTATTGTCCTCCCAGATAGCTGCAAACCACTTTCTTAGGGCTTCGCGCACACCTCTCAGCAGCTGAAAACAGTATGTGTACCTCTCAGGTTTGTTTTCCAGTCCTTCTAACTTGCGGTCCAGATTGCAGAGCGTTGGTAGCAAATACCCCATGAACATGCCGTTCTCCCGTTGCAGGATATCTAGGGACTGGGCTAGTGGCTCCATAATCTCTGTGTATTCCTGTACCACTTCAATCTCAGAAGCTGTGATCCTGGACAAGGAGCAGCGGTCCATTATGGCATGCATTTTTAGTGGCACAGTTGACAGGAGCTCATGAAGTTGCTTCAACGCATCAAAGGTGGAATTCCACCTGGTCTTATTCGGTACCTTCAGATACACACCACATTGCGCATGGATATACTCAGCAATCTGGGCTGACTGGTTCTGCTTGGACCACAACTTGCTGCACTTTCCCATCAAGGAACGAAATGGTTTCTTGAAAGGACCAAGAAGACTACTTTTGGAGGAGTCAGAAAGCATGGCCTCTATGTCTTGTGTTGCCACAAGGTTGAGGGTGTGGCTAGCACATCTCTGGTGTGGTGGTAAAACAAAATCCTCTCCTGAGTCTGCAGCTTCTTCCTCTGCCTCATGTCCTGTGTCCAGGATCTCACAGATAGGCACAAACTCCACCTCAGCCTCCTCCTCCTCCTGGTTATCACCATCATCGTCACTGGTGCCTGCAGCTTCCACTGGTTCTTTGGCCATGAAAACTCTGAATGCTTTCACAAAGTTGGAGCCATTGTCTGTAGTAGTGCACATAACTTTGTTGTGGATCCTGTACTGCACATGTACATCATTCAGTGCTTTTGAAAGGACATCGTATGTATGGCACCCCTTCAGACGCTTACAAGCCAAGGCCCCGACCTCACGTTTCAGGGTAGTTGGGTTGATCCAGTGGGCTGTTACCCCAAAGTAACTCTTCTTGCCATTGGTCCAACAATCTGCAGTGGTTGCTATATATGCCACAGCACCCATTCGGTTTGCAAGAGTTTCTCACATGTGGCATGCTCTCTTCTCAATTCTGTCTCTCAGAGTCTTGGCACATATGATGGTGAGATCTTTGGGGAGTCCAATGCGAACCAGATTAATGAATGATGGTTTGTCCACAGTCTGAAGTGGTAATGTCTCCTCTACAATGAAATCAATGATTCTCCTGTCGAGATTGCTCTGGGTGACAGGCTCCCTGCCATATCCCCACCTCTCAAGGGTTGTCTGCTGCTGCTTCAGCATTTTGGGAGGAGGGGTGTCATGCATTCGTTCAGGAAGGCCACGTCTCCTTGCCTTTATTGCTTCTTCAATTGCTCTCAGCTTCTCAGGGTGTGCCCTCTGAGGAAGAAGAACAAAGCATGAATCCAAGAAAAAATGGAAGAGGAACTTCACAATTTAAACATAAATAGATAATGGACACTCTTTGAGGACCAGCATGACAAAGGCTTATCTCAAAATGTTTCTTCACATTGGATGAGGAGGAAACAGCTGATCTCAGATTTTTGATCCTTGGAAGGCATTAATTGCATCGTACAACAACATTTTTCCCACTCTGGCTCACAAATGTACAAGCTTTCTCAAAGCCAAACCATGGTACTTGCTGTTCTGCAGATGTGGCTGTGGGCAACTGGCACTGCTTCATGCCCTCCTCCTCCTCGTGCACAGGGCCTCCTTTCTGAACCTCACTTTCTAGTTTTGCCTCCTCAGGATCAACAAGCTGTGACTCAAGTGGCCGCACTAACTGACTGCTGCTCTCAGCAGCAAAACCTGCAACAGGCGTCTCTGTAATAAACAAGAGATAATGCTCCTATATGGGTGAACTTCAGCTGTGATGTGCCCCCATCTCTTCCCCATGCTGCAAGATCCCCCAGTCAGAGTGGAAGTAAGCAGGTCGATAGCACAATTAAAAGAGATCCTATTTGCATCATTTTTGCTCACTGAATAACCCTGCCTGGGCCAGTCTAACCTACTATCTCACAGGGTTGTTGTGAGAACAAAATGAGACTAGGGTTCAAATCCCCACATAGCCATGAAGCTCACTGGGTGACCTTGGGCCAGTCACTGCCTCTCAGCCTCATGAAAACCCTATTCATAAGGTCACCATAAGTTGGAATCAACTTGAAGGCAGTACATATATTTTTTATTTTGAATATGATGATTATGATAATAAATATGCAGCATTTCAAATTAATTCTGTATGAGAAGCATTCCATGCCAAGCTTGGAAAACCAAGGATGAGGTATAAAATGTAGACAAAAATACTTTTGACAAAATGCCGTTTATCTTTTATATTTTATATTATATATATATATATGAGCCTGGGTAGGGAACATTTAATCTAGCCTACTTGCTTTCAGCAAGAAGGGTTAAGTGCCTTCAGGCTAGGGCAGTCACCAGAAGGCCACAGCAGAGGCAAAGGAGCCTAGTGTTGTGGAGATGTTAGATGGGAGCTTTGGGGAGTAAAGATGGAGGCTCCTGAAGGCTGCAATTCTAAACACACTTACTAAGGGATTAAGCCCCGTAGAACTCAACAGGACTGACTTCTAAGTAGATATAGTTTGGACTGTGCTGTTGGTAAACCTTGACTAGGGTTCTTCTGCAAAGACATCCATATCCAAGCAGGGTTGGCAACCCCCTGCCCTTATCTTTTAATGTGGCTGCTCCAAATGTTTTTACAGATTTGACCCTTTACTTCAGAAAGAGGTCTGAAAAATGAGTAAGAGCAAGAAGTATCTTTTAAAATTGTTCTTTTCAATTCACTCTTGAATGAACATCATACTTAGGGCAGATCCACACCATTCCTTTAAAGCACATTCAACACCCATTTGAAGCACATGAATCCCACCACAGAATCATGGGAACTGCAGTTTGTTAAGAGTGGTGAGAACTATAACTGTGAGGGGGAAATGACACTTCCCAGAATTCTTTAGGGGAAGTCATGCGCTTTAAATGCGAGTTGGATGTGCTTTACACATATTGTGTGAATCCGCTTAATAAATTTTGCCTGCATGTAAATTGTTTTAATTAATTTTTCAAAATGGAAATAAGCTATAAAGTGTAGTGGGTGACCATGGGCTACGCACCATTTCTCAGCCTATCTGCCCCTCAGGATGAAAACAATGGAGAACCATGACTACCCCAAGGCATACTTAAAATGTAAAGGAAGTATTGTACAACCATAGTATGCAATTGGATACTTATAGGGACACAGCATGACAAAACTGGGTGGAAGTAATGAGTGGGGTACCACAGGGCTCGGTCTTGGGCCCAGTGCTCTTCAACATTTTTATTAACGACTTGGATGACGAGGTACAGAGCATGCTTATCAAATTTGCAGATGATACAAAATTGGGGGGCATAGCTAATACCGTGGAAGACAGAAAGAAAATTCAAAGGGGCCTTGATAGGCTGGAGCATTGGGCTGAAAACAACAGAATGAAATTTAACAGGGATAAATGCAAAGTTCTACACTTAGGAAAAAGAAACCAAATGCACAGTTATAAGATGGGGGATACTTGGCTCAGCAGTACGACATGCAAGAAAGATCTTGGAATTGTTGTTGATCACAAGCTGAATATGAGCCAACAGTGTGAAGTATTAGTTCCCCTCTATTCAGCACTGGTTAGGCCTCATCTTGAGTGCTGTGTCAAGTTCTGGTCTCTGCACTTCAAGAAGGATGCAGACAAACTGGAACAGGTTTAAAAGAGGGCAACAAGGATGATCAGGGGACTGGAAACAATGCCCTATGAGGAGAGACTGAAGGAACTGGGCATATTTAACCTGGAGAAGAGAAGACTGAGGGGAGATATGATAGCACTCTTCAAGTACTTGAAAGGTTGCCACACAGAGGAGGGCATCAGAAAAGCTTCCTAACTGTTAGAGCCATACAACAATGGAACTAATTACTAGAGAGGTAGTGGGATCTCTGACACTGGAGGCATTCAAGAGGCAGCTGGACAGCCATCTGTCGGGAATGCTTTGATTTGGATTCCTGCATTGAGCAGGGGGTTGGACTTGATGGCCTTATAGGCCCCTTCCAACTCTACTATTCTATGATTCTATGAAAATATTTATATAAGCATGACTATCAAATATGTTTATTTATATAACCTGTAAAGATATTTATAGTGCAATCCTATGTTTGTTTACTCAGAAGCAAGTCCCAATGTATTCAATGGGGCTTACTCAACCAGGGAAAACTGCAGCCTCAAGTGATAAGGAACTTGTTCTTTTAACAAGTCCTTTAAGTTGAGACCTTATCCCAGTCTGCATCTGTGTTGAAATTGCTTTTTAATGTTTTTAAACTTTTTCTTAAAAAAAAATGTTTTTAAAGCTTTTAAAAATGTTTTTAAAGATGTTTGTTTTAATATATTTTAAAGTCTGTTTTTATGATTTTTAAAGTGTTTTTAGTGCTTTTGTTTGCTGCCCTGGGCTCCTACTGAGAGGAAGGGTGTGATATAAATCAAATAATAAAAATAAATAAATAAACTTCATTCATTTTTTTAAAAAAATGAGTATTAGTTTCCTACATAATAAAAACTGTGATAAACCCTGCCTAATTTCTTTAAAAATAGGGTTGGAGGGAGAGAGATTTACAACACAAACACAAGTCTGCACTATGTTTACTCACAAGTCCCATTAATTTACAGCACAATCCTAACCATGTCTACTCAAAAGCAAGTCCTAATGGAGTTCAATGGGGTTTACTCCAGGTACATGCTTTACTCCCAGAAATGGCTTTACTCCCAGAAAAGCAGATATTGGATCAAATACTTTCATATTTCATAGCCCAGGTTCTGACTCTTGGACAGAAGAGGAAAAAAACATTAAGCCATATTACTTACGCAAACTGCAAAAAACTCAAAGCCACCATATTCTGACGTTCAGCCTAGGCATGCCTGGATCAACAAGTCACAACTCTGGCGTCATTGGCTACAATCATGAAAGGGTGGGAGTTACAGCTAGAGCTTTGAAAAGCTACTTTTTAAAACTACAACTCCCATCAGCCCCAGCCAGCATGACCACTGGATTGGGCTGATGGGAGTTGTAGCTAGAGCATGGATCTGTTTTTTAAAAAGTTGTGTGTGGGGGTTTACGTTTTGGTGTATATCTCGGGAATTAGACCACCTAGAAACTTACTTTTTTTTTTAAATTGAAGCTGAGAGTCTGGAGAGTAAGGGGTGGTAGCCAGAGAGCCGGAGGGCCCCCCAAAACCAGAGACTCCAGCCAAAAACACACACACCAGGGCACACACACACACACACAAATCATCATCACTCACCTCCACAGCTCTTCGCCATTCTGCTGCTGCCTTCTCCGTTGTCCTTCAACTGGCTTTTTCCTCCGGCATCCATTTTGTCCTCTCAGACGCTAGCAGCAGGCCCTGCCTATTCACCTCTTCCCTCGTGCCTCCTAACACAGATCACGAGGGAAGAGAGAGTCTGCGCAGAGGTCCAATCAGTGTGAGGCACATGTCTTGTGTTAACCAATCACAGCCAGGAGCTGACTTCCCCTTGTTCCCGCCCCCAAGTAACGTCCAACCTAATGTGGAAACGTTAAAGTTGCAGCTGAAAAGTAGGGAAATTACTAGTCGTTCCTTTACTTGCCAAATGTAATGGAATTACCCACTCGTTATTTAAAATTGTAACTAATTACAAGTAACTCATTAAAAATAACGAGTTACTTCCAAGCTCTGGGTGTGTGTTAATCTCCATTTCCTTTGTTGTTGTTAATACAGAGGTCTTGAATGAGTCTGATCTTTAGTTATACTGCAATTAAGATAAAGATGTCTTGTGCAACACTTCTGTTGTTTTTATTTTAGTCTGGGTGCATTTACCATCTCCAGGATAATACCCCACATGTGTTGAGATTTTGAAGGAACAGCTGTTCCACAGCTGTTCCAAACTGGATTGTTGAAGCCACTCACCAAACAATGTGTTAATGACCTTTCACACCAGCAATGATTCCAGATGTGGAATGTTTTAGTTTTGCTTAACAGATTTTCTGTGGTAAGAGGGAATCTGGATTAAAACATAAAAAAAATACAAGCAGGCATTTTGATGTCAATGACACCATGTGGGCTGGTGTGAAAAGCTTGTATGTAGGCCCAGAGGTTGTTCTGGGTCAAAATGCTTTAATACCTGAAGAGCTAGAGCATTGCAGGAGGTCTAGGAACTAATCCTGTTTCAAGCATGGGTTTGCAAAACATCCCACTCCTCCCTTTCCCAGCCTGAGCTAATGACTGGGGGAGGGGTAATTTTGGTGAAGATAACAGGAAAATAAATGGGAAGCTGACAGTGGAATATTCTTATAATGTTCTATTTATTCTTGTCTTATGCACTACCACTATTAAATGCACTCTAGTCAGCCATGGCCAACATTTCAGAATCATAAATCAGTAATACATTTCAAAAGCAGATATATTGCAATATACAATCAATATACAAAGTACAGAAACGTTCAACTTTAAAGCCTTCACGTTACAGAATCTATTAGGTACAGATCTATTAGGTCTGTTGCAAAAGACTGAGTCCAAGCTCAAAGTCTTACTAAGTCAGAGTTACAAAGTAATTGGAAATACACAAACATACAATAATACTTATCATCAGATGACATGGATGGGACACATGCTTCTTGCTTCAACCAGTGCTAAAACAAACAAAACTCTGATAGTTTACTGTCTAAACTCTCCTTCTTTTATAGGAGTGTTCCAACATTATCTCTTGGTGTCACAGCTGTTTGAGCTCCATCCCTGAGCTCCATCTCTGATCTCCATCCCTGACCTCCATCTCTAATCATGTACTTAACTAGCTAAACTAGCTGGAGGACAGGTGCAGTTTCCAGACTCTCCAAATGAGGTATCTCTCACTGTCCATTGGCTGGACTGTGCATTATCACATATTTACAGAACAATGTGTTCTGCGCTGGCTGGCTGGCCAGAAATGGAGGGGGAGCAAAGGAAAAAAATGTCTCCTTTTACTCAAGCTCAGCATTTCCCAACCATTGTGCCTCCAGATGTTGTTGGACCACAACTCCCATCAGCCTCAGCCATTGGCAATGCTGGCTGAGGCTGATGGGAGTTGTGGTCCAACAACATCTGGAGACACACTGGTTGGGAAAGGTTGCTCTAACTGCATATGCTAAGAAAGGAGAGTGCCAGCCTTTAACATCCCATACATAAGGACTAATACATTTTCAGGACTCTTCCAGAGGAAATTTACATTAAACATGGGGTCAGCCCATAACACAATGCAAACATAGTCAAGCATTTAGGGAGAGTGGTGCTGAGACCAATATGAGACTTGCTGAAGTCAATGAGACTGAGTCCTTAATTTTGTAAAATATTTACTGCATAGTAGATTTCCTTTGATAAATTTACAAACGTGTTTGATAAACATGCAAGAACATTTTCTGAATGGTAGGTTCACAATACACCCTTTCAGAGATAATGGTTTCATTGCTTTATTATGGTCAAAGACCAGCAGAGACCAAAGTACAGAGTATAAAACATCATAAGAAGTTAACAGTGCAAAATGTATAAAAAGTTAGTACAATAGACTGTATACTGACACATGGTCAATCTAAAACCAATCTATAAGCTATAACAGTCGTTGGGTTGGCACGTTTTTCGGTATTTAATGGCTGCATCACAAAAGCTCGCAACCCTAGTTGTAGAAGATATTGTACGTAGAAAACGGCATCTCTACCTGGGAATTTCCGCAGTATGGGGGTAATTAATCGGCATCATGATAAAGAGAACATTCTAATAAAACGTGGCTCACGGTCTCTACTACGCCAACATCGCATGGACAGTAACATTCTGTGAATGGGATTTTTTGGTATCTGCCCTCTAAAAGTGCCGATGGTAGGGCATTGTGCTTGGCCAGCATGAAGGCTTTCCTAAGTCTGGAGATGTATAGGAAGGCCAGATAATGCGCAGGCGTAAAGGTTTTTGTAGAAAGGCAAGAGTCAGAGATGGAGCCAGCAAGAGGCAAATGGTTTTGCAATTCTATATCGAATATTCTCTGGGTGATAGCTGATTTCGCTTTGAAAAAACCACCCAAGAGGACACTAGCAGGAGAAAAGCCTAAAGCTGAGAGTTTGGTGGGTGAGTAGTGATTTCTTCCGTTTTGACTGAAACGTATCAGATAACACTAGTGGAGCCAAACCAACTGGTAGAAAGATCAGTTTAAGCCAGTACTTAAACTTGAGCACCCACATACGAGCCTTGATCATAGGCAACCCGACTTCAAGATGTAAGGTGGCATTCAATACACATAGGGGGTGCCCAATATGTTCCTTAGAAACTTAGTTTGGATATTTTTGAACGAGGTGTGTTTGGCATACACACCTATCTGGCCACCATAAAGTAATTGAGAGATGGCTTTGGCGCTAAATACCTGTAGCGCAGATGGAACATGTTGCCCACCCTTCATGTAAAAAAAGGAGAGAAGCGCCTTTGTGCTCCTCATCGTGTTTGCCCTGGCATTTTTTGCCTGTAGATGCCATGCTCCTGAGGAGTGAAGGGTTATCCCAAGGTACCTATATGATGATACTTGGTCTATAGGGGTACCATTTAATCGCCATCGATGTTTCACTCTCTTCCTAGTTAATATTACGACCTTTGATTTGTTGTGGTTAATAATCAACTGTTCTCTATTACAGTAACTGGAGAGGGCTCTGAGCAGGTGTCGGAGGCCAGTACTTGTGAGGGACAAAAGAACTACATCATCTGCATATAATAGGATAGAAAGAGGCCTGTTTGACAGGGTAGGATGATGCGAGGGGCACAACGCCAAACTTTTAATTAGGGAGTTGATATATAGGTTGAACAATGTAGGGGCTAAAATACAGCCCTGTATTTTGGGTGGCAATGGGCTTAGACAGGTTGCCAGCATTGTTACATCTTATGCAAACCTGGGTATTCTGGTATAACCCACAAATCAATGCTAATAGGCATCTATCAATATTGGTGGATTCGAGTTTTCCCCAAAGTCTATCTCTTGGAATGAGATCGAATGTTGACTTAAAGTCGATGAAAGCAGCATAGAGGGTGCTGCCCAGCTTGGAAGTGTATTTTTCAACAAGACGTTGGAGGACGAAGCCATGATCCAATGGGGAGCGACTCGCCCTGAAGCCGGCTTGCTCCTCCTCCAAAATATTTTCCTGTTTCATCCAAGTTTGTAATTTTGTAAGTAGGTGACTTGCATATAGCTTGCTGACGATATTCAGCAAGCTAATAGGTCTATAGTTGGCTGGGTCTGCACGGCTACCTTTTTTGAAGATTGGAATAATAGTGGCAAGGCCCCAGTCCTTGGGGATGCAAACAGTTTGGTCGATACTTGTAAATAAGGCTGCCAGGACCAGAGCTCACCACTCTGGGTTAGATTTAATTGCTTCAGGGGGGATATTATCAAGCCCTAGAGCTTTATCCAGCTTCAGGTTGGCAATTAAGGAGATGACTTCCTTGGCAGAGACTTGGGGCCACTTTGGGAGTTCAGTTATAGGGTTCTCTACCCACAGGGCCCTGGTTTAGCCCTTTGAATAGATGTTATAAAAATGTGATTCCCAGGAGTTCACAGGTATATTGTAATTCAAATTAGTAGAATTGTTGGGCCAACACCTGGCCACTAGCCTCCAGAAAATCGACGAATCCTTGGTCCTTGAGGCTGTAATTAGGGACTGCCAGAGGTAAGCCTGTCCTGATCTTTTTTTTTTTTTTGCTTAATTAGAAGTTTGTATCTCTTCTTTAGCTCTAGGCATTCAGCGGGCAGTGCCGGAAGATCCTTTGTTCTGTACTCCCTCTATTTCTCAACTAGCATTTTTTTAAAGTCAACACATTCTTTGTCGAACCACGGTTTGGAATTTTGTAGACAGATAAGGGGCCTTGCTGATGGTTTTTGGTATCAGGCAGTGTTGAATGTCCGTAATTAAATCGTTGTAAGCGGCAAGCATTGCTTCTCCGGGGACCGCTGCTAACAGATTTTTGTGGTGACGGAGACAGCTGGGCAAGTAGAGTATTTGTTTCAGTTCCTTCTCTAACTTAGTCGACCATCTGACCCGCGCAGCCCTTACTTTGGGAATCACTGTCAAAGATGGAGGCTGATCGCTATGAGTAATGTGAGTGTCGCAACACAACGAGAGAGTCAAGGGGAGATGGTCACTGTCGGGCCGTTTGTCGACGAGGCATGAGGATATGCCGCTGTTGCGCTGCAGCCAACTCAGAAGGGACAGGAAGGGGGAAGGCATGAGTTTCAGGTGCCTCCACAGCCAGAAGAAGCAGAGTTGGGGATTGTTGTGTCTGAGCAGGATCGTGCGGGAGGGGGGCAGCCTGCTCTCCAGCCAGTTCCCACGAGTAATGCCCTTTCCGAGGAGCCGAGTGCACCACCCTCAGTTGATGCAGAGGACTTGTGGGGGGAAGCTTCAGAGACAGTGCCAGCTCCTCCCTTGCCAAGCAGTTCCCAGGAGGATTCCAGTGTGGTGCCGCCCCCTGACCTCGAGCCCATTGCTCAGGAGCAGGTGTCTTCAGATGAGCCATTGGATGCGCGTCCCCTGTCTCCTCATTCTCATCGCCGCGAGAAACGGACAGGGCAAAGACAGGAATTATGAAGGAGTCAGAGATTACGTTCGGAAACATTTCCTATATAAGCCTGCCGCTCCCAGTGGGGGGTCGTTGAGTCAACTTCCTTCACACGCTGCAGAGCATGTCTAGAGTACAGTTAGGAACTCTAGTGAGTTAGTGTAGGGTTTCTTATGAAGCACAATGCCTTTGATGTATCCATTACTCTAATAAAATGAGATTTACTTGCACACACACTCCAGCCTCATTCTTTCGGCTCTGGACAGGACAGACTGACTCAACCACCATCCCTACTCAAACCTGTTCCCATGGCGGATGACATGGACCATTACGGAGCAAGAGGGGGAGTACCTATCACCATGGAAGCTTTGTATGTCGAGATCCAGAACCTCCGAGTGACTACGGAAGCCCTACAAGCCGAGAACCAAAACCTCAGAGCTGCAACACAAGCCTTGCAAGTGGATAACCAGAATCTCCATGCCTTGGTCGCCCAAGTCCAGGCTGCGCCCCCCGGGGTGGCAGCCCCTGTGAAGTCTCCAGTGGGGCTCCCCATGCAATACGGGAGCCAGAGTGAACAGTTTGCCACATTTCTAGCCCAATGTGAGTTGTACATTCAAGTGCGCAGAGCTGAGTTCCCAACTGATGATGCGAAGGTGGCATTCATCATCAGTTTATTGGAAGGGGAAGCGGCAAAATGGGCCACCCCGTATTTGATTCACAATGACCAGATATTGCGCCAGTTTGACTCCTTCAAGAATGCGATGGGGGACATGTTCTGAGACCCCCAGAGGAAGGAGACAGTTGCCCGCCAGTTAGGGACCCTGAGACAGGGAAGGGGGTCTGTAGGGCAATACACAAATGCTTTTTGAGTTTTGTCTCAGGAGACAGAGTACAATGACCCAGCCTTGATGTACTTCTACAGAAATGGACTGAGTCCAGAAGTGTTGGATGAACTGGCGCGCTCCACACACCCTGACTCACTGAGGGGTTTGATTCAACTGAGTTTGCAGATAGACAGCCGCTTAGAAGGAAGAAAGTTGGAGCGAAGAATGGAGCCTTCACGGAGTCAGGTTGCTGCTCCGCTGCCCCGTGCGCACCCCGTGCCCAATCCTGGCATCCCTACTGTCTCAGGAGAGGAGCCCATGCAGATTGGGGGGGCTAGACTGAGATTGACAGAGGAGGAGAGGGAAAGACGCCGGAGGGAAGGACTGCGTCTCTATTGTGGAAAGTCTGGAGACCTCGCCAGAAATTGTGCAGCCAAAACCGGAAGATCCCAGCCGCCGGAAAACTTCACATCCCAGCTCTCATAGAGGCTAGAGAGTTGGGGGGTGCTACAGACACTGAGCCTCCGTTATGACCCCTTCCCTCCCAAGGGGCCCTTCTGTTGCCCATTCGCATCACCCTATCCTCAGGCGAGAGCTTCTCAGCCAAGGCTATGATCGACAGCAGAGCATCCTCTTGTTTCATAGACCGAGAGTTGGCGCTACACTACGCTATTCCCACAAGAGAACTGAGTCAGCCGTGGCAGTGGAAACTATAGATGGCCGGCCTCTGAAGTCTGGGGGGGGTGACTCGGGTGACTGAGTCCATGGAAGTGAAGGTCCCTGGGCATCGGGAAGACCTGTCGTTCTACATGGCGTCCTTGCCGTGTTTCCCGGTGGTGTTGGGTATGTGTTGGCTGGTTAGGCACAACCCCACAATCTTTTGGGATGAAGCTGTGGTGGTTTTTACCTCCAAGTACTGCCATCAACATTGCCAGCCTGAAGATGAGCCACAGGTGTTGGCAGGGGCGCCTCCCCCAAGGGAGATAACTTTGCCCACCAAGTATGGGAGTTTTTGGGACGTCTTCGATAAAAAGGAAGCAGAGCAACTCCTTCATCACCGGCCCTATGATTGTGCCATTGATTTGATGCCTGGGGCACGCATCCCCGCCGGGCGGATCTACTCTCTGTCTGAACCAGGGTTGGCAGCGTTAAGGGAGTTTTTGGATGCCAATTTGAAGAAAGGCTTCATTCGCCCTTCACAGTCCCCAGCTGGTGCACCCCTGCTGTTTGTGAAGAAAAAAGGGGGGAGCTCCGTCCCTGTAATGATTATCGAGCCCTAAACCAGCTCACTATCCCCAATAGTTACCCGCTGCCGCTCATTAGGGAAATATTGGAGAGGTTGCGTTCCGCCAAAATTTTCACGAAACTGGACTTGAGAGGAGCTTACAACTTGGTGAGGATTAAGGCAGGTCATGAATGGAAGACTGCATTTAAGACCCATTACGGTCAGTTTGAGTATTTGGTGATGCCCTACAGGTTGTCGGGAGCACCTGGAGTCTTCCAAAATTTTATGAATGACATCTTTTGGGACTTTGTGGACCGCTTTATGATAGTGTATTTGGATGATATCCTGATTTATTCGAATACTCCTGAGGAACACGACTCGCATGTGCGTGCAGTGCTGCAGAAGTTACGGGAACACCGTCTTTACGCAAAGCTGGAAAAGTGTGGGTTTGACCTAACCACATTGGACTTTCTGGGGTATCGGATCTCTCTAGCAGGAGTAGAAATGGACCCAGAAAAAGTTCATTGTGTACTCACGTGGCAACCCCCCAAGACCAAGAAGGATTTGCAATGCTTCTTGGGCTTTGCGAATTACTACCATCGTTTCATAGCCAACTACTCCCATCAGACCGCACCGCTCACAGATTGCCTGAAGGGCTCAGGACCTTTCCAATGGACAGAAGCTGCACAAGAGGCTTTCGAGAGCCTGAAGCAAAGGTTTGCTACTGAACCCATACTACAGCATGCCGACCCGGCACTCCCTTTTGTGGTAGAGACGGATGCATCGGACATCGCGATCGGAGGGGTTCTTTTGCAACCAGCCCAGAAAGGGGGAGAACTGATGCCTTGTGCCTACTTTTCCAGAAAGTTAACCGTCTCTGAACAAAACTACACTGTGTGGGAAAAGGAGTTATTAGCCATTAGAGATGCCTTTGAAGCCTGGAGACACCATCTGGAAGGGGCACAGCATGAAATTGAGGTGTGCATGGACCATCGTAATCTAGAGAGTTTTCATACCGCCCATAAACTCAATCAGAGGCAAGTGTGCTGGGCTCAGTTCTTCGCATGGTTCCATTTCAAAATTCATTATATCTCCCAAGCACAGAATAAGTGGGCTGATGTCTTCTCAAGGAAGCCAGAATTTCTGAGGGATCCCACCCCAAGACCGTTACAGTACATAATCCCTCCCAAGCGGGGAGTAGTAGGGGCCTGCCAAGATTCTTGGGAAGCTGAAGTGCGTGAAGCGCAACAACCAGACCCTTTTGTGCAGGAGCAGCGGGTTGAAGAGGGCGCATCACCCCAGGCAGAACAGAAGGACCTTATATGGAAGGATGGCATACTGCACCATCAGGAAGCTGTTTATGTGCCCCCTGGAGAACTGCGAGTGAGGGTACTACGTCAGTGCCATGACGCCCCCACGGCAGGCCTCTTTGGGCTTTTTAAGACCATTCAAGCTGTCACTCGGGAGTTCTGGTGGCCCAAGGTGAAGAAGGATGTAGAGCATTATGTTCGCTCTTGCCCCACTTGCATGAGGGCTAAACATGCCACTGGGAAGCCACCGGGGCTACTGGAACCCCTTCCTACTCCAGGAGGACCTCGGCTATGGATTTTATAACAGACCTTCCACCTTCACAGGGGAAAACCACAGTTTTGGTGGTCATTGATGCCTTCTTGAAAATGGCTCAATTCATTCCGTGTGCAGGGCTCCCAAGCGCTCAAGACACTGCCAAGTTGTACGTGCAAAATGTGTATTGGCTGCACGGTCTGCCAGACAGCCTGGATTCCGATCGGGGCACACAATTCACCTCGCGTTTTTGGCAAGTGTTGTGGAAGTTGCTGCAAAGTGAGCTGAGACTGTTGTCTGCCCATCATCCCCAAACGGATGGGCAGTCCGAGAGGGTCAACGCAGTGTTGCAACAATATTTACGTTGTTTTGTGGGGTATCAGCAGGACAACTGGATGTCCTACCTGCATTTAGCAGAATTTGCCTATAATAATGCTGTGCATTCGCACACGCAACAGACTCCTTTCTTCGACAATTTTGGCTACCACCCCCGAGCCTTCCCTGTCCCAAAAGACAGTCTCTCAGTCCCAGCCGCTGAGGATTACTTGCAGGAACTTCACGCTATGCAACAGCTACTCCAAGAGCAACTTGAACAGGCCAAAGTGGATTACAAACGCGCAGCTGACCAGCATCGGAGAGAGAGGGACCTCATACGAGTGGGAGACCAGGTCTGGATCTCTACACGTTTCCTAGCTATGCCTGGCCGGTGTCATAAACTGCAGGATCGGCATGTAGGGCCCTTCGAGGTGGTGGCACAGATTAACCCCGTGGCTTACAGACTAAAATTGCTGCCCACCTTCAAGATGCACCCAGTCTTCCACAGGGCATTGTTGACCAAGGACTCTGCCCCCGACCCTCACCGTCCGCGAGTGGAGCCCGCACCGCCATTGTTGGTAGAGGGGGAGGAGGAATACGAAGTAGAACACATTTTGGACTCGCGAAAACGCCGAGGGCGTCTTCAGTACCTGATTCATTGGAAGGGGTATGATCCAACTGAACGTTCCTGGGAAACAGAGGAGAATGTGCATGCTCTGACTTTGGTGAGAGAATTCCATGAGGCTTATCCAGAGAAACCTAGATCTCAGGGGTGGGAAGGGTTAAAACATGGAGGGGGGAATGATGTTGCGCTGCAGCCAACTCAGAAGGGACAGGAAGGGGGGAGGCATGAGTTTCAGGCGCCTCCGCAGCCAGAAGAAGCAGAGTTGGGGATTGTTGTGTCTGAGCAGGATCGTGCGGGAGGGGGGCAGCCTGCTCTCCAGCCAGTTCCCACGAGTAACGTCCTTTCCGAAGAGCCGAGCGCACCACCCCAGTTGATGCAGAGGACTTGTGGGGGGAAGCTTCAGAGACAGTGCCAGCTCCTCCCTTGCCAAGCAGTTCCCAGGGGGATTCCAGTGTGGCGCCGCCCCCTGACCTTGAGCCCGTTGCTCGGGAGCAGGTGTCTTCAGATGAGCCATTGGATGCGCGTCCCCTGTCTCCTTGTTCCCATCGCCATGAGAAATGGACAGGGCAAAGACAGGAATTATGAAGGAGTCAGAGATTACGTTCGAAAACATTTCCTATATAAGCCTGCCACTCCCAGTGGGGGGTCGTTGAGTCAACTTCCTTCACACGTTGCAGAGCATGTCTAGAGTATAGTTCGGGACTCTAGTGAGTTAGCATAGGGTTTCTCACAGCCGCTTAGTAAGTCGGTAGACGCTATAAAGAAATCAATTACTGATGCTCCTGTGCTGGCGAAATAGGTGTATTCACCACTTCTATCACCATCCACAGACCCGTTTGCTATAACAAGATTTAGTCTATATAGCGCTTGCATGAGGCAAAGGCCAGCATAGTTGAACCCAGGATCTTTAGAATGTCGCGCTGGTAAGATAGGGGTCTCATCTAGGGCAGGGGGGATTTCATGGAAGTGGGTGTACAGGGCCTCATCATTAGGGCCTATCCTAGCGTTGAAGTCGCCTTCTATCACCACCGTCGCTTCAGGGTATAGCGTTGTCAGCTTGGCTATGTAGGTCTCTAATTCTTGGCAGCTGTCATTCACTCACCTTTTTTGGTGGTTTGGAGGGAGGTAAACATTTATTATTAGTAGGCAAGCCCAGTTGAACTTGAGGACTAGCGCCATGGCTAGCCCTGACAGAGAGTCTGGTCTGGTGGCACTGGTTCTAAGATTAGTAGCGAATATCACACAGGCCACCGTTGGGGCAGCCGCCTTTGTCATTTGGCACTGCCGCCAGCAAGTAAACAGAATATCCATTCAGTTCAAGTGGCTCTGTAGCCCAGGTCTCAAGGAGGAAGACAATGTCATGCTTGGTTACATAATCTAGAAAGGAGGGGTCAGCGACTTTGGATTTCCGCCCTGCGACGTTCCAAGAAAGAAAGAGCAACCGAGATGCAGAATGGCTCGCTTGTATTCAGGGCTTGGGAGGTTGGCCTCCCATGTTTTGTTGAAATGATGATGTTTTCTGCTGGTGAAGAGTACTGGCCACAGGAGGCAATTTGATCAGCAAGGGCTCCATTGACTCTAGAGTTGGATCCATCCGGCTAACATTAGATATTAGTGCCTGCTTAGAGTTAAGGAAGGAACCCCTATAGGCATATGCCTTCTGGGGAGAACCTTCCTCATTTTTGTCTAACCATCTCATTTCTGTCCAGGAGGGAGTTACACATGTTGCAGGTGTTGCCCTGAAAGATGTAATGATCTGATTCTTCCTTATGGGAGCTGGAACTGAGTTTGGGGCTAGTAAGTTGATTCATGCTGTAGTTGCCCGGAGGGCATGTTTATTACTTGCTGGGGACCTGTGGCTTAAAGTCATAGTCATAGGGTCAGCCCCTAACATACTAATAGGGTCCCCCAGCCATTGATTTCCTTTCCGGGAACTGTTTTTGGTCTTCGCAGCCGGCAAGCATTTTAGTTGTGTGATTAATCTCTGTAGCCTTAAAACAATGTCTGTTTGGGCTGGTGACGGTAGAGCAACAAAGGCTTCAAATAGTTTCATTTCTTCTTCGGTGAACAAGTCAATCCCATCAGCGCTCCCAAAGCTGCGGGCTGAATCATGATCTGGGGCCTCTGATTTGGCATTGGCGAGCTGAGATCGCACCCGCAGAGGGAAGGGTGGATCAGGCTCGACTTCCAGCTCTATTAAATTTTTTTCCAAGCAGAGGGTCTATCGTTGTCGGGGATCTTTTGGTTGGTATACTCGTGCAGCTGATTAAAGCCTGTGGGAGAGCTGTGTTTTCAAAGACTCTTGTTGTTATTATGCCGATTGATTGTAAGATGTCTCTATTTTTGAGAAGCTGACTAGTTTTTTCAGGAGAGCTGAAAGTCACTATAGTTTGAGCCGTGACCTGGTTGAAGTAAAAATATTCCACGTTGGATATATCTCTAGGAGAAAAAAGGCCTGGCATAATAATTTCAAGTATTCCCAGGAGATCAGCTTTGCGTACATTATGTGCAATATGACCCGGAGGTTTAGGGTAGTTGGAAAGCGCAAACTTTTGTTGGTCTAGGACTAAACTCCATTTAGCCAGAGAGGACCGGCTCTGGACTGGTTTGACCTCCAGGAGTATATGCGGTGAGAGATCTTGCTGGTCTGGAGTCTGACACTGTTGGGGGCTAGCAGTTAAAGAGGGTGGGAGGGGGGAAACAGCTTTACAGTTAGGGAGATAATTGCCTTCCTCTGTCCATTCTGAGTATGCTATAAGTTTTGTCCTCTGTGCACTCTTCCGATTGGGGGTGGTGTCTAGAAGTCGGAAGAGTTTGGCAAAGTTCATTTTGCTGTAGTGCTTGGTCCTTGGGTTTTTGATGTTTTTTGCTCTTCTTGCTGGTATTACCTCATTTATTTCTAAGGAGATTCCTGTGCATCCTACTGCCACAACGCTTAGATTTGGCTCTTTGCATGATTTGCTTGAAGCTTGTGCAGGTCTGGGCTCCCTGCGATGCTCTGCCAGGCCATAGGGTACGCTTATTATGAGCCTCCACTAGGGTGGTTAAAAGCTTGTTGGACTTAGAGAGGAAGGTCTTGATGAGGTCAATGTCCCTTGCTAACATAAAAAGCCAGCATTCAGTTGGAAACTTGTCAGCCACAATCAATAGGTTCATCCCCTTAAGTGATTTGGGAAGGCTGTGTGAGATTGTGTTGAGCAATGAGTCATTGCAAGTTGGGTAGACAAGTGGACTTAGGCACCCAGCTTTCGGCTCAGTCGAGTCTTCAACTATTGATGGGGGGGAAGCCCCTGTCTGGGCTGGCTTTTCCGCTGTGGCAAGCTCCCAAGTGAGATTAGGACAAGAGAGAGCAGGAGCTTCCATTTGCAGCACTCTGTTGAAATCCAGCGACCTATCCAGGGGGGTATTTGCTAGGGTTGGCGAGTCCTCATCTTTTACTGTAGGACTGCTGGCTCTGCTGAATCTACTGGGATTGCTAGCCTTATTCCCCATGAGCCTCTTTCCGTCCTCCATATCCGCTGAAAGCAAATGTTCTTTAGGGGTAAAAAAGTGATTAATTTTTGCTTGCTTAAGTTTTCTGGCAAAAGGGATAGACTCCAAGGGGGCCAGCCCCAAGATTTGTAGTCCCTCCTAGTGTGGACCATAATTCTAGGCTGTCTCTTTAAGCAAGAAAGCAGCTTAAAACAGGGAGAATTTCCTTTGACCTTCATGGCTAAGTAAACAAACTAATCCCCAGCGCTGGTGGAGATATTAAAGCTAGTTCTGTTGTAAAATAGCTTATAATCTTTGCTTACTTGTTAGTGTTCCTCGTTGTGAGCAGGACCATTCCAGATGGGTGAGGGGAGGGTGGGGTGAGACACTGTAAAGTTTGCAGTCCATCAGTCAAGAGACAAGCAGGATTAGAGGCTTTTCAGGAATAGTTGGTGCAGTGAAAGATAAGAGGCGGCGAGATGACAGAGGTTGGTAATTAATTCAATAATTTTCAGTAGTTTTGTGTTGCCATTTCAAGCGAGAGGAAAAAAACAGAAGAAACACTGCAGAGCTATCAAAACAACGACTGCCTGCTGGTCGCCATTTTCCTCCATCTTTCAGAGAGAAAGAAAGGGTCTCATGCTCAGCTGCACACATTGAGAAAATCAGAAATTAGACCAGGGATACAGCCAAGGTGGCCAGCCAGCCAGCTGACTGTAGCGTGTACGACAGTGTTTCTATTCCTCTAGAATAGAAACAGCTGTTTTCATCTTTTGCCATCAAGTGCTCAAGAAAAAGAAAAATAGCCACTATGATTATGATTATAGTGAGTGCTTTAAAAGAGTAAAGGGTGACTTAGGGTAGTTTTTTTTTCCAGATCACGTTGTTATATCTTTATTTTACCCTTTAGCAATAAGCACCCAATCCTGCTCTAGTCAACATAATAACTGCAGAATAAACAAGCTCATATTTCTGGCTTCAGGCAAACAAACATTGCTGGCTGGGTAGAGAACACAACTGAAACTGAAAAGCAGAGCAAAGGAAAGTCCAAGAGATGGAGTCTAACTCTAGCGCATAAAACAATGTTGGAATATTTAATTTTTCAAGGGTCATGTGATTAATATGGACTGATTTTTCAGAATAACTTAGCAGGGGTATAGCTGTCCAGTGTCTTGGGGGGGTGTCTTAAACCCCTTACTTTTGGGGGGAGCCAGGTCCCAGCAGGGTCTCTACATCTCCAACATCCCATGAACCGATCAGAATGAAAGGGGAGTGTGTTAGCCACTGAGAAGAGTCTTCTAACTTCCTTTCTTTTCCTGCTGACTGGAGCCAATCAGAGTGAAAGGAGTTACTATTAGTTCCTAAAAAGCCAAGTTGTGGTGAGTGAGGATTCTGTAATTGCAGAAGAATAGATAGTGAATTCTCATTATAGCATCCCATCTACATCATGAAGCAGTTTGGTAGCAGCAGGAGATAAACATGTAGACACTGAATTCAGTAATTCAAGCAATAACTCTGACAGTGAGAAAAGACAGTCAAATGGTGACAATGACAGAGAAGCAGAAAACAGAATTTAAGCCTAGCAAGGTTATTCTATAATCTTAGAAGTGTATATAAACTTAGAAGGGGGCATGGCTATGACTATTATGAAGGGGCCCTGCACATCTGAATTTGCCACTACACTACTGCCCTATGTAATTAAAGAGGACTGTGATCATGAAAAATCCATCCTCAGTCAGGGAAAGTCTTGAGTGAGCAGACTTTGGGGGGCTCTTCCAGATGAGGCTTTTGTTGTGCAATTGCCCTGCTTTATTCACTGAATTCTTCAGAGGATCCTATTCTTAAAATGCTCATGTTCTTAAAACAAACTCATTCTTTAAATGGAGGCTGTCATTGTCTGTCATGTCACAAATGAAAAATACAATTTTCAAAAAAAAAATCCCGGAGGGGGGGAAGCACAGCTTGGGGGGACGGTGCACCCATTTGCCCCACCCTGACTACAGGGCTGCCCCTGCATCCCCTCATGCCCCTAGTCTCTTCCGCTATGTGTGTGTCTATATGTATAGATATACCTTGAAATGTAGAAATGATGGGATGGTTGCTGATGAGTCACCCTGAAAGTCAAACTCCAATACATCCATTATCACAATGAATATAGTTAATGTCACACCAGATCCTATACACTTACGCTCTCTTGGCAGCTGTAAAAATGCATGTGGTGTCATCCCAGCTGATCAATTCATTAATTCAACAATCGAAAGGGTCTTGCATTCTCTGAAATATTATCAGCTGTCTTTTTTCAGCTCTCTGTTTTTGTGGGCAATGATTGCTAATTGAAATGAAGAAGGAGAAATGCTATAGGTTGATGGGAAGCTTACAGAACATCCAGAAAATTAGCCTTTTCATGAGAATTATGTATAATATAACTAATGTCTTAGTTTAATGATTTCTGCCTGTGAATGAGAATTTTGCATGCATTGCAGGAAGCTACCTGGCATTTTGATTGGGAAGGGACACTGGTAGTCACATTGAAAGAATCTGCTTTGTATTTAGAGAATATTAAAGCAATGCAGTGAGGAGGAGGTGAAGAAAAGACAAAGAACATGTACAAGAGTGCAGTTAATATTTGGTGAATTTCCACACACCCGGAAACTACTTGAAGAATATGCACCCATCAAATTTTAAAGAGGAGAATGTGGTGACAAATGTTTTAGGAACTTCAGTTCAGTTTGTGCAGGAGGCAAGGCTAAAGTTACTGTTACATCCCCTAGCTGGAATTGTTACATCCTTCTTTGAGGAAAGCAGAAAGACTGCCCTATGCCATTTCTTTCACCCGAATACTGCTTAGACCTTCCAGATGTTTTTGGACTCCAACTTCCATCAGCACCAGCCAGCATGGCCAATGATCAGGGATGATGTAGTACAGCAACATCTGGAGGGCCACAGGATCCCCATCCCTGTTGTAAGGGCAGGTCCAGAGACTAAGGGTTTACCCCCAATCACAAGCAGCCATTGTTTGTGGCAGCGTACACCCCATACATTTAAAGAAAATTTCTACCACCCCCCAAAGAATCCTGGGAGCTCTGGTTTGTTAAGGGAGCCGCAAACTGTAGATCTGTTAGGGGTCTCCTGCTCCCCTGGTACATTCACTCTAGCTGCCCAATTTCCCTGCTTTTTAAAGTTTGATAGAAATATCTGTGGGCTATAGGTAGATTTTTAAACCGCAAGGTTTTTTGCCTATTAGTGAATTTCTATCAAACTTTAAAAAGCAGGGAAATTGGGCAGCTAGAGTGAATGCACCAGGGGAGCAGGAGACCTGACCTCCTCTCTGAGATATTGGACTGCCCTACAAAGTTGTCAAAATGCAAACACAATTTGGGTTGATCTTTCACAGTCCAATCCACTTCCTGTGTAGCTTGGAAGAATTTGGTAACATGTGCCTCTGAGCAGGTACTCTGTGAACATAGCTGATTTTTAATAAATTTCAACAGATTATGAGAACTCTGACAGAAAAAAGTCCAAAAGGGCTCTGGGTTTCTTTAATTGCTTTTTAGAATTTGGACTCTTTATTCTCTCTGACTATTTTGTGTATCGCAATGAAAATTGACATGGTTGTTAAGCAAGCGTTTCTGAGTTCAGGACTATAAGTTTTGTAAAGCTTTGTTTTGAAATGAGCTTTTGGGAAGCATCAGAATGGCATGGGAGTATTTTCAATTTAACATTGCGGAATGTGAAAAATTCACACTGGCTATAGAATACAGCTAATCTCGTGGCTGTATAATACCAAACTGGATGGACTCGTGGCAGATTCCTGTGTTTTCCTATGAGGAAAAATTTCTTCTGCAATATATAGATTTAAAATTGCTGATGTGATATTTCTAAGTGTGTAACAGAGGGAATATTTGAATAATTATAATATAGGCTGCTGTGATCTTCATGCAGGTATTCAGCTTCAAAACATATAACTTCAATCCTTCAAAATAAATATAACTCAGGAGCTGGGAAGAATTAAGTCCTAGTGAGGAATTCTGTAAAGCAGGGATGGCCAACATGTTGCCGTCCACATGTTGTTGTACTACAATTCCCATCCTGCCTGGCTATTGGCCATGCTCGCTGGGGCTGATGAGAATTGAAGTTCAACAACATCATGAGGACACCATGTGGGATACCTCTGCTATAAAGTATTTAGCAGAATGTTTAACTGAAATGATTACACATTCACCCTGATGGGACTGGGGGCCACATGCATGCAGAATCCCCAAATGCACTGGGCATTGTGCACATGAATTGCTGCCACCATTGTGATTTTACAGAATGATTGGCCAAGCAGCGTGAAGCAAATGTACCCCCATACAGAGTCTTTAAGTAGCACCAATCAGCTGTTTGGGTGAGAGTGTTGCATTTAGTCCTTACCTGCTCTCTCCTTCCTGTTGAATCACTGACGTGCTTATTGAGGGGCTCTAGGCAAGGCTGAATTGTGTAGCTTTGGATCAAGGCCATTGACCGCAGAGGTAGTAAGATGTCCTATCAAAAGGCAAACCAATCATTCAATAATGCATTGCACCACCTTTTAATATAATGAAGCATCATATAACTGTCTTAAAATCTGCTTTGTAGTTGATTCAAGTGCTTCACCCCCCTCCCTATTAAGGCTATCAGTGCAATTTTCTGGGTTTTCCATCCAATCTGCCGAATATGCTTTTAGAAGTATTTGCCTTTCAAACCCTCATAGGCAAAAACGTCAAGGAGAACTTTAAAAAAAACCTGATCATAGCAGTAGATGAAACGATGCAGAAAGGCCCTTGAGCAACCTGCGGGGTATTGCTGTCAGCAACCTGAGTGAGTGTCAGCATTGTCCAAGGGGACTTCTAAAAAAGCTTTAGTCAGGTTCACGTAGGCTCAAATGGAGGAGCTCCCACTGTATGAGAAAATGTTAACTTAAGATAGATAAATTCCCTTGTCAGATCAGGAGCTGAAATGTCAGGACTAACTATGTTCCATCAGCAGGCTTTTGTTCTGCCTTAATAATTAGGAGCATACAAAGCACAACAAGTTGGATTTCAGGGCTTCCAAGGGTCTAAAAGACAAATATGAGCAATGCAAAAAATAACAGAAGGAAAATATTATTTGCATTGTAGTTGGCGTAGGTTGTTGCACTATGCATTACTTTCAGCAGCAACTGCTAGACATTGTGTGGTTCTGCTAAAAGTATCTTCCTCCCTCAGTAGTATCAAGTAAACTAAAACATGGGATACCATTGCATTGTGGCTTTTCCCACTTTCAAAAATGATAGCCAATGTTGAAGCAATTTACAAGATCTTGGGGAGGAGGTGTGGAAAAAGAAGAGGAGAAGATATGAAGCTCTTGCTTTTGTGGTAGTAGACACATGATCTTCATCTCACCTTGTCTCTACCTTATTTGGAAGCAGGTCACAATGAAATGACAGAGATTTCCCCATTTTTCCTCCAGCTGGGAAATTCACCATTGGCAATTCGTATGATATTTGAGAAGATCCTTCAGTTTCCAATGAAGCTGGTGACTGTTGCTCCAGTCAATCCTGCACTGATTCTCATGATGAAACATGTTTTCAGCAAACACTGTTGTCTTCTCACTAGTAAATGTTCTAATTAATTGGAAACTTTTATTTATTTATTTATTTAATTCAGTACATTTAAGAATACAAGCAGCGCCCTGCCAGATCATACCGAAGGTCCATCAATGGCCAACCAGATGCCCAGGGGAAGCCCGAAAGCAGGAATGAATGCAGCAGCGCTCTTTCCATCTGTAATCCCTAACAACTGGTATTTAGCATCATACTGATATTGGAGGAAATATAACCTCTGGTACTGGAAGTAAAATAGCCATAGCCTGTGAACCATTGATAGTCTTATCCTCCGTTAAATGGTCTAATCCCTTTTAAAAGCCATACAAACTGGTAACTGCCACTTCATCTTGTGGGAGTGAATTCCATAATTTAACTATGAAGAAGTACTTTGTTTTGTCTATCCTGGATCATCCAATTTCAGGTTCATTAGATGACTAGTATTATGAGAGGAAAATAATCATCCCTCTATCAAGTTTCTCCACACCATACATCATCTCTACCTTATTCCCTCTTACACATTTTTTTAAAACTGAAAAGTCACATATGCTGCAACCTTTCCTCATAGGGAAGTTGAGACAGCTCCATGAACCCCTATCAGTAATGAAGATACCCTCACCTCTCATGTTTTGGATGCTGAAGCTTTGTAACATTTGCTGGAAATATGTCAGTTGTGGAGCCCAATGAACAATAGCATGGAAGTAAACAACTCTCAACACTGAATATTTGCACTTGTTTTCTGTGCTCAATTATTAAGACTATATAAGGCTGGCTAGCTTATCGATCTATTGCATGGTGACATGCAGAAGCTGGACAGTGGGATTGACACATGTAGATTGTTTTATGAAATTTTCTACAGTACTTATTTGTTGTGCACTATGACTCCAGATGACACTTTATTAAGCCAATCACAACCTTACACTAATTATGATTATTTGTGAGTTTGCTTTTATTGTCCCTGACCTAGTATTTGCAAAATACCAGTTCTGCCAAAAAGAAGACCAGGAGCAGACTGAGGTACAGATTATGAACAGTTAATATTGAAAATCAGAGTAAAGCTGAAGAAGAACCACAAAGCAATCATAATGCCAAAATACAATTTGAATAGCATCCCAGAAGAATATAAAGATCAAATAAGGAAAAGATTTGAGGCTTTAAACTTAGTTGACAGAGAACCAGAAGAACTATGGATTGAAGTCAGAGACATTATCAGGGAAGAATGCAAAAAGACAATACCTCTAGTTAAAAAGAGAGAATACTTCAATGGATGACTGAATAAACTCTTAGGGCTTATGCACATGGGAGCAAAACATTGCATTAAAAATGCTGCTTTTACCTTCATTTTCTGTTTGCACAGTCCACACGGGACTCAAAACCAGCTGTAAACACAGTGCTTTTCATTCACACTGAAAGGAAAGGACCAAACACATAGCTTCCTAATGACCATGCAGGCTTGCAGAACGGGAGTCAGCAGCCAATCAGGAAATGACATGAACAAAAGGAGGAGGGAATGGGCATGGAGAGGGGAAGCATCGGAGTAAAGCGTCCAGAAGCCCCTAGAGATACGAACTGGAGACTTATTTACCTTCCCTTTTCGGATTAAAACAGCATGTTTTTACTATGGATTTAAAGGGGAAAACTGCATTTTAGCTGCTGATTGCCAGTCACGTCATCTGAACCATGCAATTTAAAAAAGGATGTGAGTAGCACCAGACTCATACTAAAAATCTGTGTGGACCAGCCCTTAAAATCGTTAAACAGAGAAGGAAAGCAAAAGCAAAAGGAAATAGAAACATGGCTAGAATCTTATATGCAACAATACAGCAACTAGTATGTAGGGACAAAGAAAACTATTACAATAGTTATTGTATAGAAATATAAGAGGACAACAAAAAGGGTAGAACAAGAGGCCTATTCCAAAAGATTAGAGAAATTAAAGGGAAATTTAACCAAGAGTAGGGATGTTGAATAGTCAACAGGGGAACACACTGACTGACCGAGATGAAATAAAAGGAAGATGAAAGCAATACACTGAAGAACTCTATAAAAGAGATGCAAAGATGGCAGATTCTTTAATGGAGGAACCGTATCATGAAGACCCAGAAATTTTAGATTGTGAGGTGAACGCTGCTCTTAAAATACTTGGCAGAAACAAATCACCAGGAACAGATCAACAGAGTTGCTACAAGCTACTGAATCTGTCCAAATTTTGAGAAAAATGTATCAACAAATATGGCAAAGAAAGCAATCGCCCACAGACTGGAAGCATTCAATATGTTGGAAATGGGGCAAGAGCAACTACTTTTTTGTTCTTTTGTTCATGTTCCAGAAGAGAGATAGAGTTAAGGTCCTCCAGATGGCTAGGCTTGACTACCTTTACCTGTGATGCTCTGACTGACTTCCTTCCGTCAGACTGATATGCTTAGGGAAGCTTATCTGCCCCTCCTCCTTCTGCCCCTTCCTCTCTTCTTCAACTGTCCAAGAGAGAGGAGACACTTTTGTCTCTGCTCTCTCCCTCTTGAACCATGAGGGCAACTCCCAAACCTGAGTGCTGTGCCTCCAACTTAGCTAGTTAGAACCAGGTATGCCTTTCCTATCTACTATGTATTTCTATAAGTAAAGTAGCTTTTCTTATTTTACTAAGTCTTAAGACTCAGTGATCTCAATGCAGGGTAAAAGCCTGCTACTTAGGTAAATGCACACACTGGCACACAAGCATTTCAGACCTTTGCCGATCTCTGCTAATATCTATACAAATTTACATAACAAAATATACATCCCAGTTCCAAAGAAAGGGGATTCCAGGGAGTGCAGTAATCATCAAACTATTGCCTTAATATCCCATGCAAGTAAAGTAATGCTCAAGATTCTACAACGAAGGCTGTTACCATATATGGAGTGAGAAGTGCCAGATGTCCAAGTTGGATTTAGAAAGGGAAGAGATACCAGAGATCATATTGCAAACGTACGTTGGATAATGGAACATACCAAGGAATTAAAGAAATCACCCTGTGCTTTATAGATTACAGCAAAGCCTTTGATTGTGTAGAACTTGAAAAACTATGGAATGCTTTAAAAGAAATGGGGGTGCTGATTGTCCTGATGCACAGCCTATACTCTGCACAAGAGGCTACTGTAAGGACAGAATATGGAGAAACCAATTGGTTCCCAGATGGAAAAGGTGTGAGACAGGGGTCTATTTTATCACCCTATATGCAGAACATATCATACAGAAAGCAGGATTGGACCAAGATGAAGGAGGTGTGAAAACTGGAGGGAGAAATATCAAGAATTTAAGATATGGAGATGATACCATACTACTAGCAGGAACCAGTAATGATTTGAAATGGATGCTGATGAAAGTTAAAGAGGAAAGCACAAAAGCTACATTCACTACAGCTGAGTGTCAAGACTAAAGTAATGATAACAGAAGATTTGTGTAACTTTAAAGTTGACAACGAGGACATTGAACTTGTCAAGGATTATCAATACCTTGGCACAGTCATTAACCAAAATGGAGACAATAGTCAAGAAATTCAAAGAAGAGCTAGGACTGGGGAGGGCAGCTATGAGAGGACTAGAAAAGGTCCTCAAATGCAAAGATGTATCACTGAACACTAAAGTCAAGACAGTGAAAAAAGTGGATAACAGAAAAATCAACTCATTTGAAATGTGGTGTTGGAGGAGAGCTTTGCGCATACCACGGCCTGCGAAAAAGACAAATAATTGGGTGTTAGAACAAATTAAACCAGAACTATCACTAGAAGCTAAAATGATGAAACTGAGGTTATCATACTTTGGACACATCATGAGAAGTCATGATTCACTAGAAAAGACAATAATGCCAGGAAAAACAGAAGGGAGTAGAAAAAGAGGAAGGCCAAACAAGGCATGGATTGATTCCATCCTGAATCTGAACTTACAAGTTCTGAACAGGGTGGTTTATAACAGATGCTATTGGAGGTCGCTGTTTCATAGGGTCGCCATAAGTTGTAATCAACTTGAAGCCATATAACAACAACAGCCATACAAATCTGCTTTATATTGAATTAGACCATTACTCCATCTAGCAAAGAACTGTTTCATCTAACGGTAAGCTGTTCTCCAGGGTTTCAGAGAATGATATTTTCTAGTGCTGTCACCTCAGACCCTTTTAACTAGAAATGCCAGGTAGTGTGCATGAGACCATGCAAAGCATGTGCTCTAACACTGAGATCATAAGAACACAAGAGGAGTTCTGCTAGATCAGGCTCCCCAGCAAATTTTATTCTGTACCATACTGTCTCTGAACTTGGAAGTTTCATATAGTGATCATGAGGAGTACTTGTCAGTAACTGATCCATAAATGTATCTTAACTACCATTCAAAACTTATAAGCTAGTGGCTATCACCATGTTCTGTGGCAGTGAATTCATTAAATTAATTGTCTATTGTGTGAGAAGTACTTTCTTTTGTCTGTCCTGAATCTTTTGCCAGACAGAATATTGTCCTTCCTTGGTCTTTCTCATACCCCTAAATTCAACAGCCCCAAACGTTTTGGCCTTTCTTTCTAAGGAAAGGTGCTCCAGGCCCTTGGTAATTTTGATTGCCCTGTTCCAGGTATATGAAGCTTCTTGATGATGATGTAGCAAGCAGAGCTGTACAAAGGCAACCACATCAGTGTTAATAAGGGCTAGCAGCAGTTGGCAGAGCAGAGCAGTGTGGGTGATGTAGCTCACCTGGCTTCCCAAATGCAAAGGTCTCTACTAGTAATGGAGAAGGGGAGGAGCAAGGCAACAGGGAGGTCAGTGTGGTGTGGGTGCAGCGGCAGAACCAATCTGAAGCTCCTAACACTGTGCCTGCACCATGGTGACCTCCCTGTCACCCCTCTCCCTCAGTTACTGGCAGAAACCTCTATGGTGAGAAGCCAGGTAAGCAACACAATCCCACCCTGCCCTGCCTCACTGATCCCTACTGGTAAGGGCATTACAGTACTGAGCTCTGGACTAAGGATGAATAAATCTGTCCATTTGGGCTTATCTCCATTTCTCACTTTTCCAATTGTAAGTTCAGTTTGTTCCATTTCTGCATCAAACTGTGAACTTTTTTTTAAAAAGGAATGAAAATTCATATGCATTTTGAGTGCATTTCTCATAGAATACATATTTTTGCACACAATTTTCACTAATGTAATGCATTTTGTACATTAATTTCACTGTGCATTTTTGCGCACACTTTCTCCTAATATATGTTTTTGTACACTTTTTTTAAATAGCTGCACAGCAAAATTCGGTGAAGTGCACATTTCAAAAGATACCTGGATTTTGATTCAGATATTTGTTCAAGCAGTGTGAATTATATAAGCTTGCATGAAAACAAATCCCTACTCTGAGCTCTGCCGAATGATCTGCTTTATACTAATGCAAATGTTCATTCTCGGATTAGACACTTATAAATACCACATATGCTACTTTTTCTCTTTCATTTTCTTTCTTTCTTTCTTTCTTCCCCTCTTGCCCCCCTTTTTTGTCAAAAGAAGTACATCATTCTTGAAGAAGCTATTCCTTCAAGAAAAGAACTCAGATTATTGTATCAGAATTCAGCCAATTAAGGCCCAGTTCATATACCTACTGGCAGTAAGGTAGCTTCTTCACAGGGTGCATAGCATAATCCCCACATCTCTATAAGGGTAGAGACACACTTACTGTTCTACTGGTTCCAGTGCATCTCCACCTCTCTTTTCTGAAAACAGGCCATATTCCTTCATGGAGAATGCTCCAGGGGCCACATGCCAGTGGTGGGCAGGGCCAGAGGCAAAAGTGAGTGGAGCAGTGGGTGTGACTCTTACCTTTGCATAAGAGGCTGCAACATGAAAGTCATATCTATATAGGGCCACATTCACACCATATATTTATTCCATGTTAAACAGCCAAAGAATCCTGGGAAGGGTAGTTCGTGAAGTGTGCTGAGAGTTGTTAGGAGACCCCATTTCCCTCATAGAGTTACAATTCCAAGAGTTACCTAGGAAGAGGGACTGTCTGTTAAACCACTCTGGAAACTGTAACCCCGTCAGGGGCACAGGCATCTCCTAACATCTCTCAGCACCTTTAACAAACTACACATCCCAGGATTCTTTCAGGGAAGTAATAACTGTTTAAAGTGGAATAATAGTGGAATAAGTGTATGGTGTGAATATGGCCTGTGTGTGTGTATATATGAGGGCCAATATGGTATGTGGCCTGGGGAGGCAGGGTAAGCCTGGGAAAAGGGTGTGGCTTAAGGAGAGTCCTGGAGGGCAAATTGGGAGGCCTAAAGAGCTACATGTGGCCCTGGGGCCTGAGGTTCTCCACCCCTGCCAGTTCACTGTACAATGAAATTACTTCTGGAAGAGAGGTTTTCATTACAATATTGTTATATTGTTCCATGCAGGAGATCTTTGAAAATTCATAATATCCATGTTCTTTTTCTGGTTTTGCTCACCTTTTATTGTGGTCTTTATAGAATGATTTTGAAACGTTCTAAGTATGTGTAGAATATGTATATCATGGAAATTGGCTAATCAGAAGGCATACCAATTTCCAGAATTGTATAAGTAACATATTCAAAATGGAGCCACAGATGTACTAAGGGTTTAGCAATGCCGATAGTCATAAAAGCCATATTTATGATGTGGAGAGACTTTGTACTTGATTGTATTGACATTAGTGCATTATAAATGCCATTTTAAATATTGTAATAGTTATGTAAATTTTATTTTTTATAATTTAACCTTGTCTCTTCAGAGTTGTTCTTGATTTACTTTATAATTTACTTATTTTTGAAGGAACCCAAAGGACAAAAAGAGAATGTGGGCATGAATGACTTGAACATGAATATTAGGTTAATTTATATTCCTTCTGCCCCAATTTATGAGGCTATGATGTAAAGCTTCTGAAAAATAAGCATCTACTCATCAATCTCTCTAACATTGAACTCAGATGGGCAGTGCTGGTGGAAACAGAACCAACACAGTACTACTGAAAAACAAGAGGGAGGATCAGCATGTTTGGAAGAACCCCAAGGTTTACAAAAGTACATCTTTTAAAAAATAAACAATAAAAGAACAGACCAGTGAGGACAGAAGATGCTCAGTAGACAGTTGAGTGTCTGATGAATGTTTCTCGGCATGTTGTCTTTTCCAGACAAATTGGTAACATGCATGTGTCACATTGAATTAGAATACATTAAAAGGATAATAAAGTGGTCTTACCACCACAGGCTTCATCTTCTATCCCTTAGTATCTTCCCCTCAAGGATTCCTTTCCACATTGATTTGTCTGTTGATGAGTCCCTGCCCACTGCAGACAATTTTGGAGCTTCCCCTAAAAACTCTCAGTTCACCTGAGAAGTCAGCCAGATGCTGTTGCTGAGCGATGTTGATATTGCTAACTATATTCTCTAGAACAAAGATGGGAAACCAATGGCCTTCCAGATGTTGTTGGACTCCAGCTCCTATCAGCCCCAGCCAGCACGGCCGATGATCAGGGACAGTGGGAGTTGTAGTCCTGAGGGCCATAGGTTCCCCATCCCTGCTCTAGAACATAATCAGCCTTCCCTGTGGCCAGAGCTTTGAAAAATTACTTTTCTGAACTACAACTCCCATCAGCCCAATCCAGTGGCCATGCTGGCTGGGGCTGATGGGAGTTGTAGTTCAAAAAAGTAACTTTTCCAAGCTCTGCCTGTGGCAATGTGTCACAGGGAGAGATCTGGAATTGCACACAAGCCACTCTTCAGGGGAATTTCTCTGCCATTTTTGATCGTCTCATGGAGGAACTTCCAAGGTACCCCAGGGTTCCTAGCAACACAATTTGAAAATCACTGCTTTTAGTAGTTTGAGATCTTTGTGTCATAATCATTAAAATATATGGCCAGACCTACTCAGTTTTCTTTCAGTCCCATGCAATCTGTTTTAGTGGGGATATCATTATTTGTATGTCATTGTCCCATGCTCAAAGTGGTTCACAATGATATAAGTTTACATAAGACAATTGACTAGCATAATCAAATTTAAATAGTCATATAAGGAACAGGTTAATGAAAACATCTATTAATAAACAATACAGTAAGATGAAAAAATCCACTGATGATGATGGTTAGCATAATGATATTATTGCTGTTGAGATTTCTTACCTGACCTTCACCATGTGGTCCCAAAAATAAATACTAAAAACAGTTTTTTAAAGTCTAACAAGAGCATAATCCAGATAACAGGAAAAAATAAAACATTTCTAAAAGTAAACCTTGAGCCCTAAATCTTGATATCAGGACTCCTTCAATGAAGTTGAGCTGTTGCCAATTGGCCATCCCATAAGAAGGAATTGTGCGTATGAAAGTGTGACCTAGCCATCATTCGCTGGATAAGACAGCTGAATTACGGCTTGAAGTTGAAGCACTTCCTATGTCATGAATCTGCCCAGAATTACATTCCGTCATATGGACATAAACAAGGATTTGGCTTCCCATTTCACAGCATTTTGCTCTTTGTAATTTAGCTTTATATGGACTAAACTGACTTATTTTTTTCTGTCTGCTTGCCTACAGGATATTTTACTACGGTCAGAAATGTATTTGACTGCTGCTGTGATTCACTAAAATCAATGGGAACTTCTCTACTGGCTTAAATGGTCTGATGCAGCATTACATTGCCCAATGGCTTAACCAATTGCTTAATCATGTATGGTAAAATGATGGAGAGTATCCTATGGGTTCATGGCTTCCTTGGTAACACAAAATAGACATTGTGCAATAAATAAATTGTGTAAGCATTTCCCCCTCTTTTTCAGTTCTGGAGCTAACTATGGTAAATATTACATGTGGGCCAGTTAACCCAGGCATGGCACAATTTGCAAACCCATTTCAAACCATGGCTGCACTCTGTGATTTGATTCTAAGTATGGTTAGTGAAAGCACAGTGGCACATGTAATACTAAATCTAGTTAGATTTTACATTTAAACCATAGTTAAGTTTATCTATGTTTACAGAGGAACCCATCTGGTAGATTGGGGTGCCTAATGGACCTGTGGATCATATGAGCACTTTGCTGTCTGAGCTATTAAGTTCTTTATCCCTTGTCCATTCTGGTACCTTGATGTTGCACATAAACTAATGTGCATATCTGACTGAGCATGGGCCATATTACTTAAGAGGTCATTAGATGATTAGATGCATAATACATGAAATGCATAATACATACAATCTAGTTTTGGCTGTATATATTAGACTCTAACTTATCACACACTGCATTAAAAATCCTTTCAGAACTTAATAATTTAATAATATGGATTTATGAAGCTGCCTTATACTAACTCAGGAAGGGGAAATAAAGGAGGTAGCACTAAGAGAGCAAAGAAAACAAAAGAAGAGGTAAAGTCTTTTAAAAAAGGTCCCAAAAGGTCAGTCTGTATTATACAGCCACAAGAGTGGCTGTATACTATAGCCAGTGGGGATTTTTCACATTCCGCAGTGTTAAATTGAAAATACCCCCATGCTGTTCTGATGCTTCCCGTAAGCTCATTTCAAAACAAAACCTTACATAACTTATAGTCCTGAACTCAGAAATGCTTGCTTAACAACACTTTCAATTTTCATAGCGATATGCAAAACAGTCAGAGAGAACAGAGAGTTCAAAGTCTAAAAAGAGAGAAAAAAACCCAGAGCCCTTTTGGACTTTTTCCTCTGAGAGTTCTCATAATCTGTTGAAATTCATTAAAAAATCAGCCATGTTCACAGAGTACCTGTAATCCTAATACTGACATTGCCCCATACTCTGACCTTCATCTGCTGCAGTTTAAAAGTTAAAAAAAATGTCTGGCTGAGTTTTAATTAATTTAAGAAATTTTGGCTGGAACCCTATGTTAACGCTGGACATCCTCAGTAAGAACCATCTGTCAGTGTTCTAAAAGCCTCACAGCTGTTGGTCTTAGTTAATCAGGGGACCTCACCCACACCAGACTTTGATTTCATGTGAGACAGTCATGGCTTCCCTCAGAGAATCCTGGGAAGTGTAGTTTGTGAAGGGTGTTGAGAGAGGACTCCTATTCCACTGACAGAGTTCCAGTGGCCAGAGTGGTTTAACAGTCAGCCACTCTGATTGAAGGTCTGTGAGGGGAAAGGGCGTCTCCTAGCAACTCTCAGCACCCTTCACTAACTACACTTCCCAGGATTCTTTGGGAGAAGCCATGACTGTCCAAAGTGAAATAAAGGCCTGGTGTGGATGTGGCCTGGGACAGCTTTGGTTTAAATTTGGGTGGGAGGCTACATGTGTCTGCTGTAGAATAAAAAGGTGAGGGAAATGCTGAAAAGCAATGATGGTGTTCACAATGTTTTCCTTTTGGAAAGGAAAGGGTTTTCCCCTCTGCCCAGTGCTCACCCACCCAATCTCCTCACCTGCCCCTGCCCCGGGTCAGTGTTGGACTAGGACTGGGTGACCTTGGGCCAGTCACTGCCTCTCAGCCTCAGAGGAAGGCAATGGTAAAACCACCTCTGAATACCATTTACCATGAAAACCCTATTCAAAGGGTCGCCATAAGTTTGGTCGACTTGAAGGCAATCCATTTCCATTTTCAAACATGATTGCACAGAAATAAATCCCATTGAACTCAAAAAGTATGCAAATGATCAAACTAGGGTTGCCAGGCCCAGCCTCCAAGAGCTCTTCTATATCTTTAAAAGTTGTGCAGGGGGAAGGGAGAATTTCACCTTGGGGGTTTTCCCATTACAGTGTCGCAAGAAAGCCTACACTTGGCTGAATTTTCTCTTCTCTTAAAGATACAGAATCATTCTCAGGTCCTGAGCCTGGCAACCCTAGATCAAACCCTCCCTCCCTTCTCCCTCCTATCCCCTCCTTCTTGCCCCTTCCTTTGCCCCTCCCTCCCCATCCCCTTCCAATTTCCTCCTTCCCCTTCCTCCTCCTTCCCCTTCCTCCTCCTCCCCCTTCCTCCTCCCCCTCCCCTTCCTCCTCCCCATGGTCAGTTTTACCTATCTTAAGCATGATTGCACACAAGTAAATACTGTTATGAGCATGGGGGTTGGGATGGATGATTCCTGTGGGTCCCCTTCCAACCTCTGATTTGGAATCCTATGCCTTGGGGACAAAAACTCACTCTGCTGGTCAGATGAGTCTCTCCTTTGTTAAGCAAATAGATTGGCCAGGTATGATAATGGGCCTATCAGTTGCCCAGCAACAGTGTATGGGCCAGGAAGACCCTTTTGTCATTGAAACTCTTCAGGAGAGTACCCCCCCTTTCTGGAGCCCAGCAGAGGCTTATAGTTTTCAGTTCTGTCTAGAGAATTGCTGGGAACTGAAAGGCAGGCAGAGAGACTGACTCTCTGCACCATGGCCTTTGGGGTGCCTCCTGCAACCCAGATGGAAAAGCTCTGGATATTGGACTGCTGATGCCTTGAACCCCTCCATTCCAAAGCTCAGGTTGGACTGGGTGTAAATAAATAAACCATATTTCATAAAGACACCGCAGTCTCCGCTGACCATCTTTCCCAAAGGAAACCAAACCCTGGAGGAGCTCAGGGACCTGGAAATCTTACTGCTCAGAGATTGGGGGAGGCACACAACAATACCATCGAACTCTATAAGCATGCAAATGATCAAACCTGCCCTCCCCTCCCCCTTCCTTTACTCCCCTCCAATATGCTCCTTCCCCTTCCTCCCTCCTCCCCCATGATCAGTTTTTCCTATTCTAACCATGATTTCATAGGAGTAAATCCCATTGAACTCAATAAGCATGCAAATGATCAGACCTGCCCTCCCCTCCCCTTCCTTTACTCCCCTCCAATATGCTCCTTTCCCTTCCTCCCTCCTCCCCCATGATCAGTTTTTCCTATTCTAACCATGATTTCATAGGAGTAAATCCCATTGAACTCAATAAGTATGCAAATGATCAGACCTGCTTTTCCCCTCCTTCCCCTCTCCTCTCCCTTCCTCCTCCCACCTCTTCCTTCTTCCTCCTCCCCTGCCCACTCCAGCCCTCCCTCCCTCCCCCCGGGCAATTTTACATATCCTGAGCATGATTGCACGGGAGTAAATTGCACTGAACTCAACAAACATGCAAATGATCAAACCTGCCATTCTCCTCCCCTCCCCCTCCTGCCTGCTCCCATCCCAGTCCTCCCCTCTGCCTTTCCTCCCATCCTTCCTCCTCTTCCTCCTCCTCTCCTCCCCATCCCCTGTGGTCAGTTTCACCTATCCTAAGCATGATTGCAGGGGAGTAAATCCCACTAAACTCAATAAATATGCAAATGATCAATCCATTCTTGGCAAGCTTGCACAGGATCCCATTTCTTACCTCCCAGATTAAAAAGCAGGGAAATTTACTAATAGGCAAAAAACCTTGTGGTTTAAGAATGTACCTATAGCCAACAGATATTTCTATCAAACTTTAAAAAGCAGGGAAATTGGGCAGCTATAGTGAATGCACCAGGGGAGCAGGACACCTGACCTCCTCTCTGAGATATTGGACTGACCTACAAATTTGTCAGAATCCAAACACAATTTAGGTTGGTCTTTCACAGTCCAATCCACTTGCTGTGTAGCTTGGAAGAATTTGGTAACATGTGCCTCTGAGCATATGGTGAGTGGTGGCAACACCTGCAATCAGCCCAAATAATAGAAAGAAGACATGTGCTGTGCTGATTTTGTTTTAGCAGGGAGGAAGCAACATTATTAAGACAGTTGATATAGTTCAGATGGTCACTTTAAATATATCTGATTTACTTTGCAATTTTAGTAAAGTTTCCTATAGGAAATCATTTTCTTTTGTTTCTATTTCTGTGAATATGTGAAGTACAGCAACATCTTGCAAAATTTACATTAAAAAAACTCCAAACATAATTGTGGAATAATGGCACTGACTTCTGCAGAATAGTCTCCAGTGGACCTCAGGAGTGTCTCTCAATCTGCACAAGATAAAACAGTGGGAGGTGAAATATATTCTAGCAAAATTCTAGGTATGCTCTATGTTTTTGACCGTGCCCACCTTGCCTTAAATGAAGTGTTTTAAACACAGCAGCCTGAAAACATGCATCCTCTTTTTTCCAACAGCTAGAGTCATTGCTGAAGTAGCAACATATTGGAATCAGTCTGATTTTACACCAAACTGCAGTTTCAGATTCAACTGTTAATGCACTCAAAATAGAAATAGAACCAACAATTTGAAACACAAAAGGCTGTCTTCACCATCATATGACATTGACCAATAAAAAGGCATTGAAATTAATAAAAATAAATTTCACACAGATTTCTAGGATGAATAATGAGGGAAATAAATTTTTCTAGTTTAGATTCTCTGTAGAAACATTAGTAACACAGGAAAGAAACAAAGTAAGAACACCAACAAACATACAAAAATATAATTCTCCATCTTTGGAGATGGCAGGTATTGCCACAACTCACCATATGCTCAGAGGCACATGTTACCAAATTCTTCCAAGCTACGCAGCAAGTGGATTGAACTGTGAAAGACCAACCCAAATGGTGTTTGCATTTTGACAAATTTGTAGGTCAGTCCAATATCTCAGAGAGGAGGTCAGGTGTCCTGCTCCCCTGGTGCATGCACTATAGCTGCCCAATTTCCCTGCTTTTTAAAGTTTGATAGAAATATCTGTGGGCTATAGGTTCATTCTTAAACCACAAGGTTTTTCTTTTGCCTATTAGTGAATTCATAATAATAGTCTTAGTGGAACAAAAATGACCAATGCATTTTGGTTGAGCAAAACGTTCATCAGGGGCACAAGATTAAGGTTTCTCCTAAGGTTGCAGGACTGTGCTTGCAAACCTTCATCTCCTCTTGGCCCAAAATCTGTTTCAGGGTCTCAGAGCAGGAAAAGGGGGAAGGTGATAGTGGCAGCAGAGGACGCTTAGGGATCACCTTCAAGCTTTTCGAAATACTTCACACTAAAGGCACCTAAAGAGTAAACCTTTGTGAACACTTGATTGGAACGCAAGCTAAGGCTCAGCACCTTTCAGGAAAGAGCAGAGGGATGCTTGTGCAACCCTACCCTAGACCCACCCCAAGTTCAAGTTGTCCTGACCCACAGGATCAAGCAGCTCATATGTGGTCACAGGTTCTCATGAAGTGATGCTATGATATATTTCATTTTTTCAAGTTTTATAATGGACCTGTGTGCTCTAGATTAACTCTGTCCTGAATGTAATTAGTTCAGAGGTGGAGAGCCTTTTTTTAGCCCAAGGGCCATATTATCTTGCGGGGAATATATATGCCGTAGTGAGAGCCCTGAGGGCCAGATAGAGAGATAAGGAGAGCTGCATTTGGCCCTTGGCCCAAGTTTCTTCACTCCCAAATTAATTCATTTCGATATGCTTTTTATTGCCTTTGGATGTTTCACCAAAGAGCTGCTGCCACCGATTAATTCTTCTGTAAATGTTTCAAGAGAATCTAACTTTATTGGGGAACCACGGTGCAAAAGAAGACCTAATGGTTTCTTTTACTGATGCTAGTTTCTATTAGTCCTGAAGGATAAACTTAAGTGATGCAGGGAAGGCATTTTGGTGGGGGTGTATGCAAAAGAATATGATTACTTAATTAGCAGCATCTATTAACACAGTGCTATATGTAAGCTGATGTTGAGCTTAACAGCGGTGTTATTAATCATGTCTTAATGTAAAAGCGTAAAGCACTTGCTGCTTTGTAATGTTCTTTCCAAATAGTCCCTGTGGGAATCATAACTTTATTTTATTAAAATGCCTGCCTGCTGTTAATTGATCTTAGGAAAATACGAACAAATTAACTATGCTTTGAGAAGCCTGGGTGTAAATTTATAAGCTTGTGTGCTTTGGCGCTGCGGATTAGGAATGCTATGGATCACTCTTCCCTACTGGAGAAGCAACGGGCAGTACTTGGCGTTGCTGACCTAGTTTAATTAATAACACTTGGGCAATACATTTTGTGTGCCAAAGGTTAAAAAAAGGAAGAAGATTGTTTGCACACTGTAGTGTTTTTCTTGCCAGCTGGGACACAGTAGGAGTTTGGGTCATGGGCAATTAATTGCAAGTTTTAATGACTCCTCTTGTGTGAAACAAATGCTATTCTTTAGCAAGAATGATTGATGAATATTAAGCTCAGTTGATTTTGGAAAGATTAAAGTGCTCAGTATTTTGTTTAAAAGTGAGCAAAAGACCCAAGGTAGCAATGTAAATAAGATTCTTTCTATATTAGCAGTCATTATGAAGTAAAAAGTAAATCCATATATTTTTTTCAATTGCAGGTGGTTGCCTATAAATAAACACATTAAAGAAAGCATCAACCATAAAAGGGGAAGATTTGGTGACATTATCTAGTTATCACTAACCACAGTATTTGCATTGTCATAGAGTATAAGGAACACATTTTAGAAAGCCGTTTGAAATATTAAATAAAGCTTTCAACAATTATTTACCAAAAATTAAATGAAGCTTTAAATTATTGAATAAATCAAATAAGTAGGTATTTGTCAGTTAACTCAGAGCTATAAACCTCACAGCTGTAACACAACAGTACCCAAATTCAAACTCATCACCCTGATCCAGCTCCTGTGAACAGATTCCTTAGCTTAATGAGATACCATATGTGCAAGTGAGTCCAAGGTGTGCTGTTCTCAGCCCGATCCAGCTGCAAGGGCTATGCACATTGGGAGATATCCAACTCACATGTCCCATCAGTGCAAGGATTCCCTCCTCCCCCTAAATCTGTTATAAGGGTTCCCCGAACCCTCCAGAGCAGAGAGTGTGAGGCTCTCATGGGGGACGGGGGAAAGTTCCATTGTGCAAGCATAAATCCTTGCACTGATGAATACTTAGTTAAATACTGCCCATAGATCCCCAATTGGAAAATTAACAATAGCACCAATCAGCTTTCAGAGGAGATAGTGGGGGAGCAGTACTTCACTTCTCACCCAGCTCCTTCCTGCCTCCAACCAGCTGATTAATGCTATTTGATGATTATCTTACTGGGGCTATAAGCATTCAGCCCTTTCTATTATTTGCTCTGAATTTGGGGTACCTATTGTTACCATTTTAATTATAATATAAATTCCAGAAATGAATAAACAGAGAACATTTTATATAGGGTAGATATTGAATATTTCATACTTCTCTCTAATGAAATGTATCAAATTTGTTATAGTTATCCTTTTTTTCTGAGTCAAATTTGACACCTCATTCATGTACTAGCTATGTCAGTCCTGGCACTCTTATAACAATAAAAATGGCTGTAAGTCTGTATTCTTTCCCTTTAAGCAGTTCCTTGTTCTATTCAAGCAATGATAACACTGGATTTAATGGCATATCATAACCTGAACTTTCTTTGATTAAACCACTTACTTCCAGAAGACCACAACATTATATGTAAGGAATGCTTTGAAATGCTGTTCATTATGGGTGTATTATTGATGGAGCTGAAAATATCAGGGAACAATACATATATATTCAAATTCACAAACACAGACATTGCATCTCTTTGAAATAGTGGTTTGGAATTTTCATTACTCATGTGAAGAGTAAGAAAGGAATGATGTGTCAGTCTCAGTTATCTCAGTTTCTTATTTGTCTAGTCTTAAATTTGGTTCTCCACATGTCTGCAGCAATATGCAATTTTTTTAAACAGAAAAAAATCCTCATGAAGATTCTTCAGCGTTTTAGTGTGAATTTCCCCTAATAAATACATTTTTGTATGCAGTTTTGACTAATGTACACATTTTTGCAAGCAGTTTATCCTAACATCATGCATTTTTGTGTTTTTTTCACCAATAGGTTCATTTTGCACCCATTTTTCCCTGAGATATGCACTTTTGTAAACATTGCTTGATTGGAGAACTGCATCACAAAATTCGGATAAGTGCGAATTTCGAAGGATGGGTGTGTTTCGGTTCTCATATTGTTTTGGAATATGATAAATATGATATGTTTGATAAATTCAGCTTTAAATGCAAACTGAATTGAATTTCTCCCCCTTCCCTAGTGGAGAATAGTGCATAGCTTTGGTCTTGATCCAGCGATTGAATCTGGCTTTGTCATGTCATCTCAAAACATCATTTTTTTCCAATTGTTGCCTCACCTTCCTAAAATAATTATTTATTAAATCTGATATGTATCTGATTTCCTCCCCCCCCCCAAAGGATTGCAGGGTTGAGAATACTGGCTTATATATTTATTTCGTTGAGAGGCCAGCTGTACTGGGCAGATGGCAGCTTTACACAAGATGCGTGAGGCAGGTTGGAAATGGCACACTGCTTTCAGTTTGGCAGCTAAAACTCTGTTTATATCAGGGCTGCACAGCCTGTGGCTCTCAGGCTGCCTGCAACTGCCAGCCTAATTTTCTGTAGCCTTTGGACTAATTTCACGTGATCAGTTCAGACTTCAGGGAAGGGCAATCTGTCTTTCCCCCATCAGGCTACTGGGTAGGGAGAGAGAGAGAAATCAGTGGCAGAGAGAAATAGAAAGAAAGGGTGGCAGAAAAGAGATTAAAAGGGTGATTCTGCTGTCTTCTAACAGTCAGTATGTGGCCCCTCGAAAAACTACCACTAAAGGAATGCAACTCTACAGAAAAAAGGTTTCCCAGATCTATAGGAACAAAGGAATCTGCCTTATACCAGGTCAGACTGTTTGTACATCAAGTCGTGGTGTAGTGGTTAAGGAGTTGGACTATGACCTGAGAGACCAGGGTTTGAATCCCCACATAGCCATGAAGCTCACTGGGTGACCCTGGGCCAGTCACTGCCTCTCAGCCTCATGAAAACCCTATTCATAAGGTCACCATAAGTCGGAATCGAATTGAAGGCAGTACACATCAAGCCCGGGGTGGGGCACTCAGGTCCAGAGGTGAAATGCAGCCATCCACTCTATCAAGCCCTTGGGACTGTCCCCAAGCCATGGACCATCTCTTGGCCACACAGCCTCTTCCCAGGCCTCAACCCTCAATAGCTCTGGTTCATGCCTTCCGTGAGTGCATTTGGCTGAACTGAATGGGTCCTTGAAATTTATTTATTTATTTGTTTTATATCCCACCTGTCCTCTCAGAAGGAGACCAGGGCAACAAACCACAAGGAATAAAACACTAAAAACATCTTTAAAAAAAAATCATAAAAAACAAAATATCTTTAAAAAATTAAAAAACAAAATATGCTAAAACATTATAAAACATCTTTTAAAAAATCTTAAAAAACACCTTTTAAACAATTCCAATTCAGATGAAGACTAGGATAAGGTCTCTACTTAAAAGGCTTGTTGAAAGAGGAAAGTCTTCAATAGGCACTGAAAAGATAACAGAGATGGCACCTGTCTAATATTTAAGGGGAGGGAATTCCAAAGGGTAGGTGCCACAGCACTAAAGGTCCACTTCCAATGTTGTGCAGAATGGACCTCCTGATGAGATGGTATCTGTAGGAGATCCTCACCTGCAGGGCACAGTAACCAACTGAGTATATAAGGGGTGAAACGATGTTTCAGGTATCCTGATCCCAAGCAGTATAGGGTAGGACTGTGTATGAATTCTCCGATCTGATTTGGGCTCCAATTTGTAAATACAGATCAGGTCCAATCCAGTCTGGATAGATTTGGATCTGAACTGATCAAATTCAGATCGAAATCTGGATCACAATCCAGGTATTACAAATCTCTGGAAATCCCATTGATTTACATTGCAAAACTGAAATGGCCTTAACTTTCTTCTTTTGTGACCTAGGGACATGAAATTTGGAGACATGGTAGATTATATACAGGGGATTAAACCTGCCAAGTTGAAGGTGGATAGCTGTAGGGGTGTTATGATAGCCACCTTTAAATTTTAAAATGTTTTAAAATTAACAGACGGTGTTGCTTTTTCACATAGGGTCATAAAATTTGGTGACATGGTAGTCCTTATAGAAGGGATTAACCCTGCCAATGATCAGGTGGCTAGCTCCAGGGGTTTTCATGCTAGCCACATTTGAAGTTTGCTTCTTCAAACCATTTTTTTAAAAAAAGATTTTGAGTGCTCAGCCATGCCAATTCTCATGCTACTACGTTTCCTCTGTTCCTTTCTTCTACATTTTGAGAAAAGGAGAGGGTTTTTAAACATTAGGTTTGCAATACAAGACACGAGTGTGTATCATAAGGCAAGCACAGGCTGGCAGCACCATGGAGATTAATATGCACGTAAGGACATGAAATTTAGGGACATGGTAGTGACACAAATTAAAGTATATTTGTTATTATTGGTATCATTTTTCTTCTGTTTCAGTTGTTTAATTATGTTGCTTATTTATATTGTTTTATACAGTTTAAGCTGTTGAATTAGGTTAGTGTATTTATATTGTTTTCCACAATGTTATATGGAATGATATATTTAATATTTTTCTACTTCTTGATATGCTTCTTGATCATTGTTTCAGCTAAGTTTTTAATTATTATGTTTATTCATTAGATATATTGTGAGCCACTTTGGGCACAATCTGTTGGGAAAGTGGCATACAAATAAACAGATGAAGATGATACCATCTGATTCTTTTACCTACGAAATGCCTTCTGGGATGTTCTGCATTAGTTATGGTGCCTCTTCCTTGTCATGAACTGCTGATCACTTCCCCATATGGGTAGCTGCGTCACCACAGCTTCTCAGTGAAGAACCTTCTGCATTTGATTCCACCCAGGCTGGTCACTGGCTTCTCCTGGGCAGGAAAGAGTATAAAAGGATTTTCTGTCTCAATGGAATTTTGCTTGAGTGAAAAGGTCTACCTGAACTCTGATGTGCCTCTGTGTTTTTTCTGGGGGGTCTGCCTTCTGTTTTCCCTCTGATCCTGACTGTTCTTCAGTAGGAACTCCTGGCTTACCCCCAACTGCTGCCCATGGCTCAGTCCTGAAACCCCTGCACCAGGGATGAAGAATCTGTGGCCTTCCAGATGTTGCTGGGTTACAGCTCCTATCATTCCTGATCACTGGCCATGCTGGTTGGAGTTTATGGCAATTGGAGTCCCACATCATCTGAAAGGCCACTGGTTCCCCATCCTTCCCTTACACAGAGTGTGAGCATACCCCAAAGGGACTTGCATTTTTGCAGAGTCCTCTCAGGCCCTCCACTCTGCAGCTCTTCATTAGCTTTACCCCCAGATTCAAGATGTCTTTTGTGATGCTTTCCTCACCCCCCGTTTTAGCAGTTCTGACTTCATCTCTCAATGCAACACAAAATTAACAAGTCTAGTTTCCTTTCTGCCCATGGCCGACCCGCATATTGTTGGGAGAGTTTCAGTAAAAAAGACAACAATCAATTATGAAGGCCATGGATAAAAGGGTTTAGCATGATGACAGAATGAACAGATTGGAATTGTTTGCTTTAGACAGAGGCAAAAAAACCCAGTGTGATCAAAGTGCACACACAACAGTAAATGACATAAAAAGGTGGATCAGGAACTTTTCATATCAGGAAAAGCCAACATTATATAATGTCAAAAAGTGTCAGATTCAAAGCAGATGAAAGGACTTTTTGATTTGAGTCTGTCGTTGCACTCATCGCCATAGGCCATCATTTCTGTTTTCCTGACTTCACAGAGTACAGTATAAATCATGTATTGTTGTAGGTGTTGTACCTTTTTCAAAAGGTTTCTCAAGGGAACATCACTAGGGCTGATCTTATTTTTCTATGTAGCTGGGCATGTCAGCTACGGATGCCAATGAACTTATGGGATTTCTTCTTGGTGTCATTAACTTGCCAATCATAACTGGACTATAGCTGTTCTGTAATAAAATGAACAAACACATTTTTTCTGTTCTTCTGAACCCTCAGTGTTCTTTGCATTGGATTAAGAAACCATTCTCATTCTCTGTGGTCACTTTGGCCAAGTATTGGACCCAGATATGGGTGATACGGAATTATGTGCAGCTGTTGTAAAGACTATTGTATGCTGACATTTCTCAACAAGGCAAGGGGATAGAGCCATACACCTTGACATCAAATCCTTGGAAGATGCTTAGTTATCCTGGTTCCTGGCATTCAAAGCCCATTCACACAAACTGTTCCAGTCCTTCATGAAATATAGTGCTGGAAGAGAGAAGTGATGGTTGCAGTAACTCACCCTGGTTGGCAAGTGGTCAGCACTTAATGCAAGGATTTAGTTTTTTTTATGGTCCCCAAACATATGAACTGCTGTTTCAGCATGGAGGAAGATAAAGGCTGGACCTTATGTGGGGCATGAAAAGGATAGTTAAGCATCAGGCACTGGGCTGCTGGAGGATCTGATGAATATTCAGAGTGAATTCCAGAATAGTGAGAACAGGCCAAGAGAAGGAAATCAAACACCAACATCTCGTTCTTCATTACTTCCCTTTTACATTTTCTCTCTCTCCTCTGAATAAGGAGGACTATTCAGACTAAGGCCAGACTAAGCCAGTCTGAAACCAGACTAAGGCCACATCCATTTATTCCACTTTAAAGTCATGGCTTCCCCCAAAGAATCAAGGAAAGTGTAGTCTGTAGTTTGTGTAGTTTGCTGAGTGTTATTAGGAGACTCTTATTCCTCTAACAGAGCTCCAATTGTCAGAGTCCACACCTCTTCCCAGAGGATTCTTAGGGGGAAGCCGTGACTGTTTAAAGTAGAATAAATGTCTGGTGTGGATGTGGCCAAAATTAGATGTCAGATCTCCTAATTTCTTTTTTCTTTTTCTTTTTCGCTGTTGTTGAAAACAAAAGAAGCTGATTTGGGGCTGCAGCACAAGGAGAACAATGTTAGGCATTGAACCTGGACCATCTTCATGAAAAGCATGCGCTCTACCATTCAGTTATGGCACTCCCCAGATGTTTCTTACCTATTAATAAGTCAAATTTATTTGAATCTTACTTACTTTTAAAAACAGGGTTCTCTGAACAATAGCTTTCCATGGGCCTGGCTGGCACTACCAAGTAAGTGTGCATAGGGTTGTGGCTCAGTAAAACTATTGAAAGCTGTGAAACTTGACGTGTAAAGTGCTTACTTTTGTTTGGATCATGTCCACAAATAAGAGAAGACCCTTGCTCTTGGCAACCCTGGGAACAGTATTTGTGCAGAACCCCCATCACAGCTACATCCACCGGCTGCCCGTTCCACTAATGAACCAGGTTCAAGGGCCTTGTATTAATTTACAAAGCCTTGAATCACTTAGGTCCAGGGTATCTTAGGGACCACCTGAACCCTGATATCCCAGCTTGATCATTGAGATCATCTGTAGGAGCAGCTTTGGTTGACCTTCGTTTTTATTGTATTTTTAATGTTTTTATTCTATGGTGGTTGTTTTTTAAATGTGTTGTAAACTGCTTTGATGTTTTTAATGAAATAGAGGTATACAAATAATTTTTATAAATAAATAATTTTAGGGAAAACATCATGAAATCATGATAGCATAATGCCAATGTTACAAGTTTCTTGGGGAGGGGAAGGATGGTTTTGAGAAGTAATATTTATCTATTTTGAGTGAGATTAATTAAACAGAAAAAAAGGCGAGTACAGCCATCACCTTGGTTTGCTTTTCATTCTTGTTTTCTTTGTCGAAGGGCAAAAGGTTTGGAGAGTCTCTCTCCCTCTCTCTCTCTTAAAATTAAGATTGCCCTTCTGGGCATCTTTTCTATCTGTGATGCATGCTGTTCCTTCCTTTAAGAAATTGGCTTGACTACCAAAAGGAGGAGGCAAGGTAGGCAAGCCAAGAGCATGTGCTACAGGCTTTTTGCAGCACAGTTAATGTCTTGCTTTCTGCCAAAAAGTGCACTGTACAGGAAATAAATATGTAATTATATTTCTGAGACAATCCAGTTTTAGGTAAATTTACTGCATGAAATATAAATCAAAGTGAATATTTTAACAAATGGTTTGGTTACCAGCGTGTGGCTAAAACAGATAAACAAATACGCTAATGGATCTTGTGAGGTTCATTGTAAACAAATGTTTCTGAATGTGAAGCATGTGTTCCTTGAATATTGAGCTATGACTCCTCCCTATAAGAAGTGTGTCTGCTGCGCCAGCTCTACATTCAAAGGGGTTCAGGAGAAGGTCCTCTTAGGATAACTGAGTTGTGTAATGATACAGATAAGATAAAAAGGAAGTACGGGCACAATGTCTCCATTCACTGCAATTATGGCCTAAATACAGGTGTGAGAAACCTTTGGCCCTCCAGACGTTGCTGAACTACAACTTCCACCATCCTTGACAATGCTTGGTGGGGCTGATCGGAGTTGTAGTTCAGCAACATCTGGAGGGCCAAAGATTCCCCACATTGGCCTATATATATTATATTAAATGTGGGCTGGATGGAACAACTATCAGGTGGATCCACAGTTGGCTCCAGAATCGTACTCAAAGAGGGCTTTTCAATGGTTCCTTCTCAACAACAACAACAACAACAACAACAACAACGTTTATTGTACGGTCATAGACCCGATATACAAGTGGTTTAGCAAGAAGATTAAAAAACATGTATTTTAAAATAAAAGATAACAAAACCATGATAGTACAACATTAAAATAGCGTATTAATATCTACAAAAGGATCCTCAAACTGGTTCCTTCTCAAACTGAGCGGAAGTAACAAGTGGGGTACCACAGGGCTTGGTCCTGGGCCTAGTGCTCTTCAACATTTTTATTAACGACTTGGATGAGGAGGTACAAAGCATGCTTATCAAATCTGCAGAAGATACAAAATTGGGCCCATAGCTAATACCATGGAAGACAGAAACAAAATTCAAAGGGACCTTGATAGGCTGGAGCATTGGGCTGAAAATGACAGAATGAAATTCAACAGGGATAAATGCAAAGTTCTACACCTAGAAAAAAGTAACCAAATGCACAGTTATAAGATGGGGGATACTTGGCTCAGCAATATGACATATGAGAAGGATCTTGGAATTGTCATTGTTCACAAGCTGAATATGAGCCAACAGTGTGATGTGACTGCAAAAAAGGCAAATGCTATATTAGGCTGCATTAACAGAAGTATAGTTTCCAAATTGTGTGAAGTACTAGTTCCCCTCTATTCAGCACTGGTTAGGCCTCATCTTGAATACTGCGTCCAGTTCTGTTCTCCGCACTTCAAGAAGGATCCAAACAAACTGGAACAGGTTCAGAGGAGGGCAACAAGGATGATCAGGGAACTGGAAACAAAACCCTATGAAGAGACTGTGATGTTCCTATATTAATGTATATATGGTAAGTGTTGTTGTTTTAGAAGATACATGGTAAGTGGAGTGAAAGAGGAGGGGGAGTGAATGGGCAGTAGAATGCGAGATGATTGGCTGAGTGTTTAAAATGGCTGAATGTATAAAAGGAAGAGTGAGAGTGGAATCAGGGGGGAGAAGAGAACTGAGTGGATTGCTTGGTGGGGTTTAGAGAGTTGTTTACCAGGAGGGAGGTGGAGTTCGGATTAGTATTGAGTAAAACCATATGCTTATGTGCCTTAAGAAGAAATCTTGTTAATCTTGTTAGCTTTGTTATCTGTAATAAATACTTAATTTGGTTTACCAAAGGCCTGATCCTTGGCTGGGGTTTCACAGACCAGAAGGGAGGGTAAGGTAATGACCAAGGCTGAAGGGGAACTGTAACAAATGGTAGCAGCGGTGAAGAGAATAACAATACCAGTATTCAGAGTCTCTGGGAATACTAGTATTGGGACGTTACTGGTGGTTGCCTAGCAGGGGGATCTGTTGAGATCTGTGCTAGAGCGGGGAGAGAAACCATATAAAAGGACAGTCCAGACTGGTGGAGTCCCTGGTGGTGCCTAGAGACAGGCAGTAACCACGAGCAGGTAGGAACCTGACAGGGAGAGCCAGGGAAGGACGCATCACAGAGACACTGAAAGAACAGAGTATGTTTAGCCTGTAGAAAAGAAGACTGAGGGGAGATATGATAGCACCCTTCAAGTATATGAAAGGTCACATAGAGGAGGATCAGAATCTCTTCTTGATCATCCCAGAGTGCAGGACACGGAATAATGGGCTCAAGTTGCAGGAAGCCAGATTTTGACTGAATAGCAGGAAAAACTTCCTAACTGTTAGAGCCATATGACAATGGAACCAATAACCTAGAGAGGTAGTGGGCTCTCCGACACTGGAGGCATTCAAGAGGCAGCTGGACAGCCATCTGTTGGGAATACTTTGATTTGGATTCCTGCATTGAGCAGGGGGTTGGACTTGATGGGCTTACAGGCCCCTTCCAACTCTACTATTCTATGATTCTATGATCTGTGATTTTATATATAAGACCACAAGTGGGAGAATGTCTATAGTCAAGACTTCAAGACTTCAAGACCTATTTGTGCCTCTAGGGAGAACACTTAGAGTTGAAATAAAAATGCTGGCAGTTGGGTGGGTCCTGCACAGGTAAAGCCTGGAGTAGGTCTGGGAGTGAAGATAGGGGTGGAGCCCAAAAGCTTTGGGAGTAAGTCTGAGGGTGGAGCTAAGCCTTTTTCATAAGGCTGGGGGTAGAGCTCAGTGGCTTTCAGAGGGTCCAGAGTTGGATCCCAGTGCAAGAGCTATCTGTTTACATAAGGTGTACTATATTATTATTTATTATTTGACTTATAGCTCTCTCTTCCTCACGGCAGGAGCCGAGGGCAGCAAGCAATAGCACTAAAATACTTTAAAACATCATATAAAACAGATTTTAAAATACACTAAAACAAAACATCTTTAAGAACTTTTTTAAAAAGCTTTGAAGACATTGTTAAAAAAAGGTTAAAATATATTATTTAAAAAAACGGTTAAAGCCATATTAAAAGCAATTCCAACACAGATGCAAACTGGGCTAAGGTCTCAACTTAAAAGGCTTTTTGAAAGAAGAAGGTCTTCAATAGGCACTGAAAAGATAAGGAGCCTGTCTAATATTTAAGGGTAGGGCGTTCCGAGGTGCCGCCACACTAAAGGTCCGTTTCCTATGTTGTGCAGAATGGACCTCCTGATCAGATGGTATCTGCAGGAGGCCCTCACCTGCAGAGTGCAGTGATTGACTGGGTATATAAGGGGTAAGACAGTATTTCAGGTATCCTAGTCCTGATCTGTATAGGGCTTTTACACCAAAACTAGAAGTTTGAATTTGGTCCTGTAGGAAATGGGCAGCCAATGCAATTCTTTCAGCAGAGGGGTGACATGTTGGTGATATCCTGCCCCAGGGAGCAGTCTCGCCATTGCGTTTTGTACCAGCTGCAGCTTCTGGACCAACCTCAAGAGCAGCCCCACATACAGCACGTTACAGTAATCCAGCCTAGAGGTTACCAGTGCATGGACAACAGTGGTCAGGCTATCTTGGTCCAGAAATGGCCACAGCTGTCTTACCAGATGAAGCTGGTAAAAGGCACTCCTAGCCACTGTGGTCACCTGGGCCTCTAGTGACAAAGATGGATCCAGGAACACCCCCAGGCTACGGACCTGCTCTTTCAGAGGGAGTACAACGCCATCCAAAGCAGACAACTGTCCAATTATCTGAACTCGGGAACCACCAACCCACAGTGCCTCCATCTTGCTAGGATTCAGACTCAGTTTATTGGCCCTCATCCAGCCCACCACCAAGTCAAGGCAGCGGTCTAGGGCTTGCACAGCCTCTCCCAATACAGATTTTACAGAGAAATAGAGCTGGGTATTGTCAGCTTACTGCTGACACTTCGCCCCAAATCTCTTGATGGCCTCTCCCAAGGGCTTCATATAGATGTTAAACAGCATGGAGGACAAGATGGTACCCTGCAGCACCTCACAGCACAACTGCCAGGAGCCAAGACAATCACCCAATGCTATTCTCAAAAAACAACCTTGGAGATAGGATCGGAACTACTGTAAGACATGCCTCCAATACCCATCTCACCAAGTCAGCCCAGAAGAATACCATGGTCAATGGTATCAAAAGCCACTGAGAGAGCAAGTAAGAGTAACAGGGTCACACTCCTCCTGTCCTTCTTCCGATAAAGGTCATCCATCAGGGTGACCAATGCCAATTCAGTCCCATAACCAGAACTTAACCCAGACTGGGATTGGTTAAAATAATCTGTTTCATTCAAGATTACTTGCAATTGCTGCGCCACCACCTCTCATTCACCTTCCCTAAGAAGGGGGTATTTGCAACCGGTTGGTAATTTTCGCAGACCAATGGATCCAGGGTGGGCTTTTTCAGGAGCAGTCGGATCACTGCCTCTTTCAGGGTAGCTGGAAACACTCCCTCCTGCAATGATGCATTGACCACACCGTGGATCCACCCAGTCAACCCCATGCAGCAAGTTTTATTAAGCCAAGAAGGGTAACGGTCGAGAGGACACGTTGCTGGCCCCATCATCGTAAGCACCTTTTCCCCGTCATCAGGCTGCATCAACTAAAATCATTCCAGACGTTGCACTACACACCTCATTGGGGACTACAGTAGATGTGGATGAGGCATCAAGACTGCTATAGAGGCGAGCAACTTTACCCTGAAAGTGCCTTGCAAACAATTCACAGTGGGCCTCCAAAGGGTCTAAAACTCCATTTCCTGGAGTCAATGTGAACAGACCCCTGACAATACAGAAAAGCTCCACTGGATGGCTACTTGAGAATGCAACGGAGGCAGAGGCCTTCTTCGCTGCCCTCAAAGCCACACAGTAGGCACAATTATGATGTTTTACTCGTGCTCAATCAGCAAACTACCTACAGTACTACCAAAACAATAACAACCTCAACCACTGGCTACCCTAGGGGCAGATTGCGGTGGAGAAGCAAGTAGGGAAATCAGGAGAGAATTTAGGTTTGGTTCATATACAAACCTACCTGATTGACACGTCCTGAAACAGTACGAGAAAAAAAAAATACAGGCATCTTTCAAAATGCACACTTCTCCATATGTTGTGAAGCAGTTTTTGATGCAAATAATCTGCACAAAAATGTGTGTTATTTATTTATTTATTATTTGATTTATATCCCGCTCCTCCTACCCACAGGAGCCCAGGGTGGCAAGTGTGCATAAAAATAAATACATTCGTGAAAATAACTTGCATAAATGCATTATATTACAGGAAATTGCTTGCAGAAATGTGTATATTAGGCAAAAATATATATTGCATTCAAAAGTATATATTGCATTCAAAAATGTGTACACAAGCATACTAAAATGTGTGTAAAACCTCATTTTTTGAGGACTTAAAAAAACTGCAAACTGATGCAGAATTTTGCTGAATTGAATTCAGACTGGAAAAATTAGAAACTGATAGAAACTGAACATGACATGTTTATCCATTCCCAACTCAAAGTATCATCAGATCCAGTTCTATGTTTTCCAGTTAATGTCAGAGGGTTCTAATGGGTCCTCTGAAATGACAGTGTTGCTAATTTCTTTTCAGAGAATTTGATTTGCAACAGTATTCATAAAAATATCATTTGTTTATTTGTATTTGCATTTATTTCTTTATCATGATCTTTTTATCAGTGTAGATAGATATCGAAAAGACATGGTGCAGCTCATTTCTCAACCCATGCTTGTGTGGTTTCCCTTGTTTCTTATTTGGTTTTTCAGCTATTCAAAAGACATCCTGGTAGGAGGCCTTCTGAAGCATCTTGTTTCCATTTGAGCAGCCAGAGACATAGGGATATCCAACTCCCTTTATGTCATTTGTCATTGATTAAGATCTCACTTCAATAGCAGAACGAACAATGGGAAATGATTTCGCATGGACAGCTTTCCTCCTCCGTTCTTTTTAAATGTCTTTTCACATTTGGATATTTGTTGTTGTTGTTCATATATGGTTCATAGGATCCAGAGTTCCCCTGTGTAGGAATCCACTCTTGAAATAGTCCTGGTGGGGGAAAGTGGAGAGGCAATTTTTCCTTGTCCCTGCAGCATCTGAGCCCCCTAAAAAGCAACTCCAGAAGGTTGGAGGACTCTCCAGAAGGGAGGTGGCTAACAAGGGAAGGAGAAATTGATGAAAATGACCCTTCCTCCTCTATTTCAGGAGCCTCTGCTTGATTTTAGTCCCTTCTGTGAATGGAAGGAACCCTTCCCTTTGTGGAAGGAATGCTCTAGAGCCAACCCATTATTTCCATAGGAAGATATATCTAGTACTGTTCTTTGATTCTTAATTTTGTCTACCACTGTTCTATCTTGCTTGTTATGGTATTTTTATTCAGAGATTTTCTCAAAGTTATTTCTAGTTCCCTTGAGATGTTTGTGCATATTGTGTATGTAAGACAACCTACACTTGGGCTCCAATTCATCATTCATGGCATCCCTGTGATGTAGGTATAATTGGTTTAATTAAGGCTAATGATCATCTACCATTGCTGAATAGGTACCCCAGATGGTATATGCCATATGGCATGCCCACAATGAGAGGTGACTTAGAAAAACACGAGAGAGAGAGAGGCCAAATAGTGCAGACAACAATTGTGAATTAAACTATAAAATCCCTGATTCAGAACAATTGTTGATTATAATAAAACTAGGGCTCATGTGGTGAGTGATGTTGGGGGGGGAGAAGAGAAGCAACATTTGTTTTATTTATTGCATTGCCATTAGTTTTCTATTACTCTACTTTTCCTGAAAGGTTGGCAGGGCCCTAGGAGTCCCATTCAGCTAGCTAAGCACCTTGTGTAACATTAAATTTGATGCACAATAAAATGGATAGTGTTTTTTTAAAACAAATCAGGTATAACAGAAGGTAACACTAGTTCTGTCAAAGAAAGAAACAAAATTCAAAGGGACCTTGATAGGCTGGAGCATTGGGTTGAAAATGACAGAATGAAATTCAACAGGGATAAATGCAAAGTTCTACACCTAGAAAAAAGTAACCAAATGCAGTTATAAGATGGGGGATACTTGGCTCAGCAATACGACATGTGAGAAGGATTTTGGAATTGTCATTGATCACAAGCTGAATATGAGCCAACAGTGCAATGTGGCTGCAAAAAAAAGCAAATGCTATTTTAGGCTACATTAACAGAAGTAGTTTCCTAATCGTGTGAAGTATTAGTTCCCTTCTGTTCAGCACTGGTTAGGCCTTAGTGTCTAGTTCTGGTCTCTGCACTTCAAGAAGGATGGAGACAAACTGGAACAGGTTCAGAGGAGGGCAACAAGGATGATCAGGGGACTGGAAACAAAACCCTATGAGGAGAGACTGAAAAAACTGGGCATGTTTAGCCTGGAGAAGAGAAGACTGAGGGGAGATACGATAGCACTCTTCAAGTATATGAAAGGTTGCCACACAGAGGAGGGCCGGGATCTCTTCTCGATCATCCCAGAATGCAAGACACGGAATAATGGGCTCAAGTTGCAGGAAGCCAGATTTCGACTGAACATCAGGAAAAACTTCCTAACTGTTAGAGCCATACGACAATGGAACCAATGACCTAGAGAGGTAGTGGGCTCTCTGACATTGGAGGCATTCAAGAGGCAACTGGACAGCCATCTGTCGGGAATGCTTTGATTTGGATTACTGCATTGAGCAGGGGGTTGGACTTGATGGCATTATAAGCCCCTTCCAACTCTACTATTCTATGATTCTATGACTACCTTTTCAAAATTGTTCGGTTTGAAGGGACAGTAAGCAAGCCAGAATGTTTCAGTTGTCCACATTAAATTCATCTAAAGTTTGCTAGGCTGTCGATGAGAAACTCTGATCCAAAGATGGACCTCCTTTTCGGGGTTGAGGGATACATTCCCTTGGAGAAAAGTGGTTGGGAGCCACTGCTGGTAGTGGATGGAGCAAGGCAAAAAGGAAGTGGGACATCCTTCTCTCTCTCTCTCCTGTGCATGCATCCATCCACGCACGCACGCACGCATGCAGACACACACTCTACCTCTTAATTCAGGCATTTTCTTCCCCCTCTCCCTCTCAATTCATTCAACAGATCATTCTCTGCCTCTGACATGCATCCATTCTCACAAACACATATGCACAAGCACCTATCCTTTCTCCCCTTTATTCATCCATGCATTCTGTTCTATACAACCTCTCTCTCTCTCTCTCTCTCGGCTGGGGTGTGGCATACTGAAGGAGGTGGAGGGCCAGATGCAGCCTCTGGGCCATGTATGGCACACCTCTACTGTAAACCAATATTTTCCAACAGGCTTTGTTTACATCCATAGTGTAGATTATTACCCTAATCCAATTTTTTTAAGGGAACAGAAGGCTCCACACTGAAGATGGAGGAGTTTGTTCAAGCTAAATTCACATACAAATCCAGGAAATCCAACATGATTCTTCCCACCCCAGAACCTGTTTAACAACATGATGGGATATACTGTACTCTGCAATTGCAAGAGCACATGAGCAAATTATCTTCCTAGAGTGCACAGGGTAAGGATAGGTGAGAAATTTGATTCACTTCGCATTTACAGCCAAATTTATCAAATTTGCACTCACTGAAATAATATGAGACTTGAAACACAGCCATCCTTTAAAATTCACACTTATTTGAATTTTGTGATGTGGTCCAACCAGTGTTTTTAAAATGCATATATTAAGGATAAATGTATTTTAAAATGCATATATTGGTGAAAGCAACATACAAAAATGCATTATATTAGGATAATGTGCTTGCAAAAATGTGTACATTAGTCAAAACTGCATACAAAAATGTGTTTATTGGGAGAAATTCACACTAAAATGCTGAAGAATTTTCCTGAGGATTTTTTTAAAAAAGTTTCCAAACTGCTGCAGAAATGTGGAGAACCAAATTTAAGATGAGAAAAATGAAAAACTGAGAGAACTGAAACAGACAGGTCTTTCCATCCTTGCCTTATGCCCACCATTATTGTGGGTTCTGACTCCACAGGGCAGCTAACAACTTTCCTTCCAGACTCCCTCACCATATATCCAATCAGGATGGGGACCATAAATACCCCATCATTGTGGTGACCCCGTAGGGGCAATCCTCAAAGGGATTTTCACTGCCGAGCCAACTGACATAATTCCACCCCTAGTGCAAGCAGAGGAGATCCATTGCACAAGTGGGTATTCTTGCACTGACGGAACAAGTTAGTTGAATATCATCCCCACCACATGAAGTGTTTCTAACCCTGGTGACAAAGGAGGGGAGAGAGAAAGGTGTACCTACTGATCTCAAGACATAGGTTGGTCACTGCTCAATAAGGCACTCCTTTAAGTACTTGAATGTTAAAAGTGCTGCATCACTGCAACATCATCACATGTGACATTGTGTCACATAAGGAATAAGCCCACAGTAGCATGGCCAAGTGTTTCTAAGTCAACTCAACTTTGCTTTTTATCAAAGCCCACAGTGGAATATGTCTTCAAACCTCTTGTGTCCAACAGAATCATGTGGGGTAGGGATGCAATCATGACAGGACCATGGTGTGGGAGTTTTGAACATTTGCCCCTACCATGGTCTCAAATATAATCACACACATCCTCCCCTCCTTTCTCTGTGTGCAGCAAACTTTGCTTTTTGTTCAATTTTATTCTCACAACAATTTTGGGAAGCAGGCAGGGCTGCAAGAGAATGGGCTTTGAACCCAGGTCTCTTTGATTCAAACCCAGCACTAATTTAACTAAGCTACATTGGCTCTCACAAGTAAATGGAACTGGGAATGACTTGGTATCATACCTCCCTGAACTGGAGGGCCCTGGGTTCAAATCTCCTTATGCTAATAATAGTGTAGTAGAACTAAGATTGACCTGAAATTAGTTGCCATTTTTTGTAAATATTTCCTGACAGTGCAAAAAATAATATAAAATAATGTCTCTCCAAGCATAGATTTGGGCTGAAATTCAGGAAAGAAAAAGATGCAGTCATGGTGGTGGTGGGAAAGGGGATACTGGAGACATAGCAGCAGTCATAGCAGTATTTGGGAAGGAAAGAAAGAAAGAAAGAAAGAAAGAAAGAAAGAAAGAAAGAAAGAAAGAAAGAAAGAAAGAAAGAAAGAAAGAAAGAAAGAAAGAAAGAAAGAAAGAAAGAAAGAAAGAAGTGAATTTAAGTGCTACAGGAAAACATTTTTTCCTACTGAATTTAATTGTTGTTATGTGCCTTCAAGTCGATTACGATTGGGAAATATTCAACAGAATTCAAAAGAATAATACATTTTCCTTGGGCAATATGTTGCTTTATTTATTTATTAGAAGTATATCCCACCCATCCTCCCAAGGGAACCCAGGTGGCAAACAGCCAAGCAATAAAACAATATAATTAAAATAAGATAAAGAAATACTTAAAACATTTTAAAAATAATCACATGCCCTCACAGTTAATAATGTCAAGGTTACCAGGAACAGTCTCTTCCAGCCATCAAATGCCTGGGTAAATAGGAACATTGTAACTTCCTCCTGGATGTTAACAATGAGGGAAACAGACACATCTCCCCAGGGAGGATATTCTACAAACAGGCAGAGCTTGGAAAAGTTACTTTTTTGAACTACAACTCCCATCAGCGCAATCCAGTGGCCATGCTGGCTGGGGCTGATGGGAGTTGTAGTTCACAAAAATGTAACTTTTCCAAGCTCTGCAAACAGGAAACCGCCACTGAGAAGGCCCTGCCATAGGTCAGTACTAACTAGGCACCACCCACTGATAGCAACAGAAACCATGATTCCAGTTCAAATTCATACCATGCATGTCTTCTTTGAGTCAAAATTTGGTAACACTCTGCAATATCAGCTATATTTTAGCTCTTTCATCTCTAGGCCTTGGCAATTCTAAGCCCTCAAGGCATGTGAACGTCTTATCAGTTTTCTCTCACTTTTCTTTGTGGGAATACACACACTTTTCAATGTTGCTCAAATTCTTTCATTATGGCAACTGCCGGATAATTTATGAGTCAGAACACCAATTTCTTCATTTTAGGAATGCTCAAGAAGAATTCTCTTGTCCAGGAGAGTGATCAATATTAATTGGCTCTGTGAACTGGTTTCTAGAAAAAAAACTCAAGATCCCAGTGGGATGATGACATTAATATTCTCTGTGAAAACACACGGGTAATATTACTCTAATAATCCCCCTCTCCCCAGCCATTGCAGTTGCAGCAGGATCTACAGAAAATCTCTTGCTCTGTCTTTTATGTTTCTTATACTGTAGCGGACCAGGTTCCAATGAGAAGAGGTCAATGCAACATCTGTCTTTTTTATCTTTTACACCTACTCATGCATACCGTTGAGCTATTTCAGGGATCTCTGGGGGATAGCATAAACTGGGATTTAATGGTTTGGAACCTACTGTTTCAAGTGGTATTTTGACAAGCTGCTGGTCTGTAGCACCTTATTCATCTCTCTCTCCCCCCTACTCTCTGTCCTTCACAGAGTGTAGCTCAATTGGCAGCAGATTTTACATGCCAACTTTACATCTCTCCTTTGCAGAGATCCTCCAATAGAAAACTGGTGATGTGCATAACTGAGTAACTGTAGACTGCATAAGAGCCATTCTCCTCTTTATTGTATTACAGACACCTGCAGTGTTTCCTATTATGAGCATACAGGGTTACAAACACATGCAGAGAGATAAGGCACCTTCCTTACTATGGGCAGATGGATCTTCACTGGCAGGGGACCAGTTCTGACTCCTGTTTCCAACTGCAACAGATGCAGCTGAGACAAAGCAGGAAAAAAGTGATTGTCTAATCAAATGAACTTTGCATATCCAGAGTTAATGGTGAGTATTCAGCTACCTGTGAGGGTAGGAAGTAAAAGTTTTCACAAGCATTCCTACACACTCCTTTTTTGGGGGGGGAGGGCTCGTTTACATCCAAAATAAAGTGGAGCTCAAAATGGTGGGTGGGAAGTGCTTTTGTTAATGGAAAATGTTTACAGAAAAAGAAAAAGGAAAGAAAGAGAATATTGTACAGAAAAATCCGTGACAAAATAGGAGTTATTTCAAAGCACATTCTCATGCAAGGAGACAGAAACTCTGTGTTTGCCATCAGGGGTGGCTGTTTCCACTTGCCTTGCCCCACTCTTCAGCTCTGAGAGCCTTCACAAGGGAGCTGCTTCCAGCAGACCTTCAAGGGGACATTCAGGCCTTTGGAGTTGAGGCCTTTGGCAAGGGGTTTGCTAGGTACTAATGCCATCAGTTTGAGGGTGAGTTTTGCATGTGAGGTTATTGGACGTTTTTACTTTACCTGTTGGTAACCTGCATGCTCTAATTTTGGTGTATGTTAAATGAACTGTTAATTGCTGATTAATTAATTTATTTTTCAATTTATATCCCACTCTTCCTCCAGAAGGAGCCCAGGATGGCAAACATATCAACAAAAATTTAAAGAAAACATTATTGAAAGGATACTAAAAACAGTTTAAAATACTCAAAAACAATGTAAAATGCTTTAGAACAGTTATAAACACTCTCTCAGTGGTTTCAGAACAGTATCTTTCAGCCAGTAAATGCCTGGGTAAACATGAATGTTTTTAACTTTCTTCTGAAAGTCAACAATGAGGCAGATGCACCTCACTACGGAGGGCATTCCACAAACTAGAACTGCCATTGAAAAAGCTCTGTCATGAGTCAACACCGACTCGGCAACCTCCAGTGGTGGTGCCACCACCACCAAGGTATCATCAGCCAATCACAGGGTCCAAGATGGTTGGTAGTGTTATGTTGTGATGATTGTGTACATTTAGACATTTTATTGGGCATCGTTATTGTGCTACAGTATTTAGATTTTTATGTGAACCACTTTGAACACAGATGCATTTGCGAAAAAAGTGGTGCATCAATTCATTGACTATAACGATGAAGTTCAGTGATTCCCACCCCAGGCATCCTCAGCTTATACACATGGTCTCTTCCTGCTCCCAGCTTGGTCATCATCAGGTACAGGAACATGGACATGCATGCACTGTGGTGCACCAACCCCTACTTGAATAAGGAGGCCATTGCTGGGTTCCTGTATATCTGTCCAATTGTCCTTCTCATCTCTGATTATTTGCAGGCAGAGGCCCTGGGGAGGAGAGGAATGTAGACAGTATAATCCATATAGCCTTGCAGTGTAGACACAGATGAAGATCAGGCAGGAAAGGGATCCAGGGAAGAGGAATCTACTGAGTCCTATGCTGATTTCTGTCCACTGGCACAGCTGTGCACAGAGAAAGTGGGTCATGCCCTAAGATGACTGATTTAAAGGGAAGGGCCATAGCTCAGCAGCAGAGCATCCGGTTTGCAGGTAGGAAGTCCTAGGTTCAATCCCAGCATCTCCAGGTAGAGCGACTGCTGCCTAAAAACCTAGGCCTTTGTTATTTTCTGTTGGCCAAATGTTAAAAGTTTCTCCTCCCCAACTCCCAATTCTGGGTTACTCAGCAACAAAAACCATTCACCTTTTATCTACCAACTTATGTCAAAGCACTGCTGCACATAAAAGTCATACATTTATGTCACCAACATATGCTTTTAAGTATTGGTGTGGAGACCAGAAAGAAAGAAAAGGGGAGGGACATCATGCATTATAGTTCTGTATTGTGTCCAAAGTCCTATCTCTTTTCTATTGTTGCTATAGTAAAATAAATGTGGATCAGTGGAAGTTGGAATCGCTATAGATATTTCAAGATGTTCTACAAGAAAACTCAGCTGATAGCTGGCCAGTGAACAAAATCTTCCAAGCCAACTTAGGTTGATCATCCATGTGCCTCAGTTCCAGGCATGGGGAGAGGACAACGGCCAGTCCTGATGGTCCCCAGAGAGCCCACTGCTGCTAATGTAAGCCTTCTTCTTTTAATGGCCCAACATTCCAAAGCGCCAGGCCAGGCAAGGTTGAAGCATCTGATGCCATCTTGACTTTCCCATAATGCCTCTGTTCAGAGTGCCAGACTGCACCCCTCTACCTGTCACCACTGTTGTCATTGTGATAGCACTGCCCATCCCACTCCTCCCTGTGAAGCCTGGGGGACTCAGCAAAGTGGCATTGCTTAGGGTCCCTTCAAACCTGGCACTTGTTGGGGTGTGTGGTTGTTTCTCAGTTTTGCAAATCAACAGTTTGAACTGATGAGGGAGTCACTTGAAGCCCCAGAATGTCAATTAAATTTCTTATTGTGGTATTGTCACAATAGTCTTTTCAGTATACTTTTACTTCCATATCGTATTACTAATTTAAGGCCAGTTTTGAACAATCGGCTAAGGCAGGGCTATGGTCCAAGAGGAACACATGTGGTTACATATTAAAACATGGAACAAGTAGATTTGTTGGGGGGAAATTAGTTGGTAGTAAATCAATAGCAACAGCTGCCAGGGGCATTGTTGTTGGTGTAGACACTCATGCTGCCATAGCAGTGATCTACATTCAAATTTGCCTTATACACCACAATCGTAGAGTATGGTACCCACCATGTTTTTGTTGTTTCAAGCACCTTTCACAGAAGGCCTACAAGGTACAGCTACACCTTCTTTATTTTAGTTTCAAGTGAATGGACTTTAGGAGGACAACCTGGGTGCAAATTCTCCTGACATCAGGTTGCTTGGAAAGCCTGAATGTATAAATTCTCCTAATGTGATTTTAACAAATGCTATTAGATTACTTTTACGTAGCAGTTCCACAGAAATCAGTGTACACACCTGATTACGGAAGGCTCGGAGGTTCTTTGTTGATCCTATCAAATGGTAATCATTTCTTGCAAGAAAAATAACTTCAGCAGATTCCTCTCCCAACCTATTGTGATCTCATTCTGTTAGAACTGCAGTGTGCTGAACCAGTTTTTGTGAAATCATAATAAAGACAGTATATAAGTTTCACTTTTAAATCTATGACCTTGGGCATTTGAGCTAGTGATTAACTTCCTGCAAATCTAATCAGCTGCACATTAACTCTTTGTTTATTCATTTTTAATGTATTTTGCTGATCATCGTCTTAGAAGAAAATAAGCTTGCGTTGTTAGTTATTTTAGATCACTTGGAAAACTTTAAAAAGCTATATTTTAATGGGTTAGGTACAGGTTTCATATGTAGACAGGACAATTTAACTTTCATCCTGTTTTAAAAAATCACACTTGCCTGACTTGGAGGTATATTTCTACCCAATGAGATTTCCAATGGAAGGATGGGGTCACTTTGTACCCGAGCCCCCCCTTCTTTGGGCCACCACATGTGGTGCTTGAAACTACCAAAGCACCTTCAGCCAAAACAAACAAACAAAAAACACCCCACACTTATTCAGAAGAGGTGGAATTTTTATGAGCAGTATATGTTGGCTCCTTATCCATGTATTTTGAGTAAACTTGGATATTTTTGGACCTCTGTGGATATTTCTTGCTTCTGAAAGGAAAACAGTAAGTGGTGACTGGCTGAAAATTGGGGCAGTTTGTGACAATGTCATAGAAGGACAACACCGTAAGTCTATCCATGTAAATTGCACAATGAAACATAGAAATTTGCCCCCAGGACTTTTTGCTGGGGTATTTTTTTGGCCCCCAGTGGTTTTTTGTTTCCAGAAGGAAAATGGTAAGTGGTAACTGGCTGAAATTTGGGGACATTGTACAGATGCAGTTTATGACAAAGACCTAGAAGGACAACCCTGTAGATCTACCTATGTGTAAATTACACAGTGAAAAGTGCACCTAGAGATCCAAATGGACCCCAGAAGTCGGGATGAAGTGAGCTTATAAAATGAATCCCCCTATATAGATGCAGAAAACAAATGTTTAATGTATAAGTCCATTTTCCTATATTCCATCCATATCACATCCTATTTTTTCTCTTTTTTGGCATCATTTTTCATGCTCCTCTACTGCCACTGGATTTTCCCCAACCTATCATGAAAGCTCACTGTTGATTCCCTACCATCTCCGAACCAACTTAAGTCCTTTGTACATTGCCCATGGCAGAGTGAGTACTGTGTTTTCAGAGTACTTAGTTCACGGTACTCTGACACTAATGCCACTATCATAGTCATCATCACTCCTCCTTCTTGAAGGTGTAAATGGTACTAAGATCACTATTGCTATCATCAGTATTACCATCACTAGTAGTAGCAGTAGTAGAATCTGCCAGTTTTCTCAGTAATCACACTGAATAGGAAGTGGGGAGAAGATATATAGAGCTGAAGTTATGGAGATAATTAATAGCATGGAAGCAGAACATTTGAGTGCCAGATCACACCTTATACACATAGATATTTGTCTTTAGTGTAGCAGGAGTGGCCGGCATGGTGGGGTGGTGTTGCAGGACTGTCCTCTCAATGCTGGTGTCACTTACCTGGAATGCTGTAGGGTCGGGGCAGGGTGGCAGCGAGGTCAAGGCTGCATGGGTGCACTGGAGATGCCTCTGTGGCATCACCCCGCCTTGCTGACTGCTCATATAGTGCTTACAGATATAAGCACAAAAAAAAGGTAAAGAGGTGACATGCATGTGCAAACCTCTTGTAAGGTTTAATCCTTGCTCTAAAATATTTGTAGGCTCCCTTCCCAAATGTTCAAAATGCTGTGTGCTATTCACAGTCAGTAAGGAAAAACAAACAAACCAACAAACCCACCAAACAATAATTATAGAAATGTCCCCCAAACTATTACATCAACTAAATGCCTGCTGAAATATGCAACCAAAACATCTTTTACAGAACACAGCCAGAGACTGACTCCTCCTCATGTCTAAAGGCAAGTTGTTCCCAAGCCTGGGGGCCACTGTGGAGTAAGCCCTGCTTCTTGCTAAACACTTCTGACCTCTTGCTATTAGGTCATACCAAGCAAGGTTCAGTCCCTTCTTGACCACAATTAGTTTAAGAGAAGGATATGGATTGCAAAGCAGAATTACAGTGCTTCCAAGGGACAGTTCCCACTCCACTTTACATCGATGTTGGCACAATACAAAACCAGTACAGCCATCTCACACCTGATTGCTATGCAAAGTGACTCTCAGCAGATAACACCCAGGAGACAGCATTCTCCCAGGGGTATGTCTGTATGGAGTCATTTGCATATTCTATTGCAGTTCTTCTGTCAATTAAAAAATCCAAAGAATGAGCAAAAAAACCCCAACAAAATCCTCATTTCTGTATTAAAAACACATATAAAAATCAGCAACCCTTATTTATGGAACAAATTTCAGTTCATGCTGAAATTGGCACCTTCATTTATAATTAAATTCAGAAAGAGAATAAAAAGAGATCTCTTGTTGTGGAGGGGAATATTCTATCCCTGATTAATGTGAATGTCTGAAAAGCTCAGTTATGAAAAAGCAGATACAAATGGACGATCAAAGTGTGGCAATAAATAAGTGCAACAGAAGTCATAAGCAGTTTTAATGTACCAGCCCTTAAACAAAAAAGATCATTTTCGTACAAAACTAAAGAGCAGGAATGGATTGCAATGCTGAATTATAATGCTGCTGGGCGTGATTATGGCATGTATAATTAAATGGATGAGAGATCATAAAGGAGACGAAAATCTGGGTCAGGTTTCCTGAAAGGAAATGCATGGGAGACTTTTTCTGATGAGTTCAGAGCCACATGCCTGGGAGAGAACAGCTTTGATAAAACATACTGGCTGGCCATAGGGCAATATAAAATATATTGTCACACAGTTGATTATTATGCTTTCTACTTTCTGGACTATTTTGCAGTCCAGGAATTGAGAAATCCTGCTAATGTTTCTGGGTTGGGGTCAGAACATACATTTTGGTCTGATTTGGAGCACAGCCACCCAGCGTCCCTTCTCACCCGTGATAGCTCTCGTACGTGACTCTACTCCTATTTCTCATAGGAATAGTGTATATGCCGGGGAAGAACAAGCTGCTAGATGCTCCCAAGGGAACCACAGGAGGCCTTGTGCTTCTCTTAAATTGCCAGGCTGCATCTGAATATGCTTGACATGGGACAGTTGGGAGCTCTATGGCACCACTGTGTAAACTGCCCTCCGTGTACACAGTTTGCAAGACTGCAGGCCTTAAACTAAGGATGAGGAACCTGTGGCTCATCATCATGGCTTATTCATATCCTGCTTTTCATCCCCAAGCAGCAAACAGCATATTGAATTCAACAAAAGATGCACGGAAAGTACAGTAAAATACAAAAAGGGCCTCTCCGACTGGTGTTTTATTGCAGGTTATTGACACAATAACAGTGCATTAATGGTGGATTTATTCTGCTTCATTAGTTCTGTGATGCTTCCCCATTGCTACCACATCACTCTTCTCCAGAGGGGCCATAGCACAACGAAAGAGGAACAACCTTCTCACCCACCCCCAGACATTTGTGGCATGAAAACGTACAGGATTTCAGCAGGAAAATACAGGATATGCACTAATTGGAGATGAAGCTGAATGACCACCCCAGAACGTTTGCAGGCACAAATAGTATTGAAAGAGGGATTGTGTATGACTGCCCCGAAAGCATCATGAACACAAGCAATCATAAATGTACAATGAAAGGGACATTTAGAGAGTCCCTCAACCAATCTTCAATCTAGACAATATAACACAGCAAAATCACACTGTAAAAAAACAAGAAAGACCATCTTCCCAAGCTAAAGAATGCTCTCACCAACTACATCACCCACATTTAAAAGGCTTGGAAACTGAAACAACAATGCGATATACTAAACAAGCTTAGCCCAGGTAGGAGAATTAAGGATGCTCTCACCACTGTCTGGTTCTAACTATTCAGGGGTTCAGAATGAACAAGTAACCAGTGTAAATAACTGGTTTAAAAATGGAAGAATGTTCAATGTTAATAGTTGCACAATGGCAGGGGGGGAATGCAACAAGATTCATGCTTTCTAGGCAAGTATAGTCCCCAAAGACTTAGGGTAAGAAGCAATGGAGGCTGGCCCATTTGGATGAATGGGGCACTGCCCCCCAACCTTAATTCTCTCCCCATCCAGCCCCAGCTGTCTGCCTTCTTACTTACAAGTCCAGAAGGTTGCACTGCCTGTCAGCTTCCTCCTCCTGAGTCTCAGTGTTGCCCTTGTAGAACTCAGCAGGGAGGAAGATGGAGGCAAAACTAGCATTATTTAGCTCTGCCTATAATTAGCTCTGATGCCATCTACTGTTGGTCTCCCCACATTCTGCCCTACCAGTCCCAATGGACACCATTTGCCACTAGTAAGAAGGGTGTGGTCCTCGTGCCGACTCACCAGGATGATCCAAAGGGAATTCCTTCAATACTGACCCAGTCTGATGTCAGCTAGTGCCCACTCATAATGGTCTTGCTGGCTGGTCTCTGCATGCAATGGAAATGGAGAGCAGCTCTGCAGTCTACCAGCTGCTACACCTCAGGATGTGAGCTGCAGGCTGAGCTCTTTGCCTTCAGCTTGTACCTCTGCCAATACACTGGCATTATGTTACTTGATGGGAAAAGAAAAGAGCCTTCATCAAGTGCTTCAGCTTCTCAACCAGCTCCACAGCAATAATATATGGATAGGGCAGTCCAATACAATATATCTTCTCAATTTATACTGTATCCAAACAATACACCAAATATTCTCGCTAATTGTCTCATTGTTTTACTAACAGCTTACCTTAGGAAATCTAGTTTGGTACGGCAATATAAGTTTTCATTGTTATGTCATGTCCTTTAAAAAAAAGTGGCTTTACTGAACTCATGACTAGTTTAAATGAGAACTCTTGCCTCATGCTTAATTTTCTCAGAATGTTTTGAAACAGTTCAGTCAACAGGTATTGCCATTTTAGAAATCAATTTAAGTCCACTAAAGAAGTTATGAAGCACATCACTCAAACTGAAACCTTGACCTTCTCTTCTTCTTGGAATATTATATAACTGAGCCAGAAATGGAATGTTTTCCCCCAGTTGGAATGATGAGCTTTAAAAGAAGAATATATGGGTGTAGGGCAGGGATAGACAACATATTGCCCTCCAGGCATCGGTGGACTGCAACGCCCATCAGCCTTATGCATCAAAGTCAATTGACAAGGATGTTGGGAACTGTAGTCCACCAACATTTTGAGGGCACCACATTAATTAGGGCTTTATTTATTTATTTGAATGTATATCCCACCCTTCCTCCCAGAAGGAGCCCAAGGTGGCAACCAAAAACACTAAAAGCACTCTAAAGCATCTTAAAAACAAAGCACTTAAAAGCATACTAAAACAAAACGTATTTCAAAACATATTACAACAAAACATCTTAACATCGTATTTTAAAAAACAACTTTAAAATATCTTAAAAAGCAATTCCAACAGAGATGTGGACTGGGATAAGGTCTCTACTTAAAAGGCTTATGGAAAGAGGAAGGTATCTTAAATCAATAAATCTTTTCTTATGTTACTTTAACAAAAAGAGCTCTCAAGCTTCCACTTCCCTTAGGTAAGACTATCAAGATACACTCACCATGTTTTTCCACACACAGGCAGCACCACCACCATCCATGTCTTAATACTATGTGTGGGAAATATATGGCCCTCCAGATGTTGCTTAACTACAACTCCCATCAGCCACAGCAAGTATGGCCGATGGCCAGGGATAATGGGAGTTGCAGTTTAGTAACATCTGGAGGGGAAAAGATTCCTCACATCTGCTTAATACCCTAGGCAGACAGTCTTCTTCTGCATAAGCACAAGCTTCTGTATGAACTAGCAAGGTGACATGAAGCCACTCTGTAGCAACTCTCCCAGTAACTGTTAGAAAGGACCCTAAGGGCACAGACAAGTGTGACCATATGGAGGCCATTTTCCATTTTTCTCCATCATGGTAGTCTCCACATGCAACAAAGCATTTGTTAATATCCATTACATCAGCAGAACAGTCTAATGTAAATTCACTAATAGGCAAAAAAACCCCTTGTGGTTTAAGAATGTACCTGTAGCCAACAGATATTTCTATCAAACCCTAAAACGCTGGGACATTGGGTAGCTGTAGTGAATGCTCCAGAGGAGCAGGAGACCTCACCTCCTTTCTGAGATATTGTACTGCCCTACAAATTTGTAAAAATGCAAACACGATTTGGGTTGGTCTTTCACAGTCCAATCTACTTCTTGCTGTGCTTCTTTCCTGTGTTACTACTGTTTCTACAGAGCATCTAACCTAGCAAATTATATTTCTCTCATTATTCATCCTAGAAATCTGTGTCAAATTTATTTTTATTAATTTCAAAGCCTTTTTATTGGTCAATGTCATATGATGTGAAGACAGCCTTTTGTGTTTCAAACTGGAGGTTGTGTTCTATTTCTATTTTGGGTGCATTAACAGTTGTATCTGAAACTACAGCCATTATTTATTTATTTATTTATTTATTGCACTTGTATACCGCCCCATAGCTGAAGCTCTCTAGGCGGTTTACAGCAATCAAAAACATTAAAACAAATACACAATTTAAAAACATATTTTAAAAACAATTTTAAACACAATTTTAAAATTCAAAACAATATAAAAACAATTTAAAAAACTAGATGTAAAATCAGACTGATTACAATATGTTGCTACTTAAGCAATGAATCTAGCTGTTGGAAAGAACAAACTTGGCCTGCCCAAGATGCATGTGTTCAGCCTGCTATGCCTAAACCACTCCATTTAAGGAATGGTGGGCATGGTCAATTAAAAACATAGAGCATACTTAGAAATTTGGTAGAATATATTTCACCTCCCACTGTTTTATCTTGTGCAAACACTCCTCATATCCACTGCAGACTATTCTACACAATTGTTTTTTGAGTTTTTTTAGTATAAATTATGCAAACTATTGCTGTATTATTTAGTATAATATTTAGTATATTTAGTATATTTTGTGTGCATAGTCACAGAAACAGAAGCAAAAGAAAATGCTTCATTAAAATTGCAAAGTAAATCAAACATATTTAAAGAAGCTATCTGAACTATATCATCTCTCTTAATATTGTTGCTTCCTTCCTGCTAAAACAAGATTAGCACAGCACAGCACAGCACATGTCTTGTTTCTGTTATTTGGGCTGATTGCAAGTGTTGCCACCACCCACCATATGCTCAGAAGCATGTTACCAAATTCTTCCGAGCTACACAGGAAGTGGATTGGACTGTGAAAGACCAACCCAAATTGTGTTTGCATTTTGACAAATTTGTAGGGCAGTACAATATCTCAGAGAGGAGGTCAGGTCTCCTCTGTTGCATTCACTATATCTGCCCAATTTTCGTACTTTTTAAAGTTTGATAGAAATATCTGTGGGCTACAGGTACATTCTTAAACCGCAAGGGTGTTGTTGTTGTTTTTGCCTATTAGTGAATTTCTCTGCTTTTTAATCTGGGAGGTAAGAAATGGGATCCTATGCAAGTTTGCTGAGAATGGATCTATCATTTACATGCTTATTGAGTTCAGTGGTATTTACTACTCTGCAGCCATGATTACGATAGGTGAAACTGATCACCAGGGAGGAAGAGAAGAGAAAGGGAAGGAGGGCTGGTGAAAGTTAGAGAGGAAAGCACAAAAGCAGGACTACAGCTGAATGTCAAGAAGTCTAAAGTAATAACAGATTTATGTAACTTTAAAGTTGACAACGAGTACATTGAACTTGTCAAGGATTATCAATACCTTGGCATAGTCATTAATCAAAATGGAGACAATAATCAAGAAATCAGAAGAAGGCTAGGACTGAGGAGGGCAACTATGAGAGAACTAGAAAAGGTCCTCAAATGCAAAGATGTATCACTGAACACTAAAGTCAGGATCATTCAGACCATGGTATTCCTGATCTCTATGTATGGGTGTGAAAGTTGGACAGTGAAGAAAGCAGGTAAGAGAAAAATCAACTCATTTGAAATGTGGTGTTGGAGGAAAGCTTTGCGCATACCATGGATCATGAAAAAGACCAATAATTGGGTGTTAGAACAAATTAAACCAGAACTATCACTAGAAGCTAAAATGATGAAACTGAGGTTATCATACTTTGGACACATAATGAGAAGACATGATTCAGTAGAAAAGACAATAATGCTGGGGAAAACCGAAGGGAGTAGAAAAAGAGGAAGGCCAAATAAAAGATGGATTGATTCCACAAAGGAAGCCACAGACCTGAACTTACAAGATCTGAACAGGGTGGTTCATGACAGATGCTTTTGGAGGTCACTGATTCATAGGGTTGCCATAAGTCGTAATCGACTTGAAGGCACATAGCAACAACTCTCAGCATCCTTCACAAACTGCACTTCTCAGGATTCTTTGGGGAAGCCATGACTGTTTAAAGTGAAATAAATGTCTGGCATGGGTGTGGCCCCCTGATTAGCCAAGCCAAACAATCTGTGAGTCTGGCTTTTAGAACACTGACAGTTGGTTTTAACTAAGCATGCCCTGCTTTTCATTGACTTCAATGTTAAATTTCTTATATTTATTAAAAATCAGCCACACATTTTTTTAAACTGCAGAAGATGAAGGTCAGAGTATGGGGCAAGGTCATTCATAGGATTACAAGTACTCTGTGAACATGGCTGATTTTTAATTAATTTCAACAAATTATGAGACCACTGACAGAAAAAGTCCAACAGAGGTCTGCATTTGTTTTCTCTTGTTTTGCACTTTGAACTCTCAATTCTCTCTGACTGTTTTGTCTATCACCATGAAAACTTAGAGTGTTGCTAAGCAAGCATTTCTGAGTTCAGGACTATACGTTTTGTAATGTTTTGTTTTGAAATGAGCTTATGGGAAGCAGCAGAATGGCATGGGGGTATTTTCAATTTAAAATTGCGGAATGCGAAAAATCCATGCTGGCTCTGGTATATAGCCTCTCTCGTGGCTGTATCATAAGCTTCAATCTATTCCTTAGCATGAACAATATCAAGTTAAATTACTTGTCAATGTGTTGTTTAGTTCTTGGCCTATATGTTTTGCCATACCTTCATATTTTATGCTGAATTTTGGATGATAACATTGGCATGCAGTTTGGTATGATACTCAAAGCCTTCAAAACTGCAAAGACAGCCTGTCTAAATGTGTGTTGCAACATCCGTCAATTAGCTATGCTACTGAGCAGATGGAAACTAGCTTGGCTTAAACATTTGATGGTTCAAATATAAAGTGGATCCATACTTTCGTTAGATCTAATTTCCTCAAAGGACGTTAAGTAGGAGCTAAGGATCAAGAAACATTTGTGGCTGTACGCACATTTCACAGTCATTTTTGCTCCTGTTTAATTAGTTCCCATGGAAGAAATGCTTAAGCAGCTCCAAAACATCAAGCTATAACTAATTCAAGGCAAAAATCAAGGCAAAAATATTCTGCTATTTATTTCAGGAAAGCCTGGATCCATCAAGGTAAGTGAGGCTTGTACTTGTGGGACTTCAAAGGCAGTGAGCACAGAAGCCCTCTTAACTCAGAGAATTTTGTTCCAATACCCAGCTTTACACATTACAGGGAAATAGGGAGGGGGCAAAATGTCAAGCCAAGGAATTGAAGTATGCCTCCCACCTTGATTATGTTTGAGCCCCTACTCAGTTGCTACTCTGTTATTCTTCCCTGGGTGAAGCAAAACTTTGTTTCAGGAGAGGAGATGGATATAAGCTGGCAGTGGGATGTGCAGCAGATGTCAGACTGTTGAATGCTTGGAGACCCTGTTGACATTTTCCAAGCACTGGATTACTGAGGGGCACAAATGTTTTTGGGAGTGAGCATGAAGCTGCATGTCTATCTCTACCAGGAAGATATTATAGAGCAGCTTTCCCCAAGCTGGTGACCTGCAGTTATTTTGGACCACAACTCCCATAAACCCTTACCATTAGTCATGTTGGCTATGCCTTATGGGAACTGGAGTAGAAAACATCTGGAGGGAAACCAGCTTGAGGAAGGCTGTTTTAGAGGTTGATAGTCTAATCCACAAATTTGTTGAGTGTGATTATCCGATAACAAGTATAATTTTAACATTGCGAATAAAAATGTGAGGGGGCATAAAATATGAATTTAGGGATGGGATCCATTGGCCTGTGCCAGTTCGAAAGCAATCCGTCAACCTAACAGGCTGGTATCAATTCGAGTTCATTCTTTGTCCCCTAGCAACTGCTTTTACCAATCTGTTTATTCCCATCGGGAAAAAAAATGATATTGATTTTAAAATATTAATATTTTTAAAGGAAATGTCAATAAATTAAAGGAAATATTGATACACTGAAGGAAATATCAATAAAATATTGATAATATAAATATTTTAGACACAGATATATTTTTTAATCCATGTCTGAAAATAGCCGAGGAAAATCTGATCAGCGATGATAGTGAATAAATGAACGAATAGAAAATTTGGTACCAAATCTGAATTGGGCAGAATTCCAGTACATCCATAGTATGTGTTACTATATCAAGTACCAGAATGGAAATGGAGAGGGGACATTCTTCCCTTTCCTGCAGTGGCTTGCTGTTGGGAGTGCCACCAGCAACGTGGCAGTGGTAGTGGGGAAGAGACTCCCCCTCTAGTTTCCAGAGCACCAATTAAAACATGCATAGCTTCAGAAAGGTTCCATGCCTTCAGTCCCTTATGGCAGTCCAAATGAGTCCAGAACAGTGTGGTTTCTTTAGCTTGGGGAATGTTCCAAAGCTGTAGAAGAACAATTCTTGCTAACCTCAAGGAAGCAAAATCCATGCTCATATGCACCTTTGGGAACTTTCTTCCTCCTGTGCTAGAGCAGCTTTCCTTCAGCCTGGTCTCTTCCAGATGTTTTGGGCTACATCTCCCAACAGCCCTAACTGTTGCCCATGACAGCTGATGCTGATGGACATCAGGAGGTCCTCAGGTTGTGGAAGGGTGTGCTAGAGAAAGCTGAATGGCTGTCAGCACAATCCTACACATGTCTCATTAAGTGCTGTTGGATTCAAGGGGACTTACTTCCAGGAAAGCAAGGATGGGATTTCAGTCTGAGTGGACTTCTGGAGAGGAACTTACCCCAATTCTGTGATGTATCTTTGTTGCTTCTCTCAGCCTTCCTTTTTTTTTTTTTCATTTAGCATCAGTGGTGACTGCAGACATAGATCATCATCACTGAGTGTCACATTATGGAAAGTATTCTGTCCTAATGTTGCTGTGGCTGTTGTTGAAACCTTTGGCTCAGAGTCTGACCCTACCAGAAGCAGCAGCTGCTGCATCTTAAGCTTCGGTGCACTAACAAAGACATGTTAACATCCACAAAACAAACTCAGAATATCCAAGGCTTGCAACACGTAAGTCAGCATATTACTAGCAGCGGGTGGTTCCAAGAACCAACGATGTAAGGGAAGTCAGTAGCTGCAAAGATCCTCTAGCAGCAATCCACCATATGTGCCACATGTCCCCTGTTGGTCAGATGATTGGATTTAGGAATGGGAAAGATGGGTTCAAATTCCAATTTATCCTTCTTGTGGTTAAGGGTCCATGTGCAAATGATTGCTAGTTACCATCAGTTGTCCATCTGGAAAATGGTGATTATTACCTACCCTCATAGGACTATTTTGTGAGAATGAATATCACTGCAAAAAAATGAAAGTGCTTTGCAAACTAAAGAAAACAAGTTTATGAAGTTGTTCATAAATCATAGCAATATGTCATCTTGAGGTGTCCTCTGTTATGAAGCTGCTCAACTTTTCATATATTTAGGAGCTTGCATTGCTATTGCTTTCAGTAATAAATCTGAGGATTCTCTTTGCCTTTTTGATGGCTGTAGCACATTGAGTTGGCATTTTTAAGGTATTGTTATGCAATTAATCTATTTTGGAACTGGTAACTGCTATTTCAACACCATCCGGTCCTAACAATGGATAACTCTCCAAGGTATCAGTTTGTACTATTTTTTTTCCCCTGGCAGATGTATAATGGTCATTCTGTTTGGTCACTAAAGGAAATGGAGTTTTAGACCCTTCACAGGCCCACTGTGAATTGTTTGCAAGGCACTTTGAGGGTAAAGTTGCTTGCCTCCGTAGCAATCTTGATGCCCCATCCACATCTACTGTAGTCCCCAATGAGGTGTCCAGTGCAACATCTGCTGCAACTTCTTGGGACTGGTTTCAATTTATGTGTCCTAATGATGTGGACAAGGTGCTTGCATTGATGCCACCAGCAATGTGTCCTCTCGACCCTTGCCCTTCTTGGATTATTAAAGCTTGACTGAGTGAATACAGGGTGTGGTCAACACATCATTGCAGGAGGAAGTGTTTCCAGCTGCCCTGAAAGAGGCAGTGATTCAACCACTCCTGAAAAAGCCCACCCTTGACCAATTGGTTTGTGACAACTACTGACCGGTCACAAATAGCCCCTTTTCAGGGAAAGTGATTGAGAGGGTTGTGGCGCAGCAATTACAAGTACTCTTGGATGAAACAGATTATATTGACCCATTCCAGTCTGGGTTCAGGCCTGGTTATGTGACTGAATCAGCCTTGGTTGCCCTGATGGATGACCTTTATTAGGAGAAGGACAGGGGGAATGTGACCCTGTTACTCTTACTTGATCTTTCAGTGGCTTTTGATACCATTGACCATGGTATCCTTCTGGGGTGACTTGGTGAGATGGGTATCAGAGGAACTGTTTTACAGTGGTTCCGATCCTATCTACAGAGTTGTTTTCAGAGAATAGCATTGGGTGATTGTCTTGGCTCCTGGCAGTTGTGTTCTTGGCTGCCACAGGGTACCCCATCTTGTCCCCCATGCTGTTTAACATCTATATGAAACTGTTGGGAGCGGTCATCACAAGATTTGGGGCAAGGTGTCAGCAGTACGCTGACAATACCCAGCTCTACTTCTCTGTAACATCTGAATCGGGAGAGGCCGTGCAAGCCGTGGACTACTGCCTGGATTCGGTGGTGGGCTGGATGAGGGCCAATAAACTGAGTCTGAATCCTCGCAAGATGGAGGCAATGTGGGTTGGTGGTTCCCAAGTTTGGATAATTGGTCAGCTGCCTGCTTTGGATGGGGTTGTATTCCCTCTGAAAGAGCAGGTCCGTAGTCTGGGGGTACTCCTGGATTCATCTTTGTCACTAGAGGCCCAGGTGACCTCAGTGGCTAGGAGTGCCTTTTACCAGCTTTGGCTGGTGAGACAGCTATGGCAGGCTGGATTACTGTAATGTGTTCTATGCGGGGCTGCCCTTGAGGTTGGTCCAGAAGCTGCAGCTGGTGCAAACTGCAGCAGCGAACCAGCTCACTGAGGCAGGATATCAATAACATGTCACCCCACTGCTGAAAGAATTGCACTGGCTACCTACTAGCTACCGGGCTAGTTCAAGGTTCTGGTTTTGGTGTACCAAGCTTTATACAGCTTGGGACCAGGATACCTGAAAGACCATCTTACTCCTTATATACCCAGTCAATTATTACACTCTGTAGGTGAGGGCCTTCTGCAGATACCATCTTATCAGGAGGTCCATTCTGCACAACATAGGAAGTGGACCTTTAGTGTAGTGGCACCTACCTTTTAGAATTCCCTCTCCTTAAATATTAGACAAGTACCATCTCTGTTATCTTTTCAGGACCTACTGAAGGCCTTCCTCTTTCAACAAACCTTTTAAGTAGAAACCTTATCCCAGTCTGTGTCTGAAAACATATTAAAAAGCAATTCCAACAGACACAGATTATAATGATACATCCACCCTCAGTAAGGGAAAGTCTTGAGTAAGTAAACTTTGTGGGGGCTCTTCCAGATGACACTTTTGTTGTGTACTCACCTTGCCTGATTCATTTAATTGTTCAGGGGGTCCTATTCTTAAATTGCTCCTGTTCTTAAAACAAGCTGTTGTTCTTTAAAAGGGGGCTGTCATTGTCTGTTATGCCACAAATTAAAAAGAAGACAATTATCCAGAAAAATCCGGGGGGGAGGGCAAAGGACAGGTCAGGGGCAGTGGCATCACTAGGGTTGGTGTCACCCGGTGCGGTAACTCATGGTGTCACCCCCATGGACCTCCTCCCGTACCAGACCATACAGAATCCTTAGTAATGTTTTTTGTACTAATGTTACTCGTAAATTGTAATTCCCGTATATCACTGAGTGTAATGGTAATAGTAGTGACATAAACAACTAGCAAAATTAAAATTACACCTTTAAATTACAATATCATATGCACAGCCTAAATGTATTTACATTTATACATAGTCTCATGTGGTTAAAGTGAAAATTCTGTAAGAAAACAATAGAATTCGAAGTAAAAACATTAAAGAACTACATCAAAATTATGTTCATTTTAAAATTAAACTTTACTGTTACTTGAGATACATCAATGGATTAGGTTTGCATAATCAATAATGGCCCAAATAATGTAGAAGTTGTAGACAAATGCATATGGAAATATACTCATAAATGAAATAATACCAAAAAAATAAACAGGAACAAATACACAAACATTTCAGCACTTAGTGAACATCTCGACTAAATCAGAGCTTTCCTTTCCTGGCCTTCAAAGCTAAAGCTAATGGACACTAAAGGTCCATTATATTGCATCCTGCCCAGAGGAGCCAATGGCCAGCCTAGGTGGAGCTGGTCTGTAAGGTTCTTCCTTGAGAAGCTGCGGTGACAGAGATCACCGCATAGGGCAATGGTCAGCAGTTCCTCCCAGGAGGTCACAGACCATAGTTTGAGAATCTCTGGATTAAATTTGTTAAAAACATTTTGATTGACTGAAAAAGTGCCCCTGATTAATCAATTTATTGATTGATTGATTTAGAACATTTATATACTGCTTAATTATTTGCATTTCTAGATGGTGAGAGTCATTGTGGTATAGCAGTTAGAGTTACTCACTGGGACCTGGGAGGCCAGGGTTCAAATCGCAGCTCAGCCATGAAGTTCACTAGGTGACCTTAGGCCAGTCATTGTCTCTCAGCCTAACCTGCCTCACAGAGTAGGTGAGGGGGAGAACCATATTTGTATGCCACCTTGAGCTTCTTGGAGAAAAAGCAGGGTATAAAAGTAGTAACAACAACAACAATCTCAAATACAGTTAGTTTTCAAATTTTATTCTGTTGTTTTCAGTCCAGTGCTCCAGCCTATCAAGATCCCTTTGAATTTTGTTTCTGTCCTCCAGGGTATTAGCTATCCCTCCCAATTTTGTATCATCTGCAAATCTGATAAACATTCCTTGCACTTCCTCATCCAAGTCATTAACAAAAATGTTGAAGAGCACTAGTCCCAAGAATGAGCCCTGCAGTACACTGCTCATTGCCTCCCCTCCCTTTCAGAAGGAACCATTGATAAGCACTCTTTGAGTATGATTCTGCCTCACTGTCTAGAATTCCTGCCCCCCCCCCAATGCCACATATAATGCCTGTAACTCACTTTTGACTTTCAGGCATGTCTTGGGAAGACTTTTTTATGCAGTCAGGCCTATGCAGTTGGGTATAAAAAAATGAGTACCCAGTCATTTTAATGATTGTTCTGCATTGGTTTTAACGGCTTTTTAAAATTCTGTATACTGCCCTCATATTTTATGAAAGAGCAGGATGCAAACACTTTTATAAACAAATAAAATACTTCATCAGATGTGCAAAGTGTTAGAATGCAATCAACAAATGGTGTGCCTGTGAACAGGTAAATTTCTCCAAAAATTATATATATATATATATATATATATATATATATATATATATATATATATATATATATATATATATACTTCTACTTTGTCTTTCAAACTTACAAAGAAGAGCCTCAAGATAATGGTAACAATACTACAAAAATACCATAGTATCAATGAAGATAATCAGTCTGCATTATTTGTTTCAGTTGTTGAGCAGCTGAGTAGATAACCCATGACAGGCACCACCTGAGACCATTCCCCCCCCCAAAAAAAAGTCTGGCATGCCAAATAGTCTATCAGAGGAATGCTGCTATGAACTTGGGGGATTCATTTCACTGTCCTAGCTAGTAACCATTCATAAATCTATGTACCATGAATGTGATTTTGTCAAACGCAGGTTGGCACATTGCACATTTTTTCAACTCATTGGGTCAAATACAGTCAACTGAAGATAAGCCACAAAAAGGGGAATGTTCTGATCAGCCCTGGTCACCTGAGGGTACTTTATATTTACCACAGGCAACCTTTACAACATAAATTAAAATAATCACAGATTGTTCTAACACTCCCAGGACAGCAAACTTTATACACTTGTTTTGAAACTTGTTCTTCAAATACTATGTATTGTGGCTTGCCAGAAGCTTCACAAAGCTCCTGATTATGCAGTACACAGGCAGCAAAAATGCAGAATTCTCATTAAACATCTTGCATGTTTGATAAGACAAGGCGGGTTAAAATCATAATAGGAAGATTAAAATTGTTCAGTGGAATTGTTTGCATTGTAGTTTCTGTCTGGAGAATACTAAGGTATTTTCACTATTTCAGGTTGTCAGTATCCTAAGTGGAACCTTTCACACATTAAACAATTCTGTACCATATATTGCTACTGTCCAGGGGCAACTGTTTCAATAGCCTAAAAGAGCCCCTCATCAGAGGGAGCAGAGTAATTCTTTGATAAGTCACATTGGGATCTGGCCCAAAAGTTTGCCTTCTGCTGCCAAGGTGCTGTTAGCATTTTGCCACTGGGTTCTGCTTTCCCTCTGGTGAATTAAAACATCCTAAGTAACCACAACTCCAGCCACACAAACCTTGCAACACTACACAAGAGGAAAATCGTTCAAGGTGTTTCATGTTAAGTGGGAAAAACAAGTCCTTATGGTGGAGAAGAAAACAAAATGCATGAACAAACCACTTCCATGTGTTCTTTGGGCTGCTATCTTAGGAACATAAGAAGAGCTTGCTGGATCAGGCCAATGGCCCATCTAGCACAGCATCCTTTTCTCATAGTAGTCAACCAGATGCCCATGCAAAGCCCACAAGCCAGATCTGAGTGCAACAGCAATCTCTCCTCCTACATTTCCCAGCAAAAGGTATTCAGAGGCATACTGCCAACAACACTAGAGGTAGGACACAGCCATCAGCAGTCATCCTCTATTTGATGCTAGACACCTGGTTTTCAAAACATACACTGCTGTAATACTTCTAAAACAGATGTTGACAGCCCAGTTCCATACATGTTACTGGGCTCCTGCTGGGAGGAAGGGCGGGATACAAATTAAATAAACAAACAAACAAATAAATGTGCCTCACTGTCAATGCGGTTCTCTCCTCCTAAGTAAGTAATTTAACATGTTCTAATTTTATTTTTAGTTGTATTGTTTTATTACTGATGGGTTTGCCATTCTGGGCTCTTTTGAGAGAAAGGTTGGGATATAGGCTTAATAAATAAAGTGTGGATAATCCCCCCTTTCTAGGGTTTGATTCCAGTCAACTGAATGAACATGCCTGTGACTGTGTTATTAAACGCATATAAATGCCAGCACGATTAAGAAAAAACCCAACAACAACTGCGTACAGGACAGTGTAACATCCAAGTGCATACAATCGCTTCTTTTATACATGGAAGCCAAGTTCTAGATCTTGTATGTAAGGAAAGCAGCTGGCATTCTACCAGCCTGGGGAATCTTCCACAGCATTTGCAGCGTATGACCCAGCCACATATTTATAGCGAGAGGCCTAAAGCAGAGGAGGCGGCCACCCACAAGTTGGAAGTGAGACAAACAGACAGCCTTCCCTACACACCCCACCACAGCTCCGAGAGCTCCACTCACCTTCTGGGCGCCATCCTGGCCGCGGCCGCATCTAAGGCAAGCAGCGGGTGAGAAGGACGCAGCTGGAAAGGCTACCACCAGCGGGATGCCTCCCGCACAGGTATTCCCAAGCCCAGAGGGCTCTCTTTGGGTCACCTTACACCCGGGACAACCAGGCAATAAAGTGTTAGCACGGGGCAGGAGCAGGGCAGCTCTCTGCCTGTTAGCTTCCTTCCTGCTCTTTCCCCTCTCCTTCCACGGCTGCGTGGGCTTCCTGCTGTTCCCCCGCATGCCACACTGCAGCCGCCGCCTTACACATGTTGTTAGCGCGGGCAGGGCAGCTCTCCACCTGCCGCTTCCCGGCGGCGGTGCCTAGGGCGGGGGGGCGGCTCTGGGTGTCACCCCCATCTCGTGGTGTCACCCGGTGCGGCCTGCACCAGCCGCATCACCCTAGTGACGCCCCTGGTCAGGGGGGTGCTCTCATTTTGCCCCACGCTGGCTACACGGCTGCGTTGAATGCCATTTTATCTTCCTTCCATTTTCTTGCTTTCTGAAATATGTATTTTGCTTTTCTTAAATAAATCTCGTTTTGGCAATTTAACAATTGCTTAGTTTTGCCATTTGGATTTTCTCAAGCCCCCAGATGCTCTTGCCATTTTGCTCCAACAAGGTATCCTTGATTAAATACAGAGAAGGGCAGAAGCAACCTAAATAAAAACAAAATCTAATATAGCTTTATAAAATGTTTTAAGTAGATAGCATATTATGCTATATACAGAGTGTAAACATGCCTGTGGGACTGGCCAATATATATTGGGAAGCATATAACATAATTTATACCTACTGTTACTGAAACAATATAGAGTTGGAAGGGGCCTATAAGGTCATCGACTCTAACCCCCTGCTCAGTGCAGGAATCCAAATTTAAGCATACCTGACAGGTGGCTGTCCAGCTGCTTCTTGAATGCCTCCAGTATTGCAGAGCCCACTACCTCTCTAGGTCATTGGTTCCATTGTAGTATAGCTCTAACAGTTAGGACATTTTTCATGATGTTCAGTTGAAATCTGGCTTCCTGTAACCTGAGCCCATTCTTCCATGTCCTGCACTCTGGGACGATCGAGGAGAGATCATGGCCCTCTTCTGTGTGGCAACCTTTCAAGTACTTCAAGAGTGCTATCGTATTTTCCCTCAGTCTTCTCTTCTCCAGGCTAAACATGCCCAGTTCTTTCAGTCTCTCCTCATATGGCTTTGTTTCCAGTTCCCTGATCATTCTCGTTGCCCTCCTCTGAACCTGTTCCAGTTTGTCTACATCCTTCTTAAAGTGTGGTGTCAAGTACTGGACATATATTATTCTATTTCCAATATAATATTGGAAAAATTCAAAGATAGCCCTCATAATATATTGCTTCAAAAATGCATCATGAAAAAGATTACACTTACCAAAACAGGAGACCTTCAGGTTCCTTCAGGATATGTAAGCTACAATATTTGAAGAACTCAGTGGTCAAAACTGAGAGTCATAAGTCAGAAAACAATTATATTTGACCCCAGCAGCTGCCTTTTTGTGAGTTGTTGCAGAAGAACTGAGAAATTTCATTGTCCTTTGGGAGAATCAATATCTATAAAAGTGATACAGTTAAGAAATACAATAAAAATTGTATATAATTTGTTTCTTTTTAGAAAGAATATGTTTCCCCCTTTCTCTCCCCCCCCCCAATTCCGAAAGCTTTGAAACTGCACACAACAGTCTTGGTTTAATAATTTTCATTTCATATGGGGTCAAAGCAGAGCTAGCCCTACAAGCAAAGCCCCTTCCACCAATCTTCCTCCCCAGCTCTCCTGAGCTAGCCTACACTGTACCTCCTAAGCCAGCCTTCACCAACCTGGTGCCTTCCACCAGGGCCACAATGGGAGTTGTAGTCAAACAACATCTGGAAGGCACCAGGCAAGCTAACCTGCAGTTCTCAAGTTTGGTACAGGATATTGTCACATCACCAAAATGGAAGTATGATTCAGCTGCCAATCTAGTCAGATTTTGTATGTGAAGTGAAGGGGGGTGCCATCTTGTCCTTAGCCTCAGACAGCAAAATGTGTTGGGCCAGTTCTGGATGAAACAGATTGTGAAAACGATATGCCTTTAGAAAAAGGAACCGGCAAGAGAATTTGTACATATTAAGCCTGTTCAATTGCTTTCACTTTAATAGGATTTTGCTTGTAACAGCCAAGGAGATTATTTTAAAAGGTTAGCATGAAAAACACACACATCTATTTCTCTTTCCGGAAAGAATTTTTCAGCAAAATGTTTACATATTTCAATATTCAGAACTCCCATTCCCCACCCCCCACTTCACCTTTCCCATGAATGTAACCTAAACTTGTTGCTGGACAACCTAGGCTACTTCTACAGGAGCAGCTTTTGTGTGTAGGAGGAATCATCTCTTGCGCTACAGGAACAGATGGAAAGAGGGTTCCCATCCCAATGGTGCCTTTGGTGGCAGTTATGTGTCACACCCAGAAACAGTAGGGGATGAAGAAAGACTGGACAGTATGACTATGGAAAGAGGTAAGAAAGAATCGAGCTATAGGATAGGATCAGGTGAGAGTTCATTAGGCTTTGGGAAGTAATATAATTAATAAGATCTTGAGACTCAGAAGTAATTTCAACCTAGTTCTCACTGAGATAGTAAAGCCTGTCTCTGGACAGTACCACTTCAGACCACAGGTGGAGTCTTATATGAATGAATGCTTTCCCAGGCAATGTAAAAACAAAAACTTGCACATAGAAAGGTTTGTCAGGGAAAACCTTGCCTCTTGTATCTAACAAAGTCATTGTGCGAGTGGAACGGCTTTCACTTGACCAACAGAGCTTCTCCTCCCCCCAAGAGCTTCCTTCTAAATCTGCTCGGGAGGATGGGGGGGGAACAATCCAAGAGATTTGGGGAATATGCAGGGGTGCACAAGAGGAGGAGAATGGGGAAGAGTTCTGTGGCATGAACGGAAGGCCTTCCATTTGTGCAATGACCTCTTTAGGTACAACCCAGAGGTGTGTTTTTTAAAGATTGAACTATATGCTATGTAGTTTGTTTGACTCAAGCCAAAGCCCATCGATCACATGGGTCTAATTTAGTTACTGTAGCCTAGAGCTTTGTAAAGACTAGAAGAGCCAGGCCTCCTATGGCTCTTCCCCGCCTTTCCCCTACTGCAGCCTGGAGATCAATTGTAACAAACCCACCCATCTCCACTGAAGTTTGTGCCCAGGTCTCTTGGAGCAGAATTATATCAAATTTGTCTATGTAATCTTTAAAGAGAGGATCTGACTTCTTAGTGGCTCAGTCAGCAATGTTCCATGAAAGGAGCTTAATAGCACCATGATGCAATAACTGCTGATATGGGGAGGTCTTAAGTATTTCTTCACACGGCACTCTAGTCTTCTGCCTAACATACCAATTCTAGGTATAGTACCCATCCCCCTAGCATTCCACTCTGTGAGCTCTCTTACCTGTTGACTGTGGCCACATTCACACTGTACATTTATTCCACTATTATTCCACTTTAAACAGTCATGGTTTCCCCTAAAGGATCCTGGGAAGTGTAGTTTGTAAAGGGTGCTGGGATTTGTTAAGAGCCAAATATTCCCTTTGCAGAGCTACAATTCTCAGAGTTCTCTGGGAAGAAGGACTGATTGTTAAACCACTCGGGGAACTGTAGCTCTGTGAGGAGAATAGGGATCTTCTAGCAACTCTCAGCACTCTTCACAAACTACACTTCCCAGGATTCTTTGGGGGAAACCATGACTGTTTAAAGTGGAATAATAGTGGAATAAATGTACAGTGTGAATGTGGCCTGTAATGGTACAATTGAGATAAACTTGTACCACTTCAGTGAAAACTTAGGAAAACAAGATAGTTACCAGCCAGGTATGGTAAGGATAGGTGATACACATGGCAAGAGGAGAGATGGGGGGGAAAAACCCACCTTCGCTGGTCCTCAGCAGTCCATGGTTCTAGGTTGAATGGAAACATCCACTGCTGGCATGCAGTCCACTGAGTGACAGATTACCATTGAGGGACTATGCCTGTCCACAGAAAAAAATTCCCCAACCCTGAGGTAGAAGGGACATTTTAATATTTGGCTTAAGGGCCAATTCATATTTGGGTGTGAACAGTGAATAGTTAAGATACTTCTCTAGAATCTCTTGATACAAGACTGATAGAAAATCAAAAGGTTATTAAGAAGGAAACATCGTTTTTGTCAAGTGACCTCTTTCCAAGTCTGTCACTGACCTCATTAGCTAGTTGAAAATACAATGGTGACTCTCAGCCTTATTTATTCGCTGCAGGCTTCAGATCATATTGAAGAGGAAATAGCGAAGAACAGGAGCTCTGAAGCTCTCAGACAGTGAGCTAATAACAGGTTACTCATCTGAGGTTAGAGGTAGCAAAGCTATAAAAACACAAAGTCAGTCAAACAAAGCAGCCCTTCAGAGATTCAGCCCAGCTCCATGTGATCTGTGGAGGTGGAACAGATGACTTTGGTAAAATGTCAGCTTATGACCTTTTACCTCGCTTTTTAGGGGTTCTCTGTCCACCTCCCACACAGCTGCCTGTTTCTGTCATGACAACTCACCCTTAAAAATGGGGGCGGTGAAAGTAGATTTTGCATCAGTAATGCAAGCAGGAAATGGCTTAGCAGGAGTCCTTGTGTTAGAGAAGGAACAAGTAGGTAAACTAAGGAAAAAGATGAAAAGCAAACACTCCAAAATAATGGTATAAAATACAGTACATTATAATGGTGCCCTTTCAATCTGCTTGCTGTAAGTGCTCATCTACAATACACGCTCCTAAATGCCCTTATACTTGACATGCCACCATCCATGCACCTGCTTCTCTCTCTAAGGTGATGCCAGAGGTAATTCTCTTTGTAGCTTCAACAATTGTGTCAAAAGTCAGCTTTTAGCCACAGAAATACAAGCATTAGTTTCAGATATCCTTTAAAAAAGAGAGATAAAAAATTAAACTCTCTTGACGTGACGCAGTGTGTAAAACACATGCATGCTGTAAACTTAAGCCAGCCCTCTTGAACCTAGTGCTCTCCAGATGTTATGAACTATAGCTCCCATCAACCCTGGCTGGAGCCATTGGGAGCTATAGTACAAAACATCTGGAGAGCACCAGGTTAGAGAACCCTCATGAGAATGCCCTTTTAAATGCAGCGAGATTTATTTCTGAGTAAGGCTGCAGCAATAAGAATTTCATGGGGAATAGAGAGTTGGTCTTCTCACACTGGTGGTGATTGAGGTAGAAAAAGCAAATGGCAACCTTCCACATGCTCTGAACAGATAGGGAAAATATAGAAGAAGAATAAATTGACTTATTTAGTGTCTTTTAATTGCACCTCACATCTGTCATCTCTGACTCTGCCATGCAGAGCCTCAGATGTCAGAAAGGAGAGGCAAGTACACTAAGACCTGTTATCCTTGAGGAGACCACAAATGGACCTAATTCTGCTGAGGGGGGGAATCCTTTTCACCCCGAGAGCCACATTCCCTCATGTGCAACCTTCCAGGGGCTGCACACCAGTGGTGGATGGGGCCACAGTCAAACATGGGTGAAGCAACAAATGTGACTCTGGCCTTTATACAGTAGGATACATTCCAGCCATGCAAAGCCAACGATTTCTGCCTAACCCCTCCCCTGGCATCTCTCTGTCCAGACAAATAAGAGCCACTATCACAGATGAAAGGCAAATTCTACGCAGCCAAAAGCATTCAAGGGTGTCGCAGAACAGGGCCAATCATCTGGGGAGAGTGAACGTAGCCTTGGGAGAGTCCCAAGCAGTGGCAGCTGGTGGTTCCATGTCATTGGGGCAGTGGAATTCGCTCTCAGTTTTAGTCTGAACTTTCAAGGAACTGTCCAAGGTGCTGAGCAACCAGCCACCATTGGTCCCAAAGGCCAGAAATAGATGCCTGGAGGGCTACATTGAGCTTGCAGGCCAAAGGTTCCCTACCCTGGCTCCTCCTCATAACATTTTGATTATTTCACTGCACTTCTCCTAGGTATAGATGGCTTTGCTGGTTTAGTCTTGATTTTACTTGCACTGAAAGTTAGCTCATGGATTTCAATTAATATAAATAACACTTTCACTATAGAATGGTAAGATTCCCCTTTCCCTTGTATTTCTGCCAAAAACACATTAAAAAAAATCTTAAAAGAACTTCTGTAACTGCTGTTCCTTCAAGGAAAGAATGAATTAACATTCAATCCTGTTGATGGATGACTTCCTAAAATCAAATGTAGCATTTCCCCCCATTGCAGCATAATTCATTGTGTGTAGAAATTCATCTCTGCCCCGATGACCAGCGCAATTATATCCTTCATTAAAGTGTCATATATGTCCTTAGGCACCCATACTGATTGATTGTGGCAGTAAAGGGTTCATAAACCTTTGTGAGTCTATGCCATTGGATAAAACCTGGGCACAGTACATGGAACATCTCTCCTTCCCACCCATGTGGGAAAGAAGCAATTTGACCATGGGCACACACATGCATACTCTCAGAACATTTCATTTTCAGTCCTCAAACAAGCAGAAAGGGAAAGATCTTTGGCAGTGTGCATAAACACACTCCACTGTTGTCAAGCTGAGCTTGCTTTTTTGCAGTTGCATTAATACGTATTGCAACAACTCTCTGCAAAAGGAGAAGGAACAAACCATGGAGCTATACAATGGACATGTGCTGCCCTTTGGAGGCGTATGTATTCTCCCTGAAACGCTGGGGGTTATGCCAAACTTTTTCATTTAGGAGAACTGATGGACAGTGGCTTTTTGGGGTTTCCACTGTCATTGGTCAATCTAAAAATTACTTATAAGAGTCTGGTTGTACCTTTTTAATAACTCTACACACATGTTGAAAGAGTTAGCCAGTTCTGGCCATTGGGCCTTTGTGGGGGAAAAGGATTAATCTTTTAACATGTTTACTGGGGATCAAAACGTGAAATATATGTCTCTTGTGAACTTCCCCAAAGAGTGCCCTGATCACAGACACTCTGGCATAGTTGAGCTACAGCAAAATGGCACAACAGTGACACAGTGGCACTGTTGGGATACATTAGACATATAGCAATTTATAACATGTTTCCCAATGAAATTGAGTTTGTGGAGGGGCTTGTTTTCCAGATGGATAGAACTGGATAACTTAATAACAAGACAGGTACTTATACACGACAGTTTTGTGACTAAACACTAGAGAAGATTCAGTGTGTAAAATGGGTACAATAACAAACAGTATGTAAAATAAGTACAATTACAAACATGAAGTACAGACAAGAGGGTTGCAGAGTCTACTTATAATATGTATTTCCTACCCTTCCTGAAGATCAAAAGGTACTTAAATTGCCCCATTGGGAGATTGGATGGTGACCAAATAGGATCCGAGAGGCTACAATCCATTTGGGAAGGTTTATACAGCCACAAGAGTGGCTGTATACTATAGCCAGCATGGATTTTTCACATTTTCCAATGTTAAATTGAAAATACCCTCCATGCTATTCTGCTGCTTCCCATAAGCTCATTTCAAAACAAAACCTTACAAAACTATTCCTGAACTCAGAAATGCTTCCTTAGCAACCCTCTAAGTTTTCATGGCAATACACAAAACACTCAGAGAGAATCTAGAATTCAAAGTGTAAAACAAGAGAAAACAAATCCGTACTCCTGTTGGACTTTTTTCTCATAATTTGTTGATATAATTAAAAATCAGCCATGCTCGTACAGTACCTGTAATCCTATCACTGACCTTGTCCCATACTCTGATCTTCATTTTCTCCTGTTTAAAAGTTTTTTAAAAACGCATGGCTGATTTTTAATTAATTGAAGAAATTTAACATTGGAGTCTATGATAGCACAGGCATGTTCAGTAAGAACCAACTGTCAGTGTTCTAAAAGCCAAACTAATAGCTGTTTGACTTGGCTAATCAGGAGGCCACACCTGACATTTATTCCACTTAAAACTGTTGTGGCTTTCCCCAAAGAAACCTGTAGTTTGTGAAGGGTGCTGAGAGTTGTTAAGAGACTCCTATTCCCCTGACAGAGATGCAGTGGCCAGAGTGGTTTAAGAGTCAGCCCCTCTTCTGGGGATGGTAGCTCTGTGAGAGGAATAGGGCATCTCCTAACAACTCTCAGCATCCTTCAGAAATTACACTTCTCAGGATTCTTTGGGGGAAGCCATGACTGTTTACAGTGGAATAAATGTCTGCTGTGGATGTGGCCAGGGACAGCTTTGGTTCACATTTGGGTGGCAGACTATACGTGTCTGGTGTAGAAAAAAGGTGGGGGAAACCCTGAAAAATAATGATACTATCAAAAATGTTTTCCTTTTGAAAAAGAAAGGGATTTTCCCTCTGCCCAGTTCCCACCCACCCAATCTCCATCCCTTCCCTCTATCTTCCCCTCCTCCTCCTCCCTGCCCCTCCCCCAGGTCAGTTTCACCTATCCTAAGCATGATTGCATAGGAGTAAATCACACTAAAATCAGAAACCATGCAAATGATAAAACCTACCGTGCCCTCCTCCTCCCTCCTATCGCCTCCCTCCAGCTCCTTCCATCCCTCTTCCTTCCCCTTCCTGCCCCTCCCCTTCCTGCCCCTCCCCTTCCAATTCCCTCCCCTCTCCTTTCCCTCCCTTCTCCCTCTCCCCTCCCCTTCCTTCCTCCTCCATGATCCTCTCCACTCCTCCTCCCTTCTCAGTTTCACCTATCCTAAGTATGATTGCATGGGAGTAAAACCCATTGAACTCAATAAACATGGAAATGTTCAGACCTGCCTTTTCCCTCCCTCTTCCCCTCCTCTCTCCCTCTCAAGCCTGCTTCCCCCTCCCTCCCCTCCCTCTCCTCCCCTCCTCCTCCCTTCTTCCTCTCTTCCCCCCTTCCTTTTTCCCTGCCCACTATAGCCCTCCCTCCCTCCCCCTTGTCCTCTTACACTATGGTCAGTTTCACCTATCCTAAGCATGATTGCACAGGAGTAAATCCCATTGAACTCAATAAGTATGCAAAAGATCAATCAATTCTCAGCAAACTTGCACAGGATCCCATTTCTTACCTCCCAGATTAAAAAGCAGAGAAATTCACTAATAGCAAAAAAAAAAAAACAACCTCCAAACCCTTGTGGCTTAGGAATGTACCTATAGCCCACAGATATTTCTATCAAACTTTAAAAAGCAGGGAAATTGGGCAGCTATAGTGAGTGCACCAGGGGAACAGGAGACCTGACCTCCTCTCTGAGATATTGTACTGTCCTACAAATTTGTAAAACTGCAAATACAATTTGGGTTGGTCTTTCACAGTTCAATACACTTCCTGTGTAGCTTGGAAGAATTTGGTAACAAGTGCCTCTGAGCATATGGCGAGTGGGGACAACACCTGTAATCAGGACTCCATCTCCAAAGATGGAGAATTACATTTTTTGGTATTCTTTCCTACTTTGCTTATTTCCTGTGTTACTGCTGTTTCTACAGAAAATCCAACCTAGAAAATTATATTTCTCTCATTATTCATCCTAGAAATCTATGTCAAATTTTTATTAATTTCCTAGAAATCTGTGTCAAATTTTTATTAATTTCAAAGCCTTTTTATTGGTCAATGTCATATGATGGTGAAGACAGCCTTTTGTGCTTCAAACTGGGGGTTGTATTCTATTTCTATTTTGGGTGCATTAACAGTTGAATCTGAAACTGCAGTTTGATGTAAAATTAGACTGATTATGTTATGTTGCTACTTAAGCAATGAATCTAGCTCTTGGAAAAAACAAACTTGGTCTGCACAAAACGCATGTATTCATCCTGCTATGCTTAAACCACTCCACTTAAAGAAGGGTGGGAATGATCCATTAAAAACATAGACCACACATAGAAATTTTCTAGGATATATTTCACCTTCCACTGTGACACTCCTCATGTCCACTGGAGACTGTTCTGTAGAACAGTCAGTGCCATTATTCCACAATTGTTTTTGGAGGGTATTTTTTAGTGTAAATTATGCATAAAGAGTTGCTGTACTTCACATATTCACAGAAACAGAAGCAAGAAAATAATTTACTATAGGAAACTTCACTAAAATTGCAAAGTAAATCAAACATATTTACAGTGACTATCTGAACTATATCAACTATCTTAATATTGTTGCTTCCTCCCTGCTAAAACAAGATCAGCACAGAACATGTCTTGTTTCTGTTATTTGGGCTGATTGCAGGTGTTGGCACCACTCACCATATGCTCAGAGTCACATGTTACCCAATTCTTCCAAGTTACAGAGGAAGTGGATAGGACTGTGAAAGACCAACCCAAGTTGTGTTTGCCTTTTTACAAATTTGTAGGGCAGTACAATATCTCAGAGAGGAGGTCAGATCTCCTGCTTCCCTGGTGCATTCACTATAGCTGCCCAATTTCCATGCTTTTTAAAATTTGATAGAAATATCTGTTGGCTATAGGTATGTTCTTAAACCGCAAGGGGTTTTTTGCTTAATAGTTTTTAAATAAATCAGCAGAAGACCATTGAATGCATCTTAGTTAATTAATGACATAATTATAATATTATCAAAGAGAAATCAACAGCACATTACACATAAAAGAATCTTGGGGAAAGGAGAAACATAAAGAACAATATATGCAAGTAATGATTGCATGGAAAACAAAATAGAATATGAATATACAACTTAACCTTTACAAACAATAATTATGGCATGAAAAACTAGCAATAATCCTAACTCTTTATTAACTACTTTGAATCAAGGTTTATCCTAACATGCAGCTAGACACATTTTGTGCAGCGTCAAAAAAATGTGCAGTGTGAAATAAGTTTTTGTGCAGTTGGGCATATGGGATTTAATAAGGAGCTTTTCTAAAAAGAAAAGAAAAAGAAATAGTGACAAAAGATGAGAGGTACATTTCCCAGAGTCGTTTAACAATCAATCCCTATTCCCAGTGAACTCTGGGAATTGCAGCTCTGTGAGGGGAACAGGGGACCCCTAACAACTCTCAGCACCCTTTAGCAAACTAGAGTTCCCAGGGGAAGAAAGACTGTTTAAAGTGGTATGATTCTGCTTTAAATATATAGTGCAGATGCAGCCCTAGTCTGTTTAAAGATCTGAAATGGGTTGAAGATGGTGAAATATATGGTGCTCATTTTGCTCTTGTGACCAACAAGTAAAGAGCTAGTTGCATCAATATTTGCAGAACATTTGGATGCAACACACCCCTTTACAAAACAACAGTACACAAACTATAAAAAGTGAAGTGGCGTCAATTAATGAAATATCTAGTTCAGTGTGATGAGACTTGAATCACATCGGCTAGATTCACACCATATATTTATTCCACTATAAGTTGTTAGGACTCATAGCTCTGTGAGGAGAATGGGGCTCTCCTAATAATGCTCAGCACCCTTCACAGACTATACTTCCTAGGATTCTTTGGGGGAAGCCATGACTGGTTAAAGTGGAATTATAGTGGAATAAATGTATGGTGTGAATCTTGCAATGAAGTTCCCTTTCATTGTATTTCTTGTTTGTTTGACTTGTATCAGTTCACTTCCCTGTAGGACTTAGTGCTTAATCACACACTGAGGATATTTCATGACATTTCAAATTCTTCTGTGACATTAGCTTCCCCCCACAATCAAAAAAGAAGCTAGAGTGGCAGGTGGTTTAGAGAAATACATCCGAGTCAGTGCAATTACTGCAGGACTGAGCTTGCCTTAGGAATGTAGGCTCTGAAGCGGCTATCTGCAAAACAGATTCTAATTTAAATCCTAGTGGGAAACTGAGAATTAGAAATGGTTATCACTGATGCGCTGTCAGAGGATGTCATTTCCACAGGAATTGGGCAGTGGCAGCGTTAAGGGGACCATTTGCTTTAAGAATATAAAGCATTTGTATATGCCTGCTGCCAAAGAACCAGAACTCTAAATCCCTAAGTATGTCTCTAAAGCTCCAACCCACAAAATGTGGAGTTTATTGGCACAAAGCATCAAGATGTCAGCAGTGTACACTTCCCAACACATTGGTCCTCCACTGCAAATAGCTTTTAAGAGAGCTGAAGGTAATACACTAGAACACCTTTCCCCAATCTGGTTGCCTCCAGTTGTTTTGGACTCCAACTCCCATCATCCACAACCAGCATGGCCAATGATCGGGGATGATGTGAGTTGTTGTCCAAGACAACTGGAGGGAACCAGGTTAGAGAGGACTTCAATAAAGCCATAATTGCCCATGAGGTACACACCCAGCCCTTGTAGGGGTTTCTAGGGGTGTGGGAGTGTTTTGTTTTTAGATTTAACTTTTGTTACCAAAACTTAATTTGTTTCATTGTTCATCTGTTAGACTTGCATTTATTTCATAACATATTTTGTCCATTATCATTATTCACATTAGTTTTTGTTTCCAATTGATTTCAATTAGAGGCCCAGCTGTTTTTCTGTTGCCTGTGACTTTTGTGTTTTCCATCCTATTTGGCATGACATTTTCAGGCATTCTACTACCTCTTGAAGGGATGTGCCCTTTCAGATTTCAAAATGAAATGAAATGGACTGTCTTCAAGTCGATTCCAACTTATGGCAACCTGATGAATAGGGTTTTCATAGTAAGTGGTATTCAGAGGGGGTTACCATTGCCTCCCTCTGAGGCTGGAAGGCAGTGACTAGCCCAAGGTCACCCAGTGAGCTTCATGGCTGAGTAGGGATTTGAACCCTGGTCTCCCAGGTCATAGTCCAACCACCACATCACATTGGCAGTATCCCCAGCTTATAAACCATTAAAAGGCCTACAGGCAGAGCCCTCCCATTAAATATTAGACAGGGACCACCTCTGTTGTCTTTTTGGCACCTACTGAAGATTTTCCTCTTTCAACAAACCTTTTAAGTAGAGACCTTATCCCAGTATGGATCTCTATTGGAATTGTTTTAAAGATGTTTTTAAAGATGTTTTGTTTTTAATATGTTTTAGTGTTTTATTGCTTGTTTCATCATCTGGGCTCCTTACATACAAGCACATAAGAAAATCCTGCTGGATTAGGCCAATGGCCCATCTAGTCCATCTTGTTCTCACAACGGCCAACCAGATGCCCATGGGAGCTTTTCTCCCTCTCTCATAACACTAGAACTCATAGACATCCAATGATGCTGAATGTTGGAAGATTCAGGACAGCCAAAATGAAGTACTTCTTCACACAGCACATAGGTAAACTATGGAATTCACTTCCACAATCATGGCCACAACATGGAGGGCTTCAAAAGAGGATTATACAAATTCATGGAGGAAAAGGCTATAATGGCTAATAGCTATGATGGCTATGCTCTTTCTCCATAGGTGGAGGTAGTATTCTTCCAAACACCGGTTGCACAGAAGGGGAGAGTGCTCTTTGCACTCAGGTCCTGCTTGCTTACACACTTCTATATGTCATGTCTGACTCACCTTTTCTGGTCGGAAGGGAGGGATTTAAATTTAATAAATAAATAAATCAAGCAAGCAAGGAATTGTCTCTAGAGGAGACATTTCCCAGTGGGGACATTATTCAAAATGGATATAGAACAAGACCAGGAGGCAAGCAACAGATCTTCCTCTCCTGAGAGATGTTTTGCAGAAATGTCACAGGCTAAGGATAGACCAAGGCTCTAAGTCTTCTAAGTACAGCGATTTAGGATAGCACACTGTCAGGCATCACCCTTATGAATAATCAGATGAATATATATACTTTAGGCAATAGTGCCTCTGTCATATCACTTTCAACTCCCTTAAGTGGGTGGGTGGGGACTATTGCTCGTCTCCGACCTCTGATTGTTCTCTATGTTTTTTGGAAGGCCTCCCTTTAAATCAAGACTTAATGTGAGTTTCTCTGTTGGAAAGAAAGAATTCTAATCTGCTTCAGAGTCAATGAACACCACCACCCACCCACCCACCCGTGTTTGTTCCTGGATCCTTAGAGGCACACAGACATATCGGCACACCATTCTGCCATTTATAAAGTGAAAGAAATAGCAGGAGAAGTTGAAATTTTCTTCGCTTTTGTTTTAGCTGTAAGAGAATACAGAGCTGCACCTGGGGACAGTGTATAAATTTCAGAAAATGAAACAAAACAAAACTGCAACACTGCTGTTGAAAGAATGTGTGTAATACCCTGCAGAATGGGCCATGCTGAATAGAAAATAGACTTTGGGCTGTAATGGTCTTTCTAGAAATGATCACTAATATAAAAAGGAACTGCATAGAACACAATTTCACTTATTGCAATTGTCTCCTAAAAAGGCTTGCATTTCTAAAATTGCAGAAAGACTTGATAAATCTTTCTTCTATGCCTCTTTGGCTACAAGACAGAAGCATAAAAGTCTTGCTGGGCTAGTCTAATCCAGCATTAGACTACCTCCAGCAATGACCAGCCAGATATCTTTGAAAAGGTATACGGCGGATGACAGTGAAGGCCATCCTCTCTGGTAGGGATAGGAAACCTTTGGCCTGCCAGATATTGCAGGACTACAACTCCCATTACCCCTGACCATTGGCCATGCTGGATGAGGAATGATAGGAGTTGGAGTTGTCACTGATCTATCAGGGCAAATGGGGCCCCACCCCACCAACTTCATTCTCCAGTCCCCACCTGCTTGTCTGCTTACTTATAACCAGTCCAGATGGTGGCACTGGCTGTCAGCATCCTCCTCTTTAGTCTCAGTGCTGCTCTCATAGAACTCAGCAAGGAAGAAGATGGGAACAAGACTGTAATTAGTTGGCTCTACTTGTCATTGACTCTGGCTCCACCTACTGTTGGTGTCCCTACCTTGCGCCCTGCCAGTTCCAGTGGGCACCAGTTACCACTGAGCCCAACGTCTGAACAGCCACAGGTTCCCCACCTCTGTTCTATTGGCTATTTCCAAGACCTGAAAGGTACACTATCTCCAAATACAGAAGTTCAGAAGGATCTATAGACCTAACGTACATTAATTTGACCAATCCTTTATAAAGTTATCTAAGCAAATGGACCTCAGTTATACAATTCAAAAAAATATTATTTCAACCAAGAAATGGTGTTTCTGGAAAACCTTTTCCTACTCCAAGGCAAATTCAAATGTTTCTCAGAGTAGTAAAATGTCCTCAGACAACCCATGTACGTGATGTCTGAAGAACAGCACTTAGGTCTGCCACTCTGGATCAATTTTGTATGGGGGAAAAGCACACAGGACCTTTTTAAAAAAAATACTTGGGTGGGACCAAACCCCCCCCCCAAACACAGGAATCAGTTCAGAATTTCTTGGGATTTTTTTTTTGTTCCATACTGACAGAACACTGTCAGTATGAACACTTAAATATGCTTCCCTGAACAAGATTTGTTGCAATATAGTGTTTTTTACTCCAACATTGGCTGAACAGAAAATTGTGTTTTGAGGTGTGTGTGTGTGTGTAGTAAAAAGTATTTGAAATTTGAGGACATTGTTTACTACTGTGCAGATGACAGTGCTGTAGAACAGGAGTTGTCAGTGTGGCATCCATGGGTGCATATGTGCCCACAGAGGCCTTCTCTGGTGCCCACAAAATCCCCTCCCCTCTCAGAAATTAGGCTTGAAAGAAGCATTCAACAGAATCGGTCGCTGTGTGTGCCTAGTTGCAGTGTGTGTGTGAGGTGCCCATGACAGTTTCTCCAGTTTGCAATGTGTCCATAGGCCCCCAAAAGTTGATGACCCCTCTTCTTTAAGGACTATGTTGTACGTCTACTTACAGTCTGCAATGAAAAGTGTGCCCAGGGTAGGATTTTACCCCATGTCATGGTTAATGTTGTATGCCACTTGGAATTCTCTTAAAAGTGAATAAAATTCCCTTTACATACAAAGCTAATATGTCAAGGAAAAGTCTAAGAGCTCATTTCCATAAATGGAATTTCTTGGCCAGAGAAGCAGTCCATTATGTCAACCTCCACCTGCAGTCTGAAGCAATACAGCTCAGACAAAGGTTTGCTCCCTCAATGAGAATAGCTAAGCCTCTGATTTAACTACTCCTTAAAATTAGAAAATTAGATTTAGAATCACAGATTACCTTATCCTCCACCACCCCCTTTTTACATTCACATTGTTATCCTTAAGGAGATTTGGGGCTTGAGACTTTTTCAGCTCCAGCCATTGTACCGCATGGTTGAGAGCCAGAATAAAATGCAAACTCAGAGGCTGCTAGGACCTTACGATCAAGGTCAATAACAATTCACTAGCAAGTTGTATTAAATTCCTAATACACATTCACTGTTGTCATTTCAGCACATTTTTGATGAGGATGTGGAACTGCCTGCTATGAATGTCATTTCTGCTTGTTATCTAATGGCTTGCCTGTCTCTATTTATAGCCCATCAGATTTCCGAGCTTAACGCAGTCTGAAATGAAACCATCCTCATTTAAAAGAAGCATTGTTCTGGAATTCCCTAACAGCCTCAGGCACTGAGGAGAGTTGCCCTACATGTTTAAAACGGATTAGAAGCTTGCTTAACTTGCCAGCAGCATCATGTTTACCCATGTAGGATGACATCATAAGCCCAGTGGGGATGTGACCCCGCTTGATCACCTAATCAAAGTTAAGAGATGGAGAGTGCCTTGTAGGGTTGTGCATGTGCCCTGATCCTTTCTTCACTCTCAAATGCAAATTCCATGCCCCTTTCCTTTTTTCCAGAGCTAACCATGATTTGTTGTGTATCTGCACTGGCATGTTTAGCTAGCCATAGCTATTCACAAAAGACCTCAGCCACCAGTAGAAGTCGGTTTGCAAACGGTGGTTTCAGCAACCCATGGCTAGCTAAAGTGCTGTGCAGGCATAACTCAAAGCATGGTTAGCACCAAAAGAAAAGAAAAAAACAAAGGAAGAATTTGTACATAAGAGTTGAGGAGGAAGTTTGGAGCATGTGAGCAAAGAGAAAGGAGGAACACATGGTATGCTCCCAGTTTCTTGATTATGGTTAGGAGAGTGGCAGCAAGCACTGCTTTTGCACCAGGGTATTGATTAAGAAACCTGGTTGTCCATTTATGAAATCTAATTGGCAGGCCTGGCTCAAAAGTTGTTGCTGCCTGAGGTAAAGGACAAGATGGCACCCACCCCAGCCTCATCCATTTGATGAACCAAAGCTATCTGTAAATAGCTGAATCTTATACTGGCACCAGGACACTGTCCTCCACCACACTCAAGGGCATCAGGTTAGCTTAGGGCAGGACACATGGCTCCCACAGCTCTTGTCTCCAATGCCTTACCATTACTGCCCACCCCCTAGCATCTGCTGCCTGAGGAGGCTGCCTCACTCTGCCTAACAGCAGGGCCAATTAGACTATTTGTCTCTCATACATCTTCATTCCTTAAAACTTTATAGGTATTTTTCTATAAAGAGAAATGAACCAAGCACTAACATATAAACTATCTTGACCCTTGCCAATCCAGGTTCAGGCCTAGTTATATGACTGAATCGGCCCTGGTTGTCCAGATGGATTATGGACAGGGGGAGTGTGAACCTGTTATTCTTGCTTGATCTCTCAGTGGCTTTTGATACCATTGACCATGGTACCTTTCTGAGCCAACTTGGTGAGATGGATATTGAAGGCACCGTTTTACCGTGGTTCCAATTCTATCTCAAGGGTCATTTTCAGAGAACAGCATTGGGCGATTGTCTTTCGCCCTCCTAGGAATTGTGCTGTGGGGTGCTGCAGGGTACCAACTTGTCCCCAATGTTATTTAACATTTATATGAAGCCCTTGGGAGTGGTCATCAGGAGATTTGGGGTGAGGTGTCAGCAGTATGCTGATAATACTCAGCTCTAAAGCTGGTAAGACAGCTGCTTCCATTTCTGGACCAGGATAGCCTAATCACCAATGTCCATTCACTGGTAACCTCCAGACTGGATTACTGTAATGTGCTCTGTGTGGGGCTGCCCTTGAGATTGGTCTGGAAGATGCAGCTGGTGCAAAATGCAGTGGCTCAGCTCCTCACTGGAGCAGGATATCGCCAACATGTTACCTCGCCGTTGAAAGAACTGCACTGGTGGCCCATTAGCTATCGGGTGAAGTTCAAAGTTCTGGTTTTGGTGTACAAAGCCCTATGCAGCCTGGGACCAGGATATATGAAAGATCTTCTTATCCCTTATATACCCAGTCCATTACTGTGCTCTGCAGGTGAGGGCCCCATGCAAATATCATCTTATCGGGAGGTCTATTCAGCACAATGTAGGAAGCGGACCTTTAGTGTTGGGCACCTAACCTTTGGAATTCCCTCCCCTTAAATATTAGACAGGGACCATCTCTGTTATCTTTATGGTGCCTACTGAAGACCTTCCTCTTCCAAGAAGCCTTTTAAGTAGAGACCTTATGCCAGTCTGCATCTGTGTCAGAATGGCTTTTAAAGATGTTTTCAAAGTTTTTAAAAAGATGTTTTGTTTTAATATGTTTTAAAGTCTTTTGCTTTTAAGATGTTTTAAAGTGTTTTAGTTTGCTGCCCTGGGCTCCTTCTGGGAGGAAGGTGGGATATAAATTTAATAAATAAATAAATAAAAACATAAATGTCAGTGAGCCATGCCAAGTGCTCAGCCTATTTACCTGTGAAATGAGTTGGTGAAGTTTGGTGGGTGATAAAGAGTTGAGCTTTGTCTTTGATTCCTGCTAGTCAGGGCTGATTAGCTGATCGTGGACAAGATCCTGAGCCTTGGTTTAGGGGAAGGCATTGTAGCTCAGTGGCAGAGCATCTGCTTTGCATGCTAAAGTCCCCAGGATCAGTCCCTGGGAAAGACCCCGGGAGAGGCGCTGACCAATGGCTTCCTATGCTCCCTTGTTAGGGAGGTTAAGTTTAGAAAAACCAGGTGGTGAAGTGCCTTACTGCCCTGTTCCCACCCTCACATGGACAATTCCTGGGGTCTAAACCTATTAAACCTGCAATGTGTAATGTGAGAAAAAAGCTTCACCTGGCCAATTTGGACTGAAGAGCAAAAGCCATTTCTTGCTGACTGGCAGCAAGCTACAAATGCCACGACTCACTTTGAGGAGGAAAGGGGTGAATTCAATACAGTGATGGGGAGGAGGCTTGGCTGGGCTCAGCTGCCTTCCCAATGGTATCGTCTGTAACTGGTGAGAAACATGATTCAACTAAAAATTCAAAAAACTGAGCTGGTAGTTCAGGCAGAAACATTTACAGAGAAATTATGAGACGTTACCCCAAGGTGATCAGACCTACCTTCATTTCACTCTTGGTTTCATAGCTCTTTCTACCCTGGCAATAGGGATGTGGGAGAATATCAGCCAAATCAGACTTAGTACCGGATTTTGAGTGAATCCCTCAGTCCGCTATCTTTTTGGACCGGCACTGATTTCTTGAGGCTGGCCACAGCTGTAATCAACACAGCTTTTTCCCCAAAAATGTTTTCCCCCTATTGTATGTAATCATCTGCATAATTACAGTCCTATTATCCATTAACTTCCATGTATTTACATATGCATTTATGTTAAAAATTACATAATTTTTTTCACCACCAATACAACAGCAGCAGATCGAATCAGCAAGTGCCAAAGCAGGCGGGAACAAAAAATGGCGGATTGAGATTGAACGACAGACTATCGGAATACAAGTGGATCAGAACTAGGCAGCGAACCCCATCCCTACCTGGCAAACAAGGTGTGCTTGGAGACATGGCTTCCATCTTGGGAAAGGACTCAGAAGAAGGCAAAAGTTTGCTGCTTTGTCTAGTTATCTAGGCATTAGCAAGCAATGTAGGAAAAGTTTATTCAACAACACAGGGAAAAATCTTTCTGAATTCTCACTCTAGCTGCTTCTGTCTGCACAGGGGAATTAAGAGACAAGATACTGAGTTGTGCAAAACACCCAGGGGTTTCTGTGCTTACTCAGGATTTGGTTTCCCTGGAATGAAACACAGTGGAGACTGTGCTGTCTTTATGATATACGGTTTATTTACACATATATGCAACGTGAGCATAAGATGGAGGGGTTCACAGCATTAACAGTCCAACAGATCTTGCTTCCCCATCAGGCTTCCAGGGAGGCACGCAAAAGCCATGGCTTGAGATTTAGCACAGAGAGCAGACCTCTCTGTATGTCTTTCAGTTCCCAGCTTTCCCTCAGAATATAGAATCGCACTGGACACTTCCTGGCTCCAGGATGAGGGGGGCCTCCAGCCAGATAAGGAGGAAGGGATGTCCTCATTCCTATGACAACAAATCTTCTCTTAGCCAAGCCCATGCACATGTTAATGGGGCCACTTGAAAGACCCATTGGCCTATGAAAAGAACTTGTTTGACCAGTAGAGCAGGCTTCTCTGCTATAAATCCCAACTTGCAGATAAGGCATTACAGGCTTGGAAGGGACTCATAGAAATCATCCATCCCAACCCTATAATCCCACAACATTTTGCAATGTTAATTTCAGGAAGACTTATGAATATGAGTATTAGCAGTGAAGAATAGCTCCTGTGAATTTTGCCTTGGATTTCTTGTTATGCAAGGGCTAGAGCCCCCCCCTTTTTTTTAATGAAAACAGGAATTTTGGGGCAAAAAATGGTGCTAATGTGCACTGGGTTACCTGGTTAGAATCTGGCTAAGCCTGGCCAACACTCAGAGCTTGGAAAAGTTACTTTTTTGAACTACAACTCCCATAAGCCCAATCCAGTGGCCATGCTGGCTGGGGCTGATGGGAGTTGTAGTTCAAAAAAGTAACTTTTCCAAGCTCTGCCAACACCACAAGTTATGCAAGAACCATATGAAGTCACCATCTCTTGGCCATTTCCTCTACCCTTCAACATGCAGTAGGGAGCGTAGAAACATAGGAAGCTCTCTTATATTGAATTGGACCAATTGGTCCATCCAGCTCAGTATTGACTACACTGACTGGCAGCAGCTCTCTACAGTTTCAGGCAGAGAGTCTTTCCCAGCCCTACCTAGAGGTGTCAGGAACCTTCTGCATCCAAAGCAGATACTCTACGGTTGAGATACAGCCCTTGTTGGAATGTTGCCATTTATGATGTTCCAAGAGAATACACCGGATTTCTATATTTTGCAAACTTTTGTAAATTCCAATGTGCATTCCCATCTATCAGGTTGGCAATGCATCTGCAAGCAAGTTGCTTGATCTTACTGTTTGTGAGCAATGCCAAACATGAAGAAATCTTGAGCATTTAAAAAAAAACAGAATTAGGAATGAATTAGTTGGACATTATTTGCTGTAAAAACATTGTGACAACAGGCAGGAAATCAACCTCAGACTGAAAATTCAGAGGATCCTGCCAACTATCACACCCTGTTCCTGTTAACCAGGGGATAAATAATGCAAATAAATACAATCCTTTAGGTTCCTGTAGTATTCCTCAGCATTCCAATTAGGAATGATGCAAAACTGGCCATGGGAGCTTTCACAGGCTTTCAAGATCCCATGTCTTGTCTCTTCAGTAGTCCCCTAAAATGCAAGACTCCTGTAGAAATCAGCATCTGCTAAGTACAGATGGAAGCACTGTGGTATTCCCTAAGAAGTTATTATTGTCTCAACAACAGCAACAGCAAAATCCTGCCAAAGAACTGCAGTGGAGTTATTTCTATTGATGTGTGAGTATGACTCCTGTGAGTAAAATATACAGCTCCAACATAATATATGTGGATTAGATCTCAGACTAACCCTCAAAATGTAGTTTGAAAATAAGAATGGAAAGAGCTATGAGAGAGGCAGCACAACAGAAATTTCTAGCATAAATAATTACAGGAACCCCACCCCCCAACGCCATGCATGACAAACTGATCTCCCAGATTTTATGTGATAATAACACAACCAAGGGTGAATAGATATTCTGGAATTAAGCAAAGAGCTGATCAGGACATTCTGTTTTTGTGGGTATGTTAATTTATTAATTCATTATGGTATTTTTAGACAGTGTCTAGATGACACTAGCACATGAGCAACCAAGGAAGTTCTACCTTCTCAAGATAGGGTCGCAACAGGGCACCTGCCTAAACTAGCAGAAGGCACTCTCAGCTACCACTATCACCTATGCTTATGCAGGCAGTTCAGAGTCCAGGTATGGCAGGCGAGAGAGTTTTAAAAGTAAGTCCCATCAAGTTCAATTGGACTTGCTCTTAGGTTTTTGTTGTTATGTGCCTTCAAGTCAATTTCAACTTATGGTGGCCCTATGAATCAGCGACCTCCAAGAGCATCTGTCGTGAACCACCTTGTTCAGATCTTGTACGTTCAGATCTGTGGCTTCCTTTATGGAATCAATCCACCTCTTCTCTGGTCTTCCTCTTTTTCTACTCCCTTCTGTTTTTCCCAGCATTATTGTCTTTTCTAGTGAATCATATCTTCTCATTATGTGTCCAAAGTATGATAACCTCAGTTTCATCATTTTAGCTTCTAGCTATAGTTCTGGTTTAATTTGTTCTAGCACCCAATTATTTCTCTTTTTCGCGGTCCATGGTATCCGCAAAGCTCTCCTCCAATACCATATTTCAAATGAGTTGATTTTTCTCTTATCCACTTTTTTCACTGTCCAACTTTCACATCTATACATAGAGATCGAAAATACCATGGTCTGAATGATCCAGAGTATAAAAGTGGTAGCCAACATGGTACCCCCTTGATGTTTTGGACTACAGCTCCCATCATCCCCAGCCAGCATGGCTAATGGTCAGAGATTATGGGAGTTATAGTCCAAAATATTGGAAGGGCACCACATTGGCAACCCCTGATCTGAGTGAGACTCTTGAAGTCTTCCTCCTCAGTCATCTTCTGTTATAAGAACTATTGATGCTGACCAAGAAAACAGCCTAGCCAGAAAGATTATTTTTCCCCTCATTGTTAAACTGCTTGGTTGTCATTATGATCACTGTTATGCACATTTCCTCTGAGTCTGGCTGGTGCCACAAGACCACCCTGTCTTCCAAACTGTACTCAAGCACTCTGCCACAGGTATCTTCGAAACCGCATTCAGTATTTGCTATCTCTTGCAAAACTCTCTGTTCAAAATGCTGCTGGCTCAAGGGAATACAACTAGACAAGCCAGTCAGGACCCTTGTATTTTTGGCAAATAAACCTGAACTACAAAAATTGACTTTTTTTAAAAAAAGGTGGGGATTCTTAAAGGACCATGTTAGAAAATAAATCTACTAGATCCATAATATATCAAAGCAGCCCCCAGCCTCAGTTTTCTCTCTGTCTAAAGTGCAAGAGTTATGCCAAATGCTATCCATTGTTCTGGCATGCACACAGAACAACTAAGGAGAGAAAAGAAACTTTTGCAAAACTATTAATTTTCCATAGCATTGTGGAATATTTCCATCAGAGACTGTCCAGTAATTCTGCCAAGAGTTCCACATACACTAAGCGCCAAAGTAGACATGACATAGAATAGCCATACTCGGATCTCCTAGACTATTTATGCTAGGATGATCTCTTAGCATAGTGTCACTTATGAAGGCCTCACTGGCACTCCCAGGCATGGCTCCAGACTATGAGCTTAAAAAAAAAAAGGAGTCTGTAGCCTTCCTAGAAAGACAGTTATGAAGCAAAATGTGCAGATACCCTTTTCAGTGATTTCTGTGAAATGAGCTGGCCTGGCTCATTTTAGCCAATGAGTGAAGTTAGAGAATTGATTGATAAGTGAGTTGTTTGAGCTCCAGGCAATAAGGATTCCTGGAGTCCTAAAGAGCTGCTGTTTCCCCCTCCCCTTTAGTATAATTTTCCTGCTTCCATCTTATTTTCTAGCGCTTTCTTCCCTAGCAACCATGATGCATCATTCTTATAGTGGATTCATCTGAGATCAGGCAGTCCCTAGAAGTTATTTTCTGCAGATACCATTATACAATAAGTGTGGGTGGATGTTAAAGAATTCCACTTCTGCAAAAGGCGAATGTGGAAACTTTACAAAAAGGTTTAAGCATGTCTCTTGCTTAGGGTTGTCAGATCAGAAACATCCCAAACCCTGAGATTTCAGGGGTGGACCCTAGTGATGCCATGGGGTGGGCCCCAGTGATGTCATTAAGCATCAACCACAGTTGCTTGGAGCATACCAGTCAAACAATCAAAAAAAGCTCTGATTGGAAATTAGCTAAAAGAGTGTGTTCCCAGGTCCAGCTGAAATGATGTGATCATTCCTTCTCACCTGCTTAGGGAGCCTGGATAGGGAACATTTAATCTAGCCTACTCACTTCTAGCAATAAAGGTTTGTGTCCTCAGGGGAGACCAGTCACCAGAAGCCCACTGTAGGAAAAAGGGAGCCTAGTGTTGTGGAGATGTTAGATGGGAGCATTCAGGAGTAAAGATGGATGCCCTCGAACACTGCAATTCTAAACACCCTTACTAAGTGACTACGCCCCATAGAACTCAATAGGACTTAATTCTGAGTAGATATGGTTTGGATTGTGCTGTTGGTAAGGCTTGACTAGGGATCCTCTGCAAAGATATCAATATCCAAACAGGGTTGGCAACCCCCTGCCTGGAATGCCCTGCCTGCCTTTTAATGTGGCTGCTCCAAACTTCTTTACACACTTGACCCTTCACTTCAGAAAGAGATTTGATAAATTAGTAAGAAGATTCTCCACCCTTTTCTGCCTACCTTGTGGGCTGCTATAAACTCACTTTGACACCCAACCCAATTCCAGTGAATAATAATTGGCAGAGAGAAAACACATATGGTTTGGTCTACCTTCATAGGCAGTAAATTGGGAAGAACAGCAATTGAAGCCACACTTCCCAGGATGTGAATTCTCTTTTACCACTATTGGGCAACCATCATGCAACCAACAAGGTGCATCAGCACTGGGTTTAAGGGGGTTGAGCTGAGCTGATGATGCTTCTATGAATGTAAAGGAGTAAGGTCAGAGGTAAATGAAATGGAAATAGAAAAACAAAAGACAGTGATGCTTTCCTAAATGCAATACCATACCAACCACACCAAGATCCCTATGAGTAAGGCAGAAAATGCAGCATTCCGCAACCAGTCTGGATTCATAACCAAAACCCAAACTAAAAACATCCTGGCAGCCAGTCAGCCAAGGTCACAAAGATCCCCAAGCAGCACAACTTGACCTGGGGGCTATAGTTAGTGTAGAATGCTGTGGCATGATTGCTGACATGAGTGAGACCCTATCAGTACATAATACCTCTGCTCTGAAATCTGTTGCCGATTTGCTACTAGGCCAAGTTCAAGCTGTGCTTTCCCTGTTACAGGTGACGCATAGTACTTGTTCTCCTCCTGTAAAAAATCTATGCTTTAGTGTGGCTGCACCTACACTTTGGAACTCCCTGACTAATGACATTAGACAGGCACCTTCATTGCACTTTTTGGCACCTGCTAAAAGCATTTTTGTTTATGCAAGCCTCCTCAGGCATGTAGAAGTTACTATGCTTTTTAATCTGGTTTTAACTCCTTGTTGGTTTTATTATTTTGAATGTTTTTAAATACCTATCTTTAACTGTTTTTGCAAATAATTTCATTGTTTAATTCCTTCTGTAAACCGCTTTGAGGTTTTTTTACAATTAGATGGCATATAAATGTTGTAAATAAAATACATAAAACATTTCAGAATCATTGTTGCAGTTGGGTCTCTTTCCATTTTTAGGAACAAAGGAATCTGCCTTATACCAACTCAGGCCATTTGATACCATCTAGCTCAGGACTGATGACATCGATCAGCATTGGCTCTCCAGGATTCCAGGCAATAGTTTTTTTCCAGAGATTGGATTTTGACCTTTGCATGCAAAGCATGTATCCTACCACTGAGCTACAGGCCTTCTCTTCTTTAAAAAAGCATCTTTTAGCATTGTTCTTTTCAATTCACTAATGAATGCACAGCATACCTAGGGGAGATCCACACCATTCATTTAAAGCAAATTCAACACACATCTGAAGCACATGAATCCAACCACAGAATCATGGGAACTGCAGTTTGTTAAGGGTGGGGGGAACTATAACTGTGAGGGGGAAACTACACTCCCCAGGATTCTTTGGGGGACTTTCTTTGGGGGAATGCTAATTGGATGTGCTTTAAATGCATTGTGTGAATCTGCATTATTTCATAAGAAAAAATATCAAAACTTAATGTGGAAGCGAGATGGAACAGACCCGTGAATGATAAACACATTCAATACACATTCACACAGACACATCCTTCCCTATCTACAGCTAGAGGATACAGTTTGACTATCTTTATTTAAAATACTTTTACTCTTCTTTTTAGACATAAACTCAAGATAGTTTACAATAAATTTTAGAAATGATGCAATAAAGGCATTTCTGGTGTAAGTGGATGTTTTGTAACTCTTCATCTTCTGCTGGTGTTTTGCTCTCTCTCCCTTTGTGTGTGCATCTCTCTCTCTCTCACACACACACATGTGCACAACAATAAATATGCTTAGATTATTTCTATCCATGACTCTGTGGTGCTTCTCTTGAACCTCTGGATATCTTATGGTTTATCGTGACCCAGCCAAAGGCTATGGGGAAATCCATTCATATTACCCATGAGTCCACACAGTTGCAACAGGTGGATTGGTCTGAGAAGGTAGCACAAATCATCCTACACAGGGGACGAGACCCTATGACTCTGCTCAATTCACCCTTATAATCCCCCCATATTAAACAGAAAGAAAAAGCACTGAAGCTGCAAGCATATCTGGATCTTACATCCTAGTGTTCTACCAGCCACGCAATCTAATCCTCGATGCATGTAAGCGAGTTGCATTCACTCCAGAAGAAAAAAAAATTACTCTGCGCGTGCTCATCAAAGGTCACTTTCCAAAATTACACGCATTCCCCAGCAGTAAGAGCTAGACATGAAAACTCGGGTTGAGTCACAAAGTCCTTGGGAGCTGTAGCACAAATGAAGTGCTTAAGAGCCCTGCATCTCAGAGGGCGGAAATGGCAGGTTGCTAGAGGGATGTGGCACAGCATCACATGAGGCAGAGGTGACGAAGGATGGATAAGATGCCCCTCGCAACCTGTATATGTATTGTCCTTTTGAAAAATGGTCCTGACTACTGTACTCTGACCCTGAGCAATTCAGGATGGCCTGTTTATTGTGCATTCAGTGTGGTTTGTTTACATAAAGCTTATGTCGAGGTTAGAGGCTCTGTCTGGTCTTTGCTGAGCATTTGTTCTGATTTGTTTGAGACATGGTTATATGACAGTAAGCATTCATCCTGATTTACTTGTGCAGTGTTTATAATCTTCCCATTCATCATTCATTCATTCCCTGCCACTTCCCTAACTGCAAAAAAAAAAAAAAAAGGGTTTGTTGCGTTAGGGAAACAGAGAGCTTTCGTCCACTTTAATTGTGCAAACCTCAATTTCCGGCACGTGCTTGAATCCCTCCCACAAAATAGTGACAGTCTGGATATGTGTCTCCAGTCGATCTCTCAGTATTTACTGGATTTGGAAGAGTTAACTTCACCATAGAAGCAGGAGCTCACAAAGGAGCTTTTTGGCCAGTGCTTATATTGCTCTGTGCAAAATGTAAATTGAACAAAAGCCCCCTTTTTCAGAGTAATTATCAGCTAATTCACCCTATCTAAGCATCTTAATTGCACATGACTGCCCATTCCATGGATCCAAGAAAAAACTATTCCCATCCTTGTGCTGTGTGTTAAGAACACTTTTCCACATGTGCAAATGTACAATTCTCACTGTGGGAGGAAAAAGTTATGGACTCAGTAAAAAAAATGTAATAAAAATGCAGTGCTTTTTAAAAGCACCTGTTAAGACCAGTGCAATGAAATCTTTGCTTGGTACTTGAAGCCAACACAGACTCTCCATCTTAACTGCTTTCCCTTTTGTGTGCTATGAAATTATAATTGGTTTTAAAGGCATTGTAAAGTGACTGCCTGTATAATACACTCTTAGGGATGCAAGTACCATGAGCTCAAAGTTCTCCATGACCCAGCCAGCATGGGAGTTGTAGTTCAAAAAAGTAACTTTTCCAAGCTCTGGTATAGACTATGTAGTTTAGTATATAAATAAATGTGCTCAACTGACAAAGAAACACATTTACAAATGTGTCCTTAATTGAGCCTGCAATCCTAGATAGGCTTACCTGGAAGTTAATCCTACTGAACTCAAGGGGGCATGTTTTGAAGTAGATATGCATAGGATTGGTTTGTTAATGTGCTTTTGCTAATCACAAGGAGAAGTAAGAAGCCATGCTAGGTACAGAAGCTCCAGACACCCAGAAATATATTTGCAGTGCAATCTTAAGCATATTTACCAGGTCTCATTAAGTTCAACGGGACTTGCTTCGGAGTAACTGTTTGCACCATTACTACTTTTAACCATTTTCCAAAACTAACTTTGCAACAATAAAAACTAGAAACCCACTTTTACTGTAGTTGCTATCTCGATTTTATTTATTTTTATTTGAGTGTCTTTGTTTTATATCATTTTTGTGTTTTTTTCAGCTGTTTTACTATTTTTATATATTCTGCCTTGGTTTTTTGAAGGGTGGGATAAAATGTTTTGACTGAGCTAACAAACGAATAAATCAGCTTGCGCTGCTCAGACTCCATACGAATTTAACACCAGTTCTCTTGAAAAGGTCCTGCACATGCTCAAAGAATGCTTTTTAAAATTAAGTTAAAAATGTATTAGTCCCAGTCTCAGACACTAATTTCAGTCCGAACAGAGCTAAGGAGTCACACCCAAGGGAAATTTTTAAGGCTCCAGGGATGGGTGGGCAAGCTCCATTGCATTTCTGCCACTTGAGGAAAATGAAATTGTGTAGTAGGCTGTGTTCCCTAATCCAGGCAACCAGTTGCATCTGCAAACGCTTATTGCAGGCTGCGCTAGACACCGCTATCCCCAATATTCTATTATTCTGCTTTGCTTCCAGGTTTGTGTAAATATCTTCACTGGAAAAGCTGATATCTGGAAGTGCTGTACTGTTTTGTTTTTCTGCTTAGAGGTTTTTTTTACAAACCACTTAGACATTTTTTACAATCAAGGGGTATATAAATTTTGTTAAACAAATAAAATGAAGTATGGCAGAAATGAAAGAACAGTTAATTTGTCCATTACAGCTAGGTTCTGGTAGCTATGAATACATCACAATATTGCCACAGGATTACTCACAATATTGTCATAGGATTACTATTCTGATTGCTATGAAGGAATCACCTTGCATGGGCTGCCAGGAGCACTGCCTGAAGTCCTTAATGGTCAGTGGTGAGGTGTGCCAGTGAGACTCAGAATATCCAGATAATATCCGGATCTTCCTCAGGGGTTCTGGAGATCTGCTGCAGGGCAGTGGATCTGGTGCTGGGTAGGACTGTCTGCCTTCACTTGTGTTCAACCTGCATATTGGTAAAGATGACATAAACACCTTACGTAGGAAGCTACCTTATCTGACTCAGGCCATTGCTCCATCCAGCTCAGTAGTGTTGTTAGGAAATATTTTATTTCCAGGCCCCAAGAGTTGTTCAGAGAAACTAAATTGTAGTCAGAGCTAGTGCCGCAATGAATGATGGAACTAAAAGAGGGTGGGGAACAGAAGACTCTAAGTTTCGTTTCTTCTCCTTGTGAGAGATAACACCCAGAGGCGCCTCTCAGGCTGTAGCATCTTGGAAAAGAGATAAAGTGTATCCCCTCTGGATTGTTGCTATTTCTCTTTCTTGCTTCACTTCACGCATCCTGTGCAGTGTAGCAAACTCAGCACAAAGGAAGAAGTGTTCCCCAAGTACTTTGGTAGAATTGTATCCATAGATTTACGTCATATTGCTGAGTGGATAACTTTTACAGGCATATTAGCCCTATCTTTATCTTTTACTGGTGTCTCTTTCTCTCTTCCTCGCCTTCCTCAGTTCTTATCTCAAATTAAGTTTTCTTAGATTGACAAGTGTATAAATTGTTTATCAATTCCTCGCTCTTTAAGAATTATGAGAAATGTAACTAGGATAAGAAGATGCGCTTGCTTTATCTCTGTAATACTGTATTCCCTTTTTGTTATGATTTTTGTAATATTATATCTTGTTTTGCTTATGAAACCTATATAATGATGCTTCAATTAATAAACCGTGCTCTCTTCCCTGTCAGACTGCTGTCTGTGCAGTTTAGAGACCCCTCTTGATCAAGTAGTTTTGTGTGTCTGCTTTATGTTTGGTATCTGGCTGAGCCACTGAAACAGGTAAATTAACGTGCCAAGCTTACACTCCTATCCAGGGCTGAGGGGTGCATTAGCTTGCCCCTGCAGAGGGAAGGGGGGTGCTTAGATTTGAACCCAACAGTGTCTACACTGACAGGTAGTGGCAGTGGCTCTCCAGAGGTCTCTCCCTCCTCTGCCTGGAGATGCTGGGACTGAACCTAGGACCTTCTGCACACAAAATAGATGTTCTCCCACTGAGACATGGCCCTTCCTGCTTAGGTCTCCAGTGATTTCTCCTTCCAAAGGAAACTAAGTTCCAGGTATGTGGTGCCCTTGGAACATCTTACCACAACACAAACACTATTGCCATTTTTTTCCTGCTAGTTCCAACCATTTTAGCTCATTGCCACCTCTAAGCTGTCATGCTCAGAGTGTGTCAAAGGAACGAAGGAAGGGAATCAGGCACCTTTCATCCAACATCCAACATGTTGCAGTGTGGTTAGAATGTCACAATGACTGGGGAGACCTAGGTTCAATTCCAATTCAGCCATGACATATAGTTGGTGACCATATCTCAGTCTAACCTACAGCACAGGGTTATTGTGAGGATACCAGTGAGGGAAGGGAGGCCCATATAGGACTAGATCTAATGGGCTTAAGTTACAGCAGGGTAAATTTCAGTTGGACATTTGAAGAAATTTCATGATGGTAAGAGCAGTTTGACAATGGAACCAATGACCTATAGGGAGGATCATGGTCAACTCTCCTTCATTGGAGGTATTCAAGCAGAGGCTGGACAGCCACCTATTGGGGATGTTCTACCTCTGGATTTCTTGCATCAAGGATTGGATTAGATGGCCTACAAGAACTCCCTTCTAACTCTATGGTTCTGTTCTTGAGCTCCATAAAGAGCAGGCAAGTTATTAATAATGAAAATTATTCCAGGATTTACCATGTAATCCTGTACATGCTTACTCAGGAGTAACCCCCACTGTGTTCAAGGGGGCTTGCTTACTACTAAGTGTGATGAGGATTACAGCTCTATGAGTGGAGGGAAAAGAGGATGATGCAGTTTTGATTCTTCACCTTTGAAGTCACACACACACACACACACACTCCAGCCCAGAAACTTAATTGCCGATTTACTCTGCACTACATTGCCTCATCTTTCCTCCCAGTTCAGTTCAGAGTAAACAGGCGATTTAGCACATGACGGGTAAGGGGCAGGACAAGGGCAATAAGTGGGGGAAGGGTCCACACCTTAGCCTGCCATTCAGAAATACAACACCCCCTCCCATTTGCTATTAATAAAATAATAGATCAATAACAAGAAACATTTTAGTCTGTCAAGGAAAAAAATCAGTTTCTCCTAACACACATTTCTTGTATCTTCTGCTGCTTCCTAGTTTACAAAAGGAAATGATCAGGGTTCTAACATAGAAGCAAAAGCAAGACAGGCCTGATTTAGCTACAAGAAAGAGAAAGTCTGCTTATGGAAGCCCTTGAGTGAAATTGCACTCCAGTGAGGTGCTTTGCATGAGAATCAGACAGTTGTATACATTTGCCTTATTCGCATCCTGGAAGCGATACAGTAGCAGCTCATGAAGTGAGACACGTCATATTTCAAAGGCTTTATCCAGAGGGGCACACATGTACTATCCATCTACATAATGGTTTCAAAAGCATGCACTGATAGAGCCGACTTCGGATCTTATGCCTGAGAATAATTACAGAAATCATTCTGTCTGTCATCTGATGGGCCCTGAATTAATGGCGTTGTCAGAAGACATTCAGCCATGCCTGCCACATGTTCACTTCATGCACAGAATATGGGGCAATTTGCTTTGGCTTCCCCAGGGTCACAGTGCAAGGCAGTGGCGTCACTAGGGTTGGTGTCACCCAGTAACTCATGGTGTCACCTGTGACGCCCTTCCCTGGCTCTCCCTGTCAGGTTCCTACCTGCTCGTGGTTACTGCCTGTCTCTAGGCACCACCAGGGACTCCACCAGTCCGGACTGTCCTTTTATATGGTTTCTCTCCCTGCTCTAGCACAGATCTCAACAGATCCCCCTGCTAGGCAGCACCACCAGTCATGTCCTATAACCAGTAGTCCCAGAGACTCTGCCTGAGTCTCTCTATCTGGTTACCTCTGTGACTGAGTGCTAAAGCTGTCCCAATCCCTTTGATTTACTCAGACTGCTTGTGGTGTTATTCTCTTCACTGCTGCCACCATTTGTTTCCCTTCAGCCTTGGTATTTACCTTACCCTCCCTTCTGGTCTGTGAAACCCCAGCCAAGGATCAGGCCTTTGGTAAACCAAATATATTTATTAAATAACAAAGATAACAAGATTTCTTTAAAAGGCACTTAAGCATATGGTTACATCTATTCCTGAGGTACTGGTCTTAGTATTAATCCAAACTCCACCCTCTCCTCTCAAAACCCACCAAAACAACCCTCTCAAGTCCACCAACGTCCACACACGTCCACACCACATCCACCTCACATCCACCTAGATTACCTGTCATTCTTCCTTTTTATACTGTCAGCCATTTTAAACACTCAGCCAATCATCCAGCATTCTATTGCCCATTCACTCCCCCTCCTCTTTCACTCCACTTACCATGTATCTTCTAAACAAACAGCACTTACCCTATTTACACTAATACAGGATCATCACATCACCCCCATGGACCTCCTCCCGTACCAGACCATACAGAATCCTTAGTAATGTTTTTTGTACTAATGTTACTCGTAAATTGTAATTCCTGTATATCACAATGTAATGGCAATAGTAGTGACATAAACAACTAGCAAAATTAAAATTACACCTTTAAATTACAATATCATATGCACAGCCTAAATGTATTTACATTTACATAGTTTCATGTGGTTAAAGTGAAAATTTGGTAAGAAAACAATAGAATTCAAAGTAAAAACGTTTAAGAACTACATCAAAATTGATAATATCGCAAGATTGGAAAGCCTTGACTGTCCCATGGTAGATCGCAAATAGTTCTTTATAAGTTCTTTATAAGTTTCAGCTTTGAAAAGCTCCTCTCACATGAAGTTGGAAAGACCCACAGGGTTGTTGGAAAGACTCCACACACACAAACACACACACAAACACACTTGTAAAAATACACCCCACATAATAGTTTATTGTCAAACCAGTTGGTCATTGCAGAACTGCCTAATTGTTTTAAAAATAGGATTGGAGAAGAAGGGAAAGATTTACAACACAAACACAATTCTTTGTTATGTTTACTCAGAAGTCCCATTAATTTATAACACAATCCTAACCATGTCTACTCAAAAGTAAGTCCTAATGAATTCAATGGGGTTTACTCCAGGTACATGGGATCATCATTCCTTTACTCCCAGAAAAGCAAGTATTGGATTAAAGCTTTCATATTGGAAAGGTTTTCAAAGCACTGCCCTCTCCAACAGCCCAGGGTCTGACTGCGTGCTACACACAAGAGAAAAAAAACTTTAACCCATATTCTTACTTACTCAAACTGAAGACCTCAAAACCACCATTTTGATGTTGTAATGAAACCTAAGCACTGCCTGGGTCAACAGATCACAAGCCTGGCTCCCCTTATTGGCTACAATCCTGAAAGGGCGGGATTAGAGGCCAGAGCTTGGAAAAGTTATTTTTTGGAACTATAACTCCCATCAGCCCAATCCATTGGCCATGCTAGCTAGGGCTGATGGGAGCTGTAATTTTAAAAAGTAACTTTTCCAAGCTCTGGCTAAAAGCTGCTATACAGATTGGTTAAAAAACAGATTAAACAGTCGTGTGGGGGGGCTGACATTTTGGTGTATATCTCGGGAACCAGACAACCTAGAAACTTAGTGGGGTTTTTTAATTGAAGCTGAGAGTCCGGAGATTAAGGTAAATTAGCTGGGGACCCAGAGGGGACCCTCCAAAACCAGAAACTCCAGCCAAAAATCAGACACCTGGTAACCCTTCTCCTGGGAAGCCACTCAGGCACGCAGCCCAAGAGCAGGCAGGGGATTCAAACCTCCTGCCTAAAATTCACAGCTGATGAGCGGGCAGGCCAGGCAGCATGGGGGAAAAAACCGCTCTGCAGCCAAAGAGCAGGAGATTCCCCAAGAGGGAAGTGGCTGGCGAGATGGCTGCTGCAGGGCTGGTGCCTAGGGGCGGCTCTGGGTGTCACCCCCTCTGATGGCGTTGCCCGGTGTGGTCCGCACCCCCCGCACCCCCCTAGTGATGCCGCTGGTGCAAGGTGATAGTTTCCTTGAGGGGTGTTATGCTGTTATCAGGATAGCTGTACTATTTTGAAAAGAGGAAGTCTTCTCTCTCTCTCTCTCTCTCTCTCTCTCTCTCTCTCTCTCTCTCTCTCATACACACACACACACACACACACACACACACACACACACACACAACACTCTTAGCAGAAAAACGATTGGACTATAGCATAACAGAACATTAAGGGCTTTCTCATGCACAGTGACCTTAATGAGAAATATGCATGCTGGAATTTGCCATGATCTAAGTTTGCACAATCTTGCATAATACAGCTTGCTGTTTCTGAAGACTCCATGCATGTAGCTTGTGCTGGTTGCCCAGGCTTCAAGTATTTATGCCCCAGTAGGCTAAATACAGCCCAACAGTCATGTGCCCTTCCAGGTGTTTGACAGTCCCCTCCTTTTTTTGTGGTCCCAGATAGGTAGCAAAAAGTGGTGATCTGCTGACTCACCATCTGCAACTTGTTGTTCAGTTTAATGGGTCACTGTGCTGCTCTTATTGCAGTGCCACCCAAATTGTGCATTAAGGCACATGTATGCCACAAAATGGGCTGAAGCATGTCTTAAAAATAAACCACTATGATAGATGCATCCACCACTTTATGCTACTTGGAGCCTGGAGCCCCCCCCCCCCCCGTTGAGCCTTGTTGATATGTAAGCATTGGCATCATCATGACAGAGGAAGTCTTGACATTCTAGTGGGTTTTTTTTTACAAGGAATGCTTGAGGAATCTGATATTTGTGAATCCCAACATGTACTGACCCCTATCTGCATTCTCCCCAACAAACCCAGAAAATAGTAGCTGTTTTTCTGCATTTCTGTACACCATGTGATTACGCCTGGAAAGTAGAACAGTTTATGAATCCTGAAATAAATAAAATGAATAAATAGTTTGGGTAATAGTTAACTAAGTCATACTCAGAGTAGACCCATTTGAAATCAATGGATTTAAGTAAGTCATCAGTTGCTTAAGTCCACTGATTTCAATGGATCTATCCCGAGAATGACTTAGTCAGATCCAACCTATTGCTTTGTTGCAATTTAAATTTTGACTATAGTTCAAATCACACCCTTGGACCTGCCAGGAATTGCCACATTATGGAAATCTCTTTGCATGCTTCCCCCACCCCATATTGAAATCTGAAATGACAGACCCATTTATGATGTACTTCAGAAGGAAATTATTGGGTGGTGGAAGGAGTTGCTGGCTGGCTGGCTACTTGTTAAAAAATGTAGAACATCTGCTTTTTACTGAAGCATTTTCTCCATTTTGTTAATAGATATTGTTATGGATTTGGGGTTGAGATGGATAATTTCTATGAGTCCCCTTCCAGCCTCTGATTTGGAATCCTGTGACTGGGGGTGAGAAACCCCTCTGCTGGTCAGATGAGTTTCTTTTGTTAATCTAACAGAGTGGCCAGGTCTATCAGGTGCCCATCAACTGATGAATGGGCCAGGGAGATCCTTTTGTCATTGAAACTCTTCAGGAGAGCGTTCCTCCCCCGTCCTGGGGGGGAGGCTTGTGTTTTTTAGTGTGTTTGGGAAAGGCTGGCAACTGGAGACAGGCAGAGAGACTGGCTCTCTGCACCATGGCTTTGGGGTGCCTCCTGTAACCCTGATGGAAAAGCTGGCTATTGGACTGCTGATGCCTCGAACCCCTCCATCCTAAGATCAGGTTGGAATTTGTGTAAATAAATAAACCATATTTCATAAAGACACCACAGTCTCCGCTGACCTTCTTTCCAAGGAAACCAAACCCTGGGAGAGCGCAGAGACTCCCTGGAAATCTCACTGCTTGGAGGTTGGGGTGGAGCGCAATAATATAATAGCTGAGTGAGTTGTTCAGTTTACTTTATTGTCAGTGTGAACTGTATTCTTTCCAAAACAGGTTGTGATTTACATTGATAGTGAGTCCCTTCAGATTTAAAATTTCATTGTTTAGCAAATTTGTTTAAGGTACTAATTTTTGCTACTTGATGTGTGAAACTGACATTTGACAGTTCAGTGCCATTGCAGCTACCGACCTGGCTGCCTTTTGGTGCTGGCCCTGGCAGCTGCCTTTGGGTGTCATGAAAATGGTTAGCTATTGAAAGTATTAACATTGCCAGGAGAACAGAATAGAAAAGAAAATTGCCACGAAGGGGGAGAAGTCTTGTGAGATTTTCTGCATCAAGTGCCAAAGCAATGCACTTGGATACTCTTCACCATAGTGGAGGTCAGGTGGAAGGAGATGCCATATTCTCCATCTCAGGCAGCAAAATGTCTTGGGCCAGCCCTGGCTGCCCCTCCTTTCTCTTTGCTCCCCAAATCACAGAGGGTAAAACACCTGAGGAATTTCAAGGAAAGGCAAAAGACTAGACAAAATTCTCAGGAGGATCCTTCAAGCCTCAGAGTCAGGTGTGAGGAACCTTTCATTCCCCAAATGCTTGTTTATTTTTTATTTATTTAACAAAATGTATACAGTGATTGATTGTAGAAAATCTTTAAGAGGTTTACAAAAAAAATTAAAATTATCAATAAATACAATTAAGAAACAAATAATTAAAACATTTAAAAACAATGAAAACAGCAATAAACTAAAAAGATTAAAACACAGCAACATTCATTCATTCATTCATTTTGCTGAACTACCACTCCCATCAGCTCCAGCAAGCATGGCCGCTGGCCAGGGAAGATGCAAGTTGTCTTTGGTTAAGCAACATCTGAAAGGCCAAATGTTCCCACACCGACTCTAAGTAGTCACCAGAGTGAAAAAATGAAATGGACTGCCTTCAAGTTGATTCTGACTTATGGTGACCCTAAGTATAGGGTTTTCATGGTAAGCGGTATTCAGAGGTGGTTTACCATTGCCTTCCTCTGAGGGTGAGAGGCAGTGACTGGCCCAAGGTCACCCAGTGACCTTCATGGCTGTGTGGGGATTCAAACCCTGGTCTCCCAGGTGGTAGTCCAACACCTTAACCACTACACCACACTGGCTCTCTAGTCACCAGAGTAAGCTACAGCAAAACTCAAAACTTGGGTCCAGGGCACCTGAAGGACCACCTATCATCCCACCTACACTCTGTTGGAAAAGCCCTTCTTAGCACAGAACACAGGATGAAGCAAGACTCTGATGTTATGACAGATGAATCCATTGAAGTGTCCAGAACACAGTCTTGTCTTTCATTATCGGATGAGTTTCAGTTGGTGCAGCTTGAGGAAGTGGACAAGGTGCTTGGAATGGTGCGGGCGACCGCGTCTGCTCTAGATCCTTGTCCATCTTGGCTAGTGAAGGCTAGCAGGACTAGTACCACCGGCTGGGCCAAGGAAGTGATAAATGCCTCCTTGAGTGAGGGAGTAGTCCCTAGTAGCCTCAAGGAGGCAGTAGTGAGACCTCTTCTAAAGAAACCTTCCTTAGACCCAGATAACTTGAACAATTATAGACCGGTGGTGAATGTCCCCTTTTTGGGCAAGGTTCTGGAGCGGGTGGTCACCGGTCAGCTCCAGGTGCTCTTGGATGAGACCGATTATCTGGATCCGTTTCAATCCGTTTTTAGGCCTGGTTTTGGCACTGAAACAGCCTTGGTCGTCCTGTACGATGACCTCTGTCGGGAGAGGGACAGAGGGAGTGTGACTCTGTTGATTCTCCTTGATCTCTCAGCGGCGTTTGATACCATCGACCATGGTATCCTTCTGGGGAGACTCGCGGAGTTGGGAGTTGGAGGCACTGCTTGGCAGTGGTTCCGCTCCTACTTGGCGGATCGTCGCCAGAAGGTAGTACTTGGGGAACATTGCTCAACACCTTGGACTCTCCATTGTGGAGTCCCTCAGGGGTCAGTTTTGTCCCCCATGCTTTTTAACATCTACATGCAGCCTCTGGGTGCTGTCATCAGGAGTTTTGGAGTGCGTTGCCACCAGTACGCTGATGACACGCAGCTCTATTTCTCCTTTTCATCTTCTACAGGTGAGTCTGTGGATGTGCTGAATCACTGCCTGACCGCGATAATGGACTGGATGAGAGCTAATAAACTGAGACTCAATCCAGACAAGACTGAGACACTGTTGGTGAATGCCTTCCCTGCCCAGATGGTGGACGTTTACCCTGTTCTAGATGGGGTTACACTCCCCTTGAAGGAACAGGTTCGTAGTCTCGGGGTTCTTTTCGATCCTTCCTTGTCTCTTGAGGCGCAAGTGGCCTCGGTGGCAAGGAATGCGTTCTACCACCTTCGGTTGGTAGCCCAGCTACGCCCCTATCTGGACAGGGATGACCTCGCCTCAGTTGTTCATGCTCTGGTAACTTCTAGGTTGGATTACTGTAATGCGCTCTACGTAGGGCTGCTCTTGAAGACAGTTCGGAAGCTTCAGCTAGTGCAAAACGCAGCAGCCAGACTGCTGACGAGGACCAGCTGGTCAGCGCATATAACACCTGTTCTGGCCCGTTTGCACTGGCTACCCATTTGTTTCCGAGCCAGATTCAAGGTGCTGGTTTTGACCTATAAAGCCTTACACGGCGTGGGACCGCAATATCTTGTGGAACGCCTCTCCCGCTATGAACCTACCCGGTCACTTCGCTCAGCATCTAAGGCCCTCCTCCGGGTACCAACCCATCGGGAAGCCCGGAGGACAGTTACTCGATCTAGGGCCTTTTCTGTAGTGGCCCCCGAACTGTGGAACAGCCTCCCAGAAGAAGTATGCCTGGCGCCGACGCTTCTATCTTTTCGGCGCCAGGTTAAGACCTGACTATGCTCCCAGGCATTTTAAGCGTTTAATGTTATAACTTTAAATCTTTTAATTTTTTTTGTTTGCTGCTTATGTTTACTGTTGGTAGTTGATTTTATTGTGATATTCTGTATTTTAACCTTTTTGTACACCGCCCAGAGAGCCACTCGCTATGGGCGGTTTATAAATGAAACAAATAAAATAAATAAATAAAGACTGTATGCAATGGGAAGCCAAGACTAGATGGCATCTGGAAGGAAGGGTGGGATATAAATGTAATAAATAAATAAATGTGTGTGAGAGAGCCTTTCTGTGGCCACTCTGGAGTTGCTGAACACTCTTCTACAATAAGAGCATTTAGCCCCACCACTTTTGAGCTTATTAAGACAGTTTTGTTGACACAACCTTTTTTAAACCTAAGGAATCTTAGGGTAACTGATGTTTTAATTAGCTGCTGATCTGTCTCTTGGGGGGGATATTTGTTTTTCTTGAGTTGTATTTTGGATTTTTAAAAAACTAACTTATAGCCTTGAGCACTATATTTTTAGTTGAAAAGCAGGCTATACATTATCTTAATAAATAAAATAAACAAAAACAAGTATAGAGGTTCATTTCAGGAATTTCAAGAGAAGTCAAAGGAGATTGCTTAATGTGTCATGCAGGCCCATGATGTATCAATGTCACCTCACTGAGGGATGGTGGAGAACTTCATTTGGCCTGCATTTTTAAGTGAACCAGTCTAATTTCCACCGCCCTGACAAATAGATGGACTGGAATGTAATTATCCTTTGTACAGTGCACTTATTTGGATTTTGTGATAGATTTCTCAGCTCAAAACAAAAATACCAAAATGCGTTTAAAATGTGTATTTTAAGATAAAATATGTTTAAAAATGCAGACATTGAGATAAAATATATCCTTTGTTCAAACGAATATTTAAATGTGTTCTTAATTACCCATTTTTGTACTTTTTAAAAAAACATTACAAATTAATGCAGAAATGGAACAGATTTATGAATGAATACATGTGAAATCGATACAGACCAGAAACATACTGTTCTATCCATCTCTAACCTCACCTATTTGAAATGTACTCTGATTCATCAGCTCAGTTAATACAGGAAGTAAGTCCTAGTTGCCCCTTAAGACTGCAATATATTTGGCAAAAAAAAAAAGTTATCCATTTGACTGTGCTGACTTTCCCAACAAAGAGAGTAGCAAATCCATTAAGCAAGGTTCTCTTCTTTTTCTCTAAAGCTTGATAAATCAGCACAAATAGTAGGAAGCTAACATTAGCAGGTTATTACTTCCATACTTCACTGTTGCAAATTGGTCACTTACTCTTTTCTTTCAATCCTTGGCCATAATAGCCCAGATGAAGAAAACACAAGAAGCACCAGCAAAATGACAGTTGCTATTAAACAAGAGAAGTATTGATATATTCCAAAGTAGAATAATTGAGAATTTCAAGAATCTGTTTCCTGGTAAGGCATTAACTGTTCCAGGGCTGTGCTCCTTTTGCACAGAAACTAACCAATCTTACTCAAGACACAGACAGATCCTCTCTTAAGCAACCAGACTAATCCCAGCTTATCATCAGTCTACTCAACAACAGCAAAAATAGGAAGGACATGTTTTGTCCTTCTCCCCTGCAAAATCAGCCAACATGATTCGGGTATGTGATGATTTAAGTGTGTTTGTTTTTTCCTCTAATATTTTTTAAAAATATTTGCACAAAACAGATTCAAAAAATAGATTCAAATAAGTTTCCATCCATAAGCAACGTCTTCATGAGAACTCCAAAAAACATTTGTCTCCTTCCCGCTGGTGATATAAAGCCAGAATTACCTCAGGGTTCTTTCCAACTAGGGATAGGGGAGAAATTCTCTTTTGTTTGCATTTTTTATGAGAAATTGCCTCATTCACACTTCTCAAACCAATATGCGAGTCGAAACACTTATCCTTCACAATTTGCATGTCTTTGAATTTTGCGGTGCAGTCTTTTGAATTTTCCAATGCAGTTCTCCAAGCTGTGTAAAAATGCATATATTAGGGGGGAAAGTGTGTATAAAAATGCATATATTAATGAGAATAACATACAAAAAAGACATATTGGGGGAAAGCGTGCATAAAAATGCATATACTAGTGAGAATAGCTTACAAGAGTGCACTATATGAGGGGAAATTACTTGCAAAATGTGTATAATAGTTAAAACCGCCTACAAAAAATATCTATATTAGGAGAAATTCACACTGAATTTTTTTTTAAATCCAGATTACTGTGCAATGTGGAGAACTGAATTTAAGATTGGGAAACTAAGAGACTGAGAGAAACCAAAATTGATAGATTTGCCCATATCCAATATTGTATGATCAGAGTTCCACTCATACAACAGAATGTCCCCTTCCTCCACACCTCCCTGCAATCCCCCTACACCCCCCCAATATCTGTTCCAAAAGGTTCCCCAATTCTCAGTAGATTTTGAGAGTGTGGGAGAGACTGTAGAGGTGAGGAGAGGAACAGAAAGTCCCACTGAATGAGTGGAATTCTGTTTCATTCATATAATGGCAGCATGGAGTACAACCCGAATGTTTCCATATATATATACATGCAAATACAATTTATGAACAAGAAATACACCTAAGAATGCAACCTCTGCACATAGGAACAGGGTTTTAAAAAATTATTTTACATATTTGTAGGCCAGTTGGGCTGAGCACTCTCAAATCAGCTTTCTTTTTTTCTTAAAAAGCATTAATTCCAATAAAATACAGTGAAATTAAAACAGCAGTTGAAACATTTCAAAAGCCAGCACCCCAACCCTTTCATATAAAGTTAATTTCAATGGAGAAAAAGAGCAATTTAAAATCAACAGTTTAAAAACCAGCAGCAATGTTAGCTGTTCAAACATTTGCCTTAGCACCGTAATTAAAAGCAATGCCAAATAAATGGGTCTTCAAGTGGGTCAGCGCTGAAGGGTCTAAAAGTATGTCCCTTGGGAGGGAGATGCAAAAATAAGGGGCCACCATTGAAAAAAAAGACCTGTCTCCAGTGACCACCAGTCTAATTGATCTCTGGGCAGTATTCAACTAATCCATCCAATGAGCGCAAGGATTTTCACTTCCACAGCAAGATTTGCTTTTGGTAAAATGAAACTGTGGGTTGTTGGTTTTTTAAATCAAACTTAAGATCAAACAACCTTCTCAAATAAAACTCTTAATCCAGAAAAGTGTCATCTGACACAAACCCTATACAAGTAAAACAATGCATTAATATTTCTAACTAACCAGCAAATATACTTCTCATTCTTCCTATTCTCCCTTTTATCTTTCTCCATTTAAAAACAAACAACATCAGGACTTAGGTGTTTATCTTCTCTTAGCCTTAAAATAATTGACATGAATTGATCTAGTAATGGGCTACTTGCAATACAATAAATGGTAACCGTAATGGACAATTAAAAGCCTCTCCTGAAGATAAACCATTATAACACTACAATATGATTTCATACATTTATGTAGGATTCACTCTCCCTTTAAGACCATGTTCCACTATCAAGCAGAATGAGGAAACACCCATAAGAACATCAAAAGACATTGGCTGTTCAAGACACTTACAGCAGTGGTTCCCTTTCCTGCAGGCTACTTGAAAATTGCAGGGGGTCTCAGCAGACCACTTAATACACTTTTGGGGTGTATAAATCAAAACACATACATAAACTCATATAGTCTTGCCTTTCTAGAGCAAAGGATGCACTTCTGGATTGAATATGAATTAAAACAAAATATTTTCTTCAAAACCAACATAGTATTACCAACAATGTGGGCTCTGATAGTCTAGCCTTGGTCAAAATGGTTTCAATCTCCATCAGGGGGAAAAAATCAATGAAGTGCAGCACCAAGTGCAGATATCCTTGATTTCTGTGGAGCACCTCAATGGAACTCATGGATCACCGGTGGTCCATGGATCACGGCTGAAAAACGTCACCACTATAGCAAGATGAGCCACATTATGTATCTCCTGGAATATTTTTCTCAGCTTTTGGGGGGCACAAACTACATTACAGTTGAATTTTCCTGTGGCAAAAACACAATCTGTTCCCACATTACTCTTGAATTTAGTTCAAGTTGCTTCCAGTGTATTTTCTACAAAGACCCCTGGTGAAAGTTTGCAAGTTTGGAGTCTTTCTTCTGACAACACCTCTTTGCCCATACAAAAGCTGAATGGCAAGGAGATGGATTCAACCTAATCTTCTCTGTGGTAGTGAACAGTGTGATGAGACAACAGTGCTCACCTGACTTCCCAATACCTGATTTGCTACTGCTCACCAAGGAGAATGGAGGGGATGTGGTGGGGAGGTTGGTGCAGTGCAAACACACCACCAAGAGTGCCAGATTGGGCCTGCCAATACATTTTCACTGTGCTGAGTTCCCTGCTGCCTCGTCACTCCCCTTAAACAGCAGCGACTCAGCTATCGGGAGATCAGGTGAGGGTTGTTGCCCCACCACACCATCCATTACTACTTCTCTGTGATATACTATTAACTGTGGGGAACTGTGGCCCTCCAGATGTTGCTGGATTCCAACTAACACGAGCCTCAGCCAGCATGACCAATGGTCAGGGATGAAGGGAGTCGTAGTCCTTCAGCATCTGGAGGGCCACAGGTTTCCCCTATGTGATTAATTGTGGGGGGGGTTGCAAGGAGAAAGTGGGGAGTAATCACTAAAGCACGCAGTCTGAAATGGTACTAGCCCAGGAAAAAATGACCACTTGATTCTTCTGAATGTATGAAGGGGCTCATAGTTAAAAAGCCAGAAAACTCAGATGACATAGTGGCTAAAGAGAAGCTAGGAACACCCCCCCCCCCCGCTTCAAATGTCTCAGCCACAAACTCAAGTGGATGCCTGTAGGCAACCCATTTTCCTGTCCAGTCCTGCCCCTGCTTGTCCTCTCATATCACCTTTGGAAACCTTTCTCTTGCTCCCTTCGCACCAGAATTTCCAGAGGCTTGATGGGAGCCAACAGTAGTGTAACTAGCTTTTCATGTGCCCTGTGCAAGGTTTTATTTTTGGGCCCCTTAATTTTTTTTGGGGGGGGGAAATAATAATAAAACAAATACGATATAACAATTGTTTACAAATAATTTTCATTTCAGCAAATCCATTTCAGGGGCCCCTTCGTCCTGTGCCCTGTGCCCTGTGCACCTGTTGCACCTGCCTAGTTACGGCACTGGGCCAATCAGAAAGAGAGCCTTGACTGTGTGTTGTGGATCATCCCTTAAACACCCTCCTCAGACATTTCCTCCTTGGGTCTATGCTTATCTTTTAGGTACCAGATAAAGATTATTGTGTCCATACCTTCAAGAGCTCCAAGCTGTACTTTCTCAGGTTTTCTAGCGTCGAGCAGCTTTCCTGCTGAATCAGGGCAAACTTGAAAGGCAGGGATCAATTTGCCCGAGAGGCAGCCCAATCAACACAAACTCCAAACCGAGAAATAGCCAGTGGGAGAGAAGACAGAGGGCAGAACTCCTTCCCCCTGCCATGGCATTTCGTCCCAACATTCTATTTAAATAAGTTGAGATATTGTAGGGATGGGGGCAACATTTGATTCAATTCACATTTAAAGGTGAATCTACCTAATTTGCATTTTCTGAAACAATTAATGAATTGAAATACAGCCATCCTTTCAAATTTTCATGTCACCGAATTTTTCAATGCAGCTCTTCAGGCAAGTAATGTGTACAAAAATGAATATGCTAGGGTAAAGGGTACATATAAATGCATACATTACTGAATATAATATACAAAATAGGGACTTTGCAAAAATGTGTATATTAGACAAAATTGAAACAGAATGTTTTAAAAAACAAATCACAAATTGATGTGGAAATGTGGAGAACTGAAGATTGGAATAATGAGAAACTGAAATTGACAAATTCACCCATTGCTAGGAAAATTCTCGAGTACATTTTTTAAAATTTCTCAGGCTTATTAAAAATGTGAAGTTACAGCACTAACAGCATAGTCCCACAGACATCTAGGTCAAACACATACCTCTAAAATGTAAATGGACACAGACTTGCACGCAATACGGCACAGCTTCACTGCACATGTCAATAGGGATAATATGATACAGAAACTTCCATAGACACATGCACCGATCTGGAGATATGCTTGGATAGATAAGGACACTGTGATACCTATCACTCGGACTGATTGTATCTCTTGTTTTAGAAATATACCATGCAAACTTGTTGTGAACCAATTGTTGAAGTTACGCTTTTTATGATGTTTACACTTTATAGCAGACGTGGGCAGATCTACAGGTAGTTTGCTGAGTGATCTGTAGTAGGTCAGCAATGATGTCTGACTTTCAGGTTTTTAATGACAGCAATAAAACTGACTCTCCCGCTCTGCCCTAAATTATGCTGCTGAAATGAAGAAAGCTTGGGGTAGCCAGGAATGGATTTTTGTGTGTCAAAGAAGTGTGAGCTCTATTTAGTTCTAGGACTCAAAACAAAATCCTGGGCTTAATCCTAGTTTTATGCCTTTGGCACCTGGCTCCAATTAGTGGATCTTGCACTTGTAATAAAAGTAAAAATAGATCCCATGTGCCTGAAGTTGCCCCACATCTACTTTATAGGATTTGGAATAGTCATGGTAGTAGGAGTAGCAATAGCAGCAGAGTGGTATCCAATGGTTCCCTCCACATCTGTCAGAGGAACAGGGGAAGGAGGAGATTATGGATTATTCCTTCCTCCCCTTTAGCACTTCACACACACACACACACACAAATCTATTCTGGTGGACCCCTCAGAACATCAAATCAGATTTTGAGGAGGCATGCGGAATTTCAGCTAGCAGGAAGAATGGCTGAAAATTGCCTCCTTCCCCTGATCTCCTGCCATCAGTAGAGAGGAACCATTGAATGCCACTCATTAAAAAGTTCTCTTGAGCTCAATGGGACTCATTGCCAAGGAAGCTTGTATAGAGTTGCATTCTAAATTAGCCAGTTCTTTACAGCTAACGAAGTAATCAACTGACTGATAATTTTATCTTTTTTTATTCTGTGAGTTATGATTTCTTCTAATTTCGAAACAGCTAATTGATGCAGTCAATGAACATAAGGGATTTTAGAAATTGTTAGAAACAGAGAATGCAGGAGAAAATATTATGCTCCCAGGGGTTTTCCATCTACCTTTGCAAGATGATGAGAGCAGAGCAGGGAGAAAAATGGAGAAATATGTAGAATTACTGTCTGCCATTTTCATAAAGAGTTGCATGCAAAAGAAAGGTGCAATCAACTGTAACTGCTACTGTATTCTCCCTTAATTAGATTATGAATACTGGCAAACATAATTTTTAGAATAAAATATGAGAGCATTATGGATAATTTATGTAAACTGATATGAAGGCACTAGCAATCAGCTTCACATTTGAGCTGTATGTAACAGTGGACAAGTTTCTCAGTTGATCTGCTAAGCTGGAAAGCAATCACATATGCAGCCCTCCATGTTAAGCTTGACTGGTTCATTCTTTGATAAGAACCTTTATGTATCATTTCTCCCTATGACGACTCTTATGATAATTTCTTAATAATATATTGGGAGGAAATCATTTTATTCAATCCATTTTAAAGCTACTTGTGGCTTAGGGGGTCTTTCTGCTCTTATTATTTTCTATGTGGCTGCAGATTTTCAAATCCTATGTACACACCCTCTGAGTGTCTTGGGAAATGTGCAAGTACTGCTGCTGCTGCCAGTGGAGTCAGAGGAGAATTTTGGTTCGGTTCACATTTTTATGCACCTACCTAATTTGTACTTCCCAAAATAATGCATGAACCAAAATAGAGGAATCCTTTGTCATTCCGTATTTTGTGCAGCAGTTCTCCAACCAAAAACTGTACAAAACTCTGCATAATAGGGGAAAGTGTAGATGTTAAGAAAGGCATTTATTAGTGAAAACAACATAGAAAAATGAATTACATTGGGGAAATTGCTTGCAAAAATATGTAGAGTAGGCAAAATTGCATACAGATTTGGTTCTTTCGGGTGGAAGGGCAGATTTACATTTAATAAATAAATAAATAAAATTAAATAAAAAACAATCATGTGTATTAGGTGAAAAGTGCACTAAAATGCTGGCAAGTTTTTGTGAAGTCTTTTGTTTTTAAATCGCAAACTGATCTGGAAATGTGGTGAACCAAACTTCAAATTGGAAAAATGAGAACTTGAAATTGACCAAGTCCTTCATCCTTAGCTGTCAGTAGGGCGAGCCAAACCATAGAAGCCAACTAGGCAGGTGCCTGGGCTGCCTGAGCTAGGTAAATGATAAAATAACAATATAAAACGCATGCAATGCAACCGGTGAAAAACTTTTAGAACCATCTTTTTATCATGGTCTGTGGTGGCCACAGAGCTCCAACTGATAGACACCAGCTGGTGGCAAAACCACAATATGTTCAAACAGATAATTTTGAGTGTCACACATATTCAGGCCACATTGTCAAGGCTGGTTTGTGGGCAGCAGGCTAAGATGAGCCAGGAGCCATGGGACAAGCCAGTAGACAAGACCATAGGGAAAACCAGGAGGCAGGGTCAAGGAGAACCTTTGGTTTGTCAGAACTAAGGACAGACCAGATGGCTAGAACAATGCATAACGAAAACTAAAGGAACACTTTACCAGAGCTCAGGGAAACTTTGTTGTTTAAGCAATACCCAACCAAATCAGGAAGTCTTTTATACAGTTTCCTGTCCAGGAGGATCCAATGGTCAGGTTGGTTGGGTGGAATCAATTCATTAATTGCATTGAGTTCTGCATTGAGAAGGCTACCAGCTGCAGTTCAGTTATGCACCATATGGGGCATCTGCAAACAAAGCCAGCAGTTCCTGACATGTTAACTGAGTACTACTATCTTGTCACCAATACAGGGGTAACATTTTATTTTATTTTATTTAAAAAAGGTCCCATTCCTGCTGTCCCTAAAACAGTGGTTCTTAACCCAGGGGTGCGAGACACTTTTTCTAGGGGTGCGAGGCCCAACCAAAGATTTTGGAAAATTGTCATTTATCTTAGCTAAGTTAGGCTAAAACACACATTAAATTAAATCAAACTAAATTAAAAAATGATCGGTATTTTTTCAGGGGGTGAGAGAGCATATTTTGGAAGTCCAAGGGGTTGGCAGTGGAAAAGGTTAAGAACTATTGCCCTAAAAGAATCCATCCAGTGTTTAAAACTGTCTTCAAAGCCTTCTGAAAGGAATGTATAGTACAATCCTATACTCAGAAGAAAGCCCCACTGAGTTCAGTGGTGCTTATTCCCAGGAAATGGTATGGGATGCTAGCCTCAAGACACTCTCCATCCCCACATGTACAGTCAGCCGTGCATGGAGGGGTTGGATGAGGCCCTGTTCCCAATAGTCCTGCTTAGCCATCCCAGGTGTGGCTCACCTGGTAGGGAAGACATGCTGAGATAGCTGTCATGAACTTGCCAGAATGGTTCAATGTAACATGGCCTTGATGCAGGAAGTTGCGGGATTTCATCTTATGCAGAGATAGGTCTCTGAGTGAGTGGGAAAACCCCAGTTTCATTTCCCAGCTCCAGTTAAATAGGAGGCCTGAGACATACACATGTTTATCTGATGAGAGCCTGGTATCAAGGTCAAACACACCTGAGAACAGCCTGAGAAATGGGGAGAGGATGGGCCTGCTAGGTGCGAAGACTGAAGAAGCATTACCTCATTAGAAAGCCCCTTGATTGGCTAAAATAATATGGTCTATTGCTAGGATCTTTTCCTTAAGTATAGGGGTGAAACCTATAGCCTTTATTCTCCTGGGTTCCATCTAGACGGATGGTTACCTGAGTGGGGTTCCACTGCCTTTCACTACCCAAACTATGCCTCTCTGGGGAAGGGTGAGACTTTCAGTGACTACCTCTTCAAGTAAGAATAGGTTAGTTTTGTTATTTTGGTTTGTATTTTGGTTTTTGTATTTTACCAAGCCCTTTTTGGGGTGTGGATTTTAAGGAATGTTTTGCTGCTATTAATTGTGTACTTATATTTTATTCAAATAAAGCTACTTCTTATTTACCCATGTGTGTTATTTGTAGGAGGGGAAATTTGGCTTTGAATCTTGTACCTTGGCCACTGACCACTGACTTGTGTTTTGGGGTTGCTTGGGGCTTCAGGACGAGGAGCGTCTGTTTGACTCTTGTCCTTGGAACTCCCTGACAGAACTATTTCTGGGCTCTGGGTTTCCCCTGACTCAGAGTGGTTGCTCAGATTAAGGGGTGGTGGTAGCCTAGTTCCTACCTTGCAGGATTGGTGTTGGTTTGCTCAACTTTGGCAAGGGGGGATAATTTGCCAGGATCAATTGCCCTGGGTTGGGAATTGGGTCCTGGAAATGCACCTAGCGCCTGTTGGGTGACACTAGGGCATGACAATAGCCTCTCAGCAGCAGAGTTGTTGCCACTTTCTAGGAGAGGTGTGGAGGTGAGGTCAGTATTGTATCAGTGCATTGCAGAGCCAATCCAGCACTCCTACCTGGGTGCACAGGCACCCCCAACCTTGCTACCACCATATCTCTTTCCCTCTCAGTAAGCCACAGCGATTCTGCTTCTGGCAGCCTATTGCTGAGGCTCCACCCCACCAGGTGCAGGTTACTGAAGTCTGAGCAGTTGCCTTCATGTAACAGTAGTTCTTATGCAATTGCAAAACAGTGCAACTAAAGCTTATTCTCAATATGGCTTCTATACCAGAGGACTAGAAAGTGAATAAAGTAACTCTGGGAAATTGGAGTGCATCCCAATATCTTGCTATAACAGAAGTTATAGGGGAAAGTCAGTGACAGGAAAATTACAAAGAACTCAGAAGGGTCAATGTTAGGATCCGTTAGGATAATTGTTAATGACTTGGAAAAAAGTAAGATGAATCACAGTCCACAGCCTATGTGCAAATATTGAGCTAGGCACTGAGGAGAAGGTGTGTAGGTAATTTAGCCAAGACAAAAAAAAATCAGTTTCCTTCATTTAAATAATGTTTTAAACTAGTGGTAACCCAGATTTTTGTGAGTGTGCCACAAGTTGCATCCAAAGCATTGGATGGTTCTACTTAATGATCTTGATGTGATTTTATCTCTGGTGTAGTGAGCCTGAGAGTAAGTAGAAGTAAAGTTTAGTAGGTAGGAGCAGCAGAGTGTCAGTTTCGCATATGTTCAATCAGAAGTCCATTCCATCCTCTTTTCTGATTTTTTAATTTTTTAATTTTACAAAAAAAACCTGCACAAGAGTTTTACTTTTATGCACTTCACCCTAACATGTGCATTGCATCACAAAATTCAGAGATGTGTTGCAATCTAAAGGGCAACTGCATTCTGATCCATATATATGCTCAGGAAGTGCCAATGAGGTCGGTTTGCTTAAAAATGCCGATTGAATGACATTCTCCTGCATCCTTACAAAGGACCCAAGAGGTTCTGTGAGCCAATGCCCCTCTTTCTTATGAATAGTTCCATCAGCCTCAGGAAGATGAGCAGGGGTGCCATTTCAGGTTTTGATGAGGCAAGGTTCACAGCATCATTCAGAAAGAATATATTCCTGAGTAAATTCAAGATGAAATTGAAAATAAAAGCAGTAGACGTTAAGAGCTTTATTTTGACTATGTTTTTATACCTCACTATTAGAGGAGATTCTGAAGCAACTATCAAATATTAATCTAATTATAGGATTATTCTGGGCTCTCACACTCACACTCTCACACACACTCTCTCACACACTCTCTCACACACTCTCACACACACTCTCTCACACACTCTCTCTCACACACTCTCTCTCACACACTCTCTCTCACACACTCTCACACACACTCTCACACACACTCTCACACACACTCTCACACACACTCACACACACACTCACACACACACTCACACACACACTCACACACTCTCACACACTCTCACACACTCTCACACACTCTCACACACACACTCTCACACACACACTCTCACACACACTCTCACACACACTCTCTCACACACTCTCTCACACACTCTCTCACACACTCTCTCACACACTCTCTCACACACTCTCACACACTCTCTCACACACACTCTCACACACTCTCACTCTCTCACACACTCTCACTCTCACACACTCTCACACACTCTCACACACTCTCACACACTCTCACACACTCACACACACTCACACACACTCACACACACTCACACTCACACTCACACTCACACACATGGGGGGAGAGAGAGAGAGAGAGACTTGTCAATATATGTTCTGACCATTCTCAGAAAGCATCAAACTCTTTTCTCCCATGTGGGAATCTCAAACTTATCATATAAAAAAGGCTTGCTAAAAAATAATTGGCCCAAGGAACAGTCACACACAGTCAAGGTTCACTTGATATGTGAATTGAATAAAATTTCTCATCCATCCCTACACTGGATATACATAGAGTTATAGGCCAGCATCAGCATATGGCATCCTCAGGCAGCTATCAGGTCCTTGATAGTCAGGCAGGACCCACTACTTCACTGACACTTAAGCTGGGTCAGCCTCGGAGCTATCATTTGAATTTCCCAGAATGCCCCCCTCCATCATAGTATCACTTCAGGGCACTGTGGGAAATTTAAAATGGTGGTTCAAAGCTGCACTCCTCTACCTCCAGAGAAGTCTGCCAGCTTCGCAGGATGCCTACTGAGTTTGCCAAGGAGCCCCTCACACTTGGGAGTGGTCCTCGAGTATCCATATCTGCCTCAAGAAGCCTTTCAAAGCTTAGTATAATGCAGGAGTGGGGACCCTTTGGCCCTCCATATGTTGTTGGACTTCAGCTTCCATCAGCCCTTGCAAGCATGGCCAGGGAGGATGGAAGCTGTAGTTCAGCAACATCTGGAAGGCCAAAGGGTCCCACATCTGGTATAATGAATATGTACACATCTGGATACATATAATGTATATAATGAATATGTACACATTCATTCTTGGAGATATGCTGCTGAGGCACTTATTCAACTATAGTGCACTCCTATATGTGTCTACTCAGAAATAAGCCCCATGGGTATAAGATTGCAGCTAAACCCTATAATGAGGGAAGACACGCATAGTACATTCTTCATTTAGCCTTGACTCTCCATCCAGTCCGTCCCTTCCTTCTGTTCTCTCCTAGTTGTCCAACATACAGATTGCTCAAAAACTCCTGTTGTTGAGAAGACATAAACAAATGAGATAAATGCCTGGGATTCACACCAAAGATGGTGTTCCACCTCCCGCCTCCCACCTCAAGAGCTCAACCAACGAGTGTACTGCATTTGATGCCGATTATAGCACAGGTACCGCAAGAGAATATATGTCCTCAGAAAATGTTGGAATGAGGCCATTCTGAGCTATGGAGTAATTGACAAGAGGAGGGAAGATTGCAAGGAGAACACTGAAATTAAATATCAATTATGTTCACTAAAAAACAAATCAAATAGACTTCTCAAAGCTCATGATCGGCAGCTACTTGTAAGAATGGAAGATCAACAAGAAAGGTGGAAATATGCAGTGGCAGCAACCAATCTGACACCCGACTGGGAAGGTCACAAAAGAGACCAAAGGAGAGGAAATTTAAAAAAATAAGGGAAGGGCCATAGCTTAGTGGTAGAGTACCTGATTTGCATGCAGAAGGTCCCAGGTCCAATCGCTGGTGTCTCCAGGTAGGCCAAGGTAAGACTCCTGCTTGAAACCCTTGAGAGCTACTGCCAGTGTGTAGACCAGCCTTTCCCAACTAGTGGGCCACCAGATGTTGTTGGACCACAATTCCCATCTTTCCTGACCATTGGCAATGCTGGGTGAGGCTGATGGGAGTTGTGGTCCAACAACATCTGGTGGCCCACTAGTTGGGAAAGGCTGGTGTAGACAATGCTGACCAATGGTCTGACTCCATATAAGGCAGCAACCTAAAATGTTTTCATATAACAAGCCAATTACCCTGGGAGTTCAGCTGTGTGTCTGAAACAAACATCCAAGCGTACAACCCACCCAGATAATGTGACTGTGGCTAGAAAAACATGAAACAGAACCTTCCACATACACCCATGGCCACACTTCTCTGATTATTACCTTTTGAATCCATATGGTAACACATTTAGATGAACACACTGTAGATGCGACTAAAATGCTAGCCACTGTTGAAATGTAACATGGAAAGAGCACTTGTGGAATGACCTCAGGATCTGAAACTCAAAGAGGGAGGGGGAATTGACACATGGTTTGCATAGGGTTTCTAGCTTTTCAACCAAATATTGAAAAACAGTGCCTTTTACAGCAACGGGATGTGCAGATGTGAGCAAAGGGCGATGCTTATTTACATGCAGTGAAAAGCTGGCCTGAAAGCTTCTTCACATTGAGTTGCTGTTAAAAGTTACAAGAGCAGGCATGGGCTTTATTTCTTGTCAGCTGGCAACTTAGGCTGGCAAAGTGAAGTGTATCATATTCAGGACCTTGTCACTGACCAGAGAAACAAAGGCTATTGGCAGATTATGGTCCATTCCTTTCAAGAAGACCAAACATCACCTCTCAGCAGCTGACTGCTCTGTTAGCCTGCAATCCTGTGCACATTTACCTGGGAGTAAATCCTATTGATCCTAGTTGGACTTACTTCTAAGTAGACACATATAGGATTGCGTAGCAGGGATGGGGAACCTGTGGCCCTTTCAGATGTTGCTGGATTGCAACTCCCCTCCCCCTTGACTATTGGCTACGCTGGCCAGGGATAATGGAAGTTGGAGTCCAATAACACCTGGAGGCCACAGGTTCTTCACCTCTGGTTTATAGAATAATTATGGGCATTCTATTTCTTTGGCTGTAATCCTAAGGATCCTCACTTTGAAGTAACAACATTGATATTGTCAGAATCTGGCTGATTGTCTTCTTTCTACCTGGATCCCTGTTTACATGAGAAACTCTACTCTAAACAGACAATGCTCATAACCAATAAAGTTTTACTTCACATTCTCAGGGTAGAGACTCACTTACTGTTTTGTTGGTTCCAATGCATCTCCACCTCTTTTTTCTGAAAATGGGGACACATGATGCTGGTCACACCCCACCCCTTTTTACTGTAAAAACTGGTGGGAGCAGCTTGAATGTTGCTGTTTTTTAAATTCAGCTTTAAACAGATTTCACAACTGATTGGCAGATCAACCCATTGCCCCTCTGGGTATAGCCAATGGAAACGTTTTGCTGTAGGTGACTAGTGTGCTCATAGCCTAAATAAATACAGCCAATGAAAAGTACCATCGGCCTATCATGTGAACTCCTGTTCTGATTAACAGCGTCAATCATAGATACTTTGATTCCAGACCAACATTGCTAAAGACAAATGCTTCCTATACTGACAAAATCAAAAGTAGCCAACTGTTTTCAGTCAAACTGCACTGGGTTGTCACAATAAACTGTGCCCCACATATAGAGTTTCCTGAGGGTACACAGCTGTTGCAGCAGGTCATACAAAAGCTTCCACAGCTGAAAATAGCAAGAAAATGTCATGGAAAAGTAATTGTTGATGGATGAACAGTCCTCATTTGCCGAGCAAAAATAAATTCCTTTCTCTCTCTCTTTCAAGCCCAAGCAGTGAAACATACACGGGCACAGCTCATAAACTACAATGCCTATAAAGCAGCTTATGATGAAAGTACCTCCTGGAGAACAGTCAGTCTCAAATACCATAACCCAATGACAAACTATGATTTTCTTTGCATGCTACTCCGAGGTCCAATTTGTAAGAACCACAGTGGAGATGCCACTGAAAAGTTGCTCCCCTTCACACTGCATGGGTGATGTGTTGAAGGTTAGATCACGTGGTGACACACCAACGTAGCTATTGTTACTTCCAGAGCTTGGAAAAGTTACTTTTTTGAACTACAACTCCCATCAGCCCAATCCAGTGGCCATGCTGGCTGGGGCCGATGGGAGTTGTAGTTCAAAAAAGTAACTTTTCCAAGCTCTGGTAACTTCCCATGCCACCAGCACCTACAACAACAATCTGCCGGAAAGTATCACTATGGGTAGGGTGACTTCCGTGTTCTAGCCTTCCACACGTTATCAACATGGAGTGGAAAACAGGGTTTTTGTTTTGTTTTTGTGCTCTGACGACTGTGAATTGTACCCCACAATGATCCTACCAATAAAACAGAGTATAAGGTATGAGTCTTCTTGTGGCCCAGATTTTGCCTTCTTTTCCTCTTCATTATATCTCTTTCACTGCTCCTGTCTAATTTATTTATTTATACTTTTTATTTAGCATATTTATATCCAGCCTTCCTTCCATAATGGAATTCAAGGTGGTATACACAGGGTGGGGTACACTTTAGGTGGTCTTTCCCATCCAGGCTGTAACAGACCGAAACCTGCTAAGCTACACCAAGATGGCTACTTCATGTCCCTTCAAACCATGTCCTAGACTGTAAGTTTGTGCAGGGATTTTTTTTTAATCATTTCTGCTATGTACAGTTTTCAAACAGCTTCTGCAATGAAAGGAATATTTCACTCTGACCAGAGGGATTCTTCTTAAAAAATAAATCATCCAATATGGAAATCTTTTTACACATATGTGTTAATGGACCAGCAGTCTGTAAGTAGTTTTAGGATACTGGCCAAATAATTTTGTCCTGTCTCATTAACTGAATGCATATATTGGACAAATCTCTGCTAGCAAACAGTCTGTGGAAATCCAGCAGATACCTTTGAAGTTCTATTATGTATTCTTATAACATAAATTTCCTATATACAGCTTTTTTAAAAAAAGATCCTCAGAGATGTGATTTCTTACTTCTGACAGTTGACCTTTCACTTGCAATATTTTAGCTTAAACTCCAGTTTACTAAATAATAACAATGTGTTTTTATAATAGTCACATACCTGTCTAATGATCTATTTAGGCCTCTAGAAGTCTAGATTGAAATCTGGAAAAACTATTTGACACTGGAACAAATGCATAAATTCATGTTAGAAGCATTTAGGCAGTCACCAAGAAACAAATATGTACAGAATGAGCCAGAAGAGAAGTTGGAAGGGGGGGGGGAGGGAGATAGTATTATTATGACTCTCCATTTACTTTCAACATACATACTTTGTGTGAACATGGACACACAGAGACATGTATCCATACATTTAGTCTGAATCTATGTTTGAATTTCATTTTAATATTTTTAAACCTTTTTTAATGTATTTAAAGCTTTTTAAAAATGTTTTTAAAGATGTTTTGTTTGAATATGTTTTTAATGGTTGTTGTGTTTTAACATATTTTAAAGTCTGTTTTTATGATGTTTTAAAGTGTTTTTAGTGCTTTCGTTTGCTGCCCTGGGCTCCTACTGGGAGAAAGGGCAGGGTATAAATCAAATAAATAAATAAATAAACATCGCCATATTGTTCAGTACTATCTTCAGATTATACAGTGAGAGCATTTGTCCATACTGAGTTGCAAAATTAATAATCTCACTACAGTGTACACAAAATCTGTGCAATTCATAGCATAAATAACGTTAAGAACATCAAAAATATTCCCATCAATGGCCCTGGGTCAAGATATAAACATGCACCACAATGGGTGATCAGTCCAATGCAACAAATGTGGATATTTATTTATTTATTTATTTATTTATTTATTATTTACTTTGTATCCCGCCCTTCCTCCCAGCAGGAGCCCAGGGTAGCAAACAAAGAGCTAAAAACACTTTAAAACATCATAAAAACAGATCTTAAAATACATTAAAACAAAGCAGTTTTAAAAGCATTTTTAAAAAAACAACTTTAAAAAAGGGTTAAAAACATTATTAAAAAACATATTAAGCAATTCTAACACTGACGCAGACTGGGATAGGCCTCAACCTAAAAGGCTTGTTGCAAGAGGAAAGTCTTCAAAAGGCACCAAAAAGATAGCCTGCCTAGTATTCAATGGGAGGGAATTCCACAGGGTAGGTGCTGCCACACTAAAGGTCCATTTCCTATATTGTGCAAAACGAACTCCTGATAAGATGGTATCTGCAGGAGGCTCTCACCTACAGAGCGCAGTGATCGACTGGGTGTGCACTCCTGTCTGTATTCTAGTGGAAGTGAAAATGTCTTTCCCTGTCAATATTGTGTAGAGCAAATGGGAGACACAATGCAGATGCAGATTTGGATCCGCCCTGTACATGGAATGACCAATCCACAATGCAAATGCATGTGCAGAAGTTGTTTCCACCCACATATTGGCCTGACTGCATGAAAGTGAATATCTATTCAGTAATAGGCAATAATAATAATAATAATAATAATAATAATAATAATAATAAAACAAAATAAAAACCTTGCGGTTTGAGAACTTACCTATAGCCAATAGATATTTCTATCAAACTTTAAAAAGTGGGGAAATTGGTTAGCTATAATGAATGCACCAGGGGAGCAGGAGACCTGACCTCCTCTCTGAGTTATTGTACTGCCCTACATATTTGTAAAACTGCAAACACAATTTGGGTTGGTCTTTCACAGTCCAATCCGCTTCCTGTGTAGCTTGGAAGAATTTACTAATATCCACACCAGACATTTATTCTACCCTAAACAATCACAGCATTTTAAGCAAGCATTTCTGAGTTCAGGAACATAAATTTTATAAGATCTTGTTTTAAAATTAGCTTATAGAAAGCCGCAGAATGCCATGGGGGTATTTTCAATTTAACATGGAGAAGTGTGAAAAATTCATGCTGGCTGTAGTATACAGCCACTCTTGTGGCTGTATAATTAATAGGGATAAATAAGACTTATAATTCTTGGAAATCTGGCATTCCATCAATCAAAGTACAATTAAGTACAGCATGTGGCAGCAGTATTAAAACTGGGAATGACTTTGAAAAGAAATGGTCTCTATATAGCTTACTAGGACAGGAAATCTAGAACCAATGTTTTCACTAAACTTGTATTGTTGTAAGCTTTTAGTTCTGTATGATATTGGTGATTCAGTACTGTAATACTTACTCAAATGTTTCTGATGTTGGTCTTCTTTTATCACATGCACTCTATTCTCTCTTTTTGTGATCAGAAGTTTTAAAAACCATTTAATTCAAAATGAGAAAAAGTGATCCTGTGAGGAAAACTCAACTCAAGATGTGCAGAAAGAGAGACACAGCAGGAAGAGTCTGGAAGTTTCATGCTGTTTGAAGGGGTCACACCCACTGTCATGTAAGTCTCCATTACGTTATAACTCTGCTGGTTATGGAATCATCACGGCTTCATATCTGTACACACTAACTATTCCAAAGTATAGGGGAGCATTCACTCTTGCTTGCTTTAATGTGTTGCCATCAGCACTGTTAAAAGGACGATACAATAAGACCCCAGTTAATCAACAGATATGTCTGTGTGTGGAGCAGGAGCAGTAGAATCTACTGAGCATGTTCTTCTACACGATAACCTTAATCCTCCCACACATGTATTAACAGCTTTTCCAGGAAGATCTCTTCTAAATTCACTGCTGTTTTGTCTAAGGGATGTGCCATCTTTTGTGACTGAAACAGTTGCAAGTTTTTTTCTGACTTCAACGCATCAAGGAAAAATACCCTGTTGGTTTCTTGAGTGAAATTGCTTTTTAATATGTTTTTTTAAACTTTTTTTTTTAAAAAACTATGTTTTTAAACTTTTTAAAAAAGATGTCTTGAAAGCTTTTTAAAAAATGTTTTTAAAGATGTTCTGTTTTAATTAATTTTAAAGTCTGTTTTTATTGTGTTTTAAAGTGTTTTTAGTGCTTTTGTTTGCTGCCCTGGGCTCCTTCTGGGAGGAAGGGTGGGATATAAATCAAATAATAATTAAATAAACAAACAAACAAACAAACAAACAAATAAATTGTACTTGGTTTTGAATTGTTGTATATCCAAAATTTGCATTGCATTTTGGTGGTCTGTGACCATAATAAATGACTTGGCTGGATTATCATGTAAAGACCGGGTGTATATGATCAGCCACAGTTTCCAATCAGCAAGGCAGCCTCCCCCCCACACACTTTCTCTGAACTATAGACTTCCATTGGCTGTTCTCAATAATTGTCATCATCACTAACCATCAGCATCATTTTACTTATGAAACCTTTTGACTGCCCTTCATCCAATAAGGATCACAGGATGATGTACTGATAAGACTTTACAAAATACAGTAAATATAATAACTCATTGACACAAAAATATATAAATTGAAGCTATAATAAAACAATAAACAATCTATCAGTATGAGTCCAGCAGCAATGATAAATACATGCTAAACACGAGCAATCAAATACATTCTAGCCCCAAGCCATTGATTAGCTTCATGGACACTTCATGCTTTATGTCCACTCTTGTGCTATATTTTTGCACAATGGCTGAATGGTGGGAGATTCAGGACCAGGAAAAGGAAGTAGTACGTCTTACATCACATAATTAAACTATGGAATTCACTATCTCAAGATGAGGTGGTGATGGCCACCAACTAATAAGGCTTTAAAAATGGGATTTGATAAATCAATAGAAAATAAAGCTAACAGATGGAGATATGCGATGTCCATGATCGGAAGAACCCATGTCTCTGTATACCAATTGCTGGGAACAACTGCAGGAGAAGGCTATTGCTGCCTTGTCTGGGTTTTGGGCTCCCCAGAGAGGCATCTGGTTAGCCACTGTGGGAAACAGGACTAGATAGCTGGTATGATCCAGCAGGGCTCTTCTTATGTTCTGATGCAAGTCCACGCTGTGTAGACAAATGCCCTTCTATTGGTACTAAATTGGTTTGATTTACACAGCCACGGTGTGTGTATGTCAAGACAGCAGAACAGAGAGACAGGATTAAAAACCCTACATACCATGGTCATGATGTTGATCAGCTTTCTTGTTGCTGCTACGCTTTTCTTGTTTTTAAAACCCACATTAGGCATGTGAAATGCAACAATTCTTTGAACTCGGGTCTAGATTGGCCCCATGGCAGTTATAATTAGGTCAAGGTTAGGGGCAGTACAGACTATGGTACAGACTATGGACAACTTGTGGTAGCCAGAGACAGAACCTTAGCTATTACTAACAGAAGCTATTGCAGCCAACTAGCTGTAGCTTCATGCAGCATATGGACATGACCCAGAGCTTCCTGGAGTGCAACCCCTTGTCCCACCTCAAATGAGTACCAATATATGTCTATAAATAAATTCCTTGTAATCTGTTGCAAGGAGTTACTGTTCAGTTGTAAGAAGTTGTCCAAGGCAGAGCTTTCACAGTACAGTATACTTATATTTATTTACAGTAATCCTATGAGGACTTCTTTTTTAAGTTTGGCATTTGCAAGAGGGAAATGCCCCCAATTTGGGGAAATTTTGAAACAGTTTCCTAGATTAATATTTACTGATACACAGAGTGAGTGAGTGAGTGAGTGAGTGAGTGAGTGAGTGTGTGTGTGTGTGTGTGTGTGTGTGTGTGTGTGTGTGTGTGTGTGAGAGAGAGAGAGAGAGAGAGAGAGAGAGAGAGAGAGAGAGAGAGAGAGAGAGAGAGAGATTGACTCTTGTTGAAAGAGCAATGAATTTCAGCATAGGAACATTATTTGCTCCCTTGTTCCCAAATTAAAAAATCTGGGGTGTTGAATTTTTCCCATGATTATTTGCATACAAACTATAAAAGTGCTGGGTTTTGTCTCCATAGCTTGTTTGGAAGATGGTTAGAACTGAGATATCTTATCACAGACCACTCAACTGCCATGACAGGGGCTTCTGAACAGCCATCTTGCCTGAGGAGAGGAAAAACAGCCTTTATTGTATCATGTTGATTGCTGAGTTTGCTTTTTTCCTCTTCCTTTCCTGCCCCTTTCCCCTTGTGTCCCAGGTTCTTTAGATTGTAAGCCTGTGGGCAGGGACCGTCTTGCATTAATTGATTATACATAAGCCACTCTGGGAACCTTTTTGGCAGAAGAGTGGGGTACAAATGCAATAAATAAATATCATGTCTCCACATGAGTCCAGCCCAGCCAATACTGGTCCATCACGCTCAGGGCTCACTGACCAGAGGCTCTCTCTCTTTCTCTGGAACATTGACATAAATCATGTGGCCTTAACAAGCCATGCTTGTAACCCGCCATTCCAGGACAGTCATGTAGCAGGGCTGGCCCAAGATGTTTGGTGCCTGAAGTGCAGGACAAGATGGTGTCTTTCCCATTCCAGATCCAGAAGATGAGCAAACTGGCAGTTGAATCTTCAGCACTGGTGAAGGGACAGCATCTTCCACTGCACCTGAGGGCAGCAGGCTAATTTTGTGGATGCGTTACAGGCTGCATGGCAAATACAGCTCTGTCCACTCCTGGCCCTTCAGTATCTGCTATGGTGTCATTTGAGGCAGCTGCCATTCTGCCTAATGGTAGGACCAGCCATGTCATGGAACCAAGTTGCCAAAATGCCCTCAAAAACCCCTGTCATTGACCCACCTGTCAGAGTGATAACTATCCTTCCTAAGCCTGAGATCCAGTGTGGTGTAGTGGCTAGAGCATTGGACTGGGACTGGTGAGATCCAGATTCAAATCCTCATTCAGCCATAAGGCTGATTAGGTGACCTTGGGCCAGTCACTTTCTCTCACCCTATTTTAGCTCACAGAGTTGTTATGAGGGTAAAAGTGTGGAACTCCTTGGAGGAAAGGTAGAACAGAAGTTAATAAGATACATAGTGTGAATTGAGGCTGGTTCTGAAACCAATTTGCAGAAGCTACCCCTTTGTGAATTTCACCTGTTAACTACTCTGAGGAAAGTTGAACTGCACTAACTGTACAGAAAATGTCCCTGCTTTATTCATATTTTACTGGGCCGGTAATAATTATATCATCAACACTGCCAGATGTGTGAACAATGGTAACATAGTTCTGTTGCATATATTATATGGACTGAGAGTGAAATGACACATTCCCAGATGGGCATTTGCTGAGGTAACAGAAGTGCAAGGGAACATGCAGAAGAGAACTGGAAGGCATGTTGGGAGGAAGAGTCCTTAACAATCATATCTCCCCAACAAATGCTCCAAAGGCCAATTTTCCTCATCCACAGATTCTCTCCTGCAATTCCCCCCCTCCATGATCCTGCATTATATAATGTAATGCAAACATGAGGTTGAGTACCCTACTTTGCCTAATAATATGTAGTTCTGGCCTAATAGATAGATAAGGTATCATAAAACTTTGGGTGGAGCACTTTGAGTACAGACACACATCACACTCTTTTCTTTTCTTTTACACTTGGGTCAACTTAGTGATTTGCAACACTTTCCCACAAAGACTAATGTGATGTGATCATCACAATTCTACTTTGGTAAATTGTCACGAGTAGAAAGCAATTGGAGTTGGAGATCCATCAGGAATTTGAAGTGATTTTTGGTGTTCATTACAATCAGTAATGGACTCGCCTATTCTGTGCTCATATAAACCTCTTCCTGAAACACCTCCAGATTTCCTTCTTTAGACAGATTCATCCCAGGGCATTTTGCTTTCCAAAAGGTGTGTTTCAAACAAGGCACATAGAAGAAAAAAGGGATGAGTTTCACATTCCAAATCATACACAGTAAAAATGACTCATTTTCCAAGGATATTCTTTCTGTGATCGCAAGAACATACATGTTCAGCATTCACTCCTGCTACAAATGGCATCGAGGCTATCTAAAAGGTTTGTGAGGATGTTTCCTTGTGATTTCTAAAAATCTTTGTACATCTACCTTCCATTTCTCCATATGTTTTCCAAAAGTATTAGTATTACAATAATGTGTTAATGATATGAAAGTGGAAATGAATTTGCCATAGGGATATTGATTCCCCGGCAAATATAACATTTGGAGCCGCTCCCTAGATAAATATAACTGACTCTCCAGACACTTATATTGTCTGAGGTGTCAAGTCAAAATAATGGTGTGCCTGCATTATCTGTGGCTGTTTCACTAATGCACAGGGCTGGGAGAGGGGCAGGGGGGACAACAGCTCCGGGATGCAGACGTCTGGAGGGCCCATGCCTCTAGAGGCCTGGATCATGAAAAAATAAATAATACATTACCAGACCAGAAAGCAGCTATAATGTCTGTCGCTAAATCTCAGCATATCTGAGTCTTCTTGGATAGCTTTTACAGAGAGTGGGACAAGGGATTGTGACCTTGCTTCTCTCAGTGGCTTTTGATATAATTGACCACAGTATCCTCCTGGACCGGTTCCATGGAAAGGAAATTGGGGGCACCATATTACAGTAGTTCTAGTCCTACCTACAGGACCAAGTCCAGATAATAGCATTGGATGATTGTCTTTTGGACCCCTGGCAGCTGTGCTGTGGGGTGCCACAGGGTACCATCTTATCCCCAGTGCTATTTAATATCTATATGAAGCAGCTGGGAGTAATCAGTTAGGCATTTGGGGGCAAGGTGTCAACAGCATGCTCTACTTCTCCATAATCAGGAGAGGCTGTGTAAGTCCTGGACCAGTGCCTAGATGCAGTGATAGGATGGATGAAGGAAAATAATCTGAGCTTGAATCCTAGCAAGATGGAGGCACTGTGGGTGAGTGATTCCCATGTCCAAGAAATTTGTCAACTGCCTGTCCTGGGTGGGGTTTCACTCTACCTGAAGGAGCAGGTACACAGTCTGGGAGTGATTCTGGATCCAGCTCTGTCACTGGAGGCCTGGGTAGTCTCAGTGGCTAGAAGTGCCTTTTATCAGCTATGCCTGGTAAGACAACTACAACTGTTTCTGGACTGGTGACTTCAAGACTGGATTACTGAAATGCACTCTGTGTGGGACTTCTGTGACGCCCTTCCCTGGCTCTCCCTGTCAGGTTCCTACCTGCTCGTGGTTACTGCCTGTCTCTAGGCACCACCAGGGACTCCACCAGTCCGGACTGTCCTTTTATATGGTTTCTCTCCCCGCTCTAGCACAGATCTCAACAGATCCCCCTGCTAGGCAACCACCAGTAACGTCCCAATACTAGTATTCCCAGAGACTCTGAATACTGGTATTGTTATTCTCTTCACCGCTGCCACCATTTGTTACAGTTCCCCTTCAGCCTTGGTCATTACCTTACCCTCCCTTCTGGTCTGTGAAACCCCAGCCAAGGATCAGGCCTTTGGTAAACCAAATTAAGTATTTATTACAGATAACAAAGCTAACAAGATTAACAAGATTTCTTCTTAAGGCACATAAGCATATGGTTTTACTCAATACTAATCCGAACTCCACCCCCCTCCGTCTCCACTCTCTCCTGGCAAACAACTCTCTCAAACCCCACCAAGCAACCCACTCTTTCTCTTCTCCCCCCAGATTCCACTCTCACTCTTCCTTTTATACGTTCAGCCATTTTAAACACTCAGCCAATCATCTAGCATTCTACTGCCCATTCACTCCCCCTCCTCTTTCACTCCACTTACCATGTATCTTCTAAACAACCAACACTTACCATATATACATTAATATAGGAACATCACAACTTCCCTTGCATTTGATCTGGAAACGGCAGAATGCTGCAGCCAGATTGCTGACAGGAGGCCCTATCAGCATGTAACACCTCTACTCGGGAATCTACACTGGTTGCCGATTTGTTACCGGGCCAAGTTCAAGGTGTTACTATTGGCATATAAAGCCCTTAACAACTTGGGATGAATTGTGGGACCACCGTACCCCACATGTGCCCACTTGAGCACTTCAGTCTGTAGAACTGGCACTGTTACAGGTGCCACATAATACTAGTTCCACACTTGCAAGTAATTGCTATTTTATTGTGGCACCTACTCTTTGAAACTCCCTACTTATTGGCATCAGGCAGGTACCTTCACTGTATTCTTTTTGGTGCTGATGCTGATGTGTTTTAATATTTTTAGTCTGTGCTATTTTGTTTTTAAAATGTTTTTAATTACTTGTTCATAACTGTTTCATTGATAATTTTAATGTTTTTATATAAACCACTCAGAGTTTTTTTTACCATCAAGCAGTATATAAATTTTGTTTAATAAATAAAATAAAAAAGCACCAACATCTATTAATATTATTCAGACATGGCAAAACTCAACATATACTTTGAGACCAGAATTATTATTAGCAGGCCCCAGTTCACAGAACTGTGTTAACACTACTAATTAAGTAGTTTAGCAATGCAGTAGTACTAAAAATGTTACGTTTATTCATTTTCACTTGCATTTGTGAACAGTGTTATTTCTAATAAACATATTAACTATCCCGTTCTGATTAATTTCTTTCATTTATTTTCAATCTCTCTCACCATAAGTGAAATCTAAATCACTTAAAAACTTGTTTAAAGAAAGTAGTAACATTTGGTTTGTAGGCAGATTTAGGGAAGAAAGACTGATCATGCATCTTTTCCCGGGCCCAGTGCCAGCTCTCAGCAGCCCTGCTAATGCAAGTCATGACTTGATGTTGCAGTTATAAGCTATTAAAAAGCAAAGGATGTACTTAATTTCCACTGGCTGAGCTACCCATTCAACTCTTGTCCCTGCCATGAACTCAGCATGTGGTATACAGCAGCAAACACACTATTGCTGCTGGGCCCACCTCCGCTGCAACCCCCTCAATGACTTGTCTGTTCATGCCTGTGGCTGGCAGGGATAAAGAGGAGGCATTGAGTGCAGCTCTGAGCCGCATGTCCAACCTTTCCAGGCCTGTCTTCTTAATTATTCTGGCCCAGACCCAGCCTGCAGACAGCAAGGGAAAGCTGGCATGAGTTTGAGTTTGCGTGCTTGACCTGGAGCCTGAAACAGCACTACTGGTGAGCTCCTACTGTTGTCACCTCTATGGGGCAAGGGGATAGCCTGCCTGCCAGTGGTGGAGACTGGGCACTAGCACCAGCTATTGAAGCTATTCTCCGGTGCCATCATTTTAATTATGCCATGCCCCCAATGTATGCATGCCAGGAGTAGGCTGACATAATAAAGCACTGGGGCTGTCATCACGTGCAGGCAAGCATCAGGCACCCTGCCTGCACATAAACTGGGGTGGGGACCAATCATCAAAAAAGGCCCACTGAGCAAAGCCTGCCCAGACCCGCCCCCACACGCACAAAAAAAATCCCCTGGAACAGGGCCTGCTCGTTCCCTCTTTCAAAACAAGCACATCACGGCCTTGAAGTGCAGGACAATTTCATGCAAATAATACCTACTTGAGGAGCTGTGACTTCCTTAAATTTTGTAGGCTTGGGTTTTGATCCCTCAAAAGAAAAAAAAACTCTGTATATCACCTTGAACGCTTTAAACAAATAAAAGCTGTGGTTAGGGATTTTTTATTTAAAATTTTGGCCAATTAATTTTTTTTAGACTTCAGCTTCAAAATGTACACATCTATGAAACTCATGCCTGGTATTATTCTATTGAATTCAATGGTTTACATCCTTACTTTTTAGCACGGTTATACTGGCTTGGGTTTTCAGAGCATAGTGGATGCCTTGATGAACTACAAACAAGGATGGTGGTGGGTTTTCAGCAATATCCCATGATCTTTGAGCACTGGAAGTAAGATACGGAATTAATCGATATTTTTAATCAAAGGCTGTCATAGTACATTGACACACTCATTTTTGACAAGTGTTAGGTCTCTGAGCTGTTGAAACCTGCTTTGTTGCCATTTCATCGTAACACTACCGCACAGATTAAAGGGGGCTGCTTTTTAGGCAATATTATATATATATAAAGTGTCACTTCAGACATCAAGCATGATTTATCTTACTTCAGAGAAAGTACAATGAACCATCCAGGAAAATTTTATTTTTATTTTTATTTTTCGAGAGGGAGAAATGGGTAGCAAATGCTGAAAAATAACTAAAGCTAACAAAAATCTCCAATAACAGAGAATTGCTTTTTGTTAAAAAAACTATTGTTTCAAAAAGATCTGGAGAGCAGCAATAATGAAAAAGCTGATAGCTACAAAATAGGGGAATTAGAAAGATAAATGTGGCGCAGAGAAGGTGAACTTTACCTTGTATGTTACCAGATCCATTAATGATGTGATGCCACCGTCACAATACATAAACGTTTGGATCTCCTGAATTCCTTTCTAGCTAACGAGTGGAAAGACACTCCTGTCTGTTTTGAAAATGTGTAATACACTGTGTGGATACCCTGGAACGCAAATATCCTGTTAAATAATGTGCCACATTAGTGGCACATTAATATTATCCTGTAATATTAGTGTTTTTGTTTTGTCCTTATATGTAAAATCAATTAAAAATAATTTTTTAAACTCAAGGCTTTACAATGCAAATGTTTTTTGCTGATTTTGGTAACTGACAGTTCAATTTTCTGCTTCTCCTCAGAAGGACATGGGTCCAAAGGGACTTATTTCCTGGTGAGTAAATATATAGAATTGCAGACTAAACAACTTTTTCTTTGACTTTTTTTGCTAAGTTTGGTTTAGTCCAGGACAGGACTGACAGTAGGAAAGTTGTACATTTGTGCAGGTTACCAGATTAGATGAGAATGTAGGATGACCTTCTGCATCTTTGATATATTCATATCATTAAAACTTAATGCAGTGTCTGTATACTAGCAGATGGTCTAGTTTCCCTGGACCTAGCCCCTTACCAAGGCTGCATAATTATACTAGGGATGCCAGTTCTACTTTGGGTGCTTATTAGGTTCTCATTTTCTTTTCCTGAATCATAAGAATTCATGGACACACACAATGAAATAATAGTTGCAAGATTAATCAGGGACAAATTCCTTTAACACTTTATAATGGTATCATTCCAGGAGGTGTCACTTTTTCCTTGAAACAAATGGATGCTTCCTGAATTCCTCACAAATTGAAGGACCAGAGGAAAGGCTGCATGAAATCTGCAATTTATTGTGTTACAGATGATAACATAAATAACCAAATGTGCTTATATATTTGCAGTTGAGGGGTGAAATAAAACACAGAGACATCAGCTTGGGTTGAACAAGGGCCACTTTATTTAAATTATAGTAAACAAAAATCCAATTTAAAGTGACCTACAGAGGGAAACCTAGGTGCGGGAACTGTCTATAAGCAAGTAGCTTGCCACACAGCTCTCGGGTGACCAGCCCCTGCTGGGGCAAGGGCAAGCCCATCTACTTACCCTTTACCCCGGCCACACCTTGCAGGTGAGTGCCTTCCCACATCATCCCCACCCGGGGCTGTATAACCCCATGGCAGATGAGGATGTTGGCCCCAGAAGCAGTCCATATCTTGCCCTCAAGCCATAAAGCCCTGAGAGACAGGCCTCCGGAACCACCAATCACCTCCAAAGGTGCCTAAGGGGGCCACCTAGCTGTCCTTACCTATTTCCCTTCCCGCACCTTCCCGTACCAGTGCTAAATACATTGGCCTGTGAGGCATGACCTTTCGAATACTTTAATTAGCCATATAAGCCAAATCTGCCTATTGAAAACAGCACCCCCTAACCTGATTCCCTCCCAGTCCTATAGTGTGGAGCAGGCAAAAAACCTGCCCGCCAACAAGGGTGGGCAGGATAAAAATTCCTACTCGGCCCCGAAGCGACCCCATAGGCACACCATAAAAGAGGAAGGGTGGGGTGGGTGTCACGCAGCAAAAGAGGAAGGTAGGAGGGGCGGCTGGACTTAAATAGTCCTATAGTCCCCACCCCTTACGCTGAGCATCGCGCTCACGTCACAGACGCGATGCGTGACTTTGCCCCATTAAAAAATGGAGGCAGCATCTTCACCCCCACCTGCAATCATGCCCCGCTCGTCAGCTGTGTGGCGAGCGGGGCATCATATATATATGAACAATCCTCCAACAGAGGTTCTCACAACTTTAGCTATGCTAGTCCTGACTTGTAACAACTTTACATTCAATGGAGAACACTACCTGCAACTACAAGGCACAGCTATGGGGACTCGCATGGCTCCATCATATGCAAATCTCTTTATGGGTAAACTGGAACAGGAGATCCTCAAAAAGGCCATCAACAAACCACTTATATGGTGGCGATACATTGACGACATCTTTATGGTCTGGATGAATGGTAAAGAGAGTTTGGAACAATTTAAAAATTACATCAACTCTATCCATCCCTCTATTAAGTTTACATTTAATAGTACAAATGACAATCCGCACATTCCTTTTCTGGATGTCCTTCTTACCATTGAAAACAACAAAATAGCCACTGATCTCTACAGCAAACCCACTGATGCCCACACCTATTTAAACTGGAATCCTGCCATCCTAGGCATATAAAGAAGAACATTGTGTATAGCTTAGCTCTGAGAATCAAACTTATTTGCAACACTGAAGATAAATACCAGAGAAGGATCAGTGAACTTAAAGAACACCTTTTTCAAAGAGGATATTCTCCACATATTATGAATTACAACATCCACCGAGCCTCCATTCTGTCCAGAGAAAACCTCCTCCATCATACTGAGGTGTCAAAGACCAGAGAGCAATGGATTCCATTTGTGGTAGATTTCCATCCAACATCTCCGAACTATCACGAAGCAATCAGGGAGAGCTACCCATTGCTGGCAAACTCTGAACATCTTGCTAGAGCCATCAGCAGGCCTCCTGTTATAGCATTTCGCCAACCTCCTAATTTGCGCAGACTGTTGGTGAGAGCTGTGCTTAAGCCACCTATCACCAATCCAGGGTCTCATCCTTGTCACTCCAAACGCTGTATCACCTGTGTGTACCTCAGGGAGACAGCCACTTTTACAAGCACTAGGACAGGCAGGACATATTACATCAAACAGAACATCACCTGCAGGTCCTGCAATATAGTTTACATCATCGAGTGCAAAAGACCAGGATGTCATATCCAATACGTAGGAAAGACCACAACTGACTTACGCACACGCTTCAGGAACCACAAGTCAGCAATTTTGACAAAAAAAGTGGAGCAACCAGTTGCAAAGCATTTTAACATCGAGGGTCACAGCCTGTTGGACTTTTCCATTACAGCGATAGAGATGCCAGCAGATCCAGCAGCATTGACCAAAAGGGAGAACTTTTGGATTTACTCTCTGGACACATTGGCACCACATGGCCTGAACCTGGAGGACAGTACCACCAATACTTAGCTTCTGCAAATGAAGCCCCTCTGAGCATTCCATCCTCAAAGCTCTATAACTGCCACCTTGGTAACAGCATTTGTATGTTGGCAGCTGATGAAGGCGGAAGCTGAAACGTTTTGTTAATATAATAAAAACCTCTGTTTGGTTAATCACAATTATGTTTATATATATATATATATATATGAGTGTGTGTGTGTGTGTGTGTGTGTGTGTGTGTGTGTGTGTGTGTGTATCCCACCCTTTCTCCCAGTAGGAGGCCAGGGTGGCAAACAAAAGCACTAAAAACACTTTAAAACTTCATAAATACAGAGTTTAAAATATATTAAAACACAGCAACCATTAAAACATATTAAAACAAAACATCTTTAAATCACTTTTTTAAAAGCTTCATTTAAGAAAGGTTTAAAAATATATTAAAAAGCAGTTCCAACACAAGTGCAGTCTGGGATAAGGTCTCTACTTTAAAGGCTTGTTGGAAGAGGAAAGTCTTCAGTAGGTACTGAAAAGATAGCAGAGATTGTGCCTGTCTAATATTTAAGGGAAGGGAATTCCAAAAGGTTGGTGCCACTACACTACACTATGTTGTGCGGAACGGACCTCCTGATAAGATGGTATCTGCTGGAGGCCCTCACCTGTAGAGAGCAGTGATTGACTGGGTATATAAGGGATAAGATGATACTTCAGGTATCCTGGTCCCAAGCTGTATAGGTCTTTGTACACCAAAACTAGAACCTTGAACTTAGCCTGGTACATGGCTTTGCATGATTCTCTACAAGGCCCCATGACTGAGATTCCCTGAAATTAGGAACAGAAGGATGGGACTGGGTGCTCAGAGTCACTATATATGACTGCATGTGACTTAGTGGTTCATACATTGTGCAGAACTGGCATAAACAGTGCCATATCATGCTAGAAAAACCCACAGTGAGAGCCTGCATTTTCAAAGCAATGCAAACAATTTATCGAGTAATAATAGCTGGACATAATAGCCCTTTCTGTCTTCCATTACATAATTTAAAGCATAGTGCATATTAAAGAATGGCATTCATAAAAAGTATTGAATTCAAATGCAACAACATGGACTGCTGAGGACAGAAAGGACTGTGGGGGCAGAAAATGGCATTTTGTAATCTTTAATGAAGCAGAAGATGAAGCAGGAAATGATTGGTTAATGCAGGACAGAAACAGTCACAATTAGAATAAATTCCATGACAGTTTCTTTTTGGTTCTTTGCCTCCCTTTTATGAGATATGCACATGGTAAAAATATGACAAACACTTGAAATTAATTATTCTGAAGGTACATTTGGCTGTCAAATATTGACAACCAAAATTGGAGGAGGTTTAGGAGCTCCTCCTCAGGTGAAACATTTGAGCAAATTCAATGGAAGCTAAGTGGTTTCATAGGAACGCAGGAAGCTTCCGTATGACAAGTCCAAATCATTGGTCCATCTTGCTCAGTGCAGACAATGCTAACTGGCCCCAAGGTCTCTAGCAGAAGTCTTTCCCAGACTGAATCTGGGACCTTCTGCATGCCGACCATGTGCTATAACACTGCTAATTGGCCTCCCTCTTAACTGTACAGCCACCCTATTATCCTTGGCATGTCTGGGATTTCAACATTGGACATGCCAGACCTTCAGCAAGAGCCATAACCTAGAAGACGGCAATTTCAACAAGAAAAAGATTTCTTGATGAGAGCACTTCCTTAATGCAAAGTCATAATTGTGTTACATAGGACTGCAAGCTAAACTTCATTAACAGCCAAGCTGAGTTCAGTTTATATACAGCATTTTGTCACTTCATGAGTCACAAGCTCTATGAATGAACAGCCCAAATGTTTGACCCATATTTGAAGGTAGGGAAATAACACTTGGGCTTTCCCCTCTTCTGGCTTTTCTCCCAGTCAAGGACACCTTAGTGGCTAAGTTGACATGCTACTTTTCTGAGGATGTTGACGTTAAATGCCAAGCCACGTCAAAGAAAGATAACAGCCATGAAGGATTTGATTCAGGATCAAATGGTTTACATTGCTGAGACATGGGAAGGAATCCCTCATTTGTGCCAATGGGAAGGAAGATTTCCTCCCAATGCAAATAGCAGCTTCAAAGCAGCAATTTTCATCAGGACTGCAGCAGGAGGAAGAAAGGGTTAAACATCATCTGCTGCATTCCTAGTCACTATGAGCTCCCTCCCAGTGGCTTCTATTGGCTTTTTAAACAAAAAAAAAACCCAACAAAAATACTTCATTCATTCATTCATTCATTCATTCATTCATTCATTCATTCATTCATTCATTCGATTTATATCCCACCCTTCCTCCCAGTAGGAGCCCAGGGCTGCACTTGTACTTCAAAGGGGAAGACACATTTTTAACGCAGTCAGCTGATCCCCAAAGGCAAATCCATATCCAATAGGCTGAATAAAGGCAAATTCTGAGTTCGAAACTGCTGGCAGGGTGTCTGAAAGATTCACACAACTGTGACATGAGCTCTAAGGGTGGAGCTTCCAGTATCAGTAGCTTGTTGCTGTATGTGTGTGTGTGTGTGGGGTCATATCAGGCTGTCTTCCCTTTCTCCCACTTGTCCATCAGAACAATCAGTGGTGGCTGGTTGCTCCATGCCAGTAGGGCAGAAGAATCCACTCTGTGTATTAGTCCAAACTTTCAAGGAGCTGTCCTTGAATGTTCAGACTAAAGCCCAGAGCAGATTCCACTGCCCCCACTGGCATGGAGCCACCAGCCACCACTGAAAACAACCTCCTGCCTGCCTTGGATCATCTTTCATTTGCTGCTTCCTCCTGCCTCTTTTGGATTATGCTGCCTGCTTCTGTCCTTTTATGACCTTTGGTTGCTGCTTTTGGAATGTGGCACTTTCCTGCACTGGACCATACTAATCACCACTGGCCTCATCAGACTGAGAGCTCACGCCCCCACCTCCGTGGAAAAAGTGGTCCCTGAGATAACCCTACTCCCAAGAGGGCTGCCCCCTTAGAGAGTGGGGAGTTCAAAATTAGTTCTTTTCTTATTTTGAAGCTTAAAGTCTCAGTGTGACTAATTCCAGGGAAAGTGTAATATTTAGCAGGGATTCAAACACCCAAAGCTCACTCAGGTGTTTTTGCTACTCTGCAACATATATATGGTAAGGTGATCCTTCAGGTAAACTTGTCCCATGCTGTTGAGGGCTTTATATACTAATAGTATCACCTTGAATTTGGCCCGGTAACTATTAATCAGCCAGTGCAGATCTTTAAGCACAGGAATAATATGCTAACAGGATCTTATTGCTGTCAGCAATTGTACCACAGCATTCTTCACTATCTGCATTAGTTGCACCAAAAAAAACACTATATCCCACAGAAAAACAGAAAAAGTCCTGCAGATCATCACGAGAACATATCCTTTCCTTCCTATATTGTTTGTGGCAATGTATTTAAGTGAAACCTATGTGGCTTGTAAACAGATGTGATTATAAATAATTCACCTACAGGAATTATTAGTACCAATCTCATTTTTTCAAAGATACCATCTAACCTTCTGCTAATTTACACATGTAAAATATTCTCACTTAATTTGTACAATGATTATAGAACAAAGCTCCACTTTCATTAGATAGCACATAAGAACCACCCTGAAGAATGCTCTTGGCACAGTAATGAATGGCATTTAAAACAAAGATTTCTAAGGTCATTCTCAGTTTTACAGAGAAATAAATTAACTTACCTTGACAGATCTCTGAGCAGCCAGTAAAGGTAACCCCAGTGGCAATTAGAGAGGTTAGAATCACTGAGGTCTCTTCATTGATCTCGTATTTTGCAGAGGCTCGGCAAATCTTTGAAACAAATAATCACTGTAACTGTCTTCATAAAAGTGTGGTTAGAATACTATATGTAGGAGGCTACCTCTCGGCTCTGTCCCTTAGATCTGAAGATTAAAATCTGTAATACATATATGCAGCAAAATCTTCTGCCTGACAAAAGCCATCACAGTAGAAAAGTTTTCACTGACTTCAGCTGGACAGTTGAGAATCACAAGCAGTTTTGTGGAATGTTAACTGGGGCATCAGCAGGTGACACAATTAAAATGAGAAAAGAAGAAATATATATTTTTATTTGTCTCATTAGCTGCTATTCTGAGAAAATATCCACATCCTAGAAGAATATCCTTTCTTTGAATATGCACACTTCAAGTATGGCCTGTGATGAAGTCAACACTGGATGTTGTGCAAGTCAGTCAAATACTTAAGTGTTTCAGCACCCTGGACAGAGACCTGGGCCTCTGTCCTAAAGTCCTCCTGCCTATGCCAATGAGTTACCATTCCTCTATTTTCCAAGGTGTGAACAAGGTTATTCTGTTTTGTAGCCATCTTCCACTCCATCTGCTTCACCTTCAGAACTACTTTTTTTGCCACAGTAAGAAAGCAACTAATTGCTGGTACATAGCAAGTGTGTTCCCCAGGTAACTTCAATGAAGTGGTCTGAAACATTGTCTGAACACTGTGCAAGTGCGTAGAAACTCTAAAATGCTGTCCCAGAAGCCCAGTACTATGGAGAAACTTTCTGCCTATCAAAAGGTCTACAGGTCACTATGAAACAATAGGAATCAGTCACTTTAGACTTTAGGTGGCAGATCTTGAGAAGGAGCACCCCCCCCACACACACTGTTTCTAAAAATGAGGAATACAGTTTTGGCTTTCCACAGAATGATAACAAAAGGTATGCAAAAGAGAGAGAGGAAAAGAACTCAAGAATGAAATCATTACAAATAAGATGATTTATACTGCAAAACACAAAAGTCAAATTGAGAGTCAAGGTCCTTGTACAGATGTAATGAGGTGTAAAATGTATAAATCTGTTTTAACAGAAGAGCACAGTTGCCTAGTACATGCTGTCAAGGAAATGGATGGGGAGATAAGGAAACATGGCAAATATCACAAATGTCAAATCCTGATAATACCACTCTACCTAATCCCAATCCAGCAAATATATACATGAATATCCAGAGATGATGCACAGAGATGATTGCTCTACTCCCCCAAGCATAGAAAACAACACTCGTGCATAAATAGCTATTCTATTTCACCATTCTTCAGTGACAAGGAAATATCTTCTGAATATCATTGTCTCAGCCAATACACTTTCAGAAGTTTTTGTTTTGTTTTGCAGAGTGAAATAGTTCAATTGGCACTTCCATATTATAATCATATACAATAACATCACATACCTCTCAAGTCTTTTTCTATATTGTGTATCCTTTCCTGAACTGCTTTGCTGGTTTGGGTGGGACAGCTGAGAAAACAGTAACCTGCTTGCATGATTTTTAACTTTCTTTCTGGTTTCTTACAATTGTTTATACTGCTGCTTTTCAGAATTGTATTCCTGTTGATTTTGCCATTTTAAAATCTTTTAATATTTTCATATATCACCCAAAGAATGACAGTTTTGGGGTGAATAATAAGTGGGTTAAATAAATAAGTAGAGTAAATAAAATACTGCCTTTGGAGAATCTGCAATCTTCACCTAGGAGAAAGTTTCCCCATTAAATAGCAGCAGCAGCAGCAGCAGCAGCAGCAACCCTCTACACTGTATTTATTTATATATATATTATTATTTATTAAATTTGTCAGTCACTTTTTTCAAAAAATGAATCCCAAAAAGATTTTAAAAATTAAAACCAATATAAAACTAACACAAATTTAAAAAGTTAAAAAACACAGTACATGGATAAGATGATGGAACAACCAGACCTTGGAAAAGTTACTTTTTTGAACTACAACTCCCATCAGCCCAATCCAGTGGCCATGCTAGCTGGGGCTGATGGGAGTTGTAGTTCAAAAAAGTAATGTTTCCAAGTTCTGGGAACAACCCATGCCCTAAATGAGGCTACAATGTCAAAAGCCCTCCAAAAACCCTCCAAAAATTAAGACCCAAATGCCTGGGAGAAGAGGAATGGTTTTGCCTGGCACCTAAAGATAGATAATGATAGTGCCTGGTGTTCATTTCTGAGGAGAGTGTTCCATATCACGTGTTTAAGAGGAGTCCTTCTTTCATAATGTTATACAAATCTTTACTTTATTGTTTATGGTCAATAACCAGCCATACAAATACAAGTATTTAAATGCAGAAAGGCAGAAGAATTGGATATAAACAAATAAACAGATTGAATTATTCAGCTTATATGTAAACAAACTTAAAAAATAAAATAAAATAAACTCTAGTATACTAACGTTAAGATGCATTAACTATCTGTTTCCTAGACATAAAATGTTGCCACTTTAAAAGTTATTTCATTTCTCAAATCTGAGAGGAGAAAGGAGGTATAAAATGTGTCAGATCTACCTGGTAAATTCTTTAAAATTGGAGCAATATAAAAGGAACGAATCTCCTTATAATATGTACAGTGTAACAGGACATGAGTGATTGATTCAACCTCACCTGATTGACATGGGCAGATGCATTGGGAATAAGGAATACACAAGTATCTCCCCTCCAACAAGGCTGAAGGTAAAGAATTAAAACAAGCCAGTGTAAAGGCTCTACGATACTTACGAATCTCTAGGTCACAAAGATAGGCTTCAGGTGCAAAATTCTTATTGTAATTCACCAGAAATGGGTAACACGAGGCCCAGGCTCTGTCTTCTTGTAAGGCAACATCCCTAATCTGATTTTTAATAGTTTTTTTGGCCTTTATAGGTCCCAGCTGGACCAGAACTGAGGGAGAAAATCCATAAAGATGTATTTATTTATTTATTTATTTATTTTTAAAACTTATATACCGCCCGACTAGCAATAGCTCTCAGGGCGGTGAACATAGATACAATAAAATACAATATAATACAAAAACATCAGTCTAAAATCAAATTTCACAATCTAAAAACAGCAAGGCTAAAATCAAATTACAAACATTACAATTATTAACAAAAAATTAAAATGCCTCGGAGTAGAGAAAGGTTTTAACCTGGCGCCGAAAGGATGATAGTGTCGGCGCCAGGCGAACCTCCTCGGGGAGACTATTCCATAGTTCGGGGGCCACCACTGAGAAGGCCCTTGATCTTGTCACTGCCCTCCGGGCCTCCCTATGAGTCGGGACCCGGAGGAGGGCCTTCGTAGCAGACTGTAGTGTACGAGCCGGTTCATAGCGGGAGAGGCGTTCCGACAGATATCGAGGTCCCGTGCCGTATAAGGCTTTATAGGTTAATACCAACACTTTGAATTTGGCCCAGAAGCATATTGGAAGCCAGTGCAAGCGGGCCAAAACAGGTGTTATATGGTCAGACCGCTTCGTTCTTGTTAGCAGTCTGGCCGCCGCATTTTGCACCAGCTGTAGCTTCCGAACTGTCTTCAGAGGTAGCCCTACGTAGAGCGCATTACAGTAATCCAAACGTGAGGTTACCAGAGCATGTACTACTGATGTAAGATCCTCCTTACTCAGGTAGGGACGTAGCTGGGCTACCAATCGAAGTTGGTAGAACACATTCCGTGCCACCGAGGCTACATGAGCCTCAAGTGACAGGGAAGAGTCTAGAACGACTCCCAGACTACGAACCTGTTCCTTTAGGGGGAGTGTAACCCCATCCAGGACAGGATATGTATCCACCATCTGATTGGAAAAACCATCCACCAACAGCATCTCAGTCTTATCAGGATTGAGTCTCAGTTTGTTAGTTCTCATCCAGTCCATTGTCGCGTCCAGGCAACGGTTCAGCACATTGACCGCCTCACCTGAGGAAGATGAAAAGGAGAAGTAGAGCTGTGTGTCATCAGCATACTGGTGACAACGCACTCCAAAACTTCTGATGACCGCACCCAACGGCTTCATATAGATGTTAAAAAGCATGGGAGACAAAACCCCATGTAATTTTTTTCTCAACCATACTTGCCCAACCAGAGGTCAGATTATCTGTTAAAATCAGGGGGACTAGTCATTGAGGTCTAAAATTTAGCTTGAGCCAAAAGTTTAAGGCATTTAGCCATGTGTGTGCTTTAAAAGAAACCAGCCCAGATTCCAATCTGAGTAGGGTGTTGGGAATGCCACATGGGGTATCAAAAATGGAACATAGAAACTTGGACTGTATTGCCTCCAGGGAGCGAAAATCTTTATAAATGCATATCTGAGAACCAAAGAGTAATTGGGCCAACACCTTGCCCTGGAAAACTTTGATGACAGAGGGAATATGAGAACCCCCTTTCAAAAAGAAAAATCTAAGAATAGCAGAAATAGTTATTTGGGCATTCTCAGAAAGATGTGCAATTTGGGCTCTCCACAGGCCAGATGTTTAAAAAACTATGCCCAGGTATTTGTATACCTTCACCTGTTCGATATTGTGTCCATTGACCTTCCATCTACACTTTTTGTATCTTTTGGAAAAGACCATGGTTTAGGTCTTTTGATAGTTATTGTAAGCTCCTCCTCTGTACAGTATTCCATAAGGGCACAAAGAGCTCTCCTGAGTCCTACTTCTGAGTAAGATAATATAACAGTGTCATCCACATACAATAGGCAGGAATGGGTCAATTCACTAATTTGGGCGGTTGAAAGTCGGGATTTGTTAAGACTGGAACTAGAGAGTTGATGTAAAAATTAAATAATAGCGGGGCCAGAATGCAGCCCTGTCTCACTCCCCTGTTTAGTGGAACTGCGGGGAAAGATGACTCTGAAGATTGCAGCTTACTCTAAGAGAATTATTTTCATGCAAGGTGCAAATTAATATTAATAGTCTGCGATCAAGAGAGAAGGCCTCCAGTTTTGCCCACAGCCTGTTCCGGGAGATGCTCTCAAATGCAGATTTAAAATCGACAAAAGCTGAAAAAAGAGCTCCATTAGGCCTACAACTATATTTCCTAATCAGATGATGTAAGATCAGACATTGATTGGTGTGGAGCGACCGGACCTAAAGCCAGCTTGCTCCTCAGCTAATATGTTTGCCCGATCAAGCCAGTCCCAAAGTTTCCACAACAGGCGCCTTGCATAGAACTTGCTTACTGTACTAAGCAGACTAATTGGGTGGTAATTGGAGAGATCATCCTTATCTGAACATGGGAACCACCAGTCCACAGCGCCTCCGTCTTGCTAAGAATCAGTTTATTGGCCTTCATCCAGCCCACCACCGAGTCCAGGCAGCAGTCCAGGGCTTGCACAGCTTCTCCCAATTCAGATGTTACAGAGAAATAGAGCTGGGCATCATCAGCGTACTGCTGATACCTCACCCCAAATCTCCTGATGACCACTCCCAAGGGCTTCATATAGATGTTAAACAGCATGGGGGACAAGATGGTATCCTGCGGCACCCCACAGCACAACTGCCAGGGGACTGAAAGAAAATCACCCAATGCTATTCTCTGAAAACAACCCTGGAGATAGGATTGGAACCACTGTAAAACAGTGCCTCCAATACCCAGCTCACCAAGTTGGCCCAGAAGGATACCATGGTCAATGGTATCAAAAGCCGTTGAGAGATCAAGTAAGAGTAACGGGGTCACACTCCACGTCTTTCGTCCGATAAAAGTTATCCATCAGGGTGACCAAGGCCTATTCAGTCCCATAACCAGGCCTGAACCCAGACTGGAATGGGTCAAGATAATCTGTTTCATTGAAGAGTACTTGCAATTTCTGCACCACAACCTTCTCCATCATATTCCCCAAGAAGGGGGTATTTGTGACTGGTCAGTAATTGTCGCAGACAAATGGGTCCAGGGTGGGCTTTTTCAGGAGCAGTCACATCACCTAGTCTTTCAGGATCATCATCTTTCATGATGACCATAGGGCTGTCTCAACTTGGTACCAGCCCAACACATAGGGCAGGGCACACCCTTGACTTCATTTTTGCTCCAGATGGAGGAAGGGGTGGTCTGGAGATAGGGGAGTGGATGTCACCCCATTGTTATGGACAGACCACCTCCTGGTGAAGCTTAGACTTATGGCTCTGATCCTCTCCTGCATGGGTGGTGGACAGATTAAGACTAATGGACTAATGGAATCCACAGGATTCCTAAATGCCCTGAGGGAGTTCCCAGTAGATAGAGCAGGTGACCCTGTTGAAGCCCTTTTCATGCTATAGAACAGTGAGGCACATCAGGCTCTTGACACGGTTGCCCCTGACTGCCCTCTCTAGCATTGTGGAGCCTGGTTTGCACCTTGGTACTCCAGTGAGCTAAGGGCAATGAAACAGGCTGGACAAAGGCTAGAGTGCAAGTGGCAAAAGATGTGCTGAGAGGCTGATCAGGAATGAGTAAAGCATCATAACCATGCCTACTGTGTGGCGGTGTGTGCGGCAAAGAAGGCCCATTTCTCTGTCATCATCATCATCACCGTTTATTTGTATGCCACCTTTCCATAGCAATCTATGCTCAAGGTGGCTCACAACGTGAAAAAAAAAGTTACACAATTCACTGTTAGAAAATAAATTCAAATAGTTAATAAGTTAACAAAACCATCTTAAGAAACGTACAATAAATTGATACACCCTTATAATTCCTCATAACATCCAACAATAAAATACAGAAGCATAATTCCAATAACAGCAAAACAAAAAAACTGACCAGCAGAATTAATTTTTTACCCAAACAGAAGCCCCTAAACAACACCCCACAGTCAAGATGGTCTCTGGCATCTTCAGGTAGTGATACCTTTTATAGCTGCAGGCAGTCAAGGCCCCACCCTTCCATGCCAAGGTGGAAAGTGGCCAGTAAGTAGGGAGAGGATCTTCCAGGTCTTACAGTCAAGGTGGTCTCTGTCACCATCACATCCTCAAGTAGCTGTCCAGTGTAGCTTTTCCATAATGTGCTGTTGACATCAACTCCAGGAAATGGAGTTTTAGACCCTTCACAGGCCCACTGTGAATTGTTTGCAAGGCACTGAGGGTAAAGTTGCTTGTCTTTCTAGCAATCTTGGTGCCCCATCCACATCTACTGTAGTCCCAAGTGAGGTGTCCAGTATAAAGTCTGTTGCAACTTCTTGGGATCATTATCAGTCGATGCAGCCTGATGACATGGACAAGGTGCCTGCGATGATGCGGCCAGCAATGTGTCCTCTTGACCCTTGCCCTTCTTGGCTCATTAAAGCTTGCCAAGGGGGTTTGACCAAGTGGATCCAGGGTGAGGACCACACATTCACCCTGAAAGAGGCAGTGGTCCAACCCCTCCTGAAAAAGTCCACCCTGGACCCATTGTGACAACTGCCGTCCAGTCACAAATACCATCTTTTTAGGGAAGGTGATTGAGAGGGTTGTGGTGAAGCAATTGCAAGTACTCTTGGATGAAAGAGATTATCTTGACCCATTCCAGACTGGGTTCAGGGACTTTATGGGACTGAATAGGCCTTGGTCACCCTGATGGATGACCTTTATCGGGAGAAGGACAGGGGGAGTGCGACCCTGTTATTCTTACTTGATATCTCAGCAGCTTTTGATATCATTGACCATGGTATCCTTCTGAGCTGACTTGGTGAGATGGGTATCGGAGGCACTGTTTTACAGTGGTTCCAATCCTATCTCCAGGGTTGTTTTTCAAGAATAGCATCGGGTGATTATCTTTCAGCCCCCTGGCAGTTGTGTGTGGGGAGCCACAGGGTACCATCTTGTCCCCCATGCTGTTTAACATCTATATGAACCCCTTGGGAGCAGTCATCAGGAGATCTGGGGTGAGGTGCCAGCTTAACAATGACAGCAATAAGTCCGGTCGACTTGAAGGCAGTCCATTTCCATTTTCAAACATGATTGCACAGAAATAAATCCCATTGAACTCAAAAAGTATGCAAATGACCAAACCCACCCTCCATTCCCTATCCTATGCCCTCCCTCTTGCCTCTTCCCTCCCCCTTCCTTTGCCCCTCCCTCCCCCTCCCCTTCCAATCCCCTCCTTCCCCTTCCCCTTCCCCTTCCCCCTCCTCCTCCCCATGGTCAGTTTTACCTATCAATCATGATTGCATGGAAGTAAATACCATTGAACTCTATAAGCATGCAAATGATCAAACCTGCCCTCCCCTCCCCTTTCCTTTGCTCCCCTCCAATATGCTCCTTCCCCTCCCCCCTCCCCCTCTGCCTCTCCCATAGTCAGTTTTTCCTATCCTATCCATGATTGCATAGGAGTAAATCCAATTGAACTCAATAAGCATGCAAATGATCATCTGCTTTCCCCCTCCTGCCACTCTCCTCTCCCTTCCTGCTCCCCCCTCTTCCTTCTTCCTCATCCCCTGCCCACTCCAGCCCTCCCTCCCTCCCTCCCCCCTGGTCAGTTTTACCTATCCTAAGCATGTTTGCATGGGAGTAAATCACACTGAACTCAATAAACATGCAAATGAACAAACCTGTCCTTCTCCTCCCCTCCCCTTCCTGCCTGCTCCCATCCCAGTCCTCCCCTCTGCCTTTCCTCCTCTTCCTCCTCCAGGCCTTCCCATCCCCTGTGGTCAGTTTCACCTATCCTAAGCATGATTGCAGGGGAGTAAATCCCACAGAACTCAATAAGCATGCAAATGATCTGCCTAGTAAACGTCGCAAGACGTCACCCTAAGAGTCGGAAACGACTCGCACTACAAGTGCGGGGACACCTTTACTTTTACCTTTAGAGTCATTGCTGAAGTAGCAACATATTGTAATCAGTCTGATTTTACATCAAACTGCAGTTTCAGATTCAACTGTTGGAAAAGTGGACTGCTTTCAAGTCGATCCCGACTTATGGCTACTCTATGAATAGGGTTTTCATGGTAAGTGGTATTCAGAGGGGGTTTACCATTGCCTCCCTCTGAGGCTAGTCCTCCCCAGCTGGCTAGGGCCTGCTCAGCTTGCCACAGCTGCACAAGCCAGCTTCTTCCTTGTCCGCAACTGCTAGCTGGGGGGCAACTGGGCTCCTTGGGACTATGCAGCTTGCCCACGGCTGCACAGGTGGCAGGGCACATAACCCCAGAGCCACTCACTGTGGGGGTGATCTTTAGCTGGCCCTTTACACCCAGGAGGCATGAGCAGGAATTTGAACTCACAGACTCTGGATTCCCAGCCAGGGTCTCCTCCCCACTGTGCTATACCTAATGCACTCAAAATAGAAATAGAACATAACCAACAATTTGAAATACAAAAGGATGTATTCACCATCATATGACATTGACCAATAAAAAGACGTTGAAATTAATAAAAATATATTTGACACAGATTTCTAGGATGAATAATGAGGGGAACAAAATTTTCTAGATTAGATTGTCTGTAGAAACATTAGTAATGCAGGAAAGAAGCAAACTAAGAAGAACACCAACAAACATACAAAAATATAATTCTCCGTCTTTGGAGATGGCAGGTATTGCCACCACTGTGGGTAGGTGGTTCCAGTCTTCAGATAATTGGTCAGTTTCCTGCTTTGGATGGGGTTGTACTCCCTCTGAAAGAGCAGGTATGTAGTCTGGGGGTGCTCTTGGATCCGTCATTGTTACTAGAGACCCAGGTGACTTCAGTGGCTAGAGTGCCTTTTACCAGCTTTGGCTGGTAAGACAGCGATCCATTTCTGGACCAGGATGCTGTCCATGCACTGGTAACCTCCAGGCTGGATTACTATAATGCACTCTATGTGGGGCTGCCCTTGAGGTTGGTTCGGAAGCTGCAGCTGATACAAAATGCAGCAGCAAGACTGCTCACTGGGGCAGAGTATTGCCAACATGTCACCCCACTGCTGAATGAATTGCACTGGCTATCTATTAGCTACCGGGCTAAATTCAAGGTGCTAGTTTTGGTGTATTTGCCCTATACAGCTTGGGACCAGGATACCTGAAAGACCTTCTTACCCCTTATATACCCAGTTGATCATTACATTCTGCAGGTGAGGGCGTCCTGCAGATACCATCTTATCAGGAGGTCAATTTTGCACAACATAGGAAGCAGACCTTTAGTGGAGTGGCACCTACCCTTTGAAATTCCCTCCCCTTAAATATTACACAGGTGCCATCTCTGTTACCTTTTCGGCACCTAATGAAGACCGTCCTCTTTCAACAAACCTTTTAAATAGAGACCTTATTTCAATCTGCATCTTTGTTGGAATTGCTTTTTAATATGTTTTTAAAGTTCTTTTTAAAGATGCTTGTAAATTTTTTTGTTTTAATATGTTTTTAAGGATGTATATATTTTAAAGTTTGTTTTTATGAAGTGTTATAATGTTTTTAGTACTTTTGTTTGCCACCCTGGGCTCCTACTGGGAGGAAGGGTGGGATATAAATCTAATAATAATAATAAGCAGGGGGCCACCACTGAGAAGGCCTGTTCTCATGTAGCCATCCTGCGAAACTCCCTTGGAAGAGGCACACAAAGAAGGACCTCAGGTGCTGAACACAGGGGCTGCGTTAGTTCATATGGGGAGAGGTGGTCCTTGAGATACTGGGGTCCTGAGTGCATAAGGCTTTCTAAGTCAAAACCAGCACTTTGAATTGAGCCCGGAAACTAATTGGTAGCCAGTGCAGTTGTGCCAGAATTAGTGTTATGTGCTCAGACTGTCTTGCCCTGGTGAGCAATCTGGCTGCTGAATTCTGCACCAGCTGCAGTTTCCAAACTGTATTCAAAGGCAGCCCCATGAATAACACATTGCAGTAATCTAAACCTAGAGGTTCCCAGAGCGTAGACAACAGAAGTCACTCCTTCCCTGTCCAGACAAGGTTGTAACTGGGTCACCAGCCAAAACTGATAGAAGGCACTCCTCGCCATTGAGGCAACCTGAGCCTCAGGCAACAGTAATGGATCCAGAAGTACCCTAAGCTAGTCTCCTACTCCTTCAGAGGGAGTGTAACCCCATCAATAACAGGCCACATCCCTTCCATCCTCTCTAGGGAATCACCCACTAACAGTACTTCAGTCTTGTCTGGATTGAGGTTCAGTTTATTGGCTCTCATCCAGTCCATTACTGAGGAAAAATATCAGTCAAGCACATCACTACTGCATCTGGAGATGTAAAGCTGAGATAAAGTTGTGTGTCATCAGCATATTGCTGCACATACTGCACATCTCTGGATGACCCCACTCAGTGGCTTCATGTGGATGTTAAATAGCATGGGGGATAAAATGAAAACCTGAGGAGCCCTGCACTGAAGACTCCACGGGTCCAAACAATATTCTCCTGTAAGAATGTTTACGTGAGAACATCACCTAAGGAACATCAGTGGATCTGACTTGAACAGCCACTGCATCCACCCCAACCTTCAGTTCAGACCTGTTTACAAGTCTAGCAGTCAAAGGACAACAATTGTGTGCTGAATGTACAAAGCAGTGACTAGCACTCATGTAGCTCATCTACAACCCTTCTTTGTGAGCACATTTCATAGGCATCTCTGCTGGAATTGTTTTTAGGTTTTTTTTAAAAGATGTTTTTAAAGATTTATTTTTAAATATGTTTTTTTTAAATGTTTGTCTGCCACCCTGGGCTCCTGCTGGGAGGAGGGATGGGGTATAAATTTAATTAACAACAACACATTCCCACCATTTGGTGAGTACTTGACTTGAGGCACAATTGCCAAAGATGCTGGCCACTACTGACTTACATGATCACATCAAATCAGGTTGCACATTTCAACCATCTTCTATCCCAGGGTAATAATTTGTCCTTTCCTTTAGATGAGGTTTCATCAGCTATATTATGTAAACGATAGTTTTAATGCTAACTTTGTCAACATTCAGAGCATCCTCTCCTCTTGCAAAATACATTGGTTTTCTCTTTGAAGAGCATCCTTTTGAATCAAATGTAAAACTGCATTGATTTTAACAGAGCTAGAATGCTATTCAATATTTAAGGAAGAACTGTGGTTTTTAGATGTCAGGATACTAAAATTTAATATTCCTAAAAATATCTCCTGCTAAATTTGCCATGACAAAGTACTGCAGAGTAAAATAATTACAGTTTCAATTAGGAAGTCAGTCCCTTCATGCATAACACTACCTTGCCTGAAATGTTATGGCCGATTTTATATATGAAAAATCAATTCATAACTCACAGGAGATCTGAATTGATCTGCCATGCAACAGATCTGCATCTGATGAAGTGGACTGTAGTTCATGAAAGCTTGTGTTGTAATAAATTTGTTAGGTGCTATAAATTTGTTAGGTGTTTTTGCTACAACACTAACACACTACCCCTCTGAAAACAGATATTTAGCATGCCTTGTGAAAAATCTTCCAATTCATAACCATAGTAAGCATTCTAAAAAATAGAGGTGCATTTTTGCAGCTTTCTTGCCTGCTGGTAAATGGATATGGGCGCTGAGCTAATTCAGACAGAGAATTGTGTTCTGAATGTGAGCACCACCTTTCATACTGATTTCTATGTTCAAGGGCAATATTTCATTATCGTGAATTTGGCATCTTTCCTATCCTTCTCTTAAAAACTGCTGCAGGGGGTCAAATGGGGGTTAATTGCGATTTCAGTTAAACAACCAGGTCATAAACACAGCAATAATAATTAACAACCCACATACAGAGTTACACATTTAAATAAATATTATTAAATTAAATATTAGTAATTAATAAATACACACAACAATGTGCCATGTCTAGAGTATTCAGAGCTCCTAATTTGATGTGAGAAAGTTGGTGGGTTGTTCGTAACGGGTTCCCTTGGGATAGGATCATAAATATTACATGCTCCATATGATTTTCCCAAGGTAAGCAGCGACAGAATATACACAGAAAAAAGAAAACATACCTTGTGTAACCCTGAAGAGTTTACACAAAGAAAATCATGTTATTTTAAATGGACAGAAGCTTTAGAGATTACTAAAGTAACCATTGCCACCTACATCCGGTGTGGGGAAACTGTGGTCCTCCAGACGTTGCTGGATTACAACTCCCATCATTCCCTCACCATAGGCCATGCTGGCTGGGACTCCTGGGAGTTCAAATCCAACATCTGGGGGGCCACAGGTTCCCCACCCCAACCTGTAGTTTTATTTCAAGATACGAATACAGGCATTTCTTTGTTGTACTTGTCTTGTGTTCGTGACAATGCCCAGGAATCATCATTGACTTCTACAGGCAAGTAGGTGGATCTGGGCAGGCTGCTTGCAGCAGGTGCTGAAAGCAGCATCCCCAAAAAGCTGGAATGGGAGAGAACCATTTCTCAGTCAGAAACAAAACTGAAACAAGTAAGCCATACAATTCTATTAGCGATTGTCTATAAGCTATTTAATAACCCCAATGGTGAGCTTAGTGAAAACCTGTGTTGAACACCACGTGCAGTTATTTACTTATTTATATATAAAAATACTTCTATATCGCAATTTCATTTTTAAAAAGACATCAAATCAGTTCACAATTACATCTATACAATAATATCATGTAAAAATGTAAAAACCCAAATCATCAGCTATTACAGAAAGTAAAGTTATTCTCAAGACAGCCCCTCTAGATATGCACAGTGTCTTCACCTCACCATACAGTGTGTGTATGTGTGTACGCATGCATGATTATCCCCACGAATGGTAGTGCTAAAGCTCAATTCCCTCTCCAATCACCTATGCACACTACACTTCCACTTGTCTTCTGCAGAAAAGCTGTAGAAGAACTGATACATTTTGAGGATATTTTCCCTTCTGATGTGCAACAAGACTCAATCGCTGAATGAAGATTCGCAAACCACCTAGGCAATTGATTCTTGTACTATGAGCAGGTCTGTCCAAAGTATGGGAAACTTGGGTCACCATCATCATCATAACTGTCAGTGCAATTAATTAAATCATCATCACTGTTTATTTGTATGCCGCCTTTCCATAGCAATCTATGCTCAAGGCAGCTCACAACATGAAAAAAAAGTTACACAATTCACTGTTAGAAAATAAATTCAAATAGTTAATAAGTTAACAAAAACATCTTAAGAAACGTACAATAAATTGATACACCCTTATAATTCCTAATAGGATCCAACAATAAAATACAGAAGCATAATCCCAATAATGGCAAAACAAAAAACAGCAATCAGAAATTAAACTTTTACCCAAACAGAAGCCCCTAAACAACACCCCACAGTCAAGGTGGTCTCTGGCATCTTCAGGTAGTGATACCTTTTATAGCTGCAGTAAGTCAAGGCCCCACCCTTCCAGGCCAGGTGGAAAGAGGCCAGCAAGTGGGGAGAGAGTCTTTCAGGGCTTACAGTCAAGGTAATGAAGTACCTAAACTCACCAGACTCTGTATAAAGAAGGGCATGGAAAGACGAAGAACCTTCCTGCAGACTGGTCTTTGGAACAACACTAGATTAAAACTGCCTAGATTAAAAAACACCTCTGTATTAATTTTTTTTAGCACCCACACATGAATGTTCTCATGATTTTGCCTGGACCATATCAGATACTCTATGGATGCCTCCAGGCCAGCCTTTCCCAACCAGTGTGCCTCCAGATGTTGTTGGACCACAAACTCCCATCAGCCTCAGCCAGCATTGCCAATGGTCAGGAAAGATGGGAATTGTGGTCCAACAACATCTGGAGGCACACTGGTTGGGAAAGGCTGCTCCAAGCTGTCACTATTTTGTGGGAGAGATGCAAAGACATACTGGAACTTTAGGTTTCTGCATTTAAAGTGGAGTAAAACACTCTGTTACTCTAGCATAACAAAGCCATTTTTTCTGCTGTTTTAAGGACTTCTTGCAGTTTGGAAAGGGATGGACAAATGCACTGAAAAGTGTGGATTGAACTTTCATTCACTGGCAATCACTCGTGGCTGAGTAAGATTGTCTTCCAAGATAAGGTCTTTAACAGTGGGTCTGTAAGTGACTGTCGAGGCTAATTCTGGATCCACACAGCCTCCCACAGTGAGGACATAGGTTTCCAGATGGAAGATGGTCACAATGAGGATTTTTTGACGTGCCTTCCGCTTAGCTCGTTTGTCCCATTCACCCTGTATTCATGCTTCTTCAAAGTCCACAGCACCTTTGATAATAGCCGACTCCATTTGGGATGTTCATGGGCCAAGACTTCCCAGTTGTCAATGTTCATGTTACATTTTTTTAGATTCACTTTAAGATCATCTTTAAACCTCTTTTGCTGTCCACCAATGTTCCGTTTTCCATCCTTAAGTTGGGAGTAAAGTAGCTGTTTTGGCAGACAGTGATTAGGCATTTGAACAACATGGCTGGTCCAGCAAAATTGATGTTGAAGGATCATTGTTTCAACACTGGTAGTCTTTGCTTCTTCCAAAACGCTAACATTAGTCCGTCTGTCTTCCCAAGTAATTTGCAGTATTTTCTGGAGGCAGCGTTGGTGGAATCTTTCAAGAAGTTGGGAGTGGCATTTATAAATGCTCCATGTTTCACAGGTATAAAGTAAGGTCAGTAATACAATGGCTTTGTAAATAAGCATTTTGGTCTCCCTGCGAATATCCCAGTCCTCAAACACTCTATGCTTCATTTGTTGAATTTCAGCATCGATGTCAGCTTTTACAGAGAGATGGCTGCCAAGATAGGGGAAGTGATCAACGTTCTCCAACGTCACACCATTAAGCTGACTAATGGGAAGACTCATAAATATCCTGTAAGCAAATCTGGATGAATGTAGGTAGAATGTTCATTGTTACATAACCTCCCTGCAAAGAAATCAGAAAGAATGCTCAATAAAGACTGGCTGTAAATAACCTCCACGTAAGCTTTGTGCAAGCAAATCAGGATGGTCAATAAATAGGTCGTTTGGAGGGCCCTACATCCCCAGATCACTTTTTTTGGGAAGCTTAGGTAGTTTGGGGATTGGATGTACTTTTCTTCCTCTGTTTTCCCTCTATATCCAGAAACATCCTTCTTCAATACTGTTTCTAATCACTGCACTTAATAAGTGCTAGATGATTTTGATCCCATCAAACTATTTGATTTTCCTCACTCCAAAACTTCTTGAAATAATTAACCAGGTCACCAATTTCCTTCATGACATTAGGTATAGAGTCCCACTGACTTAATTTTTAATCGGCAATTATTACATCTCCTGTTCATAGCATGCTCTAATGCAATTCAAATCTTTTATCCTCTTAGGAACCCAAATTTTGCATCCGGATGAGAGACTGAATCAATTACTCCTACTGGGCCATATACTCTGCTTTCTCTGTGTGATGAATGAACTGTAAATAATCATCAGCAATCTGTTCCTTGTAAAAACTATTACCCAAATAAGGAAAAATACTCCCTGAGAAAGATGCAAGGTTATATCTCTAAAAAAGGAAGAAAAAGAGTGTGCATACGTTCATAAATATGCAGTGCCAATCTCATGACTGCATGTCAGATAAGAAATTAAATGATTGGCAGATGATGCACTTTCCAAGCTATTCTGACATGGAAAGGAAGCAGGACTTGAGAACATGCAGCCATCCAAATGTTGTTAGATTACAACTCCCATCAGCCCCAGCCAGCATGACCAATTGTCAGGGATTATGGAAGTAATCTATATGGAACCACAGGTTCCCCCTCCCTGAAATAGATCACTATTTAGGTGCACTGAGCCAACTTGAGGGAGTGGTATAAACCCATGTAGAACCAGGCTTCACATGCATATTCTTAAGGGAATCACACATGGTGATTCCCTTTCAGCCCCCTGGCAGCTGTGCTATGGGGTGCCACAGGGTACCATATTGTCCCCAGTGCTGTTTAATAGCTATATGAAGCCATTGGGAGTAGTCATTACGAGATTTGGGATGAGGTGTCAGAAGTGCACTGATGAAACCCAGCTCTAGTTGTCAGTAACATCTGAATCAGGAGAGGCTGTGCAAGCCCTGGACCAGTGCCTGGACTCGGTGGTGGGCTGGATGAGGGCCAATAAACTGAGTCTGAATCCTAGGCAGAAAGAGGCGCTGTGGGTAGGTGATTCCTGGGTCCAGATAACTGGTCAATTGCCTGCTTTGGATGGGATCATGCTCCCTCTGAAAGACCAGGTCCATAGTGTGGGGGTGCTCTTGGATCCATCTTTGTCGCTAGAGGCTCAGGTGACTAGGGTAGGAGTGCCTTTTACCAGCTTTGGCTGGTTAGATAGCTGTGGCTGTTTCTGGACTGGGACAGCCTGACCACTCTTGTCCATGCACTGGTATCATCCAGGCTGGATTACTGTAATGCGCTCTATGTGGGGTGCCCTTGAGGTTGGTCCCAAAGCTGCAACTGGTGCAAAATGCAGCAGTACATCTAATTACTGGGGCAGGACACTGCCAACATGTTGCCCCGCTGCTGAAAGAATTGTACTGGCTGCCCACTAGCTACCAAGCTAAGTTCAAGGTGCTAGTTTTGGTATATAAAGCCCTGTACAACATTCTGATGCACAAGGAGAAATCCTTGCAATGACAGAACCAGTGACTTAGCACTACACTGAATACAACCCCACATGTGCAGTGCCTGGCCCAATCCATCAACCAGAGCTGCTCATACTTAGGCTTGGCTAGAAATTCTGACACAAATAATGTAGAAGAGTCAATATGGTGTATTTGCTACTGGTGGACTAGGACCAGGAAGACTCAACCATGTAGCTCATCAGGTGACCTCAGGCCTAACCCTACCTCACAGAATTCTTGTGAGGGTAAAGGAGGAAAGAACCATGGAATGTTACTCTGAGCAACTTAGAGAAAGGATGGGATATAAATGTAATGTATAATATATTAGAGCCTACTAGCAGCTCAATATGAAGAGTATGTGCATGTTGGAGAATATTTCCTATTATTATTTTTACCATCATCATCAATTGTATTTCTAGACTGATTACTATTTATTGTATTTCTGTATCAGGTGAAAATACAGTTTTTTTAAAAAAAATACATAACTGTAAAGCTGTCAACAGGGGGACAATTGCACTTCCACAGAGAAGGAATTCCACAATCAAGGTGCTGCCACAGAGAAGGTCCTGTTGAAGGAGAATTTTCTCCTATGGGATCTTTTGCTGGAGGTCCTTGAAGAAATTTTAAGACACAGACTTGAAGCAAAAACGCAGGCCTTTATTCTTTACAAGCATATGCAGGGTCAGCCTTCCAGAAACATCCTGGAGAGACTGCACTGAGGCACTGTGTGCAAGCTCTTTTAAGTAATACAGTTACAGCATGTGACATTAGTTCACCAATCCCACAAGTTTCGTCCCACATAACATCACAGTTCCTTCTCTCTGAAATCTTTCCAAACCAATTAGAAAGCATTAGGTAATTCTACTACTGATTCCAATTTTCTGTCTGTCTTACTAATATCACAATTGTTCTGCTGTTCCCTTGACTAATGCTCTTTTAGGACAGTTGAAACCAGTTACTATTGTGAATGTGCCCTCAAGCAAACCCGGTACATCCATTGTTTCATTGTTTCAGATGGGTCAGGCTGACTCAGGTACACCTGCTTGGGTTTGACCTCAACTCAGGGTAACTGAAATCTCATGAGCACCACAGGTTTTAACAGCTACAGGGGTCATATGTTCTTGGAAATCCCACTCCTAGCTTATAAAATACACAATTTATGAAAGAGTTTAAAACACTGAGCTACATTTTAAGACCACACATACTAGGGAAAAAGACTGGGTGACTCTGGCTAACTAGTATCTCTCAACCTCAGAGAAATAGAAGAGGCAGACCACCTCGGAATATTTTTATTTATTTATTTATTACATTTATATACTGCCCCACAGCCGAAGCTCTCTGAGCAGTTTACAGCAATTAAAAACATTAAAAACATATATAGAAATATTAAAACACACACACACACAAATTTAAAAACACAATTAAAAAAAAATTAAAAACAATTTAAAAACACATGCTAAAATGCCTGGGAGAAGAGGAAAGTCTTGACCTGGCACCGAAAAGATAACAGTGTTGGTGCTAGGTGCTAGGTGCACCTTTTTCTCAATGAAAACACTTATAAAGTTGTATTACAATTTAGCATACTTGGATATTTTAGAAATCATGGTTAAATCTCAACGTCTCTCTCCTTAAAACTCTGATTCTTGTTACAAAGTCGGCGTCCTTGCTCTACGCAAGAAACCATTTCCCAAGATCAAAACAATATAATATATCAATCACAGCTACACAGGTTAAATGCTGATTGGGTTTAAACAATACACCAATTAATATATGTCAGTCACTCATTGGCCAAGTTCTGGCAAGAACTGCAGTTCAAACTAAGTTTACTTTGCCTGCTTCCATAGGCCCTTACTCACAGGTCTGGTTCTGAGGCCTATGGATTTTTAGGGTTCTCTGTGAGACTGGATCTTAGGGTCTCAACAGGCCTGCAGGCCTATGCTTAATTCCTTGTAATTTTAAAACATATACATTATAATATTTATGATTATATGTGTGGATATATAAAATTCTCCATTACTGTCTTGTGTCACCATACAGTAAGTCACGCTTGTTGATGGGACGATGAGCAAAGCCTTCCCCACAGATCTCAAGGCACAGGTCAATAGGTATTTTAGGGAGAGCTCCTTTAAGTACTTGGGTGCAAAGCCATCCAAGCTTTATACCACCAGGCCCAGGAGCAAGCCCACCTAGGATAGGCTGACTCCCTCATTCCCTTTCTTCCCTGCCAAACAGATAATTGTCACCATTTAGAATATCTAACTGGAGCTATATCCACCCACTCATAGCCACATGCACACAGAATTCCTTAATGCATTTTGGGGAACTTTAGAAGCAATTTGGCTTTTAGCCTTGGATCCAGTCCTTAAAATAAATCTCACAGACCACTGGTGGTCCATGGACAACAGTTTGGTAGCCCCTAGTATAGGTTACTGTTGTTGTTGTGATCGTTACTATTACCTGCCCTTCACCAGTAGATCCCAGGGTGGGTCACAACAATATAAAATACATTATTAAAAACAGTTTTAAAACAAAATGCATTCACAACTAGAGAGGACCTAAAAATGTATATCTCAAGTGTCAAAAGCCAGGATCCATTCTGCCAATTTCAACATCCAAGAGAGTCTGTAAGGAAGGAGGTGGTCTTTGAGGCCTGAGTCATGTAGGGCCTTAAGCACAAGCATGAGCACCTTGAATTGGACCCGGAAACAATCTGGCAACCAATGCAGCTGTTTTAAAACAGGTGTTATATAAGATCTAAATTGAACCCAATCCAGTCATCTAGCTGCTCCATTTTGGACCAGTTGAAGTTTCCAAGTCATTGTCAAGGGCAGCCTCTCATAGTGTGCATTGGAATAATCCAGTCTGGAAGTTACCAGAGCATGGAATACCATGGCCATCTCTGTCTAAAAGGAGCTGAAGCTGGTGAAACAGCTGGAGCTTTACTTTGGTCTCACTTTCCAGTACTCACAATGAGTCAAGGAGTCTGTGACGCTTCTAACACCATGTAATATTCCTTTTTGTCAAAAAGAAATAGCCGGAAACAAAAAGACGGATGATTAGTTATGATAGCAGGCTGACACAAGGATAGTCCATGTGAGGCCCTCCAGATATTTCTGGACCACAACTCCCATCACTATTGACCATAGTCTGAAGGGCACTGTGTTGACTATCCTGGGCAAACCAGTACTATCAAAAGTCTGCACGCTCAGACTACATTCCCAGCTAGTGATAGGCAGATTTGTTTATTTCCGTTTCTCTCCATTTCTCACATTCAGTTGTCCACATTTCCATGTCAGTTTGATTTTTTTTAAGTCCTCGTGAAAATTCACCAGAATTTTAGTCCAAATTTATTCTAGCATACATATTTTTGTATGAATTGTTCCCTAATATACATGTGTTTGCAAAGTAATTTCCCCATATATAATGCAGTTTTGTATGTTATTGTTACCATTATATGCATTTTTATGCACACTTTATCTGGTATATGCATTTTTCTACACGTTACTTGGCTGGAGAACTGCATTGCAAAATTCAGAGAAGTGTGAATGTCAAAGGATGGCTGTGTTTCAGTTCGCACATTTGTTCCGGAGAGTGCACATTTGGCAAGTTTACCTTTAAATGAGAACTGAATCAAATGTCACCCCCATCCCTATCCCCAGCTTCTAGTGGTGTGACCAGTTTCTTTTTCCTAGAGGTCCTCTAAGAGTTGGTTTTAAAGCAGAGGCGGACAACCTGTGGCCCTTGGCTTCATGTTATGCCGCTCTTGTCCTCATTCATGTGGAAAGGGGGTACAAAGAGAGGAAGAGAGAAAAGGAGGTGCCCTGCCCAATTTTGGCTTTGGCCCTGCCCACCACTGTCTCCCGCCCTACTCCCTGCTAGCCTATTATCCCTGAGGGAATGTGGCCTTCAACAGAAAAAAAAGGTTCATCTTAAAGCAAAAGTAATATATACTGCAGGAAAGATAGAATTAGAATATAAGCATCCTGTGTACTAATTAATAGCAAGCTCAGTTCTCTGAGCAAGGATGCTTCTGTAGCAGAACTGGCAATATCCATTCACAACAGGGAGGTATCAGCAGGCTTGGGAAAATCCCAAGGATTGTAGAAGTACAAAAAGTTTTTAGATAAAACAAACTTAAAGAGGGGAGGGAGCAAAAGAGCACAGTGAGGACTGAAACAGAATGCTGTTGTTAGGACTGGAAGGGGGTGGAATGGAGTATCCTAGAAGAGGGCACAGCTGGTTAACTGAAACAGAAGCACTTCACACTACACTATTTTTTTTAAAAAAAGAATGTTGTGCTCCATTTACTAATGCACCATGCTTTTGAAGCCAGTGCATGGAGGCCTATTGCAGGCAGAGCAGGTGTGCAATAAAGAAGGGCAGGCTCGGGCAGCAACCCTTGGTGTGAAAGTACAAATGTTACAAGTATAACAGTGCCCATATACTCACCTGTGAAATGTGAGAGGGTATGTAATTCTTGTTTGCACTTAATCAGAGGCCTCTTTAAGCTCCACAACAGCTCAGTCCTTGACAGCAAACATGGTGATGTATCCATAATAGTATAGCATTTACCTTTGAATTAATAATCCCTTATCTTCACAAATCCACAGCACCTACACAAATGATCCACATTTGTCATAGTACATGTTTTTACATCACATTCTTCCTTTAGAAATGGGAAACCAGCTTCCAACATGGGGCTCCTCGTAGTCTTTCATCTGGGCCCTGATCAGATCCACACCTGCTTAGCTTCAACAAAGCCTGCTCATCTGATACTCTTTCCACATCAAGAGAGCTAAAGTGCTGTTGTAGGGGGATGGAGGAGAAATTCATCTGGTCTTCATTTTAAAGCAAACTGACTGAATTCACCAGTTCCTTGCTTATATGTGGATTAGAACACAGCTATAAATCACATGACACATTTCTCTAGATTTTGCAATTAAGTTTTGGTTCAAAAAATTCACACTAAAATGTGTATGTTATGAAAGAATGGGCATTTTAGGAGGCATACAGAAAAAGCATACAGAAATGTGTTTTAGGGGGTAGAAAATACATACAAAATGAATAATGCAGAGAAAAGTATGTACAGCTTAAATGCACATTTTTGTGCACTTAAAAATATACAACAAAAAACAAGGCAGAGGTTTGCACATGTGTGAAACTGACACAGAATGGGAAAACAGCCTGATCTGTCTATCCCTGATAGTCCGCAGGGATGGGGGAACCTATGGTCCTCAAGATTTGTTGGACTACAGCTCCCATCATTCCTGACCATTGGCCAAGCTGGCTGGAGCTGATGTGAGTTGGGAGTCCAACATCACTTGGAGGGCCATAGGCTCCCACCCCTGGTGTAGTGGTTAGAGTCCTGAACTAGAACCAGGAAGACCTGGGCTCAAATCCCCACTCAGCCATGAAGCTCACTGGATAAACTTGGGCCAGTCACCATCTCTCAAGCTAAACACCTCACAGGGCTGTTGTGAAGATAAATGGAGGGGGAGAACCATGTCTGGAGGAAGGGTGGGGTATAAATATCATAGATAAATAACACTAATTTACTGGATATCATTGTAAACTGGCAAAATATAATGGCCCAACCCAATCTCTTTCTGATGCCTATTTCCACTTAACAAGAGGCATTTTAAGCTCCATAGCACCGTATGGCTATTTCCAAGTTTACCTTTGCAGGGTTCCCCCCCCCCCAAGAACCACAATGATGACATGAGTTACAATACAATTCCAGGCTTTTTCAAAGTAGATTAGAGCTCACAAGACTGAGCCTGTCAGTTTTCGAAATAGATTGTGTCTTTCAAAATCACCTCCAAATCATCCAGTGGATTATCAGTAACAAAAGCTAGAGTATCTATTTTCACAAAGAAGAATATTTTTTCAGAGTAATGGCTACAGGGAAGATAGAGGTCAAGAGACCTTTAGCTGAATATATGAATTATCACTTTCTACAAGGAGTTATCTGAATGACATTTTATACTATACTACCTGCAGGGAAACAATGTATGGTTATTTTCCTCAGTTGGATCCCCACCCCCCACCCCCTCCCATCCCGTCAGGAACAGATTAGATAAAGTGGCTGGGTACCATGCTCTCGGGAAGTGCTGATAACATTATAAGTTGTTTAGATGCTTGTGAGAGTAAGAGAGATAAGAAATATATTTACATTAACACCATACATTTAAAGCACTATTATTCCACTTTAAACAATCACAGCTTCCCCTCCCCAAAGAATCCTGGGAAGTGTAGTTTGTGAAGGATGCTGAGAGTTGTTAGGAGACCCCTATTCCCCTCACAGAGGTACAGTTCCCAGAGCCGATTCACAACCAGACCCTCTTCCCAGAGAACTCCGGCAATTGTAGCTCTTTCAGGGGAATACGGATCTCCTAATAACTCTCAGCACCCTTCACAAATTACACTTCCCAGGATTCTTTGGGAGAAGCCATTACTGATAAAGTGATATAACAGAGCTTTAAATGTCTGGTATGGAAGTGTCCTATATGTGCTTTATACATCAAAAAGAACTATAGCAATGATGAATCAGAAACCCCATTCAAGGTCATAAACAGCCCATGGCACATTATCAACTGCCAGACTAATACTGTGTGTTTTAATAGTAAACAACCCATATTATCATGTGCTGTTCTGCCTCAGCCAACAAGTCTCTTGGACTGGCCCTGACCACCACCCCATACATGCTTAGGCACAATTATTGCCCCTGAAAAAGGGTGGGTTGCACTAGTTAGGCCTCTGTGCATACAATAACATGTATGAAGCCCTCATGTCACGTGTTACCTTATGTATATGATGTCAAGGGTACTGACGCTCATTCATCATAAAAACAAGAACTGACATTTGGACAAACGTCTGAACCAGCCAATACAGCCTGACCTAATTAATCAGTTTTAGCTGCTGTGACACCAAGATTATCTTCTGCTGTGGCAGTTAAATTGGCACTGTGTATATGCTCAACTGGACATATCTGTCCCTGTCCCCAAAGGGCTCACCGCCTAGGTATTACGTTTGTGTGGCAAACTAAAGCAACACATCTTTGCCTCACATTCTCTTTTCCGTTACTCCCTTCCTCATAAAATACCACTCACCTGCAATTTACATTTTGTATTGTTGTACTTTGTACTCATTTCCCAAATCCCCCAAATTTCAGACCACGCACAAAAAGACACTAGTGATTCTTCCCCCCTCCAGTTCACTCCAATCATAGTGAGTTTGGGGAGGGATTTTAAAGTGAACTCATGAGTCATCCTTCTCCTCTGATTTTTAGCTAAGTGTAAACAGTGGAGTTAGACACTTGCAGCAGTCTGCTTCTTTCCCAATTTTTCTTCCCAACAGTTTAAAAAAAATAGGTCTCTTTTTCTTCATGGAGGGTATTTCCAGGAAGATCAGGGGCAGTGATAAAAAGTGACTTCTCCAAGTTTTTAAATATATGTGGTAAACCTAGTGTGATAGCCCCTGGAACTGAACATGGCAGGTTTCTTACCCAGAACACCCTTTTCATGTACACAGTTTTCAAACTGATTTCCCCCCCCCAAAAAAACCCCTAGATGGAATCTGAAATTTGGTAGGCTTCATCCCCTCAGAAAGGGCAACCATTCCTGAAATTTGTATCCAATTCTGACAGAAAATTTTAAAAGTTAGTTCTAAAAAATTATTAATGTTTCCCTGCATGAAAACCCCTGCATGGATCTGCCTGAAAACTGGCAGACTTAATTCACTCTGGAGGGGCTCCTTTGCATGCCATCCCATTATGTGGAAAGGAGAAAAAGTTATAGCCATTTTTATATTTTCCATTCTAGTCAATGGGGGCAAAACAGCGTTTTGGATTTAACAGATTTATTTTATTTATTTATTTATTAAATTTATATATCACCCTTCATCAAGAGATCCTAGGGTAGTTTACAGCATAAAAAATAGCAAACAATATATGCCAATACTTAAAATAAAACCTATACCACACAAAAATACAGCAATTATAAGAAATATATAATACAACAGAAAATCTAAGATACAACTGTAAAATACAATACATATATAACGGCAACAACCCAAGAAATAGAGGAGGTGAAAATCAGGAGCAGGGTACATAAAATACAACAATGTACAAGTACACAGTCTATTCTCTATACAAATGCAGTGCTTAATTCCTCCCTCCTGACCTCATGTCTCTCACCCTGAGACATCTCTATTTTTCTGCCTTTCCCACAGGGTTCTTCCTCCCTCTATCTGCCATGTTCATGTGGGTGAAGTCATTGCACCCTAATGGGATCCCAGAAGAGAAGACACCACAGAAAAAATCCCCTATGGGGGTTAGTTGGCACATCACTGGGCAGCCCGTTGCCTGTAGCCTGACCAGCTTCTCTCTTCCCATTGTAATCAATACCGTCCCATGAATCAAATCAAAAGCAAATTAGTGTAAAAAAAGATTAACAGTTTTAGAGGGTAGCTTCAGCCATAAAAGGGCAAGGAGCAATAAGTTTGAAGCTCACCTCTCTTTTTCCTTCCTTGATAATCTGGCTGTCAGCACCTCTGTTATTGTTGCTACCATGATGTTTCTTTAGATCAGGGTTGGACCTGAATAATAGATCAAATCAAATAACCGATAAACAAATATTTATTTATGTATTTATTATTTGATTTATATCCCACCCTTCCTCCCAGCAGGAGTCCAGGGCAGCAAACAAAAGCACCAAAAACACGTTAAAACATCATGAAAACAAACTTTAAAATACATTAAAACAAAACAACTTTAAAAAAATCTTTTTAAAAAGCTTTGAAGACATCTTTTTAAAAAGTTTAAAAAACATATTTTTTTAAAAAAAAGATTTAAAAACATATTAAAAAGCAATTCCAACAGATGCAGACTGGGATAAGGTCTCAACTTAAAAGCCTTGTTGAAAGAGGAAGGTCTTCAATAGCACCGAAAAGATAGCAGAGATGGCGTCTTTCTGATATTTAAGGATAGGGAGTTCCACAGGGTAGGTGCTGCCACACTGAAGGTCCATGCAATGGTGTCACTAGAGGGGGGTGACTCTCAGCTTTAATTAAAAAAAAATTAAGTTTCTAGGTGGTCCGGTTCTCGAGATATGCATAAAAACATCAGTCGCCCACGTTAAATCTTTTTTTAAACTACTATACAGCACTTCGTAGCTTTAACTCCGCCCTTTCAGGATTGCAGCCAATCAGTGAAATGTTTGTTTGACCTGTGGCAGTGTCTAGTAAACCTCATTGCAAGGCCAGAAAATGGTGGGTTCCCCCCCCCCCCGTTTATCTGAAAATCTCATAAATTGGGTAAGTATATACATTTCAGTTTTTTCCCCTCTTGTGTGAAGGAGTCAGATCCTGGGCAGTGTTTTCAAAACCTTCCTAATACTTGCTTTTGTGGGGATAAAAGCATTGCTAATCCCATATATCCAGAGTAAATCCCATTGAATTCAATAGGACTTACTTTTGAGTAGACATGGTTATGAATGTGCTGAAAATCAATGGGACTTTGGAGTGAATGTAAAAAATTGTGTTTGTGTTCTCTTTCTGTCCCCCCCTCCAGTCCTATTTTAAAGCAAGTAGGCAGCGCTTACTTAGGTATTACAGTTTTTATTCTGTAGGAAAGTAATACTGATTTTTTAAAAACTAATACTGATTTTTCTGCAATGACCAACTGGTTTGACAATAAACTATTATATGGGCTGTATGTATTTATACATCTGCAGTGTGTGTGTGTAGTCTTTCCAACAACCCTGTGAGGTAGGGTTGGAAACCAAGGCAGCTCACAACAAGAAATAGAGCTATTTAAAATCCAATAACCATAAAGCAAGAATAAACAGTTGGAAAACAGCCTAAAGAGGCATGGTTCTGAATTTTGGGTTGGGTGAATGAAGTTTATTTATTTATTATTTGATTTATATCCCGCCCTTTCTCCCAGTAGGAGCCCAGGGCAGCAAACAAAAGCACTAAAAGCACTTTAAAACATCATAAAAACAGACTTTAAAATATATTAAAACATCTTTGAAAATATTTTTTTAAAGCTTTAAAAAAAACATATTTTTTTTAAAAAGAAAAGGCTTAAAAACATATTAAAAAGCAATTCCAACACAGACTCAGACTAGGATAAGGTCTCAACTTAAAAGAACAAGTTGAAAGAACAAGTTCCTTATCACTTGAGGCTGTAGTTCTCTGCACACTTCCCAGTTTGAGTAAGCCCCATTGAATACATTGGGACTTGCTTCTGAGTAAACAAACATCGGATTGCACTATAAATATATTTAAAGATTGTGTAATTCATAAACATATTTGATAGTCATGTTTATATAAATATTTCTTCATACTGTGTCCCAATAAGTATTTGATTTCACACTATGGTTGTAGATGATTTTTTCCTCTACATTTTAAGTCTGCCCTTCTTCCTGGGGGTGGTCATGGTTCTCCATTGTTTTCATCCTGAGGGGAGGATAGGCTGAGAGATGGTGAGTAGCACATTTAAGGTCTCTTCACCTCCCCCCCTTTTTATTTGTATTTATTTTATATTTCTCCAATATCTTCCCCTGGCTGTTTTTATGCATTTTAAATATTTTTAGATTAAATAAATAGGAAATCATAATTGTGAACCTCCCTAAAAGCAATTTACCTATCCTTATGTTTTGGCAAAGTGATGGTATGAAGGCATGCTGGTAGAACAAGAGACCATGTTTGAGGCATGTTATAAGGTGTTTGAGGACTTTGTCACACATTACTTTTTGAGACCTGTAGATTAATGTCTGAAAGAACACGTGCACATATTGAATGGTGGCTTGGGTGCTGTTTTTTCAGTCTATGCTGCATGCGTAGGGAAGGTGGTACATCATCTGGCAGCTAGCTTCATAACGTGAGAATGAAAAACATTTGGATCACCATTCACTTGTTTACTTTTCTCACTATTGAGACCACTTCATATATTACTTTTTCATTCACAGAAATTTAATCTTTGTATAGGAAAAAGTATTTTGTAAAATGTGAAGGACAGTGGCTGCCCAGTCAGTATAACCACTGTACAAGATCTACTCAGCCACTGTAATTACCTTTTTGTTTTGAGTACCCTTTTCTCTGGGTCTTGGTTCAGGTGTGTATCCAACTTTGATGTGCTTATGGAAGGGGTGTGCAAGTAGTGCCCCCCCCAAGTGTGGAGGCTTGGACAAACATTGTGTTATGGAAAACCAAAGTCTGTGTGAAAGTACATATTTGGGAATCCCATCAGTGTAATCCTAAACACACTTAATAAATAATATCGAACTTGCATGTCACAAAATATATTACAGTCATGTCCATAAGCACTAGGAGGGGTAGTCGCCCAGGGGATCTTAGTCCCTCTGCTTTATTGGGAGCAGGGTCCCTATATCTCCAAGCATCCTACAGTCAGCATGAAAAGGGAGTGTGTTAGCCACTGAGAAGAGTCTTCTAATAGGCTTCCTTGCCTTTTCTGCAGATTGGAGCCAATCGGAGTGAAAGGAGGTGAGTCAGCCACTGAGAAGACTCTTCTCAGTTGCTAACGCTCTCCACTTTCATGCTGATTGGCTCCTAGAGATGTTTGTTGTTGTGAGAGAATGCATTAACAAAGACCTCATTCTTAATCCAGGAGCAAAAAAGGGTGTACGTGGCTGTAATTATCATGAAGGGACCCTGCAGCTCTGAATTTTCTACTAAACAACTGATAAATACCTATGTAACTTTGTGTCTGGAGACTTATTAAGAATCACTTTCCATAACTGTAAGGAGGTATGTCCACACGCATGCATCCCAGGCACCTAAATGAGGGGAGAGAGCAGCATAGGGACATAAGCAGGTGTCTTATTCCAGGGGTTCCCAAACCTTTCTTCTACATAGACCACTTGAAAATTGCTGAGGGTCTGAAAGTATCTGAAAATTTACTATGGGCATATGCAAGATAATTAACTCCCATTAGTAATAAGAGCAAGAATTTGAGCTGTGCATATGATATTGTAATTTAAAGGTGTAATTTTAATTTTGCTAGTTGTTTACGTCACTACTATTGCCATTACATTCAGTGATATATGGGAATTACGATTTACGAGTAACATTAGTACAAAAAACATTACTAAGGGTTCTGTATGGTCTGATACGGAAGGAGGTCCATGGGGGTGACACCATGAGTTACCGCATCAGGTGACACCAACCCTAGTGACGCCACTGGGTTCATTTCCTATGTTGTGCAGAATGAACGTCCTGATAAGATGGTATCTGCAGGAGGCCCTCACCTGCAGAGTGCAGTGATCAACTGGGTATATAAGTGATAAGGTCTTTCAGGTATCCTGGTCCCAAGCTGTATAGGGCTTTGTACAACAAAACTAGAACCTTGAACTTGGCCCAGTAGCAAATGGGCAGCCAGTGCAATTCATTCAGCAGTGGGGTGAGATGTTGGCAAAACCTGGCCCCAATGAGCAGTCTCGCCATCATATTTTGTATCAGCTGCAGCTTCCAAACCAACCTCAAGGGCAGCTGCAAATAGATTATATTACAGTAAGCCAGCCTGGAGGTTACCAGTGCATGGACAACTGGGTCAGGCTATCTCAGTCCAAAAACAGCCACAACTGTCTTACCAGCCGAAGCTGGTAAAAGTCACTCCTAGCTACTGAGTTCACCTGAAAATCTAGCAACAAAGATGGATCTAGGAGCACCCCGAGACTACGGACCTGCTCTTTCAGAGGGAGTACAACCCCATCCAAGCAGGCAACTGACCAATTATCTGAACTCGGGAACCACCAATCCACAGTGCCTTCATCTTGCTAGGATTCAGACTCAGTTTAGTGGCCCTCATCCAGCCCACCACCAAGTCCAGGCACTGGTCCAGGGCTTGCACAGCCTCTCCAGATTCAGGTGTTAACAGAGAAATAGAGCTGCGTATCATCAGAGTACTGCTGACACCTCACCCCAAATCTCCTGATGACTGCTCCCAAGGGCTTCATATAGATATTAAACAGCATGGGGGACAAGATGGTACCCTGTGACACCCCACAGCACAGCTGCCAGGGGTCCAAAAGACAGTCACCCAATGCTATTCTCTGAAAACAACCCTGGAGATAGGATCGGAACCACTGTAAAACAATGCCTCCAATACCCATCTCACCAAGTCGGCCCAGAAGGATACCATGGTCAATGCTATCAACAGCCACTGGGAGATTAAGTAAGAGTAATGGGGCACACTCCCCCTGTCTCTCTCCAGATAAAGGTCATCCATCAGGGTGACCAAGGCTGATTCAGTCCCATAACCAGGCCTGGAATGGGTCAAGATAATTTGTTTTATCCAAGAATACTTGCAATTGCTGCGCCACAACCCTCTCAAGCATCTTCCCTAAGAAGGGGGTATTCGCGACCGGTCTGTAATTGTTGCAGACACATGGGTCCAGGGTGGGCTTTTTCAGGGGCGATCAGATCACTGCCTCTTTCAGGGTGGCTGGAACCACTCCCTCCCACAATGGTGCATTGACCACATCCTGGATTCACTTGGTCAAAACCCCTTGGCAAGCTTTAATAAGCCAAGAAGAGGACATGTTGCTAGCCGCATCATTGCAAGCACCTTGTCTATGTCATCAGGCCACATCAACTGAAACCATTCCCAAGAAGTTGCAGCAGACATTGCACTGGACACCTCATTGGGGACTACAGTAGATGTGGATGGGGCAGCAAGACTGCTATGGAGGCGAGCAACTTTACCCGCAGAGTGCCTTTCAAACAATTCACAGTGGGCCTCCGAAGGATCTAAGACTCCATTTTCTGGAGTTGATGCCAACAGACCCCTGACAATATGGAACAGCTCCACTGGATGGCTACTTGAGGATGCAATGGAGGCAGAGAAGTGGGCCTTCTTTGTCACCCTCACTGCCATACAGTAGGCATGGTTATGATGTTTCACTCTTGCCCGAACAGCCTCACAGCACGCCTTTCGCCACTTGTGCTCTAGCCATCGTCCAGCCTGTTTCATTGCCCTTAGCTCACTGGTGCAAACCAGGCTCCACAATGCCAGAGAGGGCGCTTGGGGGCAACCATGTCAAGAGCCCAACGTGCCTCGCTGTTCCACAGTATGACAAGGGCTTCAATAGGTCACCTGCTCTATGTACTGGGAACTCTCTCAGGGCATTCAAGAATCCAGTGGATTCCATTAATCTCCAGGGGTGGACCATCTTAATCTGTCCACCACTCCTGCAGGGAAGGATAGGAGCTACAAGTCTAAACTTCACCAGGAAGTAGTCTGACCATGACAATGGGGTGACATCCCATCTCCAGACCACCCCTTCCTCCATCTGGAGCAAAAACCAAGTCGTGGATTTGCCCTGCCCTATGCATCAGGCTGGTGACAACTTGAGACAGCCCCATGGTTGTCATGGAGCCCATGAAGTCCCAAGCCAGAACACTAGAGGCAGTCTCAGCATGGACATTGAAATCACGCAGGGCTATCATGCTGGGCTCCTCCAATACCACAGCCAAGATGTCCTCCACCAGCTCAGTCAGAGAAGCTGTTGGGCAGCAGGGTGGATGGTATACCAGCAGCAACCCTAGTTTCCTGTCTCCTTGGCCCAACACCAGGTGCAGGCCCTCACAGCCAGCTATAAGACAGAGTGGTTTCCTGGTGACAGAGATGGAAGTTCTGTAGACCACAACAACTCCTCCCCCCCCCGGTTCCTGCAGATTTGAAACATATTGATTGGGCTGCTTCAGATACAAGATCCTCCGTGGCGCAGAGTGGTAAGCGGCGGTAACGCAGCCGAAGCTCTGCTCACGGCCGTTCGATTCCAACGGAAGGAAGAAGTCGAATCTCCGGTAAAAGGGGTCGAGGTCCACTCAGCCTCTATCCATCCGTGGATGGTAAAATGAGTACCTGGCATATGCTGGGGGGTAAAGAAAGGCCGGGGAAGGAACTGGCAATCCCACCCCATATATACGGTCTGCCTAGTAAATGTTGCAAAACGTCACCCTAAGAGTCGGAAACGACTCGCACTACAAGTGCGGGGAAACCTTTACCTTTACCTTCAGATACAAGGCAAATTTTGTGGTTGCTGCACACCCCTGAATAATAGTCCAATCAATTTTAAAACCAATGCTAATGATGAGATCTCTCCAATATTACCTTATTTCTTTGTGCTAGACATAATCTATGTTGATACTAAGTAGATATTGGATAAACTAATTTCAGGGAAAAGACTCTTAATAGATTAAAATATTAGTGCACCCTTGATATCAAGGGTGTGTTTTTTATTGGATGAATACACTATAACAAAATACCCATCGTTAAGTCAAAATAAGAAGCTAATGTAACACTGATAATTTTCTCTTGATTGTCATTTCAAAATGAAGCTTTGTCATTTCTCTAGGGTTTCCATAGAAACACTATAATGAACTGAAAAGCATGTATTTCCCCCCCAAGAAAACTTAACCAAAAAAAAAAAAAGTTCATCAGACTGCAGGCATGGAGTTGTAATGTAATGTCACTGGTGAATTTTCAGCAGCACAGAGGCTAACGTATTAGGATAGATGGTGAGGCTCTCTGTCGATGTTTTAACTTAATACCCTTTGCCACTGGGGATTCCTGGAGCTCAAAGAAATAGTGTCTTCTACATTAATGTGCAGTGAAGTGAATGTAGCATTAACCTTCATAGAAAGTTCAATTCTCTCAAGACATTTAGAAAGATAATATAACTCACGCTAATAGAAAGGATGAGGCAGGTAACTATGTCTGTCTGCCTATAACCTCATGATTAAAGAATGGCTTAAAAGTTGGTCTCCTTGCAATTTGTCACAATGAAGTATAAGTACCTCGATATTGTCATGATGAGCAAAGATATCACGATGAGCACGGATAACACTGCAAAATAAAATTGCATAATAAAGCTCAGCAAATGAGAACAGTGAGCAGAATGACTTCTGCTTGCACAAGAGAACTTCCCCTCCCCTTCCTCCTCTGTGCACCTGCCTGTCCCACCAAATCTGCTCTGGGGGGTTTGGAAGGATCCAGAGCAGCTTTTGCTGTGTGTATGTGCTTGCACAATGACTTGGTTGAATACAAGCCTTTAAAAAACCCATCACTATTGTGTTGCCACATACCAAAGCTCCTATTCCCATTTCATACGCTGAATGGCCCCATATATATCTCAAGCCCTTGGCAAATCTTTTCCCATCATTCTGAACCTAGGGGCAAATTAACATGCAAAGTTCTGAGACGATGAATTTGCAAAGTTCCATATTTGCACATTTGGAAGCCTCTTTTGGGGGAAAGCAAGTGTAATGTTCAGAGATCATTTTTTGCGTCAAGACCTCCTTCAAATGCCTTCTTCAAAGACCAAAAGAGCTGGGTTCATCTGATTTCTTCACTGATCCATTTTTACATCATAGCCATAATAGTCAATTTATTTAGACACAAGACCGTTGCAGATGTATCAAGAAAAAGCCTTCCCTTCTTTGGTCCATGGAGGTTCTTCCATGATGACTTCTTGCTGGCGGGGGATTGGGGGACACTTTTATATGCAGTGCTCCCAAAGGATATCATATTATTCTAAAGTCCATATTATTCCAAAAGCAGATAGGGGGCATAATTAAAACACAGGCACTGAGATAGGACAGAACTTGGTGTTGCTCTTATAGTGCTCAAGGCATTGGGTTGCCACAGTTTTTGCAGGACGTAAACAAAGATCCTGGACAGATCTTAATGGACAAATTGTGTTCTTTCACAGGACAATTCCTTCTCCTACGTCAGCTTTTCACTGAGACAGCAGCGTTGGTGGGGGTGCAGGTAAGGCTGGAGATTCCTTGGTAATTGCCAGGCCATAAGTCCTCAGCTGGCAGCTTGGCTATGAATGAATGAATGAATTTTATTATTATTACGATCATAGACCAGCCAAAGCTTGGCTATAAATCTGCCAGGCTAGCAAGGAGGAAGCAAGATAAGGGCAGGGGCTGTGCCAAGCTTACGTGCCAAGCCAGAAATCCAGAAGAGACGTCAGTAAAGGTCCGGGTCCAGTTTGCCAACAGATCAGTCCAAGTCAAGGTTCAGGGGATAGGAAGACACACAGTGGTCATGCCTGACATTGTAGTCAGCAACACACTGAAGCCAGGGTCTGTCTTTTAAAGAACACCTCTTCAGACAGGTGGGAACAATCACCCCTCTGGCTTCTGCAAGCGTGCCGGCCTTAAACGGACAGGCCGGCCCCTCTGCTGCCTAATGGCAGTTACCTAATGGTAAGATACCTAAGTTACCTAATGGTTGGTGGCAGTTACCCACAGGACTAATTTTCGTCCCAAGAACAGTGCTTTGAGCCCTTGTAACAGAGACACATAGACAGACTCACCTTGGAGGCAACGCTTTAGGAGATCTTTTGATCAGACAAGTAGTTGCACCAGGATTATATGAAGAGACAAAGCGAGCAGTATATGGATGTACTGTTTGCGCAGCGACTAATCCTGCTCCAAAGCCACCACCAGCTATGGGAGGAAGACCATGGGCCTACTATCCTTTCCAGAGACTACAAATTGACTTTGCAGAGTTACCTAGGTGTCAAGGGTACAAATACTTGTTAGTAATTATTGATCAGTTGACTGGATGGGTGGAGGCATTTCCAACTCGAAACGCAACAGCTACGGTGGTTGCAAAGACTTTGTTAAAGGAATTTTTTCCAAGATACAACATGCCAGAGACATTTGAGTCAGATCAAGGACCGCATTTTGTGAGCAAGATAATTTGTGCTGTAAGTGTGGCCTTATGGTTCAAATGGAACCTCCATACTCCCTGGAGACCACAATCATCCGGTCAAGTTGAACGGGCAAACCAGACGGTTAAGACTTTGTTGACTAAATTATGTCAAGAAACCAAATTGAATTGGGTAACAGCATTGCCATTGGCTTTGACCATCATGAGAAATACTCCAAGGGGAAAAACGAAATTGACTCCTTTTGAGTCACTGTTTGGTAGACCTCCCATTGAGCCTGGGCCCCAGACAAAGATTAGTGGGGAATTGGGGAACAGACAGTTATTGGAGTATGTTACTGCCTTGCAGGGTGTTTTGTCCTCTATTCACAGGTACAATCGTGAGTTTCAGAGGTTACCCCTGGATGTGGCGATCCATCAATATCAACCCGGTGATTGGGTACGAGTCCGGAAGTGGAAGCAAGAGCCCTTGCAGCCCACATGGGGACCGCCTGAGCAGATTATCCTGATTACCGAATCGGCAGTAAAGCTCGTAGGTGTCATGGCCCCGTCAGAGGACTCCTCAGATGAGGATCACTCGGGAGTGACAGCAGCAGACCCAGGAGCAGCAGGAGACACGGAGGAGCCTCCTGAGAATCCAGCTCCTTCTGCCCCTCAGCTGCAGAGCACCCCAGGGACAGCAGAGGCCCTGCAGCCAGACACAGACAGTGAACAGGATACTCCCCCCTCATCTGCAGAACGTAGACAGCAGAAGGTCAGGCAGAAGAGAGGCAGGCCTGTCTCCTTAAGGCCCAAACGCTGAGGGCTCACACCTGCTGTCCATCCTGCTCTTTATAAGGCACACCTTGGCTGCAGCTTGTTGCTGACTGCAACATCAGGCGTGGCTTTGTGTAGACCTAGTTTCCCTGCAGCATCTCTTTGACTGACCTCCTTGGCAATTGATCCCGGACCTCCACTGACCTCGCTTCTGGACTTCTGACTCGGCAAGTACGCTTCGGATAGGCCTGGCAGATTTACAACCCGACTGCTGGCTAAGGACTTTCCTTCCCTGCCAAAGACCCAGGAATTTCCAGCCCCCCCTGACACTGCTGATGCAGTGTAGAGCTGACAGTAGGTCACAAGCGATGGGTCCACGTTAGCCACATAAAGAGAGCAGGGCCTGTCATTACTGAGGAACCAGAGAAGGGAGTAGCCAAGGACTCCCCACCTGGAGGGGTGAAGGATCAAGCGCCTGAAGAAAAGTGGTTGTCGGAAACCGTGCCGGGTTTCAACCTGAAGCTTAAGTTGAAGAAACAAAAAGACTGAGATTGCATGGGAGGTTCACAGAAACCTTTTCCCATCCAGGCTGTTAGTGCACAGGTGCCAGGAGATCCTAGGAGGAAGGTTCCAATAACAGTAGTGCAATTGGTAGATACTTGTACCAATCGAAGGACACACCCCAAGAGGGCACACATACATATTGTTGACAGAACTTATTTAAGTTCTGTTCTTCCGCCTGATATTGATCTCAGGACTGTACGCCTGAGGTGGTAGATGGGAGGGTCTCCACCAACGTTGCCACCGGAAGCATACCCTAGAGATTGGAGATTTGAATCTTGGGGACGTATCTCAGTAAATGTTATTTTGCCCCATGTTCCATTGATTGCCCATTTACCTAATAATCCTAGACAGTATTATTATCATCCTGTTTTAGAGGCAAATCTTACATACCGACGACGTGTGTGGCGTAGATGGGCGGATCGATACATCCTTGATCAAGGCCCTTAAGTTAATGGGAGGAAGTGTTCCACCTCTCCCATTAAATTGTAATTATAGCTGAAAGAGACCGAGGAAGGCGCCTTCGGGTTCCTGTGGTAGTGATCCAGGAACGACCACCCTTAATTGGTTCACGCCTTGATAGACCATATCAGTGGCATACAGTAGTTCGGACTTGGGTAAATCACAGAATTCCAAACAGTAGTATTAGGTGATGATCTAAGTTATACCTTATGTCAAGATGGGAAGAAACTCTGCAGATATCAACTGTCTGGGCTTTAAGTTTATGTTTGGTACTATTTTGTGTCTCATTTCTTTATTTGTGGTATATATCTGCTTCCCAACTCCTTTTTCCACGCAAGAAACGAGAATACGCAGAGGTCAAAGGCGCTCATTCCAGGAGGAGAAAAGGGAAAATGTGTTTGTTGAACTCACTCAAGAGGTAGCCAAAGGGTTTAACCTCACAAATTGTTGGATCTGTGGAAGTCCGAAAGGATTTTTAAAATGGCCATGGATAGGATTTCCCCTTGCACCCCACTGGCTTTTAAGTAATAAAAGTGAGGTACATGTTAATCTAAGCACTTGGACAGAACCACATGAATGGGAGTTGTATAAATCAAGTCTGGGTAAATATTGCCTCCAACAGAATATTTCTAGAGGCAAGTATGTTGGAATTAGTAAATGTAATTGGACGTTGGGATGGCGTGAGTATTGTTCCATTAATGGTTGCCCAGTTACAAATTGTACTACATTTGCCTCCCAATGGAATAACACACATGTTCAACTCACAAATGGAACATGGTGTTCATGTATCCCTGATGCGCGTAATCGGAGTTCGTGTAGATCCAAGTGTGAGCCCACAGATATTCAATTGAATGAGTGCCAAGAAAGAAATCTAATGATTCCTGTAGTCTTGAAAGATCAAGGTTGGCTATGGAAACACCTCAATGGAACTGTCATTCTGGGATTTCAAAATTATTGGGCAGTATGGAACCAAACCAGTAATGATACTAAATGTACTTACAAGAATGAATCCCAATTATGGAAATGTAGTTTTGTTTTAGGACAAGGGTATCGTATTGTCACGGGCCCTCTTGGCTCAAAGGATACTTATTACATCCCTTATAATAAAGGTTCCTCAATTTTACATAATACTACTATGCCCGCGCTAAAAGGACATTATTGGATTTGTGGTCAGAAGGCTTATGCAATTCTCCCCTTAAATTGGACTGGCATTTGTTATGTTGGAATCATACAGCCAATGTATACTATAAAAGGTGGAAATTTAAATTCTCTAATTCCAGTATTTGAGGAAGAACAGTCCAAAGAGAGGAAACGGTCGATTGATATCTCTTTGACCAAAGGCCAAGGGAATAATTGGGAAGACACTTGGCCTCCAGAACGGATCATTAAACATTATGATCCTGCCTCATGGGCACGTGATGGTTCAGCAGGAAACTGAGGTCCCATATACATTTTGAATAGACTAATTCGACTACAAGCAGTAGTGGAAATTATTACTAATCAAACAGCAAAGGCTTTGATGTTACTTGCAGATCAATCAACACAAATGAGAGAAGGAATACTCCAAAACAGGTTGGCTCTGGATTATTTGTTAGCCAAAGAAGGAGGGATCTGTGGACTCCTCAACCTAACGGAATGCTGTTTGAAAATTGATGATAATGGCAAAGTAGTAAAAGAAATTGCTACAAAAATTAAGGTACTTGCCCATGCCCCAGTGCAAACCTGGAAAGGAATAAATCTTGGAAATTGGGGCAGTTGGTTCAGCTGGTTAGGAGGAATGAAGACAATGATTGTATTAGTTATTTTGATTTTATTGGGATGTATGCTTTTGCCTTGCTTATTACCTGTAATCATGAATGGTATTCGCAGCATAATAGATAATGCAGTAACTAAAAGTAGCATGCAAATGTATGGCAAAATTATGTATCAACAAATTATTCAGAATGAAGAAGCTATATGATATAAATATCAAAAAGCTTCTAAGGGGGGAATTGTGACACTGGGCTTTATTTGTTTAAATTAAAAATGTATTTTGCTTATATGTTGCTTAAAGTAAAAAGTGCTGGGCCTGTTTGGAATTGTAGCACAGTAAACTGACAGTTAACTTGCTTGTGTGTTAATTTGCTGACAGTTAATTTACTTGTGTGTGTGTGTTAAAAGAAATGCTAATTTGCTGACTTGCATTATCATTGTTTGTTTAAAGCTGCGTTTGCAAAAATAAGGTCTCAGGCTTATGTTGCAATGTCCAGCTGTACTGTAGAAAAGTATCAAAATTTGTTGCAGATACAAGGTTAAAATGAGCAAAACAAGTGTGAAAAACAAGTTCCAAATATGGATCTAGGAAAAGAGGGGACGGTACCAGAAGGAGATGGGCAGGGATTAAAGTGATGTAGTTAAGATGATAATGATGCATGAATAATTAGTAAAACAAAGTTGATAAAAGACTTGACTGTGCCTAGTTGAGTCAGAACTAGCTTGCTATTTCTCCATGTGCACGTATTAGCAATAAAGATACTCCTTCTCCATCTTTGTTTCGTCGTTTCTGAGACTCTATTGGGTGAGTATCTGGGAGCGGATCCCAGCCACTAGGACCCCAAAAAGGGGCTAGGGCGATTTGTTTATAACACCACTGTGTGGAAATGTGGTGTTCCTCCTAGGAAAGGAGGGCAATCTCGAACTCTACCGCCAGACAGGACAGGAGCCCCTGAAGCAGTTTCCTGCAACCCCAATTGCCCAAAAATCAGCCCGCAGTTCCTAGAAAGAGAGGCACTCCCGAGTCTGCAGCCCGTCCGCTCTCTCCACCTCCTCAGATATGTGTGGCCAGCTGTGCTCTTTCATCATGGAAGGCTAGGCAATCTGCGCAAACTCAAGAGCACTCCTGTCTTTATAAAGATCTCCCATGTTCAAGCCTGCTGGAGTGTAAACCATGCAGTCTTTTTTTTAAAAAAATTGGGCAGAACAGAAAACGAGTCTTCCATTGGAGCCATGAGAGCATAGTCTAAGGAACCACCTCCTCCACCCCACAATGGCAGGATAAGCTCCCCAGGATCAGCATCATTTTGCACATTATGATTTTAGGCGTGCGTGTGGCAGTAAACGCGTGTCATTCAGGAATGCTGGCCACGGAGGCAGGATTGGCTGCTCAGCACCGATCCCGCTTTGCCGTGTGTAATGTGTGAACAGGCCTCACCCCAGCGTGCACAAAGGGGGACATGAGGAAGGGAGAGAGAAACTCAGCAGAATCTTCTTCTGCTATTGCCTCCTGCAAAACTCCATCTGCAAGCTTTCTCAAATATCAACTGCTACTCCCTGCAAGGCCTTGAGTGCCAGCTGAAGCCAGTTGGGGCCAAAGAGGGAGAGGACAGCTGCCAGAGGGTGGGGAAAGAGACTTCCCCTTCATGAGAGCCACCTGCAGCTAAGGCAAGCGCCTTGGCATGCGTAAAGTAAGTCTCTAAATGCACACTTAGCACCGCTCTTGAAGTTGCCAAGGAATCCCCAATGCGAAGCTGGCAGTTGTGGAATCCTCTCTTGTCTATAAGAACTGACACAGAAGTGCTGCTGAGAGGTTTACTAAGAGCAAGTGGGGGTTACACAAATTGCTGGGGGCAGGAGAGAGGGGGGAGGCAGGAATTTGGCTTGCTATTGGGAACTTTTTCTTTTTAATTTAATTTTTCAGTATCAGGCTCCTTTTAATATGTGTTGGGGTTAGGGATGGGTGAGAATTTCAATACAGTTCACATTTCAAGCAGAATTTATCAAATTCACAATTTCCGAAACAATATGAGAACCGAAACTCAGCCATCCTTCAAAAATTTGCATTTATTAGAATTTTGGGATGTAGTTCGCCAACTAAACAACAGTTACAAAAATGCATATATTAGGGGAAAGTGTGCATAAAAATGAATACATGAGTGAAAATAACATGCAAAAAGGCATGAAATGATGAGAAATAGCTTGCAAAAATGTGTCCCTTTGTCAAAACTGCCTACAAAAATGTGTTTATTTGGAGAAATCTGTACTAAAATGGTGGAGAATTTTCATGAGATTTTTTTTTTAAAAAAATCACAGATTGCTGTAGAAATGTAGAAAACTGAATTTAACATTGGAAAAATGAGAAACAGAACCGAAACAGACAGATCTTTCCATCCATAGTTGGGGTAGCAGTAGTCGGGGGGCTGGCATTGAGGTAATACTGGGCAGGGAACATAATAGCAGTGGGAGGCAGACTGGCCGTTACAGGGAAAGGGAGATAAGACATCTTTGTGCTTGGATCCCTTCAGATCCCCCTCCCGACCCCTGGGACACTGGTAGCTATGCTGAGAACTCCCTGGATCTTACTGTCCTGCTGATAAATGCAAAGTCAATAACTAATAAAACTACTTTAATTCAGGATTTAATCTTGGATGAATACACTGACATTGCTTGTATTACCGAAACCTGGCTAAATGACCAGAGCAGAGTTGGACTTTCCCAGCTCTACCCACCAGGTTTTGTGGCACTCCAGCAGCCTAGATCCAGGGGATGGGGAGGCAGAGTCACAATTGTCTGCAGACAATCTATCTCCCTTGTCAGGTACCCAAACACCTTCAGCTTTGAGTGTGTGTGCCTGGTGTTGGGTCAGGGAAACAGAGTGGGGATTCTGTTGGAGTACTGTTCACCCCACTGCCCAACGGTCTCCCTCCCTAAGCTGGTGGAGCTGCTCTCGGCATTGGTGTTGAGGTTCCCCAGGCTGATTGTCCTGCAGTACTTCAACATACATGCCAAGGTTAGACTCATAGGTCTGGCTCAGGACTTCATGGCTGCCATGACAATCGTGGGGCTGTCTCTAATATCATCTGGACCAATGCATGTGGCAGGACACACACTTGATCATTTCATTTGGGACAGGAAGAAGGTGACCTGAGGGTGGAGGAGGTCTTAGTTACTCCATTGTCATGGACAGATCACCATGTGATATGGTTTAGACTTTGTGTCCCCAGTAACCTTTGCAGGGGTGAAGGGCCGATTAAGATGGTCTGCCCCTGGAGACTCATCGATCCGGATGGTTTCCTGAATGCTCTGGGAGATGTTCCCAGCATGGCTGGCGATACTGCCAAAGCCCTGGTCAATCTCTGGAATACAGAGGTGACCCGGGCGGTGGACACTATCACTCCAAAGCGCCCTCTCCCACCAGGGAAGGCCCGTAATACACCTTAGTTTACTCAAACCTTGGGCCTGATGAAATGGCAAGGATGATGTCTAGAGAGATGATGGAGAAAAACTCAATCTGCTTCCAACCGAACACAGGCTAGAGCTCATTTTTGAGCCTATCATGTGGTGGTGACAGCAGCAAAGAAAACTTACTTCTCTTCCACCATTGCATATGCTCAGTGTCATCCAGCAATGCTTTTCCGGGTGGTTTGGGGTCTTTTGGGCTCTGGCCTTACATTAGACTCTGAGCCCTCAGTCATTCATTGCAACATGTTTGTGAGGCACTTTGCAGATAAAATTGCTCGCATTCAGACTGACGGGCTCATTAATTACAGTTGTGCCAGATGTTCTTGAGACCTTCTCTGGTCATTTTTCTATGGATACTTTTCAGCTTGTAAAGCCTGAGGATGTGGACAGGATTCTGTAAGAATCGAGGGCCACTACTTGTTCCCTTGACCCTTGCCTATCCTGGTTAATCAAATGTGCCAGAGGGGGAGTGGCTGACTGGTTGGCATATTTAATTAACACCTCCCTAAGGGAAGGTTCTATGCTAACATTGTTGAAGGAGGCTGTGATAAGACCTTTGTTAAAGAAGCCTTTGTTAGGTCCTGTGGATTTCAACAACTTCTGCCCAGTCTCTAATCTTCCCTTATGGGGCAAGGTGATTGAGAAGGTGGTGGCTGCTCAGCTCCAAGTTTCCTGGATGAATTAGACTACTGGATGAATCAGGCTTCAGGCCTGGTCATGGGACAGAGACTGCCTTGGTCACCCTGCTTGATGACCTATGCTGGGCATCATATAGGAGGAGTGCATCCCTTTTGGTGCTGCTGGACCTCTTGGCGGCCTTCAGTACCATCAGTCATGGTATCCTTCTGGGCCATCTGGCTAGGATGGGATTGGGAGGCACTGTTTTATGGTGGCTCCAGTCCTACCTGATGGACAGGACCCAGAAAGTGGTGCTGGGAGACTACTGCTCAACCCCCTGGCTGTTGGCCAACAGGGTCCCACAGGGTTCCATTCTGTCTCCCATAATCTTTAGCATCTATATGAAACCACCGGGAGAGGTCATCTGGAGATGTGGAGTACAATGTCAACAACACGCTGATGACACTCAACTCTATCTCTCCCTACCCTCTGATTGCAGGCAGGGAGTGCTCATCCTAAACTGGTGCCTGGAGGCTGTGAAGGGCTGGAAGTGGGCTAACAAACTGAAACTTAATCCAGACAAGACAGAAGTGTTGCTGGTCAAGAGGAAAACTGCACTGGGGTAGGGTTGCAACCTATTCTGGATGGGGTTGCACTCCCCTTGAAGTAGCAAGACTGCAGTTTGGGAGTTGACTTGGCCACAGTGACACATGCATTGGTGACATCAAGTCTTGACTACTGTAATGCGCTCTGTGTGGGGCTGCCTTTGAAAACTGTTTGGAAATTACAGTTGGTTCAAAATACAGCAGCCAGAATGTTAACTGGAACACAGCGTAGGAAGCATATCATCTCTGTGCTTTATCAACTTCACTGGCTCCCAATTTGTTTCTGGGCCCAATTCAAAGTGCTGGTTTTGACCTTTAAAGCCCTAAAGAGCCTTGGACCAATGTACCTGAGGGACTGCTTACGCCCGTATGTACCTGCCTGGGATTTAAGATCATCTGCCTCTGGTCTCCTCTGCATGCCTGGAAAGAAAGATGTTAGACTGACAGGCACATGGGAGAGAGCCTTTTCAGCTGTGGCCCCCAAGCTCTGGAATACCCTACCCCAAGAAGCCCGCTCTGCTCCCTCCCTGATGGTTTTCCGGAGACTTCTGAAAATTATCTTGTTCCGGAGAGCCTTTGGGAGGGACTGATGGGAGAGCCTGAGACTGTTTTTATGCTTTTTATTTTCATTTTTAGCTCTTTAGTCCCTTTAGTACCACTCCCCTATATATGTGTGTATATTATATATGTGTGTGTGTATATATACATATATTGTATTTTATGTATTTTAATTGTATTTTATGTATTGTAATTTATTTTAATGTTTTTGTGTTCTTTATTGTGTACAATTTTATTATGTATGTGTGTGATTTTATTGTAAGCTGCCCTGAGTGCCCTATTATAGGGTAGAATGGCAGGATAGAAATATTTTAAATAAATAAATATATTTAATATAATGTTTCTATCACGTTTTACTGTCATCGCCTTTCTAACTGTCCTTTGATATTTGCCGAGTGTTTTGCAGAACCGGATCTTTAGTTCATTGTAAGAAGACACACATTGTTTGCGTTACAGAGAGAAAGAAAGAAATGGCACCAAAGCAGAATCTGATCAGGATTGTTAAGAGGCTCAGTCTAATTCACCATAATACTACATTTACTGATTTGTTTGCTGTGAGGCTAGATGATACTTGCTATTTATTGAACACTCATTTTGATTTGTTTGCAGGAAGTTATATGATGTTGTGTTAAGCACGTTAACCCACACTTTCCAGTGCATTTTCCCAACACTTTTTTCTTATCACAAAAAGTCCATGGGGGGGATGGGTTTGTTGCACAATAGCACCAAATCTGCTTTAAGTGTGCAACCTGAATTTGCTGATATGTTATTGAATCCCACAGAATAGCAACAGTCTGGAAGCACCCCCAGCTATGGGGGAGCAGAGCAGAGTATTGCCTGAACATGTATGCAGGGAACACACTGAAAGGCAAGTGGCCATGCTGTGAACATGTCCCCCAATATTTGACAAGGGGGGGCTTCCTACAGAGAGCAAAAATGTTTTCAATCCCACGCTTTGGCTCAGCTCTAGAGCACAGACGTGTCTCTATTCTTTCAGCCCGTTTCAATAGTAATGATAGCAGCCTCAGCCACAGGCTTGTGGGTGATCTTGAAAACAAAGTATCATAAAAAATGCATTAAAATCTGAGCCTGAGAACCATATAGGGATTATGTTTGTCTCAGACTTAAGGCAAGCAGCATGAATTGTCTATGTTTATATTGCAAACCAAGGAGCTGCAAACTTCATTGATAAGGAAAGAATGGATAAGGAGATGCAGGGGTAGTAGAGTCTGTGGGCCATGTCTTACTTCATTGTGTTTTTTACCGTGACCTTTGGCTTGCTCTAATTACCCCAATTTTACAAAAAATCACTGGCAGGGATGATGCATTTTATGTGGAATACCTCTTGCCTGATCGAATTCCTCAAGTCTCAGCTAAGGTAGCCAGTTTTTGTGCTGCAGCCATTGTATGCCGAAGTGCACTGACAACTCAACTGTCCACATAGGCTTTAGAATTGGCTTTTAAATAGAGTTTGTTCAGATTTGTCAATGTCTGAATTTTATTGATATTTTCCTGTTTTGGTGATATGTATTTGTATGCTGGTCTTTGACCGTAATAAATTTTATTCATTCATTCATTCATTCATTCACCCTCTCTCATAACACTAGAACTCATGGACATCCAATGAAGCTGAATGCTGTAAGATTCAGGATTAAAAAAAAAAAGTACTTCTTCACACAGTGCATAGTTAAGCTATGGAACTCACTCCCAGAGGAGAGGCAGAGATGGCCACCAACTTGAAGGGCTTTAAAAGAGGATTAGACAAATTCATAGAGGATAAGGCTATCAACGGCTAGTAGCCATGAAGGCTATGCTCTGCTTCCACAGTCAGAGGCAGTCTGCTTCTGAATATGAGTTGCTGGAAACAGAGGAGGAGAGAGTGCTCTTATGCTCAGGTCCTGCGTGTGGGTTTCCCATAGGCATCTAGTTAGCCACTGTGAGACTAGATGCTGGACTAGATGGGCCATTGGCCTGATCCAGCAGGCTTGTCTACTGTTCTTATGACATCACTTGTCTTTGACAGCATGCAAAATGTCTTCACACTCTGCCTGGGAAAATCAGGTAGGTAGGGTTTGACAGTCCATGCTTCTAGGATAGACACTGAGAACTTACCCAATATAATACCCCCTTTAGAAAAAAGTTTCTTCTTCTTCAGAGGGACCACGAAGCCAATCAGTTTTATTTTAACTCTGCTTAACACCTCCTCCAAAGTTATGAGACCTTCATCTACTGACATCTACTGACATATCATGCTAAACCACAGTTTAATGCAAACTTCCTCAACCTGATGCCCTCCAAATGTTTTGGATTACAACTTCCGTCATCCCTGACCATTAGCTAAGTTGGCCAATATTCAAGTCTAACAACAACTGGTTGGGGAAAGCTAGTTTAGCATTTTAAGAAAGAGCCATAGATCTGCTCCAGCAGAGCTGTGAGGAGGAGACCAAAGGCTTCTGCTTTATAATTACCATACCTTGCCATGTTGTCTGAACCTTAGACTGATTAATTGCTATTCATTTTAACTATGGTTTGTTGAAACACAACAAATCCAAACCATAGTTTGGTTTGGTTCAACAAACCACAGTTAACAGCAATTTGTCAGGCTGCAGTTAATCTAAAATGGAAGTGCCCAAAGTCCTTGCAGCAATATTAGAGGAGGAGGGGAATAATAAACTGTGAGCACCACACAGGCTCATTATCATAATATGAAACTATGGTTTAGCATTTTATTTAAAACAGCCTCCTCTCACATAGAGTCCAAACCCCAGCAAGGCTTACACAAGCATTTGCAAAGAGGCCTAGGGCCTAACTAGACAGTATGGGGTATGCATAGGAGTACTTTCAAAATGCTCCAAATGTAAATTTTAAAGCAAATTTGATTTGATTGTCCATAAAATATGGCTGCATCAAAATTCTTTGAATATGGTATTTACAAACATGGAGGAGTGCTTGCATGGATCAATAAAGCTTAACACAAAAAAATTATCTTGATGCAAAAATGTATACAATTACATAGATATAATGCTTTTTTAAATCCTGTTTAATCAATACACACATGCTTATCCATAAAGAGTGTTGCCGTATGTACATGCTTCCATTCTGGAATTAATTTTAGGAGTTTCTCATTTACATGGAATTCAGGGGGAATACAGGGCAGAGTGTACAGGGGATCCAGTAAAGGAACAGAACAGAAGTCCTCTCATGCATAGCACTGCGTAGATGTGGCAAACCCATGTCTATCCTGTCATGAACATGGATATTTTTCTGAAATGTTAAAATTATATGTAACATCATGGCTCAGTGCAAAGAACTCTGGGAGTGTCATCTTGTTAGAGAAACAGGCCTCGGAAAGGGAAAAATGTTAGGTTTTGATTCCCAGCTGAAGACAGTTAAGAGAGGCCTAAACAGAGGCACCTGGTTATCTGTGCTAATCAGTCAGAGCCTGGCACTCAAGGTCATTTGTGTCTGAGAAGATTGAAACCCTGTTGGGAGGGGGGCCTGGAAGGGGTGAAAAAGTGAAGAAACATCTAGAAAGGGATTACATCAGAAGACTCCTGATTGGTTAATTAATCTTGGACCATTGGGGTTTCTTTCCCTTAAGTATAGGGCTTGAGACCCATAGCTTTTGTTCCCTGAGGAAGGTTCTGAAAGGTTCCTTCTGAATGGTGCCTATGGGAGGTTACCGAACCAGGGTTCCATTGCTTGCAACTGATGCTATTCTCTCTTAGGAGAGACGAAACTTCATCCAACTACCTCTTATGTAAGTAGATAGGTTAGCTAGGTTGTTATTTTCTTGTTGTGTGAATGAACTCTCTTATGTGTACCTAAACCCCTGTGTGGGTGTATGGTTTTGAGGAATTGTTTGCTGCTATATTTTTATGTGCACTTATATTTTTTTGAATAAAGCTACTTCTATTTAACCTGTTGTGTTCATTGAGGGTAAGGGCAGTTCTGAATTCAGCACCTTGGCCATTCAGCTACACATCTACCAAAAAGGGAAAAAGAGTTAAAGCTTAATTCTAATTTGTGGGGTTTTACCAGAGGTTTCCTGACAAGGAGTGTAAATTTGGCTCTTGTCTTATAGGACCTTGGTTTACCTATTTTCTGGGCTCAGAGTTCCCCTAGCTCTGAGTGGAACCAGTGACAGGGGTGGTGGCAGCCTACTTTCTACCTTACAAGGTTGGTGTTACTTTACATAGCCTTGGTAAGAGAGAATTTAGTATTTGGGATTCCAGAACAATTACCCTAAGGGTGGGAATTGGGTCTGAAGCATACTTCTCACACCTTGAGGGGCAGAGGGGCATGACATATCCAGTAACATGTAGTAAGAGAAACCAGTAGTATTATGCCGTGTTAAGTTTTCCTTTTCCAAACTCCAGTTTATTTAGTGGTCATTTGCAGGGGGTGGGGAAATGCTGAATGTCCTGACAATATCTTCTACTAGTTGTTAATATAAGGCAGCTTTCCCCAACCTGGTGCCCCTCCCAAAGTTATGGACTACTGCTGGGTGATGGCTGTGACTTACAGGAGCTGTAGTCCAATACAGCTGTAGGATACCAGGTTGGGGAAAGCTGATACAGAGAGACCATGAACAATGCAGGAATTCTGGAAGGAAAAAATAAGTTGCATGGCTAAGCCAGACTCAATTATGTCCACTTAGAAATAAATGGAATGATGATAGGTCCACAGGAAAAGTAAGATGGCATCCCACCCTATCCCATCTTAGTTTTAGCACAACATGTGGGACAGTTGCTATTTATTTATTTATTTATTGTACTTGTATACCGCCCCATAGCCGAAGCTCTCTGGGTGGTTTACAGTAACTAGGTGGTGGCAGCCATGTGGCCTCTATAATATCTGGTCTGGTCCTCAATGGTGCCTCCTGCTTTATTGAACTGCTTCTATACTCTTTTGTACAAGCATATGACTATAGAATATGGTGCATTCTATGGTTTTTACAGGCTATTCATTCATTCATTTATTACTTTTATATCGCACCTTTCCTTCAAAGAGCTCAAGGCAGTATACACACTTCTCCCCTTCCCCATTTGATCCATTCAACAACCCTGTGAAGTAAATTAGGCTGAAACACAGTGACTGGCCCATAGTCACCCACAGAGCTTCGCTAACAAGTGGTGATTTAAACCCTAGTCTCCCAGGTCCTAGTCTGACATTCTAACCACTACACCATAATTCTTAAGATTGGCCTCTAAGTCTTAAACACCACTTGAGCACATGAGGGTGATAGGACCAGTCTGAGCATTTTCATTTATCTTAACCAATACAGGATGTATGAGAATGAAACAAAGCGAAGTGACACACTCATGCTCAAACTTCTGCCTAGGGAGCTCCCAAACAATAACACCAAAAGGAAACACACACACACAAAGGATCCTTTTTACAGAAAAGAGATTAAGCCACTGTAGCCTTAGGCAGTGGTAATTTATATTCAGGAATTTATGAGTGCTTTACTGACTTCATTATTCAGAAAGGAAAATCCATATTTCTTATTATTTCAGCCACTGTGTTGACACACACTCTAGATATTTTCAAAGCTCAGAGCATCAGTGCAGTGAATTTGTATGCACTTTTTATGCAAATTACCAGAGAGGACCTAATGGGGTTAGGCCTGGTGTCTATGCAAAATACAGCTTCCTGCGACTATTTCTTTAATGCAGTTTGGAAGCAGAAAACCTTAAAGGCAGGCAGAAAGAGAAAGCAGCATTATATGAAAGATTGGCCACACTTTCAAAGATATGAAACTATCCTCCACCTTACACATCCCCGCAAGGGTTAAACCAAGGGTAGGGAACCTATGACCCTCTAAACTTTGTTGGACTACAGTTCCCATCATCCCTGACCATTGGCCATGCTGGCCGGGGCTGATGAAAGTTGAAGTCCAGTAACATCGGAAGGCCATAGGTTCCCCATCTCTGGGCTACAAAAAGAAAGTCCAGGAAAAGGAGGTGTTGGTGCTCGTAGCTCTCATATTTATCTAGGGCCAACTGCCCTGTGGAAAGGATTCTATTTATTTATTATTGATTGATTGATTGATTGATTGATATCTCGTCCTTCCTCCTGGCAGGAGCCCAGAAGAGGAGGCAGGCGAAGACAACATCAAGCACCTTCTCCAACTGGACTGTCCTTTTTACTGCTATAGGGCCATTATTTATTTATTTATTTTATTAATAGCATTTGTTAGTGGCTTTTTTCCAAAAATAGGACTCAAAGCAACCTACAAAAAAGGAAAACAAAAACACACTGCATATGAAATAGCTTACAGCAAGTCAAACAATGGCAAAAACAATTTCAAGTGAAATAATACAACAATAATAGAGAAAAAACAAATGGCAGATAAAACAGCAACACAAAAACCATACCAACACTATAAATATAACATAAACACATTGTAACAATCTTAGTACACAATTAGTCAATATGGCAAATTGTAGAAGAGAAGTAACACAATTTCAACTTCAACTTAGCTCACCCATGTTATTCACAGTCTCGTTCTTCTAGTAACAAAAAGTCCTTTTAAACTGCACCAGTCTCCGCCAACCGCTCACCGTAGCTCTTCCCTGGCGGCCCGATATCAAGCCGCGGCGTCGAGTGACCAACAGCACCGGCAAACCGCTGGGAGAGTCCTGCTCGCGACTCCACCAAGCAAGGAAGGCTCCTCAGTCGAGCTGGGGTAGCAGGCAACAAAGATGAATGTGAGGAGCAGGCCAAGAGCCACCACTGCCGCCACCATCTCCCCCCACAAGCTGGCGACGGCATACCTGCAGACCGGTCTCCCTCGGGTCCCCCCTCTCCACAAGGAAAAAGCTCCCTGAAGAGCAGAGTCACAGCCGTAGCAGCCAAGAGTAAGTCGGCCCTCAGGTGCTCCTCCACCGGCTTCCCTCGTGGGGTGAGACCACCTCGGCAGCCTCGGTGACAAACAAGAGGCAACTGCTCTTCCGAGATGGAGAACCACTCAGCCAGAGTAAGGAACCAAACTCCGTTGTCCTCAGGTCTCTCCCAACCCATTTTCATGCCGCAGCGTCAGTAGTGCCTTCTTGTGCTGGGCCTCATGGTTAATGGGAACATCACGTTCAGCCATGCCATCACAAGATGTACCTGACTGGGAGTTCCCAGTTTGCCAACCCTGTTATTATCAGGGGATGATGCCTTTGGTGGAAAGGTTGTCAGACACTGGCTCCTGCTTATTTTTTTGTTTGTTTGTTTTGTTTTCAATGAGTGGTTTTTGCTGTGTCCGTTGTATTTATAAATGTCATAAGCCACTTTGAGTAGTCTGGTTGAAAAGTGGGCTATAAATCTACTAAATAAACAAGTAAGTATTTCCCGCTTTCAAAGATCGGCCCAGTGGGCTGAATCCAGGGGTACATTTCGGGGTAGATGGGGGCTGTCACATATAGACCTGTATCCAGTGAAGTCATTGCACAAGCAGAATGACTTCTGCTTGTGCAATGGAACTTGTATGCCTCCCTCTCCTACCTTATATGGCCTCTGCACACATACATATATACACACACACCCAAATCTGCTCTGAATTTCCCCCAACCCTCTGGAACAGATGAGGGCAGAGGCATACAGTGGAGGTGAGAGACCTGAAAAAAAATAGAACATTTCTGATGTTATAAGAACATAGGATGAGCCCTGCCAGATCAGGCCAGAGGCACATATAGTCCAGCATCCTATTGCTGCAGTGCCACCCAGATGCCTGTGAGAAACTTGCAAGTAAGACCTGAGTGCAACAGCGCTGTCTCCACTTGTGACTCCCAAGAACTGGTGTTCAGAGGCCTCTGACAGTAGAAAAAGAACATAGCTACTGTGGCCAGTAGCCACTGAGCATCCTCAGGTGATCACTGCATGCATACATGAACCAGATCCCCTGCACATTTTGTGTCCATTCATTTCAATTTGCAATGCAGGCTTATTGCAGAATAGGAATCGGAGAAGTATTGTAATGGCCATTCACAGCTGTAAGTCGAAAGCATCTCAAGTCACCGCCATCACCAAAGCCATTTACAATGTCACCGGCAATTCAGAGTGTTACAAAATAATATGTAGGCAAATATCTTTATATATATAGAGAGAGAGAGAGAGCATCGGGTTTCAGACTAAAGTGCTCACAGGCAGGAAGATTACACTTGATCTTTCTCTCTTTTCTATTCTTCCTCTCTCTTTTCCCTGTCAGTTTCAATTACAGTCACAAGGTGGAAAAACCTGGAATTTGTGGAAAGAATATGCAATTTTAGGACTCAGTAGTCACCATAAATTTACGTCAATGGCTGTGAGACTAGAATAAGTTTATTTACGCGTGCTGTTACAAACACGAAGGAGACTTTGCCAAAATACTGTTGTAGAATGGAAAAAAGGAAACCTTGGCAAGAAAATAGCTCTGATGTGTATGATATGTAAATAGGAACTAATCAAACCTACATGAAATTTACATTTTATAAGAAATATTTCATGAACAACATAAACAAGCAAGATAGCACCTTGCATTGGACAAAGAAGACTTTTAAAATCCTGAAAGTGAGCTTGAGGGCTATATACTCTGGCTCAGATGTTTTCACAATGCAATCCTATACAAGTCTACTGCAAAGTAAGTCCCATTCAGCTCCATAGAGTTTACACTCCAGAAAGCTAAGCAATTAAAAGAACACCTTGGCAGTTCATAATGTGGTAGATTACATCCAATCTTTTACTGATCTAACCTTTTTCAGAATATTTATGAGAGATAATGAAAGTGAATATAAAACCAGCTCTTTTACTTTCCTGGAAGCCCTTGATGAGGTTCTGCATAACAGGATGATGAATAAACCAAAAAACAGAGAGGATCCTAGGCAGAAGCATTACCTAGGCATTATGAAAGATATAGAGCCTCTGCTGTGCCAAGTCTCTTTTCCACTCTTCCTCATAACTTGTATATAAACACAGTGCTTGGTATGACATCATCACCCCTGCATTCTCCCACCATTCAGTCCGTGAGATAGAGCAGTGCACAGGCTGATAACATTGTGTCATGAACTGTGAGAGGCATATTGGGCTGAGGCCCAAAGAGACAGGGAGGGTCTGGGAACTTGCACTTCAGTGTCTCATGCATTTAGGCCTAATTCTCACAGACATTGTATAGCAGTGTCTGCACCAAAGATGAAGAACCTGTGGCCCTCCAGATGTTTTGGACTACAACTCCCACCATCCCAATGGCTGGCTGGCTTGGTACTAATGGGGTTTAGAGTCCAACCTCTGGAGGGCCAGAGGTTCCCTATTCCTGGTCTGGATTATATGACTTCAGACTGCAGGTGGGGTCTCACATGGTTCATAATCCCCTCTGAGTCCACATAGGAAGCTAGGTGACTGGGAGAAAGGTTCTAGCCTAGTGAAGACACACTTGTTTTCCATGTGCAGGGATTGTTTTTCTCTTTGGTATGGAGGAGCATCAGGGTGTTTCATGACAGATGCTCTTGGAGGTCGCTGATTCATAGGGTCGCCATAAGTCATAATCGACTTGAAGGCACATAACAACAACAATATGGAGGAGCATGCACCCACATGAGCCCTCACCTGCAGTGAAGTGCAAGATCCCAGACTCAGTTTTCACTCTGCAGTGAGAACTAGGCCTTAGTTAAACCCTGAAGAAGGCTGCTTAAAAGAGATAATGGAAAGTAGTTTCCAACAGTCATGTGCCATTCTGAGTAAATGGAGTACTTTGACGGTTGTCATCCTGAACTGCATTGCTTTTGGGTCATCAATCCTTTTCAACAGTCCATTCCTTCACCCAAACACCTCATGTTCTTCAATGGTTGGCATAACACACAGTGCTGTTACGCAGCAGGAAACATTCCTTATTACTGTTCTCAACAGCAGAAGCAAGCGGTAAATAACAGTGTCATTGCAAAAGCTGGGAGTGAACCTAAAATCTCTGTGTTCAATACAAGTGTGTGTTTATTGAATGTCTCCTCTGCAGGGATCACCACTAATGGTCAATAAGTGAGAGGGGGAAAGTCAATAATCCCCAATGATTGCCCAAGAAGACAAATGTTTTTTCATATGCAATTTAGAAGAACCAAAACAAAAACCATAGAAAGGATTAAACAATTACAAAAGGCTTTGCCTTTTCATATTCTTTTAGGATTTTTGAAAGAAGACAATTGATCTCAATCTGCAGCATTTCACATGCCAGAAATCTGTTTCTGAGATAGCGAAAAACAAAACCCAAGGAGAAAGCAATCATTTGTCCACTTTTGATACATTTACTAAGCTTATTCAGAAGTTTATTGTTGCCTTATCTTTGCTCACTAATTTCATATTTGGTTAGGACAGAGATACAAATGAAACTTGTGAGAGTCACTTAAGTGTTCTGCAGTGCTGACACCTTTATCAAACAAATCCGGTTGTATGAAGCCTCTAAACATCAGCAAATCTGCTGGTATGAATCTCCATGTTATTCAAAACGAGTTTGAATACAATGAATTGTATTCAACATAGCACTAAGGAGATTGTTCCATCAGTGCAAGCATTTCTTTTGCCTGATGGAACTATCTCCCCACTCCTCCCCCAATGCAGTATTTCTGGGGGTTCTCCTAACCCTCTGCAGCAGTTGGGAAGCCCTCAGGTCAAATCTCAAATTAGCCACAAATTTTTCCAGGTAGCTTTAGGCAAGCCACTATATTCTCACCCCAGGTCCACCATTATTTGCAATATAGAGATAACAGTACTGACTGACTTTTCAGTTATTGGAAATACACATTACAGAGAGGGAGCTTTGACATTATTGTCAGCAGCCCCACATCTTTTTACTTAACAAAATATATAGTTTAACCCTCAGGTGAAAGCAAAAGGCAGAAACCAGCCGTATCCTGAACTATGCCCCCTGCAAGCTGAGTAAGCGACCCATCTTGTACAAAGGGGTGAGAAACTTTTTTCAGTCCAAGGACCACATTCCCTTCTAGGCAACCATCTGTGGGCCATATGCCACCGTTGCATGGGAGCAGAGGCAAAAGTGGGTGGAGCAAGGAATCTAAATGTTATGTTTCTACAGTATGCTAGTTTCTATGCGCACTCACATGCATCTGCCTATCATCTATCCAGGGAAACAAAAGTCCAAGGACACATTCTAGCCAAGCAAAAACACTCAAGGAGGGTGAGCCGGGCCGGTGCCAACGGGCAGCCAGGTTGGGCCCTGGCCAAAGGCCCTTGGGGCCACAGGGGCCCCTGATGGGCCCCTTGATAGGGTGGGGAAAGAGTAGCTCTCCCCTTCCGTGATCACAGGGAGGGAGCTTGCAAGCTGCCTGCCCATTCAGTGGCTCCACCTACCTGTCTTTCCTGTCTTCGTGGCTGTACATGCTGTGGATGCAGTGCTCCCATTAACTGAGATGGCGGCCAAGGTTTTCCTAATGTGCTGATGCCCCTGCCACCATCTTGGTCGATGGCAGGGATGTGCATATGTAGTACCATGCGTGCCATAAACCAAGATGGCGGCAAAGGCTTCAGCCCCTTAGGGAAACCTTGGTCGCCATCTTAGTTAATGGCAGCCCTGCATGCACAGCTGGGCAGCTGCAAAAGACAAGAGAGACAGCTAGGCGGTGCATGTGTGTGTGTGTGTGCATGCTGCGGCCCAGGGCAGGTTGGTGCCCAAGGGCTCCGGCATGCCTGGCACCGGCCCTGAGGGTGAGAAGCAGGACCAGGAGGGTGTGTGGCTCGGGAGAGTCTTGAGGGCAAGAAAGAAAGGCTTGTAGGGCCACATTCAACCTCCAGGCCTGAGATTCCCCACCCCAGCTTTGCAATCTCATTTCATCCTGGGAATGTACTTCATACAGGTGTAGTGCAAATTGCCACAAGTCATCCCAATGTGAGGGCCGAGGAGATAGTATGGAATGCCCCATTCCCCTGTCCCATAATTCATGTACCCCTGATTGATCTATTTGGGTGCTTATTGCTTGGCATACTGTAATTGTTATGTACTGCAGTTTAGAGAGCTCAGAGCACAGGCTTTGTGATATTACGAATGTTCTCACTTGGCTAATATAAACAAGTTGCCTGATAATCAAAACAAGCAATCAACCTTGAGAATGCAGTTGCATTCTCAGTCCAAGGTGTCATGAGGATCAGGAGACATCACCTGAGGGGGAACCAGCTACCTGGATGATCTAATAGGTGTAAGGTGCCCCTCCCAGGGTTTTTTTGGGGGGGATAAATACAGGACACCTAGATCAAGGAGATTAAGCCTCCGGAGGCTGAAGAAGCCCCAAGATAACAGCAGGAATGACCAAGCTTTGGGCAGGGACTGACGTAGCCTCAAAGTATCATCAAGAAGCAACATCCAGAAGACAGCAGATTCAGCCCCTCCCAGGCAAGAATTACCATTGTGCTATTAGGAGGCTTCTAGTGAACAGGGGCAAAGTGTAAGAGTAACTAAAGACAGGGGGAGGCAGAGACCCATTTGCCATTAGATTCAGTTTAGTGTTTTATTACTTGCAAAAGATAGCTGTTTGTAAATCCTGCTCTAACAAAGCCTTTAATTTCTTCACTGTCATGTTCATGATCCTTTTGAAATTCCAAACTTATTAGTCTTGTACTTGGCAAAGGCTAGGCATTTGGTGTTACAACAGGATGTATTTTATCACTGACCACTAAAAAGGGGGGTAGATATAAACCTCTTAAGGAGAAAAATAAGGTATAAAAGGGGGATATGCTGCAAAAAGACTGAGGAGAAATTGTTTCATTTTCCATCTTAGGCAGACACTAAGAGAAATACTTTCAAAATGGTGGGCAGCCAGGTGGTGGAGGTGGAAAGGGCATTTTGCTTGAATAATAGAGGCTTTTAAAAGACAACACTTGATTATATTAATCCCTTCGAATTGATAATCTGATGATTACACAAAGGTCATGCTCTGTATTTAACATAGCCTTGGCTGATGTTTTCTGCCTCTTCCCTACAATGCAGGTGTTATCCAGAAATAATAATTTATTTCCCTTTAGTTATTTTCTTCATCCTCATCTGATATCTGTTAAAATTATTATTATCATACTGTTGTTGTTAAATTTATTACCTGCCCTTCACCTACAGTTTAAAACTCAGCATTAAAACCATTTAAAATGAATCACAGTCCCAGGAAATTAATATCTATTTCATCTACATTACCTTTATAGGGCAATGCCAACAATAATATAATATCTTGATATACTGTGTTAAGAACTGGGATGAATATTCCTTCAATTTATTAAGCATTTATGAAAAAAGTGTAAAGACAAATTGTGAGTTCCTTATTCCTCTCCCCACTCTCTCTCCACTTCCAGATTGTTGCTATTTTGCGGGTGGGATTCAATCACATTTCAGCAAATTCCAGGTTAACAATTAAAGTGGATTTGGCGCTCTTGTGTAACAAACCTACTCACACTCACACAGCCCAATGAAAGTTTTTGCAGTAAGGAACATGACAGAAAAATGCCCTGGAAATCATGGGATCACAAGTGCTTGAAGTGATGTCCATAAATAAATCAGAATAGCTGTTCAATAAACAGTGAGTGTTGCATAACCTCCATAAAAACTAGTGCAAACAAATCAGGATGTACAAGAAACACATCATCTGGAAATGACCTCTCTCCCTCTCCCTCTCCCTCTCCCTCTCCCCCTCCCCCTCCCCCTCCCCCTCTCCCTCCCCCTCTCCCTCTCCCTCTCCCTCTCTCACACACACAATATCTAAAAGTTGGAGCCTTGGGTGACACTTTACCTCCCTCACAAGGTGGATGCATGGACAGGAATCTGAAGCCCTGTGGTTTTAATTTGCCACAGTGTCCTGGAGCAATGCTGCAATATATCAGGGGCACTGTGGTAAATTCCACCCCAGACACAGAAGTGGCACTCATCAGAGCATTGCTGCCATCCAGTGCTACTGCTTCCAGGTAATCCCACATAGGCCCACCAACATAAGATGGAGCCCACCAGAGGTGACTTTTCCAGGGGACCCTCAAAACAAAATGGTCCTCAGCCTGATCATGGAACTCCTATGTGGCATGGATGTTTGGCCTTTCCCTGTAGGAATGAAGCCACTATAGGGGTTATGTTGCAAGGAAAGCAGTAACAGGGCCATTTTCCCTCATGCTAATGGACAGAGAACGTCCAACGATGATACTTTCAGCGATAGCCTTATGAAGTCAGATACTTATTTGGACCTTGTTTATAGTAACCAGACAATTCTCCTTGTCCTCTGAGTCCAATGGAAACCATTAGGAGTTTCTGGTAGCACAGAGATCAAGGCAAACAAAAGAGGATTGCACTGGTGAGAGTCATTTTTACAAAGATTATTCAGCTTCCTGAATAAAATGGGCATTGTGCCAATGGCTCCTAATCCATTATAAAGCCAAATCATTTTGCATTTTCATTTAAGTGAGTTTATTCTTGTAGCTTTCTCCCCGAATATCCATGTGTATATGGGAAGATTAGGGTGCAGAACATCTGTCTCCTGTTGTCTGGTTTAAAAAAAGAAAAGAAAAAAAGGAAGAAGCTTCATTTCATACAGAAGCTCATGATCCTTATGAACTTGAATCTTTCCACACTGGTGATCTGTTTTTGTTTTGTTTTCATTTTTACTTGGGCAGTGAACTTTGGATATAAACAGTAAAAACTTCATTTCAAGATTTAGTCTGTGTACACACACCAGCATTTGTAGTGCAAATATGTAGTTTATATCAATATGGCATCATTCATGATCTCCTCAGCATGCTGTGTTCAATCTATTATTTATTTATTTATTTATTGCATTTATATCCCGCCTTTTCTCCAAGGAGCTCAAGGTAGCATACATGGTTCTTCCCTTTCTCATTTAATCCCCACAACAACTCTGTGAGGTACGTTAGGCTGAGAGACCGTGACTGGCCCAAGGTCACCCAGTGAGTGTCATAGCAAAGTGGGAATTCAAATCCTGGTCTCCCAGATCCTAGTCCAAAATTCTAACCTCTATACCACACTGATTCAGTCAATCTAGATTGACTGTAGATCCCAACATCCAGACAGGTGGCTGTGGTTACTTAATAGGTGTTTGAAAACCCTCCCCTTATACAGCTACAAAAGCGGCTGTATACTATAGTCAGCATGGATACTTCCCCAAGCCATTCTGATGCGTCCCATAAACTCATTCCAAACAAAAACTTACAAAACAAGTCCTGAACTCAGAAAGACTTGCTTAACAACCCTCTAAATTTTCACGGTGATACACAAAACAGTCAGAGAGAATCGAGAGTTCAAAGTGTAAAGAGAGAGAGAGAAAACAGAGCCCTTTTGGACTTTTTTCTGTCAAGAGTCCTCATAATCTGTTGAAATTCATTAAAAATCAGCCATGTTCACAGAGAACCTGTAATCCTATTACTGACCTTGCCCCATACTCTGACTTTCATCTTCTGCAGTTTAAAAGTTTTTGAAAAATGCCTGGCTGATTTTTAATTAATTTAAGAAATTTTGCATTGAACTCAATGATAATGTCAGGCATGCTCAGTAAGAACCAATTGTCAGTGTTCTAAAAGCCAGACTCACAGCTGCTGGGCTTGCCTAATCAGGCGGCCACACCCATACCAGACTTTGATTTCACTTGAGACAGTCATGGCTTCCCCCAAAGAATCCTGGGAAGTGTAGTTTGTGAAGGGTGCTGAGAGGAGACTGCTATTCCCCTGACAGAGGTTTAACAGTCAGCCACACTGACTGAAGCTCTGTGAGAGGAACAGGGCATCTCCTAGAAACTCTCAGCACCCTTCACTAACTACACTTCCCAGGGAGTGGGTAGAAGCCATGGGAGAAGCCATACTGCCTAAAGTAAAATAACAGTCTGGTGTGGATGTGGCCATTGACAGATTTGGTTGAAATCTGGGTGAGAGGCTACATGTGCCTGCTGCAAAATAAAAAGGTGGGAGAAACCCTGAAAAAGAATGATACTGTTCACAATGTTTTCCTTTGGAAAGGAAAGGGGCATCCCCTCTGCCCAGTGCCCACCCACCCAATCTCCTCTCCTCCCCCTCACCTCCCTCTTCCTTCCTCCCTCTCCCCTTCCTGCCCTCCTCCTATCCCCTGCCCCTTCCCCAGGTCAGTTTCACCTATCCTAAGCATGATTGCACAGGAGTAAATCCCACTGAAGTCAAAAAGTATGCAAATTATTGAACCTGCCCTCCCCTCCTTCTATCCCCCCTCTTGCCCCTTCCCTCCCCCTTCCTTCACCCCTCCCTTCCCCTCCCCCATCCTCTTCCAATCCCCTCCTTCCTCCTCCTCCTCCTCCTCCTCCATGGTCAGTTTTACCTGTCCTAGGACTATGATCTGGGAGACCAGTGTTCAAATCCCCACACACCCATGAAGCTCACTGGGTGACCCTGGGCCAGTCACTGCCTCTCAGCCTCAGAGGAAGGCAATGGTAAACCACCTCTGAATACTGCTTATCATGAAAACCCTTGAAGGCAGTCTATTTTATTTTCAAGCACCACTCACCATATGCTCAGAGGCACATGTTACTAAATTCTTTCAAGCTACACAGGAAGTGGATTGGACTGTGAAAGACCAACCCAAATGGTGTTTGCATTTTTACAAATATGTAGGGTAGTATAATATCTCAGAGAGGAGGTCAGGTCTCCTCCTACCCTAGTGCATTCACTATAGCTGCCCAGTTTCCCTGCTTTTTAAAGTTTGATAGAAATATTTGTTGGCGATAGGTATGTTCTTAAACTGCAAGTTTTTTTGCATATTAGTGAATTAGATTATGCATTTGAAAACCCTCTTCTTGTGATTTTGGTATGTGCCCACCCATAACATATTTGGGTAGGTGTGGCTACACACACACACACAATTGCTGGGACTGCTTACATCTGTTTTCAAATGGACACACTGCAGGGTAATGCAGAATCAATCTGCAATGATCTTTTATTTTTGGAATGAAGTTTTTTTCAGGGGGAAAAAGTATGCGATAGGTCTAGATTGGGTGTGGACTAGGTAGAAAAAACAAGAACTCAGTCTCCATTGATTCTAGAATAAAATGTTGTGTGTACACAGCCTTATTTTATATATAAAAAGGCCCTCCATTGTAGAAGCAAGAGTAAACATGTAAGAAGGGTCTTGTTGGATTGGACAAAAGAGCCATCTAATCCAGTATTCTCTTTCAAAATTTGACCAGCCAGATGAGCAGGGCATGAGGGTGACCAGAATGAACAAGAGCGCCCAAAACACGGCAGGGCTGGCATAACAAATTCTGAAGTAAGTGAAGAAATACACATTGCCAGCTAAAGAAGGCCTCCCATAAGATCATTAAGTCTAGGGTCTAAAATCACCTATGTGCACCACCAATGATGGCAACAGCTTCCCCTGTATTTTGTCCCCCCAAAGCATGGTGTTCAGAAAAATGCTTGCCTTTGAAGATGGAGATTCCATTGGGCCATGGCTACTGGGCACTCTCACATTAATTTGGATACGATGTTAGCAATGGAAATATTTGTCACCTAGAGTTGCCAGGTCCATGGCCTGAGACTGATCCTGTATCTTTAGGAGAAGAGAAAGTCAGCCGAGTGCTGGTGTTCTTGCAACTCTGTAATGGGAAAAACCACAAGGTGGAATTTTCCCTCCCCACTCCACAACTTTTATAGATACAGAAGACCTCTTGGAGGCCTGGCCTGGCAACCAAGAGGTCTTCTGTATCTTTAAAAGTTGTGGAGGGGGTGGTTTTTGTCATTACAGAGTTGTAAGAACACCCGCACTTGGCTGACTTTCTCTTCTCCTAAAGATACAGGATCAGTCTCAGGCCAAGAACCTGGCAACCCTATTGTCACCTCCTTTGTGCTCCCTCATGCAGAAAACCATTATCCAAGCATGCAAGACAGAAACCTATTCTATATTTGTGTGCTTGTTTTATTGATTGCCTCTGAAGAGCCAGTGTGGTGCAGTGGTTAGAGTGTTGGACAAGGACCTAGCAAACCAGGGTTCAAATCCCCACTCAGCCATGTGGCTCACCGGGATATAAATATAATAACTAATAAATAAATAAACCATCCTTCCTCTCAGTTTGGAGTCCAGAGCAGTGTATAATATAATTAAAACCACTGCTACAGATTATTGTTTTCCTTACAACAGCTCCCTAGGGAAAGTCAGTATCATTATTCCCATTTTGCAGATGGGGAAGATCCTGGGAGATAGTAGCTTGCCTTCTTTATAATAACCAAAAAATGTAACCTGTTCTCCAAGTCGCATGAAAACTGTTACAGGTTACTGCAACTCATGGGCAAGAAGTTTGAATCAGTTCGCATTTCAAGCCGAATCTATCAAATTCAGAACTTAAACACAGCCATTCTTTGAAATTTGCACCTACTCAAATTTTGTGATGCAGTTCTCCAATCAATGTTTACAAAAATGCATATGTAAGGGGAAAGTGTGCATAAAAATGAATTTATGAGTGAAAATAACGTACAAAACTGCATTCTTTGATGAGAAATGGTAAAAATGTGTAGGTTAGTCAAAACTGCCTACAAAAATGTGTTTATTAGGAGAAATTTGTACTAAAATGCTGGAGAATTTTCATGAGAATTTTTTAAAAGTTTGCACATCACTGCAGAAATATGCAGAACTAATTTTAAGATTGGAAAAATGAGAAACTGAGAAAACCAAACTGACCAATCTTTCCATCCTTACCATTAGATACAACCCACCATATTTGCACAAAACCCAACATACATATATACATACTGGTCCCCAAATGTTGACCCTTTTAGAAGAGATGGGTTTAGTCTAAGGCCATATTCACACCATACATTTATTCCATGATTATTCCACTTTAACCAGTCATGGCTTCTCCCAAAATATCCTGGGAAGTGTAGTGTATGAAGGGTGCTGAGAGTTGTTAGGAGACCCCTATTTCTCACATAGAGCTAAACCTCCCAGAGGTCTCTAGGAAGATAGACTGGCTGTTAAACCACTCTGCCAGTTGTAGCTAGTAGATGTCTCCCATTGTCCAGCATATCCCACATGGCTGGAATATGGCTGCAGGAAACCTACATGAGATTCTAGCCACTGCTTTCTCTTCCTCCAGCCTCCCAGTGATCAGCAAAGGTCTTTTCAACTTATCCCCTAGGACACTCAGTGTCGTCACTAGTGGGAGTGCGGGGGGGTGCGGACCTCCAGTGCGCACCCTCCCAGGGGCATGGACGAGGTGGTTGGGCTTGGATGCGCATGCACGCACACTAGAGGCCAGCCACCCCATCCATGCCCCTGGGAGGGCACGTGCCAGAGGGGCACCCAGCTGGAGAAGGCCTGGGAATGCTGGCGTGCCTCCCTCGCCCTGCCAACGCTGCTCCCAGTCTCACCCGCCCACCCGCCTCCAAGGAGTTGGAGCAGCCTTGTCAGGCAATGGCGCGGGGTTGGGGCGGGTCTGGGTGTCACCCCCCCCTCATGGTGACAACCGGGTGCGGGCCGCACCCTCCGCATCCTGGTAGTGACGCCCCTGAGGCCACTGCTTCTTCTCACCTCCCTACCATGGGTAAAACTGCTGCTTAAACGGTGGGAGGTGAAAAAACACAACACAAGCTTGACCCGTTGGACCCAGCTGTCCAGGTGTGGTGAAACCTATCAAACAGAGCCAACACTGTGACTGTGGGACAAGACAATGGAAGTGTCAGGAGTGACTGCATCTGTGCTCAGCCCCCCCATGAGGGGAACCACTGGACTTCAATGGCAGTTGTTTCAGTGAAGCACCATCAGGCTCTGCACTAAGTCTACCCTCACAGGTACAGGAAGGAGTATTTCTGCTGCAGTTGAGCAGAATATTCCTTCCCAGAGAAACATAGCCTGCTCAGCTCTGGTGTGTTCATACACTTAGTTATTCTTCAATCCTGATGTCTGACTTGTTCTTGACTCCTAGATTGCTCTCCAGTCCTAACTAGCTTGTCACATAGTTGAGTAAGACAACCCCAATCCTATTCAAACCTTCCCTTCCTCCCTGAGCAACGGAGGCCTCTGGCAGAGCATTGTTGCTACTGTTACAGAAGAGAGGCAGTTTTCCAGAACCAACATTACAGGCTATATAAGAAGCCAGAGATGAAGACATAGTCTACACCTGCAGTAGAATTGCAGGTAGAGACCTGAGCTGGTAGAATAGAATATACTCCTTCAGATTTCATGAAGGGGATCACATTTTTGAAGGAGGCTACATAAAGCAGTTATTGTGTATTAAAGAAACAATAAATAATTTGCTGCACTTTCACAAACTCCAGAATGGGCGGCCTAAGGTAACGACTTTCCTCTGTCTAATGGTAGGGCTGTACTAGGGTTGCCAGGTTCAATCCCTGAGATTGACCCTATATCTTTAGGAGAAAAGAAAGTCAGCCAAGTGCAGGTGTTCTTGCAACCCTATAATAGGAAAAACCACCAGGTGGAATTCTCCCTTCCCCCTGCACAACTTTTAAAGATACAGAAGACCTCTTGGATTTCATCCCTTTTCCCTTCCAGAAAGAGAAATTGTGGGTATGGTGAGATAGGAGAAGATTCCTGTCTCATCCTCTTCAGACAGCATAATTAGAGTTTTTACAAGGAAGGTAGAAGATATACTTGAGGAAGAGATATATGGAGTGACGTGACACTAGAGCTTATGGGACTGCGCTCTGGGAGAGGGATTTGCCTCAGTTTGCATTACTGTCAGACCCGTGCCTATCCCACACATTTCCCCCCACTCCGTTTCTCATTAATAGTTATTTTATCTTCAGTTTGTCAAGAAGCAAAGCTGGCCCTCTGCTCTGGCCCTCCTGACAGCTCTACAGCTTTCACCGATCACAGTTCTTGCTGTGCTTCTGGGCTCGCTGGAGATGATTGCTTTGTAGCTGACTGTTGCTGTTTTCATGCTTAGAATTTGCAGCCAGCTAACTTTTTCCAGGAACTCAGTAATTTGTTGCCATGACTGTTGGAAGATATCCCTTGCTTTGTGCGTGTTCTAATGAGCTCAATGGTTCAATTTGAGCTTCTGCATCTGGTACAGATAATAAGCATGACAACTACCTTAGTCACAGCCATGACTGTACGGGTAGCACAATGGACTTGGTTTAAAACAGATCTCTGTCATCTGTGTGGGCTTCAGACTCATAGTTACATAGCCAAACTATGTGTTTTCAAGCCACTGATCAATTCCATCCAGGCAAATGACAGCTTTTAAGAAAGGGATGTTTTTTTCTATTTCAACCCAAAGTGTATTTCTCTATATACAGTGTGTTATATTCTGCTGGTAACAGGGACCCTTTTTCTTATTAGGCAGCCACTGCCTCAGTGTCTGCAAGCTGCAAGATTTGCATTATGCCCCTCTTATTCTAAAACAATTTCCAATGTGCCAAAACCGGTCCCCTGATTTTTTGAAACTTTTCTTCTGCTGTGAAATAGGCTTCTGGTTTTTCTGCCTCATTTGCAAGGAGCTTTAGAATTTCTTCCAAACTTCAGGGGGTGCAGAGCTGAGCTTACCTTATCATGGCAAGGTGGCCAAGTATGGTATGTGTCCCTTAAACCTTTCTCTAGTGTTCTGCTGCCTCCCAGCTGCCTATGCTTCCTGAAAAGGCCCAATGGAAGAAATTGCCTCACGACTAGGGATGGGCAAATCTGTCGGTTTTGGTTTATCACCGTTTGTCCTTCTTTCCAATCTTAAATTCAGTTCTCCACAATTCCACATCAGTTTGCATTTTTTTTTAAAAAAAAAGTCTTCATGAACATTCATCAGCATTTGGGTGAACATCTCCTAAAATAGACACTTTTGTATGCCATTTTGCCTCACACCTTTTTGCAAAGCATATTTTCCCTCATATAATGCATTTCTGTAAGTTATTTTCACTATCATATGTTTTATGCACACTTTACCCTAAATATGTGCATTTTTGTACATATTACTTGGCTGGAGAACTCTATTGTACAATTGTACAATGTGAATTTTGAGTTATGGCTGTGTTTCGACTCATGCATTGTTTTGGAAAGTGCAAGTTAGGCAGGTTTACTTTTAAATGTGAACTGAATGAAATTTCTCCCCCATCCCTATTCATGACATCTTTCCCTGGGCTTTAACTGAATCTTGGGAAGCCAGAGAGGTTGGCTTCCCAGCACCTTAGCACTTGCTAATTTTGCCTAAGGCAGGTTGCTCCTTTTTCTCTTAATTGTTTTTTCTTGCGTTGATTTAAAATAAGATGATTTCACTTCAACTAAAAATAGCAATGAACAGTTGACAGGAGCAGGTCAGACAGCCTCCCAAGCATTCTGTGCTTAAATAAAGCACAGCCAAGGATGTAACAGGCTTTTTAGGAAAGGTGGGCACCTGGGGAGACTGCAGAGTACAAACTGCTACAGAGATTCTTTGTAGAATTTGAGAAAGGACAGTCTCTCTCTTTAAAAAACAAACCTCTATGTAAGGTAAACCCTACAAAGATGCTGCATTTTCTTTCTTTCTTGATAATTTTCAGAGGCACGTTCTTTCATCAGTAATTAATTAGTTGCAAAAAACGGGACAAATTTTCAGCATGGAACTAGTAGGAAAAATATGAGGCTACCTTGCCTTTCAGGGTATCAAAGAATGTAAAGTTGTATAAGGTTGTGAGGTGGCAAAGACATCAAACAATGCAAATGCCTGTTTGTGTGAAGCAGGCTTCTCTGTGAGCAATTTCAGCTGTGGAACCTGAAGCAGAAACACCATACAGAGGCTTGATACTTGGCATTTTGTCTTGTGCGGAATTAACAGATGTGTGATATGATTAATTATTCAACTCGTGTTTCTCTTTCAGATTCTCACCCAAGTGCTAAAATTTGTGGAAAACAACGTGACTAATGTTTTCCCGTCATACAATAATTGCAGGCCCTGACATCAGACAGTATGCAAAGGAGCTCAGTTTTGAGGAATACATCTCAATGTTCCTGTTGAGCTACCCATAAATGTTGCAATTGCTTTATGTGAAACTGGTTTCCTGGTGTTAAGATATGACAAGGTGCCCGTTACAGCCACTGTTTTCCATCAAATACTTGTGCTGCCAATTAGTTATATCAAAGACAGAAATATGATCAATGATGCAATCATGACCTGGCCTTCTTATCTAAGTCCGTATGAATCTGCTTGTCAGGATCGAAATCTTTCCTGAATTGATACCTTTCTGCAATGGTTCTTCTTTCCTGTATGATGCTCTCCGTGTATGCAGCTTTAAACCTCCAGCCATAGTTAGTTATAAAGGGCCATACTATGCTAGTCAGGCCTGGGGACAAATTCAGATCTCCAGTCTTTATATCTGGCCATCAGGACTCTGCCCGTACCCCCCACCCTGGCCACACGCCTCATAGCCCCTGCTTCATACCCTCCTTGAGTGTGCCTGGCTGGAATGTGACCTTCAACTCTGATGATGCTAATTGTTTGCCTGAATGGAGGACAGAGAGGCGTTTGTAGAAACTAGCCTCCTGTACAAAGGTAAAAATCACATTTGTGCCTTTGCCCATTTTTGCCTCTGCCCCTAGAAGGGGTAGCAGTCCTTGGGCTGAAGAACATCCCTCTCTCTTCTTTGCATAAAGACAATGTGGCTTCAGCATTGGTTTCTTGGCCCTCCCTTGCCCCGCTAGCCATTTGTGGACATGCAGGCCCATCAGTTCTGCCTAAGAAAATCAGTGGAGACATGCAGCAGTGCACTTAAGATAGCAGTGCACTCAGACTCTGGACTTAATGGTCTTATGGGGTGGGGTGCTCTTTAGATGGCTATATGTATTACTTCACGTACTTCAAAATGTGATAAGCCAACCCTACTGTGTTTGAGTGAGTGTGGCCCTGGACTTTGCTCCTAAAGTCCTGCTCAGGGTGCTCCATTGGAGTCAACATACCCCTAGTGATTTCCATAGGTGGAATTTGAGAGCATGCAGTCCCAAAAAGGTGGAGGGTGAATGTTGCAAGCCAAAATAAGGGTTATCAGGATATTATCTGGAATCTGTGTGCAGCTCCCCATGTGGTGAATATTCAAGCTGCAAGTGGCAGCCTTAGTAAGATCACCGACCCATTACCCACAGGTGCTGTGGCCTTCCATGGGACCCCCAGCAGTTAGCCCAGAATCTGAGCTTTCATTTTTTTTCAAAAAGGTAAATCTCTAGCCCTCCTAGAAAGAAAGTTATGGAGCAAAATGTGCAGGTACCCTTCTAAGCGATTTATGTGAAATGAGCCAGCCTGGCTGCTCCTGCCTTTCAGTGTTATTAGCTAATGAGTCAGAACTGTGATTGATAAGTGAGTTGTTTCAACACCAGGCAACAGGAATCTTGCGTCCTAAAGAGTTGCTGCTTTGCCCTCTCTTTTAGGACAAATGTAAAGACTTTGCAAAGAGGTTTGGGCATGCCTCCTGCTTTTTCAGGAGTTAAAGATCAGGGACTCATTAAGAATTCACTATATTATTAACTTACAGGACAATGGTATGCATGTCTACTCAGAAGTAAGTTTTTATGTTTAATGGGGCTTACTTCCAGGTGAGTGTGTACAGGATGGCAGCCTAGGCTTTGTTTGGTGTTGGTGTTGGGGGAAACACAGGGTTCTTGTGAGTTTAACAGCTATGTGGCAGAGAGAAATTCAGCAGGTCAAGCCTTTTCTAGTATGGAACTACAACTATGGCACAAGCTTCACCATGACTACTCTCTAATTTTGTCTTATGCCAGGCCCCTCATGGCAGCCCCTAGGACTCTCTCAAAATTTGAAATGTGCCCTCTGGTCCAACAAAGCTGATGACCCCTGGCTGGCATGGAAGAGAGTTTCCTGTTTTCGCTGAGCCTTGCTTGAGCAATGCTTTCCTTGGGTTGAGAGAAGGAAGAAACTGGCAGGCAGAGGCAGCTGATGTGGCTCCCCGTCAGTGGGGCAGTGGAATATGCTCTGGGTTTTAGTCCAAACTTTCAAAACTGTCCAAGGTGTGTTACGACATGTGCTCTTGGGAACCTGAGTGTGTGCATTTGCCACCCTCATGTCCCATGAAACACACCTCCTTGAGAGGAGGGGATCTTTTGCTAGAGATAAAAACAAGCGCTTTGCCCTGAAATGTGCTTAAATGGTGTAGATATATAACCCAAGAAATGCAGGTCCAAACCAAAATAAAGCAAAGCTTGATTTTATTTAGAGAAAGAGTAGGAAAGCATTACAGAATTACTTGGGTGCATGGCAGCATTAATCATTAATATCCTAACCCATTCATAACTTTAAACTAAAGAAATCAAAGGACCCTATTACTATAAGAGGTGAAAGGTAAGAGAGAGATTACCTATCCTATGCCCTGAGTGGGCGGCTGAATACAGCTGAAGCTATGTGGAAGAGCTCTGATCCAAAACCAGGAAGGAATCTCTTGGTCTCAAGGTTTTGCACCGAGACCCAGAGTCTCCCCGGTTCTGTCCCTGCAGTCCTTGATGCGTTCCTTGAGAGCGTCGTGCACGTGTGTCGGAGCTCTGGTGTTCCTCAGCCCCCCCTTTTTCTACCTTCAAGCCTCGGTTTTAAAATACTTTTTTCCTCTCTCCCCTCCTGCCAAGGAGGATATCAAAGTCTGGTGATGTTGTGTATGTGTGTGTGTATCTCTAACTGACCCTGAAAACTAAGCTCCTAACAAACAATGGGATTCACTGTGGGTGAGGGAAATGTGCCAAAGAACAAGATAACAATTATGCAGAACATTTATGCTGTAGCTTTAGTTTGTACCTTAATTTCTGCCCTTGTTACTCTTCGCACAAAACCTCGTGGGAAAGCATAACCAGCCATACCATTAGGTGTGGGGTGTGGGGTGGGAATTGTAGTTTAGCAGGCTCCATGGCCCTGCCTCTTAACAGGTGCAAAGGTTTGGACTAAAACCCAGAGTAGATTCCACTGCCCAACTGACATGGAGCCACCATGTGCCACTGCTGGCAGGTAGAGTTAAGTGAGCTGGCAAATGAACTACGATATTTCAAAATGTTCACCCCATCCTAGTGTTGAGGGTTAATTCCTCTGACACACTAAAGCACCTCCTCGAGGGTCATCCTTGAGAGTTATCTACAGTTTTGATTAAGCACCGCCAACTTACAACGGATGTCTATATCTGCCATCTTAGTAATATAAGCTGTTCATGTACTATGGCTGGAAGCATGACTCAGGGAATACACTGGTGGAACTAGTTCAATGTAACACACTGTAACATTACCATATATGGAGTTCCTACTGTAAGCTTCCTGTAAGTTGTTTATTGAGGGGTATAAATATCAGGGGAACAAGACAGTCTGGGTCGACCGCACTCACTCTGAATTGCTGGTGTGAGTGCTGCTTATATTTTAATAAATTATTTTTTAAGTTTTATCCTGAACTGCTGTTAGCGTCTTGTTTTGAGCCAGAGCGAGAAACGAAGATTATTTTCTCACAACACTAGGGATGGATGAATTTGCCAATTTCTGTTTCTCTCAGCTTCTCATTTTTCCAATCTTGCATCCAGTTCTCCACATTTCACATCAATTTGTGCTTAAAAAAAAATCTTCATGAACATTCGCCAGCATTTTAGTGTTAATTTCTCCAGTTGTATAGATTTTTGTACTACACATTTTTCCAACCAGTTTCTTCCCATATAATGCATTTTGTATGCTGTTTTCACTAATATAAGCATTTTATGCATGCTTTACCCAGTATACACATTTTTGTACACATTGCAAATTTTGAAGGATAACTCTTTTGGTTTGTATATTTGGTTTGTATATACAATTTGAGAAAGTGTAAATTAGGCAGCCTTGCCTTGAAATGCAAACTGAATTGAATGTATTAATCTAACTGGCATCCTTAGCTTTAGCAGGCAGCTTATCTTTAGCAAGGTTGCAGCATTATATGCCTCCGGACGTGCCCTGGGGATATCTTTGATGAAGAATGACTACATGAAAACCATTGGGGATTTGTGTGTGTTTTACATTTTGAAGAGAAAACACATCACACAATGAACTATTATGGATCATATTTCTTTTTGCTTTCCTTGTTGTTCCCAAGAGATCCACAGAGAACAGCTGTCTCTTTTTCTATTTCTTGAAAGTGATGGGTGAAAGAGGGGGGCTGCCGTTAAGTAGTATTTTTTGAAAGGCCTGCTTTAGTTTGTGATTTCCACATAGCAGAATGTGTGTGCCTTCATAAATAAAATCTTTTAATTTTTAAAAAATCCATATGTATAATGCTTTATATGTACTATTGCACTTCCATTCACTATTTATCTTGACATTCAAGACTTATGCTTATGTAACCACATAGAAACATATATTTTAAAATATATTTTATAAGCTGCATTTTGGCTTAGTTGACTATTTTAGAGAGTTAACAAAATACTGTAGTGGAATATGTTGTGTCAAACCTGGAATGTTGTCAATGTATCCTAAATATCATCTAAAGTATTTTAAACTGGTAAATTAATAACCAGCAACTCCCTCAAAAATATGCTTCTCAGATTTGGATCACTGAAAAAGGGGAATAAAAATGTAGTAGAATTGATAAGGAAGAACAATGTCTGTCATGTGTAAAAAATAGAAGTTTTAATCTTAATTTTACTCAAAAAAGCTAGAAGATAGCCTTACTATTTATTCCATTATATTTGATTTCCACATTTCCAGGCTGATCTTCTGAAATGCTGCACGTGATTGTCCTGTATGTTTTAGTGAATATACAAACATTTGATCAAATGTCATTAAAAAAAGAAACAGAGTAATTCAGTGCATAGCAATGTGTTGAGTTTACAAGATGCATTTTTTAAAAAAACAAAAAGGATAGATGTCAGTAATAGAAAATACAGAAAACTAGCAGACTAGGGTGAAGCCTAGACTAGAAATCTTTTCCTTGGCATCTAGTTTTCTGTATGCAAGAGAATTTTTTGGCTGGTGATAGAGCTGGGTGAGAAATTCAATTCACATTTCAAATTGAATCCATAACATTCACACTTTCAGAAACAATATGACAACTGAAACACAGCCATCCTTCAAAAATTGCACTTATTAGAATTTTGCAATGCAGTTCACCAGCCAAACAATGTTTACAAAAATGCATATTTTAGGGGAAAGTGTGCATAAAATGTGTGAGAATGATATACAAAATGCATTATATGACAAGAAATTGCTTTCAAAAAATGTGTATATTAGTCAAAACTGCCTACAAAAATGTGTTTATATATAGTGAACTTAATAAGTCCCTGATATTTAGCTTCTGTAAAGCAAGAGACATGCAAAGTGTTCACATTTGCCTTTTGGGGAGAGGGGGATTCTTTAGTGTTCACCTACACTTACTGTGTAGTGGTATTTGCAGAAAATAATTTCTAGGCACACCCTGATCTCAGGTGAACCTACCCAGCACAAGAAAGATGTATTCTGGTTGCTAGGAGAACTGGAAAGCCAAACTATGGAGATTTCAAGTACTGGAAAATAAGACAGAAGCAGGAAAAGTGCCCCAAGGGAGGCGCAAAACAGCAGCTCCTTAGAATCCCAGGGATTCCTATGGAAGCTTGGATTCTGGGGACCTTATGGGGGCACCACTGAAGGCCTTGCATGGCAGCGACAGGTGATGGGTTAGTTATCCCTGTTTTAGTCTATCAAATGCCTAAAAAGATAAGAATTTACCTGGTGTTGAAAAGATGTCAATGAAGGCACCAGGCAGACCTCACTGGGGAGCACACTGCACAGATGGGGAGCCACAACTGAAAAGCCTTCTCCCTTGTCACTACCCTCTGAGCTGGAGAAGGGCCTCAGAAAAAGATCTAAGGGTCCAGGTAGGTTCATGTCATATCCAGAAAGATACTAGGGTCCTGAGCCATAAAGCACTTTGAATTGGGCTCAGAAGCATACAAGCAGCCAGTTTAGTTGTAACAGAATCGGTGTTATATGATCTGTTAACCTTGAACAGTCAGGCAGCCACATTCTCCACTAATTGAAGGTTTCACACTGTTTTCAAAGGCAGCCCTATGTAAAGTGCATTGCCATAATCCATCCTTGAAGTTTCAGAGCATAGATTGCTGTAGCCAGGTTATTCCTATACAGGTAGGGTTGTTGTGGGGCCACTATGCTAAGCTGATGGAAGGTACCTTGTGCCACTGAGGCCACCTGTGCCTCAAGTGACAGCAATGGCTGGAGGAAAACCCCCAAACTACAAACTTACAAACCAGAAAAAAACCCAAACTATGAATATTGAATGGCTTACAGACTGATAGCTTGTTTTTTATTGATTGGAAAATATTGGTTAGCCTTTGGATCTTACTGAAGCTGTGCTTGAGTTAGTGAGGGCAAAGACAAGAAAAGCTATTTAAGGTTTTCAACGTTGTTCAGTATTGATTCACCCAGTGCTGGTGTACATTTCAGTTTCTTGATATTAGTACATTTAAGTTACTCACAAAATTAAAAATGATCTATAAGTTTAGAGCAGCCTTTAACTTTGTCTTGTTGGAGCTAGAGTCCCAAACAACTGGAGGGCACCAGGTTGGGGAAGGCTGATGAAACAATTTTGCTTTTATTTGTTTATATGTGGTACAAAGATATACAGATTTACAGATGCTAGCATGCAAACATAAACTCTTCCATGACAGGGATAAATCATGCATGCAAATTGGGCACTGAAGTGGTGAAATGGGCTATCAATGCAATAAAAGATCAGGTATTCAAAATCTGAACAAATAGGGGGAAGCACCAGTGATACTCCTTGCCTCAGGCTGACCCTGACCCCTGACCTCATAATTTTCAGGCCAAGTAATCTCTTACCTCCTGCAATAATTGCTCAAGTATTATTACTAATTAAAAGTATTTCCATGTCAGAGTTCATAGGTGGCATCCTGAGTTTCAGATTATATAGATTTGACTTCCATCATTCGAAATACTGTTGGACAGGAAGATTTGGCTGGCACTTTCCAGATCTTGTAATGAGGCTGCCGCTGCATGCGTAGTTTTGGGGGCTTGCTCATGTTGCAAGACCTCTGTATTATTTATACATCTCATTACAGTTTGAGTTTGCTCAGTTGGTTTTGTTGTTCAGTGTTATTTTTCAGAAGAACCAAAATTTCAATGGACAATGGTAAATTTCACATGAATGCTTAATGTCAATTTGAGGCTGTTTTTCAAGGATCTCCTGTGCACTATACTAACTCAAAGCAAGTCAGCAAGCAAGCAATGTTTAAAATGCCCCATGCAGAATGACAGGGTGGCCAGAGTATATTACCCATAATAGCTAGGCTATAAGACCATTATCTAAATTCAAATCTTTATTGCTTTGCCAAGGGCCATCACTGAATCATACAATGGTATAATAAACAGCACACTACTCAAAATATAATTAAAACAAACTAATCGTATAATCTATTGCAGTATCTAATGCCAATAATAATAATAAACTATAATGCTTCAACACTCATTACAAAAAAGAGTCCTTCTCATTTACAATTCATCTCAACACTTTTAACAACAGAGGCAACAGTCTCCTGCTATCTGGCATTCTTCATCCACCTTCGTTACTGTAAATCATGTTGGAAATCAATCATATGGGATCAGGCTAGGGTTGCCAGGTCAGAAGCATCCCAAAACCTGAGATTCATGGGGAGGGCCGAGTGATGTCATGGGGGCAGGCCCAAGTGATGTCATTAAGCATGATACACTAAGCATCAATCACAGTTGCTTGGAGCATACAATTAAAAAAATCTGATTGGAAATCAAGCTAGAAATCTTAGCTAAAAGATGGAGCCTGGGTAGGGAACATTTAATCTAGCCTACTTGCTTTAGGCAAGAAGGGTTTAAGTGCCTTCAGGCCAGGCCAGTCACCAGAAGGCCACTGTAGGAAGAAAGGAGCCTAGTGTTGTGGAGATGTTAGATGGGAGCATTCGGGAGTAAAGATGGATGCCACTGAAGGCTGCAATTCTAAACACACTTACTAAGGGACTAAGCCCCATAGAACTCAACAGGACTTACTTCTGAGTAAATATAGTTTGGATTGTGCTGTTGGTAAAGCTTGACTAGGGATCATCTGCAAAGACATCCATATCCAAGGAGGGTTGGCAACCCCCTGCCTGGAATGCCCTGCCCTTATCTTTTAATGTGGCTGCTCCAAACTTCTTTACAGATTTGACCCTTCACTTCAGAAAGAGGTCTAAGAAATGAGTAAGAGTAAGAAGATTCTCTACCCTTTCTGTCTACACTGTGGACTGCTATAAACTCACTTTGACAGCCAACCCAATTCCTGTGAGTAATAACTGACAGAGAGAAAACACACATGGTTTGGTCTACCTTCACAGGCAGCAGCTTGGGAACAACAACTGCAGCCATACTTTCAAATATGTGAATTCTCTTTTAGCACTATTGGGCAAGAAACAAACTACCATGCAACCAACAAAGTGCATCATCAATGGGTTTTAGGGGGTTGAGCTGAGCACATGCAACCACTGCTGTTGCTTCGATGGATGTAAGGGAGTGAGGTTAAAGGTAAATGAAATGCAAACAAAAAATGAAAAACAAAAGACAGTGATGCTTTCCTAAATGCAATACCATACCAAACACAATAAGATTCCTATGAGTAAGGCAGACAACTTAGCATCCCACAACCAGTCAGGATTCATAACCGAAAACCAAAACTAAAAAAAACCTTGCAGCCAGTCAGTTAATGCAGAATGCTGCAGCATGATTGCTGACATGAGTGAGATCCTATCAGCACATGATACCTCTGCTCTGAAATCTGCATTGGGTGCTGATTTGCTACCAGGCCAAGTTCAAGCTGTGCTTTCTTTTTCTTTTTTTTTTACAATAATTTTTATTCAAATTTTCATAAAACATAGAAAACAAAATCATAAAACATTCAAAGACAAAAAACAAAACAAAACAAAAATGATTAAACAAAAAAAAATAAAATGTTGACTTCCCATTTGTCACATATCAAATCAGTTATAGGTCTACAATATATAACAATCCTGTCTCTTAAATCATATTATAAAATCACTTTCCTCCAGTAGTTATCTTAATTAATCATCAAATCTCATAAACATTACTTTATTCTTTCCACAAAAAGTCAAAGAGAGGTTTCAATTCTTTAAGAAATATATCTATCAATTTTTCTCCAAATAAACATGTCGATTAATCCATCTCGTTAATAATTATAATAATCTCATTGTCATAACCATAGTCCAAATAAACATTTCGATTAATCCATCTCATCAGAATCTGTTAGGTCCAATAATTTCAATAGCCATTATTCCATTATCCCTATTAGTTCCATCTTCCATCTTCAATAGTCCTGTTAAGTCCAGTAATTTCAGTGTCCAATCTTCCATTATCAGTATTCCATAATAATCTTGCTGTTGTAGCCATAGTCATATAATAAGAGTCTGATGGGAATTTCCTCTATCCCAAATATTTTCTTGCCATCCATTCTGAATAAGTTGCTGAAATACTGTTGTAAAGTCATATCTGTGTTCTTCTTTTTTACAAAATGCACTGGCTCATCTCTTAAGAGTTTTTCCATTGTCACATGGCTGCAGTTAATTCCATAGATTTTCTCTATATCAAGCTCCATCACATCATTCCAGTCCAGAAGATTATCCAAGCCATTGATAACTTTATCTCTAATATCTTCATTAATTTCTTCAGAGATAACGTTAAATTCCAAACAGTAGATTTTATTTCTAAAATCCATAAACTCCAGATCTTTTTCCAATTCCACATTTGTTCCAATCTCCAGGGCTTGTATCTTCCCTTTATTTTTTCTTTTCTCATCTCTGATCTCATTCTCCTCTCTCACAGGATCCCCTATTTCTTTAAACTCCTGCGTCATTTTGCTCAGTTCAATTTTCAGCTCCTTACTACCCTGTCGCATGGTTTGTTTCGTTATCTCAATCTCATCCATTATTTTCTGAAACATAGTTACTTCCAGATTCTCAGCCACTTTCTTGATTGCCATTTTTAAAACCACGAAAACAAAGCAAAACAAAAATAAAGAAAAACCACTTCTTATTTCAGCAACAATTGGGTTAATATTCCAGGCTTGATGACATCACAGTATAAACAGAGCAGCCTGCCTTATCTCTCTATGTTCAAGAACACAAAACAAATTTAGTTCCCAGCATCAAAACAGTTAGTGGCGTCGTGAAGAAGCAGATTCATCAAAATAAAATAGACCAAAAAGAGAATAGTCCCAGACAATATAATGTTCCTCGGAATAGAAATCCCTCTTCTGTTTATATCTTTAGAATGCACTTCCAGGACAGCTTTTTGCAATAGAAACAGAGATAAGCTGTTAATTTCGTGAATAACAGAGAAGAGTTATAGCTCACCCAGAAGTTCTTTAAAGCTGATTCATTTGACAAATCTCTTTTTGCTGTGCTTTCCATGTTATGGGTGCCACATAGTACTTGTTCTGCTCTTGTAAGAAAGCAGTCCTGTAAAGTGGCAGCATTTTGGATACTCTGTTCATAGGGTTTTAGTGGTAAGAGGTATTCAGAGGTGGTTTACCATTGCCTTCCTCTGACTTTAGACACATACCATAGTTTGGACACATCATGAGAAGACATGATTCACTAGAAAAGACAATACAGAAAAACAGAAGGGAGTAGAAAAAGAGGAAGACCAAACAAGAGATGGATTGATTCCCTAAAGGAAGCCACAGACCTGAACTTACAAGATCTGAGCAGGGTGGTTCATGATAGATGCTAGTGAATCACTGATTCATAGGGTCGCCATAAGTCAAAATTGACTTGAAGGCACATAATAACAACAACGAAGTGGCAGCACCTATGCTTTGGAACTCCTTGCCTATTGACATTAGGTAGATGCCTCTTTTCAGCACCTGCTAAAATCATTTTTGTTTAGGCAAGCCTATCCATGCATGTAAAAGCTATTGTATTTTTAAATCTGTTTTTAACTCATTGTTGGTTTTATTAATTTGAATGTTTTTCAATACATGTCTTTAACTGTTTTTGCCAATAATTTTATTGTTTTAATTCTTTCTGTAAACCGCTTTGAGATTTTTTACAATAAAGCAGTATATAACTGTTGTAAATAAAATTCATAAATAAATTTTGGAGTCACAGCTTTTAAAAATGTTTTTAAAGATATTTTGTTTTAATATATTTTAAAGTCTGTTTTTATGCTTTTAAAAGTGTTTTTAGTGCTTTTGTTTACTGCCCTGGGCTCCTACTGAGAGGAAGGGCAGGATATAAATCAAATAATAAATAAAAATAAATAAATAAACTTCATTCACCCAACCCAAAATTCAGAATCATGCCACTTTAAGATGTTTTGCAACTGTTTATACTTGTTTTATGGTTATTGGTTTTTAAAGGGATTTATTTCTTATTTTGAGATGCCTTGTTTTCCAATCACCAACCCTACCTCACAGGGTTGTTGGAAAGACTCCATACACGCACACACTTGTAAAAATACACCCCAAATAATAGTTTATTGTCAAACCAGTTGGTCATTGCAGAACATTTTTTTAAAAAATCAGTATTAGTTTCCTACGTAATAAAAAATGTGATACCTAGGTAAACCCTGCCTAATTGCTTTAAAATAGGATTGGAAAGAGAAGGAAAGATTTACAACACAAACACAATTCTTTGTTATGTTTACTCAAAAGTCCCATTAATTTACAACACAATCCTAACCATGTCTACTCAAATGTAAGTCCTAGTGAATTCAATGGGGTTTACTCCAGGTACATGGGATTAGCATTGCTTTACTCCCAGAACAGCAAATATTGGATTAAATACTTTCATATTGCCAAGGTTTTCAAAGCACTGCCCTCTCCAACAGCCAGGGTCTGTCTCTTGCACACAAGAGAAAAAAAACTTTAAGCCATATTATTACTTACTCAAACTGAAGGTTTCAAAGCCACCATTTCCTGATGTTGCAGTTCAGTGTAGGCACTGCCTGGGTCAATAAATCACAACCCTGGCTTCACTTATTGGCTACAACCCTGAAAGGGCAGGTGTTGGTTTTAACCTTTAAAACTCTATACGGTTCCGGCCCAGTTTATCTGAAGGAGCGCCTCCAGTATCACCAAATATGCCGCCAAACAAGATCAGCCTCACAGGACCTTCTCTCGGTCCCACCGACTAAGACAGCTAGGTTGGTGCGGACCAGGGAGACAGCTTTTTCGATCGTGGCCCCCACCCTCTGGAACTTACTTCCCTTTGACCTTCGGCATGCCCCCTCCCTACTGACTTTTCGCCGAGCCTTGAAGACCTGGCTCTTCAGGCAGGCCTATGGGATCTCTGGGGTGGGTTAGGTTTTACATTGTATTAATGTAAGATGGTCTTCAGATGAGATGTTATGATATTAATAATGTGATGATTATGTATATGAGTAGATTGTATTTTATATTGTAAGTCGCCCAGAGTGTCCGTTCAGTCGGACAGATGGGCGTCTGCTAAATAAAATTTTATTATTATTATTATAGAGCCAGAGCTTGGGAAAGTTATTTTTTTGAACTACAACTCCCATCAGCCCAATCCAGTGGTTATGCTGGCTGGGGCTGATGGGAGTTGTAGTTTTAAAAAAGTAACCTTTCCAAGCTCTTCTAGGAGCTGCTGTAACAGATCTGTTAAACAGATTTAACAGTTGCGGGGGGCGGCTGATGTTTTGGTGTATATCTCGGGAACCAGACCATCTGGAAACTTATTTTTTTAAAAAAAATTGAAGCTGAGAGTCTGGAGATTAAGTTGGGTCAGCCAGAGAGCCATAGGGGACCCCCAGAAACCGGAGTCTCAGGCCAAAAAATGGAGATCTGGCAACCCTAGATTTGGCCCATTCCCTTTTAATAAACAAACTCTAACTAGAAAGCTTGCTAAGTCAAATATAATCCTATGTGTCTGATTTGTCAGCAGAAAGACTTGTACCACTATCAGAATTGTTCCAGAATTGTCTCTTCTTCCAGAATTGTGGCTATTATTTCAGGCCTATAGCATGAAATATGATTGAAGCCAAATGAGCCTAGATTGCATACCAAAAATCCAAGATTCAGCCTCTTGCCCTCTCCAGTCAAAATGATCTCAGTTAAAATCACCTCCGTTAAAATGACCTAGAGAGCAAGATGACCTGTTAGACTGATTGTATATAAGGTAGCCTCTGGAGTTTCAAGAAAGTCCCCAGTTCAAATGTCATTTGATACAACATCAAAAAAGACAGTGCTAAAAAAGTTGCAGAAAATACCAGCCAAAATGATTAGAGCAGCTTCCCTTCAAAGAAAGGTTAAATTATTGGGGGGAGGGAGAGATTAGTTCAGAAGAAAAGATGTCTAAAACAGAACATCATAGAGGTTTATAAAATGATGCATAATGTAGATATTTTTTTTAAAAAAGAAACACCTCTGTCTCTTCCTAACATGAGAGCTCAGGGCCATCCAATAACATTAGCTGGCAATAGATTCAGGAGAGACAAAAAGTGCTTCTTCACATTGTCACCTTTTGCCAATGTTAGCTATATGCATGGAGGGCTATGTACAGCAGGAGCAAGACCATGCTTCCTGGCCACCTGCCCTTAGTGTCATGCACCCTGTCCCATCTTCTGGGCACTGATTGCCTTTTGGGGGGAGGGGCATTCCGTATGCAGATAGAGGCATGTGCATGTAGGCTTCTTTGCAGACATTGATTGATTGACTGATTCAATGTATATCTTACCCTTCCTCCCAGAAGGAAAGCAGGGCAGCAAACAAAAATACTAAAAGCACTTTTAAAAAATCTTAAAATCAAAACAAAACCTTAAAAACAACTTGAAAACACAACTTGAAAAATATATTGAAAAGCAATTCCAGCACAGACACAGATTGGGATAAGGTCTCTACTTAAAAGGCTAGCTGAAAGAGGAAGGTATTCAACAGATGCCAAAAAGATAACAGAGATGGCACCTGTCTAATATTAAAAGGGAGAAAATTCCAAAGGGTAGGTGTCACTCTACTAAAGGTCCGCTTCCTATGTTGTGCGGAACAGACCTGATAAGATGGTATCTGCAGGAGGCCCTCACCTGTAGAGCACAGTAATTGACTAAGTATATAAGGGGTAAGACGATCTTCCAGGTATCCTGGTCACAAGCTGCAGAGTACTTTCTACACCAAAACTAGAACCTTGAACCTTGCCCAGTAGCTAATGGGCAGCCAGTGATGGATTGATCCTTGATGGTTCAATGCATGGCATTGGGGATGGGCTGTGAGCTTCCTTGGATAACCTTAGTCTGTGCTACCAATAGGGATGTTCAAGAAATTAGATTCAGTTCGCATTTCAAGCTAAATCTATAAAAGTTACACTTTCTGAAACTTTCTGAAGTAAAACACAGCCATCCTTTGAAATCCTCACTTATTCAAATTTTGCAGTGCAGTTCACCAACCAAACAATGTTTACAAAAATGTATATATTGGGGGATGTGTGCATAAAAATGAATATATGAGTGAAAATAACATACAGAAATGCATTATATGACAAGAAATTGCTTGCAAAAATGTGTAAAGGTAAAGGTGTCCCCGCACCTATAGTGCGAGTCGTTTCCGACTCTTAGGGTGACTTCTTGCAATGTTTACTAGGCAGGCCATATATACGGGGTAGGATTGCCAGTTCCTTCCCCAGCCTTTCTTTACCCCCCAGCATATGCCGGGTACTCATTTTACCGACCACGGATGGATGGAAGGCTGAGTGGACCTCGACCCCTTTATACTGGAGATTTGACTTCCTCCTTTCGTCGGAATTGAACTCCAGCCGTGAGCAGAGCTTCAGCTGCGTTACCGCCGCTTACCACTCTGCTCCACGGAGGATCTTGCAAAAATGTGTACGTTAGTCAAAATGGCCTACAAAATGAGAAATCTGCACTGAATGGAGAATTTTCAAGGGTTTTTTTTGAAAAAAAAAATCACAAATTGCTACAGAAATGTGGAAAACTGAACTTAAGATTGGAAAAATGAGAAACTGAGAGAAGCAGAATTGACAAAACTTTCCATCCCTAGTTCCAATGCTAGTCCTACTCAGAATAGACCCACTAAAATGAATGAACATGGCTAACTTAAACCCATTCATTTCAATGGGTCTTCTCTGAGTAAAATTTAGTTGGATACAACTTGATATATATAATACAGAAATGTCCATTACAGGTTATTGCTCTTCAAAAGTGACATGAAAAACACTGGCCTGTGAATTGTTAACAGAGATTTCAGGCTGTAAAAGGATAAAGCGATAAATTGTGGCACATTGGCTGTCAACCCAGAAAGCTTAATACAAGCATCCCAGGTTAAGTACTTCCATAAGTCACAATTGTACAACACAGGAGCAAAATAATTGGAATTTTCAACATCCTGCTTAAGGGTCTTCTGGCATTTGTTGTGTCATTAGAAGAGTGGGACGTATAATTTAAAAGCCAAACCCAAATTTGTAAAAATTAGGTATTTACCAATTCATAACCATTTACATTGTGACAGGCTATAATAGTTTTTAGACTGCTGTGAAGACCTCCTTTGTGCTTCTTTGCCCTATAATGGCTCTGAAATTATTAGTGCTTGACAGTTCTAAATAAAGTTAAAATAATTGCAAGTTGCAGAGATCTGTCACTTATGATTGCAGAAGTGTGAATGTAAGAGAGGGGAGGGACAAACCTACATTGTGCCCCTATATATTTAAAACAGTATCGTACCACCTTAAACAGTCACAGCTTTCCCCAAGAATCCTGGGAACTAGTTTGTGACGAGTTGTTAGGAGACCCCTATTCCCCTCACAGAGCTGCAAATTCGCCGAGTTCCCTGGCAAGAGGTACTAATTGTTAAATCACTCTGAGAATGACATACAGAGCTCAGCACCCTTAAACTGCAGTTCCTAGGATTCTCAGGGAAAGCCATGACTGTTTAAAGTGGTATGATACTGCTTTAAATATATAGTGCAGATGGGACCTGCATGTTCCATTGATATCACACTCCAGTTGAAGATTTAATCATGTTCAAAACGGCAACTTGCCAACATTTTGTACCTGTGTATTGATCATGCGTTCTGATACATTCTGACATCAGAAACGCACATATATTCATAACACATGTACACTTTACATGAGGGTCTTGTCTGGTACTTCATAGTCTTGGCAAAATGACACTGCTGAACAGAGGAGCCATTTCAGGATGCAAACGTTTCATTTGGAGCAAGCAAAATTCACAGAGAAGTGCAAAGGCTCTTGGACATATTAGTCAACATTACCTTTTAAAAAAAACATAGAAAAGAATAAAGGAGTGTATTTTAACAGTGCTAGTTGTGAATGACTTTTTGTGTCAATTTTTGTGTCCTAATAATTAATAACCAGAGATATATAAATGCTCCCATCAAATAATAGAATAATCTGGAACTGTTTTCATCAGCCTTCCCTCAATGGTATGCCTCTACTGCTGAAACAAATAAATGATTGTGGGCCAGTCTCTCTCTCTCAACCTAACCTACTCCATATGATTGTTGTGATGATTCTTGGAAGACAAACAGGATATTAATGTTATAAATAAATTCCACACTAACAAATGGTATCATCTTTTAAGTACATTTTCTAACAATGCAATCCTATACATATCCACGCAGAAGAAGGAAGTCTCACTGAGTTCAACAGAATATACTCCTAGGTAAGTAAAACCATGAGTTTTCATGCCAGATGCTGTCTCAGGACAATGTTTGCTTTGCCTAAACATCATAGGGATGGCAGAAGGGCCTTCCTCATGAGAGAAGGGTTCACCCACAAGCAAGCTGATCATAAAAGACAAACATTTTAAATTAGTCTCTTGAAAAAATCAAGATGGAAAACAAAATGACAACTGTCATTTCAGCACTTTCATAGATGAACGAATGGACTTCCAGTTAATTGTCATGCATTTAAAGCCCCCTTGCATTTCTTCTTAACATTCACATTGTTCTATATTCCTGATAGAAGATACCTACTACTATTATTCCTATTACTGTTACTACCGCTACATTCCGGACAATATTAACTGACCTTTATTAATTCCCCTCCTCAAGATAGTATTCCTGTGGTGTTGGGTTTTTTTTAAATCACTAACTGTCTAAGATGCTTTTTCAAATTATTCAACAATCCGGCTTACTAACTTTCCAGGACTCAGCTGTTTCTTTCATCTTCATCTTCATTCCCCAAGGCTCCTTGGAATGTGTGTGATATCCCATCAATTCAAAAGAATATGACAAATGCATCATTGTAGCAATAGAGATTTAATGAGCTATGTTATAACACTTCATCAAAACACTGCTGATGGCCTTCAGCTGATGTATGATATTCAGGCTGTATCCACCAGTTGTCCTGTGAGGAAGAAGTGGAGGTTGAGCTGCTGCTTGAGCTGCTGTATAGAAGAAAGGATAAAGGAAGAGGAGCCACTACCTCTACTGTAGATTTCCCCAAAGGAGTCTAGGGTATTTCTTCCATTTTGACACCATTGGAAATGCTTTCTGCCATCTCTTTGTTATTTTCTAGTGGTGTAGTGGTTAAGGTATTGGGCTATGACCTGGGAGACCAGGGTTCGAATCCCCACATAGCCATGAAGCTCACTGGGTGACCTTGGGCCAGTCACTGCCTCTCAGCCTCATGAAAACCCTATTCATAGGGTTGCCATAAGTCAGAATCGACTTGAAGGCAGTACATTTACATTTAGAGAATAAAAGCAGTCATGAATTTTCTTAACAGGGCAAAATGTGAATTTCTGAATAAACTGAATTGCCGGACTCGCCCCCATCTTATGTACAACCATGTGTTGCAATATGTGAAAAGAGAACACCAGCATCAACTCCCTTTAGGAAAAAGCATGAGGTCCAGATGCAAGGCTATTTCAGACACAGGTTGGCAGTTTGCGTTTGCAAATAGAGAAGGGGAGGGAAGACATGAGTCCACACAAACCTCTGTTTTGCTCTGCATGTTGTAATGTGTGGAAGGGGTCTAAGGATCATTTCACATGTCATCCCAAAGTGAGACAGAGAAATAAAGCATCATGGCAGAAAATGCTACAATGTACTTTGAATTTAGGAGTAAGCATTGAATTTGGATGAATCCCAAATCCCATGCCAAAGAAGGCAGCTTCTGAAAGATTTGGGCTTGTCTGAAACAAAATGGGATCGTTTGGAAAATCTCAGAGCAGAGAATGGACCACTGAAGTGATTTGGGATGCTTCAGAGTTTTGGACACTGGAAATGTGTCTGCCAAAAGTGAAACCTTTCTCCCCAAGCATACCTGAGTGGTGGTGGGGGCTCTCTTTTTTGACTAACAGTTCTAGCTTCTAATCTTAGGAAATGATTATAATTAGGCTACCAAACACAATGCTTTGGGGAAGGGAAGTTGAAGCAATGTATCACTTTGTCCTTGTCTGTTCTGTGCTGTGATATTTGCTAGTTCTGCTAGTGTTGCTTGCTTAGAAAATGCTGGACATTCAAGTCCTTCTGTCTCATACGCCTTTACATCCACTCTTGTCAATTCAGCTTTACACTTTCACAATTTTCCATTTCTTTTTCACTTACATTAAAAAAAAGGTTGTCTTTCTCTGTTATTTTCCCCCCTCATCCCTTTCAAATTTGATACATATTTTGAAATGCACTCTAGGGAGCATTAAAGTTTCTGCCTAGAAAGTTTACATTATGGGCATAATCACTTGGGTTTACATATCACATATCTCTACACCAGGGGTAGCTAACCTCATGCTTGCCCCAATGTTGTTGGATTACAATTTCGATCAGCCCCAGCCACCACAACTAATGGTCAAGGATGATGGGAGTTGCAGTTCAACAACATGTGGAAGATATAATGTTGGCTACTCCTGTTCTATAATGGTTTACACACTCAGAGAAAGAGGCGTCTGAGATGTCAGTGACCACACAGGGCCGGCCCCAGTCATGCCAGGGCCCTTGGGCACAAACCTACCCCGGTGCTCCCCTTCCAAGATTTGCAGCAGGATTGCTGTTACATATCACAGGGTGCTGCCCTTAACTAAGATGGCGGCTGAGGTTTCCCTAAGGGGCTGAAGCCTCTGCCACTATCTTGGCTGATGGCAGGGATGTGCATGCATAGCACACATGTGTGCCATCAGCCAAGAAGGCAACAGAGGCTTCAGTCCCTTAGGGAAACTCCGACCGCCATCTTGGTTACGGGCAGCACTGCGCACACAGCCACACAACACAGCCAAGGAAAGTAGGTTGAGTGAGGGAATGGCAGGGGCTCTGGAGCTCCTGCCCTGCGATATGCAGCAGTGACCCTGACACATCGCAGAAGGGGAGCGGAGGGGCCCCTCAGGGGCCCCTGTAGCCCCAGAGGCCCTTGGCCAGGGCCCCACCTGGCCACCCTTTGGAGCCGGACCTGACTGTGCAGACTCTCTAGGAACAAACCTGAATGCTTTTTGAACATTCTTGCATAATAGATGCTGCTATTAACACATTGGGCGGTAAAATGGCGGTGTAGGAGGAGGACATTGTATTTGGAGCTCAGCAGTTCTAGAGCTCCGCAACTGCAGAGTCCGTATGGAGAAGAGAACGCTCTTACCTGTGAGGTCACTTGTGGGGTGTACTGCAGTCTCATCAGCGTTTCACCTGGTGAGAGGCACTAACGAAACCTGGGTGACCGAGACGGCGTTGGAGAGAACGTTGGAGGGAGCGGAGAGAGGTTTGCGGAGTGGTGGAGGGTAACTGGGCTGACTCGTTTCCTCGGGTTGTGGCTGAGTCGAGTCTTATCAGTGGGAAGCGGGATGCGGGGCAGATGCAGAGGTATAGGAGCTACGGCTGCAGCGTTTCCCCTTTTGGACTGTGGCTCTTACTGGGTTGAGAAACACTGCTATTGCCGTTCCCCCTTGCCGTAGAGTCCAACTAGACTGCACCGCCCACCACGACCGCCGGCTCTTCCATCCAGCCCAGCCAGCTAACGAGGCCGAGACATCTAGAAAACCCATGCTGCTGCTGCCATTGCCCTCGGGCTCTTTCAAGCCGGAGAAGGAGGAGGAGGCGAGCGGCTGTTCCACTGTCTCTACCTCGCCATCCTCCTCCTGACCGTGAAACCCCAACCAGCTTATAGAGCCCACCATACGGCTGTTTGCCCCTTCGTCCACCTTAGCCAGCTAAGAGGGAGAATTCTGCCATTGCTGCCGCCAGGTCCTCGTCAAGTTGGAAGAGGAGGAGGAGGAGGAGATCGGTGGCGGATTTACACTACAACCGCCCATGGAACTGGCCTTAATCCCAGTGGGTTTACTTTGTGCGGAGCAGCATTGCCTCCCTTCAGCTGGAGGCTCTTTTAAAAGAACTTGTGGTGCTGCTATTCAACTCTGCCACTCTTTGGGAAGTCGGTTTAACGGAGGCAGAGGCTGATTTTGGGGCATGTGCTATTCATGGGGGGGTGGGGAGGAAGGGATGGGGGGCCAATGTATATCGAGGTTGAGTGGCAGACGCTGGTGGGGAGCTAGGGGCAGGATCATGTCAGGTAAGAGGAACCAGAGAGAGATGCGTAATATCTGTCCCTCGTTCCAGACCTGCCCGGAACCAACCGATGGCTGGGGGATGCTTGACTCCATACTCCGGCCTTCGAGTGCTGCTGTGCAATGCCAGGTCTGTTACCCAAAAAACATCCATCATTCATGATATGATACTAGATGAGGGCGCAGACCTGGCATGTATTACGGAAACCTGGCTGAATGAAGCTTCGGCTCCTACTCTGGCTGCCATGTGCCCAGCTGGGTTTTCGTATGCACAGCAGCCGAGAGTCAGGAGTCGGGGAGGGGGAGTGGCAGTTATTTATCGAAGGTCCTTGGTTCTCACCAGACCCCCACCCTATGAGACCAAGGTGGCAGATTGCATGTACTGGAGGTTGGGACCTAAGGGCAGTTTAGGGATTCTACTCGTGTACCGTCCACCCCGCTGCATGACAGAATCCCTGGCTGAGGTGCTGGGGGTGGTCTCGGATGTACGGGTGCAGTCCCCAAACCTTCTGGTATTGGAGGACTTCAACGGGCATTCAGAGGGCAGTCTCACTGGAGCACCTCGGGACTTCTTGGAAACCATGGCTTCCTGGGAGCTGCACCTTATTTCAATGGGCCCCACCCATGTAGCCGGTCATGCACTCGACCTTGTGTTTGTCTTGGGAGAGGAGGGGAGTGGTCTGAAAATTGGGGATACATCCATCACCCCCTTGTCATGGTCAGATCACTACCTGGTGAGGATGGACCTTTCACTGCCACAAACAATCTGTGGGGGTGGAGGACCCATTAAGATGGTCCGCCCCAGGCGTTTGATGGAGCCTGATGGATTCCTGAATGTGCTTGGTGGAGGGCTGGAATGCCGCGATCACCGGGCCATTAAACCGAGTGGCTCCAAAACGACCTCTCCCCCTGAATAGAACTCAGACGGCGCCGTGGTTTACCCCACGGTTACGTATTCTGAGGCGGGAGGTGAGACGGCTAGAGCGCCGGTGGCGGAAGTCTCGCTCTGAGCACGATCGAACACTGGTTAGAGCTGCTGCTGCAGCCTATCATGTGGCAATAAGGGCAACGAAAAAGGATTTTTATGCTGCCTCTATTGCATCTGCAGAGTGCTGTCCCAGGAGACTATTCCAAGTGGTCTGGAGCCTGGTCGGTCCAGTTGCTCCGGAACCGATGGAACATGATAAGGTCTCCTGTGACGAGTTTGCTAAACACTTCGCAGATAAAATTGATCGTATCAAAAGTGATATTACGTACACTGTGGATACAGAGAGTGAGCCAGAGGTGAACAGTGTTGTTTCGGTGGCGTGGGATCAGTTCCAGCTTCTTCCTTCTGATGAAGTGGACAAGGTGCTTTCAACTCTAAGGCCGACCACCTGCTTACTGGATCCTTGCCCTTCGTGGCTCATTATGAGCTGTAAAGATCGACTGGGAGAGAGGATCAAGCTGATGGTAAATGCATCGCTTGAAGAGGGAATAATGCCATCAGTGCTCAAGGAAGCGATAATAAAACCAATCTTAAAAAAGCCCTCCTTGAACCCTCAAGATTTGAACAACTTTCGCCCAGTCTCAAATGTGCCATTCTTAGGCAAGGCAGTTGAGCGGGTGGTGGCTAAGCAGTTGCAAGCACACTTGGAAGAAGTGGATTATCTGGATCCATTTCAGTCAGGCTTCAGACCGGGACATGGGACTGAAACAGCCTTGGTCGCCTTGGTAGATGATATGAGAAGGGCGTGGGATAGAGGCGAAGGCACCTTCCTTGTCCTCCTTGATCTCTCAGCGGCTTTTGATACCGTTGACCACGTTATCCTCTTGGACCTCCTGCAGAGGTTAGGGATTGGGGGCACTGTATTGCAGTGGTTCCATTCCTTCCTCTCTGGGAGATACCAAAGAGTAGCATTGGAAGAGGAGGTTTCAGATCCCTGGCCCCTCACTTGTGGGGTGCCACAGGGTTCTATCCTTTCTCCAATGCTCTTTAACATCTATATAAAGCCGCTGGGAGAAATTATCAGGAGCTTTGGGATGCAATGTCATCAGTATGCGGATGACACGCAGCTCTATCTCTCATTTAAATCTTCACCAAGGTTGGCTGTGGAAACCCTGTCCAAGTGTCTGGGGTCGGTGAGTGGCTGGATGGGAAGGAATAAGCTGAAGCTGAATCCTGACAAAACCAAGGTGCTGTTTGTGGGAGACAAGGGAAGGTTGGGGGATATAGACCTGGTGCTTAACGGGGTATGACTGCCCTTGAAAGACCAGGTCCATAGCCTAGGGGTCATTCTTGACTGCCAGCTGTCTATGGAGGGTCAAGTTTCAGCTGTAAGCCGGGCAGCTCTGTATCAGCTCCATCTGATACGGAGGCTACGCCCCTACCTTCCCAATCATCTGCTCCCACCGGTGGTACATGCCCTGATCACCACTCGCCTAAACTACTGTAATGCGCTCTATGTGGGGTTACCCTTGAAAACGGTTCGGAAGTTACAATTGGTGCAGAATGCAGCGGCGCGTCTGGTTGCAGGCAGCCGCTGTAGAGATCACATCACTCCTGTGTTGAAGGAGTTGCATTGGTTACCGGTTGTGTACCGAACCCAATTCAAGGTGTTGGTTTTAACCTTTAAAACCCTATACGGTTGTGGCCCAGCCTATCTGAAGGAGCGCCTCCAGCATCGACAGGGTTGCCGCTCAACAAGATCAACCTCAGAGGGCCTTCTCTGGATCCCACCAGTCAAGACAGCTAGGCTGGTGAGGACTCGAGAGAGGGCCTTCTCAATAGTGGCCCCCGCCCTTTGGAACTCTCTCCCTAGTGACCTACGCCATGCCCCGTCTATAATGAGCTTCCGCAGGACCCTGAAGACTTGGCTTTTTAGGCGGGCGTTTGAGATAGGCTAGTTTTCTACTGTTTTTAAATTTTAATTGTTTGATATACTGTTTTATCTTGTACGTCGCCCAGAGTGACTGGACAACCAGCCAGATGGGCGACTAACAAATTTAATAATAAAAATAAAATAAATAAATTGGCACTGCCACAAGCAACTGTTGTATCTGTAAAAAGTCCCTAGCAGCAACAGGGGTCCTCAATGAAACCTGAAGAAGTTAGTCACTATAGAGTTCGTGTTATGGCAATCACCATCTTGCATACATCTAATTGGGATGTAGACCTATAGGGTTTTATTTTAGGAAATATACAGCCCTTACCTCTGGTTTCCAACCAAATGTGTGGCAGCAAGATAAATTAGAATACGGGACAGCTTCTCCACCCCAAATCTCTATGGTGCCCTTTTTTGGTTGCCCCATGTGTTTGGAAGATACAGCAGAAAAAAGTACTGTTTTTACAGAAGGTTCAGAAAAGTTCTTAACATCAGTTTTCCAACTACAGTTGATGAAACTGAGTTGATGAGTGCTTACCCTTCCATCTTGTATAATTTGATGCCCAAATACATCTTGAAAATGAGATACAAACCCAACTTTGATCACTCTTATCATTGATCTTGTTCAAACCAAAAATCTCATGGATGGTGAGAACACTGTTACATCCAACCAGCAGTAAGATCGGAAAGTGTTGCCCAGAAAATCAAAGGGTGGTGGTTTTTTGCTCACACAACTGTTGATGCTCTTGAATAATTAAAGTCAGACATCATTAAGGTTATAACCTCCATTAAGAAACCATTGTATTTGGAAAGGAACCCTGCCACTAATTGCTTCTCCAGCTATTCTTTCTATGACATTGGTGTATGAGGGCCAAGAATCTGGCACTCTGTCAGGGTTCTGTATGGGTGAAAAAGGTAAAGGTGTCCCCGCACTTGTAGTGCGAGTCATTTCTGACTCTTAGGGTGATGCCTTGCGACGTTTACTAGGCAGACCATTTATATGGGGTGGGATTGCCAGTTACTTCCCCAGCCTTTCTGTATGGGTAATTTCCTCTAAATGATGGGCTGGATCTATTTTTATCCACTTTGCCTTTTGTATTCTATGGCAGTGTTCCTTTTTGTTGTTGGTTGTGGGGAGCTATTTATTACATTTAAGCAAGAAGCTTGTCACTTTTCGCTGTAAATATCTATATGTTCAGTCATTAAAATGTCTCAGCAAAGCAAAGTGGCCACTGATTCAGAATATTTTAAGCTAAGAAAAACCCTAAAGGCACCATTATAGCTGTGGTCTGTTCAAGCATTTACCCTACACATAGAGTTCAAAAATGTTCTGTGGCGTGCCCAGTAACTCAATTAGAAATGATTTTAGAACTCTTCACAACACACATTGACTGTTGGACTTCAACAACATCTGGAGGGCCACAGGCCACAATGTTACCCCATTGTATTCATATTTGGCCACACAGGGGTGTGACAAGTAGAAAATGTAAATTTAAGGGCTGGATTCAAAACGCTGAACTCCAAATAAAGATCCTAGAAGCAGCATGGAATGGAAATAGATTGACACATAACTAGGTTATCCTAGTTGTGAACATGCATGTGTGAACTGGTCACAGATTTCCAACAGACATGGCACAAAGGAGCTTGCAATTCCCCTGGCTAAGAGGCTCCTTTCTCTGAGAACCCCAGTCTATAGTTCTGTGGTAGTGAGCTGGTGAATGCATGAGACCATATCAGTTGTCATTGCGTAACTGCCAATGACAATCTACAGGCAAATAATTAGGTGAACGATCCACGGTCAATTGAGTTCTATCAACTTCAAGAAATAATGAAAACACCCAAGAGGGAACAGTATACATGTGACTAAATGAGGGCTAATTATCACGAGCACTTTGCCTGTGATAAACTGTTTGATCCCACCTTAACCCAGATTAGAGTGTTCCTACATGTTGCTTGTGGTGAGGTAATAATGAACTATGAACTCAGACTTTGGTCTTTGTACCACACCAGTCAAAAATGGCAGAGAGGGGAGAGCAGGGTGCTCCAAATAATAAACAGTATGAAAATATGGGGATGGAACCCTCAAAATAAATTACATATACATAACTGATAACAAATAAAAATATAGTATAATCCTCTACAATTAGAACTATGGAGGATTGACAGTCACAACTTGATAGGTTTTGGAGTTTAGGTTGTTAATCTATGACAGAACACCTATGACAGACTCAAAATATTATGGGTACCAGTTGTGGAGGATCACAGTCACACTTGGGCCATTTTTTGGCTGCTTGTGTTTAATACTTGTCATCTTACTTGTGTATGCTTGGTAATGCTTGGTAGAGCATCTTACATGTGTATATTGGTAATGATTCTTTGTATATGAGTTGTTATAACATTGTGCACAGGTGGTGGTTGAATGAGTGGTTGGTTGATAAGTTTGAGTTAATAAACGATGGTAGTGGTTGTATAGAGTATTTATTTATTTATTAAATTTATATCCCACCCTCCCTACCAGAAGGAGCCCAGGGTGGCAAACAAAAACAGCAAAAGCACTCTTAACACATCTTACAAACAAAAGACTTTAAAACATATTAAAACAAAACAGCTTTAAAAACATTTTTTTTAAAAAAACAGCTTTAAAAACATCTTAAAAAGCAATTCCAACACAGACGCAGACTGGGATAAGGTCTCTACTTAGAAGGCTTGTTGAAAGAGGAAGATCTTCAATAGGCACAAAAAGATAACAGAGATGGTGCCTGTCTAATATTTAAGGGAAGGAAATTCCCAAATGTAAGTGCCGTAACACTGATGATGAGTAGTTGTATAAGTATGTGTTAAGTTGGTAATTATTTTGTATTATACTGCCTTTTTGACTTTTATATTGTGTTTATGTATATGGACATTGTTCATGTATTTTGTTGTGCAATAATTTGACATGGTCTTCATTGTACCTTGTGTACTCAGAGTTGATGCACTGCCATCAATCACCTTTAATTAGTCATTACTAATCACTAGCCATTTCAGTGGATCTACTCTGAGTAGGGCTTAATCACCCAATATATTTTTTAACTGTATCAAGTGGTCTGCAATTTTTTGCAAGGGTCCCCCTTGTCTTCTCTTTTCCTCCTCTAGCTGAGCTCCTTTTTCCCAGGCAGGCATTTTTCTTGTAGGTGTTTGTCTAGTTGCACTCCATTTCTGCTTCTTAGCTTCTAGGGCAGGGCCCATCAGCCCCAGCTAGCACGACCCATGGTCAGAGATGCAGGATTTTGGAGTCCAACAACATCTGGAGGGCAGCACATTGGCTAACAGTGTACATGCAAATGAGCACTAAACACATGGGATCAATAAGCCAAGATGGAGCAAACTGCCCATGATGCACGTGTTATAACAAATACTCACACCTACCACCAAGAATTCGGATTGGGACTGGATGATCTTATAAACTTTATCATGCAGTCACAGTGCAAATTCTTTGTGTTTGTTATAATCGCATCCTTTGTATTGCACCTTCAGCACTGAGATTTCACCACATCCTAACATTAACCTTTAAGCATACATTTCTTAGCATTTAGGTGGTTACTGAAAGACACTGAAAGACTAGAAACTCAAATATTCTCTTTCTTTCTACCTCATCCACTATTAAAAATCAAACCAATTTAAACCAAGCAAGGAAACCTATCACAAAGATCCTAAAATATGCTATATGTTAGGGACCCAGTGTAGTGTAAGAGTTAGGGAGTTTTACTATGGCCTGGGATGCCAGGGTTCAAATCCTCACTCAGCCATGAAGCTCACTGGGTGATCTTGGGTCAGTCACTGTCTCTCAGTCTCATCTAGGCACACTATTATATGCCTCATCCCCTTTTTTTTCTTGAGTGAAGATGCAAGCAGAGCAACCAGGGCCAACAGCAATAGCTGTATCAGAGGCACTGATTTGTTTAAGAATTCATTCCCACACTTCAGTAGTATGATCTCAGGGCAGCTAGCAAAATAAAAATCACCCCTTATGCACCATGATTGTTTGCTTGCATATGTGAGCCAAGGCAAAAGGAATGAACAGCTATAGTGCATAGGAGGACAATTTTGCCAGTGTTACTGGTTCTCTGTGGGGGAAGAAGGGGTCAAAGCAACCTTTGTCTACCCAGTGCCCTCCAGAAGTTTGGACTGCAACTCCCAACAGCCCCAGCCAGCATGCATCTGGAGTGAATCAGATTGGCAAGGACTCATTTTGCTTGGGGCTTGGTTACATGGGTTACAGCAGAGGTGGCCAGACACCAGGCAAGCAATATGTACTACAGAGCCACCAGTGGAAGTCAGGTGCAAAATAGCACCTCAGGGAGGGTGGACATATACATGGAATTAAGAAATACGGTGCCTCTGAGCACATGCTCAGTCCAGGAATTCATCTTCAGCATCAGAACAGAGCTCACAGTCCATTCAAATAAAAATCCACTCTTGGTTTCCTCCCAATGTTTCTTCATTTCAGCACCCCTGAGAGCATGTTGGTTGCTGCTGCTGTTAGGAGTCAAAAACCCTTGCTGGTCTACTACAGATCACCCAATCAACCTTCCGCCTACTCCTGAGTTAGAGGATGGAATAAATGATACTGGCCTATGTCAAAAATTCACCCGGGCCAACCCCCTCACCCCAGGGCAATTGTTCTGGACAAGGCACACCCTGTGCCTCTCCTTACCAGGGCTGAGTTAATCCAACCCTGTAAGGTAGGTAGACTGCCACCACCCCTTAATGTGGTTTCCTACTCTGAGCCAAGGGGAACTCAGAGCACCAACTAGACTGACAGAGATTCCCAAGAGCAAGAGCCAACTTTACATTCACTGCTCTGGAGCCTCCAGCCAAACCAAATACAGTAGTCAGTAGCTTTGTTGTCAAGGTACTGGTTTCACAGCCACAACCCCAAGTAACACACTCCAAGTGATATGAGGTGGTTTACTAAATATAATAAAAATGCATATAAAAGAGCAGCATACAAGTTCCTTTAAGCCCAATACTCTGAAACAGAGTTAGGTATAAACACCTAGACAAAATACAATGAGAAAGTTCAACACAAACCCAAAGTAACAAAGCTTACCTAGCCTAAGCTAGAATACTCACAAACAGAAAAGGTATAAGAGTCGGTCCACCCTTGGCTACTTATACCACTAGACATCACATAGGTAAGTCAAGATGGAATGAGACACTTTGGTGAAAGCTGGCCCTTTTTTATGGGAATTTGGCCAGCAACAGCGAGTGGATCAATTAGCCAACCATGACACCTCTGGGTGATGAAATAGTCCAAGGATTCACCACAAGGCCAGGCCTACTAATTTACAGCTACTCAGGCCTCCTGACCTCGGTACCAGGCATTACAGATAAGATTCAGCTGCCTCCCTTCTCTGCTAACAAGCTGAAGCTGGAGATGCCCTGATTTTTCCTAACTTGGAGCATCCCAGGAACCTATGGAGGATATTCCCCACAATCCCTTTAGGCTGGGCCATTTCACTTTGGCCAACCTTGCTATTCTTGACAGTCTACTCCTAGTCTTTCGCCAATCAGAACATGGCTCTTGCAAACGATGTGGTGCTGAACAGGATCCTAGAATATCCTAAAATACCCACCAGTGCCAACAAATGTAAGGGCTGGTTCACACAGAGCTTTAGTGCGGGTCTGGTGCTACTCACAGCCCCTTTTAATTTGCATGGATCACATGACATTGCATGCAATCAGCAGCTAGATTGAAGTTTTCCCCTTTAAATCCATAGTATATCAATGCTCTTTTAATCTGAAAAGAGAAGGTAAAAACGACTTCAGTTCATATCTCCGAGTGCTTGTAGACACTTTACTCTGATGCTTTAGATGCGTGTGTCAATCATTCTCCTCTCACCACCCACTCCCTCCTCTTCCCTTGTTTCATTACATTTACTGTTTGGCTGCTGGCTCCCGTTCTGCAAGCCTGCTGCAAACTATGCTTTATTTTTCTTTCTCCCCTAATTTGTGCACAAAAGCATAACACTGTTCAAGCAAATATTTGCATTCCAGCTGGATTGTAGCAGTGAAAGTACAAATAATAACACTTTATGAAACTCTAGAACAAACTGTCAAACTGTCAGCTGACTTTGAGCCCCCTATGTGGACTGTGCAAACAGAAAAACAGGCAAAAGCAGAATCTTTAATACGATGTTTTGCTCCCATGTGGATAAGCCCTAAGAGTCAGTTCTGAAGAAACATCATCTGCAAACTTGTGCTTTTTTAAAAAAAAAAGTTGCTCACATGAGCAGTCTCTATTCAGATAAGCAGTGTAACTGAGGAATTGCAACCTCATTCAAGTTCACTCCTGCAAAGGAATATGCCACTGGAGGTTCTGTGAGTTTGCAGCTTACATGTTACCTTAATTGCCTTGTGTAAACAGGGTTCCTCCTCCCCCTGTGCCCCTGCAAGTCTGTCCCTGTGTTGTGTATCATTAGCACCTACCATGAGTCAGTCTGCATTAGAGTCTCAGTTGCCTGGTGGGAAAGCAGCATTGGCAATAGCAGACATTTCTACAAATATATCTGATGAAACCATTCCCTGATGCTTAGGAAGGCACCAAGACCCAAAGCTTCAGCCCTTTTTTAACTGCAAATTTATTAAGAAAAGGAGAAAAAGAAAAGAAAAAACAAGAAAAGAAAATTAAACCTGGCAGCACAAACTAAGAATACAACAGGCATCAACATATCCATCTTAATTTACACATACAGACTGATATATGCCATCCAAACGTCCAAAGAGATATCCAAACAAAATTGGTGTTTATAGAAAGTATGCTCAAATGTAACTAGGCCGTTTAGGTCTTTAGACCATTGCATAATAGATGGTGAGTATTTAAAGGCGTAAAGTATCGTAGCGACTATAAGAGCTCATAAAATCCATTTTTGTTGTCCTGCCATTAATCCCTATAATATAGGAATATAACGTAAAAACACATGGACATCTTGATAGACTGGAGCATTGGACTGAAAACAACAGAATGAATTTTAACAGGGATAAGTGCAAAGTTTTACACCTAGGAAAAAGAAACCAAATGCACAGTTATAAGATGGGGGATACTTGGCTCAGCAATACCATATGCAAAATGGATCTTGGAATTGTTGTTGATCACAAGCTGAATATGAGCCAATAATGCAATGAGGCTGCAAAAAAAGGCAAATGCAATTTTTGGCTGCATTAACAGAAGTATAATTTCCAAATCATGTAAAGTATTAGTTCCCTTCTATTTGGCACTAGTTAGGCCTCTTCTTGAGTCCAGTTCTGGACACCACACTTTAAGAGGATGTAGACAAACTGGAACCGATTCAGAGGAGGGCAATAAGGATGATCAGGGGACTGGAGACAAAGCCCTATGAAAAGAGACTGACAGAACATGGCATGTTTAGCGTTGAGAAGAGAAGACTGAGGAGTGATATAATAGCACTCTTCAAGTACTTGAAAGATTGTCATACAGACGAGGGCCAGAATCTTTTCTCAATCATCTTCTTCTCCTTCATAGGGAGCATTTCATTTATGAGCTCCCACTTATTATCTGAAGTGGTACTGCCCAGAATTAGGCCAGAGTTTCTCTAGTCAGTTCAGTCTTCCTGGCACAGTCTTTAGAGCTAGGAGGGGATGCAATGACAAGGCCTCTTTATGATGGTGCCCTTCATGGAATTAACTTAATTCCATAGTTGCAAGAAAGGATGGATGTTTAAAAACTCATGAAGGGCAGATCTTTCAACAGATATTACACATGATAGCTAACTGGAGCCATCATGTATTAAGGCTGTGTATCTCTAAATACTACAGTTGTGTCAAAAGCTGTCCTCTAATTTCTCAAGCTTTTCTTTCCCTGCTAAAGATGGTGGATGTCCAACCTGTTCTGGACGGGGTTGCACTCTCCTTGAAGGAGCAGGTTCATAGCTTGGGGGTTCTCCTACAACCATCTCTGTCACTTGAGGCTCAGGTAGCCTCGGTGGCATGGAGTGCCTTCTACCAACTTCGGTTGGTGGCCCAACTACGTCCCTATCTGGACAGGGATAACCTGACTTCAGTTGTCCATGCTCTGGTAACCTCCAAATTAGATTACTGCAATGCACTCTACGTGGGGCTGCCTTTGAAGATGGTTCAGAAACTGCAGCTTGTGCAAAATGCAGCGACCAGATTGGTAACAGGGACCAGACAGTCCGAACATATAAAACCAATTCTGGCCCGCTTGCATTGGCTGCCTGTATGTTTCCAAGCTCAATTCAAGGCGTTGGTTTTGACCTATAAAGCCTTACACGGCTTGGGACCACAATACCTGATAGAACGCCTCTCCCGATACGAACCCACCCGTACACTACGGTCAAGATCAAAGGCCCTCCTCTGGGTGCCTACTGCAAGGGAAGCTTGGAGGGTGGCAACAAGGGAGAAGGCCTTCTCAGTGGTGGCCCCCAAATTATGGAATGACCTCTGTGATGAGGTGCGCCTGACGCCAACGCTGTTATCTTTTCGGTGCCAGGTCAAGACTTTCCTCTTCTCCCAGGCATATTAGCATATGTTTTAAATTGTTTTTATATTGTTTTAAATTTTAAAATTGAGTTTTAAATTGTTTTTAAAATATGTGTTTTAAATTGTATATTTGTTTTAATGTTTTTGATTGCTGTAAACCACCGAGAGAGCTTCAGCTATGGGGCGGTATACAAGTGCAATCAATCAATCAATCAACCAATCAAGAAGCGTTGTTTTTCTGTCCTGCTTACAGGTTGCTTTAGAAGGTCTGCATATTTGAGTTAACCTTCTTGTTGTGATATAGCTGGTAGTGGTGTGCATGTGTGTTTATCTTGCCATTAAAGATTTCTCTCATGTTTCCCAATCTGATTAAAATCCCATAGAAGGAATTACCTCATGACATCTTCCTCTGAGCTGTAATTGAAGCGCAGGAAGTTAGAGAGGTTGGGTACAAGCACCTGGAACTGGTGCACTCACTGATTTTGTTTTTCAAGGAAGTGGTTCCCTTTACCTTTTTTAAAAAAACTTTCTGCACCAATTTATTTTTAAGTAAAAAGATTTCACTCTACAAAATAACAACAAACAGCTGTCAGGAGAAATGTAGAAAACTTCCCTGGCTGTCAGCACTTACAGGAAAGCCTAACCATGGACATCATGGGTTTGTTGTAGGAAGCAAGCGTAACGGGGATGACTGGAAAACAGAGACCATTGGAGATATTATTTGTAAAATGAAAGAAAAGGCACTCACAAATACCCTCAGCTACGTTGAAAGTTGATGACTACAACAACAAAACACCCATGAGAATTTCACCAAAATTGTCTCTCTCCTTAGATAATTTTCAAATACAATTTATTTTCTCATTAACTGAGGGAGAATAATTTTTTTAAAAAGTGAAAGAATTTTTCAGCTCAACAGTATACCAGATCCTTGATGTGTTGCCTTAATGCAGGGGTCACCAATGCAGTGCCCATGGGCACACATGCCCACTGAGGCCTCACAAGGCACCTGCAGGGTTCCCCCCCCAGCTGAAATTATGCCTGAAGGAAGCATCTACTGTAAACAATTGAACAGGTGGTGGTATGTGCATGGAGGGTGCCCATAACAGTCTGCCCACTTTGCAAAAGTGCTCAACCCCCCCCACCCCCCAAAAAGGATGGCAATCCCTGGTTTAATGCATTGCTGCTTGTTAAGTTCTCCCAGGCAACTGTTGGGAAGCAGAATAAACCTTTGTTCTGATCCAGCAGGACTTGCTGAGAGTAATGACCACAATGTACGGAACTGCAGTCGTGCATCCTAAGCACTGCAGCAGCATGCTTTACAATTGAATTTTCTCTGAACATGGAGAAGGACGGTATGTCTCTAAATTTATTCCCTTTATGTCTGGACCTGCTAATTTGCATCAGGTTGTTTTCCACATCTTTTGACTGATTGGTTGAGAATGGGAGGCTTGCTATTAGAGTGATGTGAGCCTTGCTCCTGTCTATTGTCCAGAGGCTGCTAAGAGTTCATTTGTATGAAAGACTTTTTCATCTGTTTTTTTTTAAAAAAAAACACCTTACAGAAGACTTTCTGTGCAAATTAGAGGCATTGTCTGAATACTGTCAAGTGTGCTCTTAATTTAATAACAGGGTGTCATGAGAAAATGCATAATGCTGAAACAGGGCAATTAGAGGAACATAATTATTTGAGGCTTTAAAACACATTTCCTCTCTAAAGAAAGGGATTGCAAATAAGCACAAAAGGGCAGTTATCAACTACACCTTTTTCTGCAGTCGTGCTTCACATAGATGAGTGTAGAGTTCAGCATCCTCAGAATCTCAACAATAATGTAAGTTTCTAGCCCATAAGACTGAATAGACAGATGTGAGAGTGTTTGGGTAATACCTAGTGACATCTCAAAAGAAGAGGTAGGGAGGAGGTGGCTGAGCAGCACAGGAACACATAACACAGGAGTCTGCCTTCTACTGAGTCAGACCATTGGTTCAACTAGTTCAGTATTTTCTATACCAGCCTTTCCCAACCAGTGTGCCTCCAGATGTTGTTGGACCACAACTCCCATCAGCCTCAGCCAGCATTGCCAATGGTCAGGAAAGATGGGAATTGTGGTCCAACAACTTCTGGAGGCACACTGGTTGGGAAAGGCTGGTCTATACTGACTGGCATCTCTCCAGGATATCCGATGGGGTCTCTGCCAGCCTTCACTGGAGATTTAACTGGAACCTTTTATTATTTATTATTTCAATTTATATACCGCCGTTAGCAGAATAGCTCTCAGGGCGGTGAACAAACAAGATAAAATACAATATACAAAGCATGTGTTCTGCCTCTGAAACACAGCCCTTCCCTTACAGTTTCAGTGATTGGGGGCAGAGGTCTAGTTAACAGCCCAGTAGGACCATAGCTCAGTGGTGGAGCATATGTTGCATGCAAAAGGTCCCAGGTTCAATCCCTGGCATCTCCAGTGAAAAGGTTGGAGTAGCAGGTGATATTAAAGACTTCTGCTGGAGAACTGGGGGAGGGGGGCTACTGCCAGCCATAGTAGACAATATTGGGCTAGACCAGCCTTTTCCAACTAGTGGGCCACCAGATGTTGTTGGACCACAATTCCCATCTTTCCTGACCATTGGCAATGCTGGCTGAGGCTGATGGGAGTTGTGGTCCAGCAACACCTGGTGGTCCACTAGTTGGAAAAGGCTGGGCTAGACAGATTGATCCGGTAAAATCAGCTTCTCATGTTATTAGATTTTCATACAAAAAAAGGAGTAACAGATTTATGTAAGATAAGCAAATATATGTGATTGCAGTTTAAACAGCAGAATTTATCGGGAGGGGGGTTGGTGCACAATTTGAATTCCCTAAATTATTTTTAGCACAGAGTTTACACAACCCCTAGTATAATGAATCAGGGCTGCTACAGGCAAGAAAATCATAAGAACTAAGAACTTAATAGATACAAAGCATAGCATGGTGGTGCAAGATTTGCAGTCTGATCCAGGCCTGCAGACTAGCTAAATAATTTGGAAGGAAGTTGACTCAGTTCCTTATTGGGAATTAGGAACAACTGTCTGTCATGGTGAAGAATATGGTGAAGAATGAGACAGGCTGCTATTCAAAATTCTGGAGGAACTTTCAGTAAATAAATATTGTAAAAGCCAAGTTCTATGAAACAAAAAACAAACAAGCCAACAAAAAAGCTGGTTAACAAGTCATGAAAAGATTTATCCTTAAGCATGCTTGCCTGAGAGTATATCCCATTGAACTTAGTGTTACTTACTTTTGAGTAAACATGCTTGGGATCCAGCTGCAAGAACTCTGCTCTATGGAACGTTGTTCCAGAATGAAGGAAGAGGTAGGATTTGCTCCTGCAATTTGATATCCCATCCCACTACCCCGATGTACGCCATGGGCTCATTCAAGAGGGTAGGTCAGTGACATTGTGCTACGAATGGCCATCATCACCAGATACACAAACTAATGGTCACATTGTACTTAATACAGAAGCTGCATAGGACTGGGTGATAGAGGATGGATGTGCATCTGTACATATATGTTGCTTCAAAGTCTTATCATCAAGGGAACCAATGCAGTTTTAGTGTTGAATTTACATTAGGGAGACAAAGATTTAAGGTTGGCTTAGAGCTTCCTCACATGATTATCATTATCAGGTAGAATGGGAGAAATCCATAAGCCAATGGTGGGGAACCTCCAGCCCTCCAGATGTTAGTAATGGAAGCTGTAGGAAGGTTGCCATTTCCCCTACCTCTGCAACATGCACAACCCAAGAAGAAAGGTTGAGTTATAAATATGACAGATACATATATAAACGAAACCTATACCCTCCACAGAGATTTAACTAATGGAGAATCTCAGGTACCCATCATAGTTAACCTGAGAGAATGAGGATACCTAGCTATATAATTGTAGGTAGTATAGTAAAAATGTCTTGTAGGAAATTTAAAATCAATACTGTATTGAATGCATTTAGTTGGAGTCTCTAATTATATTCCAGTGATTTAAAAGCAATGATCGTACATTTTCAAAACATTGCTTGTATTATATAACCTTAGATATATTTGCCACAAGTAGCTATGACTCTAGTGATGTTATAGAACTTGTCCAGGCTCCCAAAGAAGTCAATGTTTCTTTCCAGTGACTTCATAGCTTTAAACTAGACCCCTAATGAATGGTGTATAATTCATGTACAGAGCATTACACTGTATATTCCATCTTCCCTTGTCATATCACTGTAACAGATCATCCCTTATTAATCCTGTCTGCATTCCACTTAATGATCCTAATGGATAGCCTTTTAAGTTCTGTTGCCAATTTTACCTTTCTCCACTGGGCAATGGTTCAGAATTATACAAATGACAACTATGAATGTTTCAGTCTACAGCAAGAAATTCCAAAACAGAGCAAATTTCAGGGCCTTGGGCCAGCCACTATCTCTCACAGGGCTACTGTGCTGATAAATAGGGGTAGAAAGAGCATATATGTTGTCCTGAACTCCTTGGAGGAAGAGTAGAATAAAATATGCAATGATAAATACATTTTTAAAACTCACCCTCGCTGCAAGTGATGCCTAAGAGTGGCAGAGAGATTTTCCACATGATATAGCCCTCTTCTCGTGATGCAACACACATTGTATGCACATGGGGGGAGTTCGATCACAGTGGCAAACCCTGCCTTCTGCACGTTCATTTACACATCTCCAATGTGTATAGCGTACATGCAAACTGTATGCACTTAGCATTGCAGATGTGACAACACACCAGACTTCTTCCAAGAATTCATTACAATTTACAGAGGGAAACCCAGGGCAGAAAAACATGGACTGGAGGGGGGAAAGCACACATGTAGATTACCTCATAATTGTTCCAGATGACGGTCCTTCTAGATTACAGTTGCCATGGCACCTGCAAATATTATGCAGGCCCAACCACTCTGCTGCAAAAGAGAAACTGCTTCTTCCAGACCACTCACATGGCCTACTCCTGCTGGGCTTCCTGGTCTGCGTGTTACAGAGACAGAAGAACACAACACATCGGCTCATTATACATGATCAGAGACCCTGGAAAAACACAGTTGCCTGCCATGCGTACTAGCCTATAAGCATATGGTCTGTACCCACATAGGCATATTGCAGACATTCAAATGAGCACATAGGGAGTGGGCTTGCTGCCACATTCCCACATTTCCTATAAGCAATAAGCATTCAATGCAAGAATGCTGAAATGAAGAGCTGTTCTACAAGTTACAGCTATCCAACTATACATGTGTAGAGCACATGTGGACAATCCACAGACAGCAGCACATGTGCAGCACTTGGAAGCTTTCAGTACAGCCCGCATGCCCGTCAAATTCCCACCCTCAAATTTGGCTGCCTCCCCAATGGACTGTCCTCCCCATGTAAACTCTTCTTCCCCCACCCGAGCAATCAGCTGTTTGGTGAGCAATGGAAGTATGACTGTGATGGAGAATGAATGCACGTGTGTGCATGGCCCCCACACCACATGCTCCAGCCATGCTCACTGGCATACAACCCACAACTGCCTATCTACTATCACAGGTGGCCCACTACTAGGGTAGAGGTTTTTAATCTGGCTTCCACGAGACACTTTTAAGCCTCAACATGTCACCTGCAGGAGCATCACCATTATTATTAATTGAATTTATAACCTGCCCTTCCTCCCCAAGTTGCTCTGACCAGCAAACAACAAGTTATAAAACAATAAAAACATCTTTAAAACAATTCCAATATAGATGTAGACTGGAAAAGGTGTCATGCTTAAAGATCATTCTCTATATGCAAACCACTGCTGTCCAACAAATTATCCCAATGGAGGGGGGCAACGTGGAACAGAATGGAAGCAGAGAAAAGGGTGACAAAGCAGAAGAGCCTTAGATACACCTGTTGTGGGAAGACGGGACAGAAATCTGTGCAATTAATTCATAAGAGGGTGGAATGGGAGAAGTAGGGGCGATGAGGTTTGACTGTGGGAAAATATTATACAGATTTAGGATTCCCATTGATCCATGTGTGTGTGTGGGGGGGGGTGAGGACCACAGGATTCAGTTCCAAGGCTTCACAGAAGAGGTGGTTTCTGAATGAATAAAAGGCAGCAGCTGACCAGACAGGTCAAAGCAAACCAGAGAGGTTTGTGACAGTCTGGTATGACTATTAGCCATAGGGATGGAATGATCTGTCAATTTCAGTTCTCTTGGTTTCTCATTTTTCTAATCTTAAATTCAGTTCTCCACATTTATGCAGCAACTTGCGATTTTTTTAAAAAAATATTCATGAAAATTCTTCAGCATTTTAGTGTGAATTTCTCCTAATAAATACATTTTTGTATGCAGTTTGAACATCTTTTGCAAGCAGTTTATCCTAATGTAATGCATCTTTGTTCATTCACTAATATGTTCATTTTGTGCACACTTTCCACTAATATATGCATTTTTGTAAACATTGGTTGGTTGGAGAACTGCATCATAAAATTCATGTGTGTGAATTTTGAAGGACATACTGTGTTCTCATACTGTTTTGGAAAGTGCAGATTTGATAAATTCAGCTTTAAATGTGAAGTGAATCAAATTTCACTCCCATCCCTAATTAGTCACGTTAACAAAAAGGAAAAACAATATAGCACCACCAACTCAATATGCACGGATTTTGATCTCTTGATTAAGATAGGGAAGTCATGATTTCACATTCATAGCAGGTGTATGGTACATCTGCAGGCACCATTGATCCTTGGTAAACTTTGATGAAGTGAACACCTGAAATAAAGAGACAGAAAGAGAGAGAGAGAGATCAGCACTAAACCAATGATGTACTCTTCACACTGTCTAACATTTAATCCTGTGATATATCTGCATTTTCTCCTTTGTATAATATTTTGTTTTTCTTTGTCATGGTTTATAGCATCATTTTTTTAAAAGAAATCATTTTTGTAAAAAAGAAAACAGAAAAGTAGTACCAGGTACAAAGAGGAGAAAGAGGGAGGGAGGGAATGGGCATAGTTCTTTATAAGAGGAGAAAGGTGGCTAAAAAAACAGAATATTGGATCTGTTGATACAATGTTATGACAGCACAGTGACAGCAAGTGAAGAATCTTCTGTCTTATATTATAAATTAGCAATTGGGGGAGACTCACCCCACACCTGTCCTCTACACATGTTATATATGTAGACAAAGAGAGCTCCCTCTTCTTCCTCAGTGTTGTTTATGAGACTGCAGCAATTCCAGTGCTGTGTATGAAATCTGCATTTGAATCCCTTATGTAACCAAATTTTTGCTTCTTAACTGTTGGGGGGCGAGGTGACCAGTGATTTTTCACAAATGTGCATGCCCAGTTTGCAAAATTATACTGTGCGTGTGTGCGTGCGTGTGTGCGTGCGTGCGTGCATGCAAAACAGAGAATGGGAAATAGTGTAACAAAATAGGGGGAGAGTAGATACATTCTGAGTTTCAATAAGTGATTGAATTACAGTGAAAGCTTGTTATAATGCCGGGGCTGGGAGACATAGGATGCATTCATGTTAGAGGGCTTCTGCATTATAATGAAAACTGCAGTGAAGGGGTTAAAGCCAGCAAGTACTGATTTCTAAAGGTAAAGGTGTCCCTGCACTTATAGTGCGAGTCATTTCCAACTCTTAGGGTGACGTGTTGCGACGTTTACTAGGCAGACCGTATATATGGGGTGGGATTGCCAGTTCCTTCCCCGGCCTTTCTTTACCCCCCAGCATATGCCAGGTACTCATTTTACTGACCATGGATGGATGGAAGGCTGAGTGGACCTTGACCCCTTTTACCGGAGATTCGACTTCCTCCTTCTGTTGGAATCGAACTCCGGCCATGAGCAGAGCTTCAGCTGCTGTACCGCTGCTTACCACTCTGCGCCATGGAGGATCTTACTGATTTCTAGAGAGGCAAATAAAAGCTGCTAGTGCAGCTGAAAAACAGCACAAAGGAAGAAGCAGGAAGGGTAACAGCCAGTGAAAAACAAGTTTACAAAAGTAAAGCTCCACAGAAGTAGCTTAAGAACTTGGAGAAAGCTTGAGTGATAAGTGTCCCTTAGGAAAAAAAAACACCAGGAAGGAAAAGGGCAGGAGGACATCAGGAAAGAGTTTTTAAAAGAATACTGAGAAGAAGAAAAACTCAGGAACACCCAGGGGAATCAAACAGAGGAATAACCAGGGACAAAGAGCAGAGAGGATGAAAAAACAAGGTATAACAAACACAAAAATTGGGTATACAATATTTTACTCGGGGGACATGGTCATACACATGGTATATCTGAATCAGCGGGACAGTGAGAAGCATTATAAAGAGCTTCCACTGTAAGAAAAATTAATATTTTAGAATTTGGAGGGAGAGGGCATGAAAATCCCAACTCTAGTATGTGCACCCAGCTGGACATTATAATTTCTGTTGTATTATACTGAGTGCCTTTTGTTGTTGTTAAAAAAATGAAATACCACTATACATATCTTCATAAAAGTGTCGTGGGTGCCAGCACAAAAAAAGAGTATCATCACAAAAAAAGATGATATTCCTTTCTCCCAAGAATTTGAGGTGCCTATATGGGGATATTCTATTTTATCCTGAACCCTAAAAAGTAGGATAGGCCTTGGATTGTCCAAAGCTTCATGACCAAGCCAGATTTGAAACCAATCCTGCTCACCATTACAAGTCCACCACACTATCCATTACACCAGGTTCGATATTTCTGTTCTGTCTGAGATTCCCTGCTATCTAGCACACGTAAGTCTCTTGCTCAGCAGCAAAGAAAGACAGAGCCCTTTCTTTACAATGCATTACTTCCTTTTTTGCATTTAATCTGCTTCTCCACTCTATCCAGCTGTGAGGGGGTACTCTATGTCTCTCTTCCTTTCTTGCCCCCCCATCCCATTCTGCCATTCTTCTTGAGCTTGTTTGGAGGTTCTAGCAGGGAAGTGCAGCTATTGTATACCCTTGACCAAAGAACAGTACACTCCTTACATCTGGGATGGTTGTACTCTTCCACCAAGCATGCAGCTTCAGGAGGGACACATATGGAGCAGCAAGAGAGTAAGGGGGCACCCACCTAGCCAGCCAGATCAGCTGAATCAACTCTGGCGATCAGTGGGGTGACAGATATCACAGCCAGATTGCCCTCACATCCACATCCTCTTGCAGAACAAAAGAAAACCATATACGTGATCATGATATACATGATCAGGTATGTTCCTTAATTAAGCCTTGCAGCTACAATGGCTTTCTGGCAGTACTCTTATATTAATGCCTAGCTCTACTTGTTGCTTGAAGCCTCACTCTGTCCTTGTCTGTGATATACTCCCTGCCTGTAGTAATAATATATCTTTTACTTTATACCTTGTTTTCCATTTCATATGCACAGCTTCTGTTTCTGACAGAGGTTTGATCTTTTCTAACTATGAAACTATATTATGGGCATCATTAAATTCCTTCTGGAATATTACAGAAGTGTCTAAATACTAGCATAGGCATAATAGCTCAAAACAATTTATTCCCAGCAGAGGAATAACTTAGCAAAAGATCTAAAAGCACCTGATGCCTATAATCATTAAAAGACCTGGGAGAACAAAAAGGTCTTCACCTGGTGTCCTGTAATGGGAGCAGCAAGTGTAATTTCTGGGGTAGGATATTCCAATATGGAGTGAAAAAAGGCCCACCAGTGAAAAGGCCCTCAACCTAAAAACCTCTTGCCCCAGTTGGTGGTGATAATAGTGCCTTTCATTGGCTCTGATTCACCATAAAACTCCAGAAAAAGAACTTCCTGCCTCACTTACTTAGGGCTTATCCAAACGGAGCGGGATAATCCACGGTTTCCATATTCGGTTTGTCATCTGATAGTCCTCACTTTGCCTTTTAGTTCGCTCTTTCCCAATTGAAAAAAATGCTTTTTTGCACCCGCACCCACAGCAGTAAGACCCCTACATTCTTTTCGCTTTTTCCAAGCTCCGCCTCTAAAACCTCCCCCTATCAACCAGTTGGTCAGCAAAAAAATGATGTACGCTCCTCTCCCCCTTTGCAACAAAGCACAATATGGCTGTAAAGGAGTTCTGGCCATGGAAGGAAAGGGAGAAGGAGGGGGTGGTCGGTTTCAGCCTGCCTCCGGAAAGCTTTGTCAATTTCATTCTACTAGCTGGGGTTTTTGCTTCAAATCATTTTGCCACGGGAAGGAAAGGGAGAAGGAGGGCGGGTGACACATTTCTTTTTTTTTTGGAGAAATAAGTGCAATTGCCAGCATGTGTATCTCCTTAAATATCCATAAAGGCAGAAAAGCATACATTCGTTTAAGCATAATATCGCAAATACAAACAAGAAAGGGGCTGCTGGTCGGTTTCACGCCTGCCTCCAGAAAGCTTTGTCAATTTCATTCTACTCACTGGGTTTTTTGTTTCAAATCATTTCGCCGCCGTGGGAAGGAAAGGGAGAAGGAGGGGATTGACACGTTTCTTGCTTATTTGGTGAAATAAGTACAATTGCCAGAATGTGTATCTCCTTAAATATCCACAAAGGCAGAAAAGCATACATTCGTTTAAGCATAATATCGCAAATACAAACAAGAAAGGGGCTGCTGGTCGGTTTCATGCCTGCCTCTGGAAAGCTTTGTCAATTTCATTCACAAACCCCTCCTTCTCCCTTTCCTTCCCTAAAGGAAATGATTTGAAACAAAAAACCCAGCAAGTAGAATGAAATTGACAAAAATTTCGGAGGCAGGCATGAAACCGACCAGCAGCCCCTTTCTCGCTTGCTGTGCATTGCAGATCTCACCCAGAGTGGCCACCCAGTTTGCAGGCTGGCAAAAAATAAAATGCATCTGCGCAGTAGTTGCAGACCCCCCCCAACACCCCACCATTGCGATGATTGGTTCAATTTTCCCAGGCTTATTCTCGCACATGCGCAAAAGTGCAGATACATGATTGGCTGGAATGAGGAGAAGGGGCAAGGGGAAACACCCAAGAAGTCTGCAGTATTGCATCCTACCTCCTGAAGGCACAGCAGATGATTCCCGATTTTAAACAGCAAATTGCATTTTTGCCGGTATTGCAAGGAGTGGATTTAACCCGCGAAAATGCGTAACAGCACGAGACGTCATTTGGACAACCGAAAAATAATGAACACACATAGTGGGCATGTCACACATTTTGCAGTCGTCTGGATGAGCCCTTAATTAGGGAAAGCTGGAGAGGGGCTTCCAATGAGAATCTCAAAGACTGGACAGGGATACATGGCCATTGGCTAGAAATAAAAATCAGGCAGCTTTACTGACATGGTTAAAATTCCCCCAAACCATTTGGGCAACTATTTAATACAAACTTTTTCCTACACAGGGAGGAGCCCATGGAGTTTGGGTTTTTAACAGCAGCAATCAATCATGTCTGTTTTCTAAGCTGAGTCCATCAAAGCAAGTGAAAGGGCAAATGATACAATGGCATTTTCTTGTGGTGGGCAAGAGGCAGGTCTTCTCTTCAGAAGCATTAATATGGGTAGCATATCAGATTATTAGCCTTAGCAACACACCTGAGTCCACATTCACACAATACATTTATTACACTATTATTCCAATTTAAGCAGTCATGGCTTCCCCAAAGAATCCTGGGAAGTGTCGTTTGTGAAGGATGCTGAGAGCTGTTAGCTGACCTCTATTCTAGTTCTCTGGGAAGAGGGGCTGACTGTTAAACCACTCTCAGAGAGAGAGAACAAACAGCAGCCCTAGAAAGCCTCATACTGATTATAAGGATCCTCCATGGCAAAAGTCGCTGAAAGGTCTCCAAAATGTAATAGAAAGCTCACTGATGTCACTACACTGGTGCATGTCTTAAGACTCTGGGAAATTCCTATTATGGGTCTGTCTGATGATAGCAGTGGGTGAGCTTCTGACTTGGTGTGTCTGTCAGAGAAAAAAATGAAAACAAACTCAAATCATCATATAGCCGCCCAACTTGAAAGCCCCAGTCAAGCAGGTGACAATACACTGATTTAAAAATAAAGAATCCCAATAAAAAAAATTCCCCCATTAAAACAGATGAAGATAAAATTAAATCCATATAAAACACACATCCCTCATAGCCCCACAACTCTATCAGGCTGATCCTTAGCCCACAAAGATAGCTCATACAGATGGGTCTTAAATTGGTTATGAAATATATTGGGAATTTTATTTCAGGAAAAATCTACCAAATGTTTACAGAAATGTACTTCTAGGTCAGCAAAACTGTGGCCTCTGAATCCACACTGAAAATCAGAAAAATGCTAAAGAGCTGGAGTTTTAATTCAAGATTCTGTCATATGTGGATGAGAGAAGCCGTTTGTTACGATAAAATGAAAACTGCCTTGTCTCCTTAGCAGCTTAGGTGGTCATACCGAAAAATTTGAAGAACCCCTTTCCCCAAATTGTGCGTATGGTTCTATTCCAGATGCACATTTAAAATTGTTGAATTTGTTGGCCATAAACAATAAACACAATAATTTTTTTACTAGGTAGCCTTTCAGGCATCTTCCCATTTGGTGACTATAAAGCAAGAAAACATGGTAATCCACAAGCAAATGAGAAGAATGGTCCTCAACAAAACAAAACCTTTAAGAACCACTGTTCCAATCTAAATGTGAACATAACGTGCACACAAACTCTAAGGTTTTTGCAAGACTTACACAAATTACTTTTTTAACCACAGGGCACAGAGGCCCTTGCTGACCCAGAAGCAGTGGTGTTCCAAGGGCGGAGCGGGGGGAGCGGTCCATCCAGGGTGCAGGCAATAAGGGGGTGCATTGTCTGAATTTAAAAACAATAATAAAAGAGTCTGCCCACTGCGGATTAAAGTCCCTCGCTGAAGTGGAGGGCGACGAGAGGCGGCTCCGTGAGGTGAAGTGGCAGTCGCAGTGTTTTGAGGCGTGTCACTTCAACAGACAGAGAAGTGGGCAGCGATGGCGGTGGGAGCCGACAACACGAACCTGTCGGTGGTGGTTCACAAAGCCGGTGACTTACGCCTGATATGGTCCTCCTGAACTTTAACCCACCATTTTCCTCAGGAAGAGGCGTCCAAGTCCCCAGTAGTTGCTTCAGGGGGCTGGAATGGCTGCCTGGGGCTTGGACCTTGGGGGAGGTAGGCAGCTTTGAAAGCAGAACAGCAGCCTTTCAGTGCACTCCAAGATGCATTTACTCAGCGGTAAGTCTCGCTGTGTTCAAACGGGCTTACTCCCGGGTGGCTGTGTGCAAACAACTGCAGCCTAAATCACTCCCCCCCCATCCAACATCTGGAACTGCAGTTTCAAAATTTGCTGCAGTTGGCAGGGCTTTTCTGCTTTTAATCTTGGTGTCACCATGATTGGGTGCCCCAAAAGATGTCTCCCCTCTCCCAACAAGCCCTTGAACCTGAACTGGTGCAGCCTTGCCTTCTTAACGGCACGAGATGTTTATGGCAAGATTGTATGGTGTAGCAGGTGGTACTACCATTCTGCACCATTTTCGGTTCAAGGGCCCGCTGGGAGAAGGCAGACATTTGCTGGGGTGCCCATTCATGCTGACCCCGGGGTTTCATACACAAAGATCAAAAGAAGAAAAGTCCAGCAGGATAATGATAATGAGGATTTTTCACACCATACATTGAAAGCACATGGCCTCCCCCAAATAAGCCCTCACAGAGCTGCAATTCCCATTACCCTTAACAAACTACAGTTCCAATGATACTTTGGGGGAAGCCAGGTGCTTTAAAAGAATGGTGTGGGTGTAGGGTTGCCAGGTCCTTAGCCTGAGACTGATCCTGTATCTTTAGGAGAAGAGAAAGTCAGCCAAGTGCAGGTGTTCTTGAAACATTGTAATAGGAAAAAACACAAGGTGGAATTCTCCCTTCCCCCTGCACAACTTTTAAAGATACAGAAGACCTCGGAGGCCGGGCCTGGCAACCAAGAGGTCTTCTGTATCTTTAAAAGTTGTGGAGGGGGAAGGGAGAATTCCACCTTGTGGTATTTCCCATTATAGTGTTGCAAGAACACCTGCACTTGGCTGACTTTCTCTTCTTCTAAAGATACAGGATCAGTCTCAGGCTAAGGACCCTATGTGGATGTGACCTGTTTGCAATAAGGTCCATCAAGGCCTGAACAAATGTTTCTTAATGGCTAGGGTCACATTTTTTTAAGAGTAGGCATTAAAAGAAACAATCAGTGGTTGCCCCATTCATATTTTGACCCATGAGTGGCTCAAATAGCTCTGTTTATTTTATTACCACATTCATCTATCTCTGAATAGGGTTGCAACAGTACAGAAAAAATGCCATTTATCCTTGGGATGGCAAGAAATTTACTATAGTAGGCCACCTGAATCAATCCTCGATATAATCCTAGTGTAAGCAGTAGCAAGCTTTCACAAAAGCTGAGTGTTGTCCGTTTTGTTTCCTTGCAGGAAAATTGACCAATGCCTGAACCAGGTCCCAATGGTAGGTCTGTTTAGGCTAACTCATTCAGTTTGTGGATTTTTAAAAAAAGCATTTTATGCCTCTAGTTACATGAAGGGTTACTGTCTGCCCCGGGTGCAGCTAATGGAGGCACCCAGCACCGTTACGGACAGACGGGTGGATATATGAGGATGGGTAGTGAGAAGGAGCCACTGCCAGCTTCGTTTGAGCCCCAAAGCGCGGGATCGGTACTGGAATATGGGAAAGAATGATGGTGAGGAGAGTGTGTGCCTCTAAGCGTGTGCAGAGCGCCTTTCCAGTTCCCTTGAGAGGTCACGCAACGGGGCTGAAACACTGTCTGTGTTTCTTTTCTGGCCATTATTATTATTTGTTTCATTTCATGATTATTACTGAAAATAATTTTGTTGTATAGAGGGGGGTGTTAAAAAATGATCAGCTCCGGGTGTCAAATACACTAGGTACATCACTGCCCAGAAGGACCATTTTCTGAAGTACATCTTGAACAGGAGCAGATAAGATAATGACATATATTATTTTCCTCGGCTGCCTGAATGTGATAATTACCTGCAAGTAACATTTTCCATTAATACTCCCTGTAATCATCATCTCTCAAAAATTAAAAAAGAAAAAAACTAATTTTACTAAACCTCCACAAATTAGTTGTCTAAAATAAATATTATTAACATTCACTCAGTGTCAACAGTGTGATAGCATAACTGTTACTTACTGGGCTGGATCTCAATGCATAATGACTAAAAATGAGTAATTCTGAGTTCTAATCTGTCAATCGTGCCCTCTGCTCTGACAGATTCCTGGCCCTGAAATGAAGGTTATTGCTGGGTTATCTTTTATTTAGATTTTTTTTTAAAGCACATTCTCTGCCTGGAGACATCTAAAGTCATGTACAAACCAACTTCAACTTAAGTTGTACGTCAGAAATGGAAAACCTGTAACCACCACCATTCCAGTTGTTGTTGGAATACAATTCCCATCATCCCTGACCATTGGCAATGCTGGTTGGGGCTTATAGGAGTTGAAGTCCAACAACTGAAAGGTCACAGGTTCCCCATCCTTGTTCTAGGTTCCTTTCAAGTGAAAGGAAACACATCAATCAAAACGGTGGGAAAGCAAACGCTGTTCTCTGACTCTCATTAGCTTAGAAGAGAGATGCCTTGATAAGGTCCATCACACAATGCTCTTTTAATGAGCTTGCTTGCTCTAAAACAGAACTGGTCAAGGCTGGTTCTATAGACCATTGGTGACCACTGCACTTATCTATAACTCTGGTCACATGCCAACGCAAATGTTACTACACTTTCATAATTGCTCAGAAATCAGATTGAAGTATATTTTGATATTAAAACATATTCATGCAACTTATTCAGCAATTTAGATTTTGTTTTTGTTTTAGATTTTGTTGGCAACTTTCAGTATCTTGTCTTCAATATCTATGTAGCAACTATAGTACAAGACTCCACAACCTTGTGCCCATTATCCCTAACTGTTGGTCATATTGGCTGGGCCTGACAGAAGCTGTAGTCCAAAACATCTGAAGGGCACCAGGCTGGGGGTAGCGGATACTTGATATTAACACTCTATATACCTGAGGTTCTTTTTTTCTTTTTTTTACACATGTATCAGGAAGGAAGCAGACGTATAATAATTTGGTTCAAAATTGGGTGACATATACTGATTTTCAGAAAACAAACCACATACTTCAAACATGCTTTTTTGTAAGTTGTGTGTTCTGTTGTTTTTTAAATATATATATATATACAGTAGGGCCCCACTCATACGGCAGGTTACATTCCAGACTCCCGCCTAAAAGCAAAACCCGCTGAAAAGCGGAACTATTTCAATAGAATGGCACCCAATGCCCGAAAAACACCGTAAAAGTGGAACAAGCGCCATATGAGTGGGGCCTTACTCTAACTGAAAGCCGCCGTATTAGCAGAACGCTGCAAAGTGGGCCACAGCAAAGCGGGGCCCTACTGTAAAACTATAAAATGCTATGGTTTTAATATTAATAGAAATGAAATAAACTTTATTTTGTTAAAAGAAAAAGAAAGAGATTGCAGGAAGCAGCAAACATGAAAATGCTTCTCTCACTGCTGCAGACAACCAGCTTGCCATATAGTCAGGGACTGCTGCATGGCTAGATTTTAAAAAGCAACCAGGACATAAATGGTTGTTAGGAATTTGAAACCACTCTAAAGCTCCAATTGTATACTGATTTCCTAGGGCAGGGATAGGTAACCTGTAGCCCTCCAGTTGTTGTTGGACTACAGTTCCCCTCATTCTTGACCACTGGCCTTGCTGGCTGTGGCTGATGGAAACTGGAGTCCATCTTCTGGAGGACCACATGTTCCCCATCAGAACCTACCTCGGACGAGACATTCCTCTTATTCTTGCTGAATGAATGACCTTGTCCTGAAAGAGAGATGAAAGATGAGGGTTTTTTTTGAAGAGCAGCATGGGGCACACCCTCGTTTCTAGCAACAGACTCCCCCAGAAAAATGTGCATTGGATAAGGCTGCCAAAATCTGGAGGAGAATGAGGTGGCAGAATGGGGTGTACCACTTTAGGAGGAGGTCACGTTCGTGAATACTTGCCTACAATAAAAAACCTCTGCCAATAGGCAGCATTTGCAGTTGAAAGAGGGATGGGCTAGAAAATATCTCCACTGTGTGATAGATCACTGCATTGTATCTGTTCTGTTCAGTCACCCCCTTATGTTTGCCAGGTGGGGGCGGAGACGGATGTTCTTTTATGTCAGAAAAGCAGTAAGATTTGACACCAGCTATACTAATTAATGTGCCTTTTATTGAGATGCCTGATTATACTTCAGCATTACATTAAGATGCTTCATAGCACATAATACTTTACCAATCTTGGTTATCAAGGGAGGCCCTCTTCCCCGTTGTATTGCAGGGAAAGGGGCCTCCTATGGATCAATCCAGCAGCCCTTCTTAGGCCTTCACAGAGTCTGTACTATTGATGTATGATGGTTGATGTCTGCTGTCATTGTGTGTCTCTGTGTTCTATATATGGGCTCCTGCTGGGAGGAAGGGCAAGATATAAATCAAATAAATAAATAAATAGCTCAGTAACAAGGCAAGTCACACATCTGCCACTTTCCAGGGGTTGACCCCTTGTGCATATGCTCTCCCGGGAACAGGGAGCCAGCTGTATGAGTCGGGTGACTCTTCTGTCTACTTCAAAAGGCTCATGCCTTCAGCATGAGCCACCCCTTTCCCAAGCTTAATCACATCAAAGAACCACCAAGACACTTGTGTTCTAACTTAGGCTGCCTTTCCTTCTTCCACAGAGTAGCAACTCTAAGCTGCTACTTTCTACTATAGACTATTATTAAGCAGTTTCAGATCCCATTCTAGGCTACAAAATGGGGCATTAAAGGGATAAGTTGATGCACTCCACATATTAACAGGCAATGCAATGTCCTTTGACAATACAGTATCCCTTCTCCAATCCTATGGTCAGAAATGGTGCAGTACATTCTTCTACCTCCTCCTGTGTGTGTAGTCCAACCTGAGATTTTTGCTATCAAAGAGAGGTGAGAGTTTTGCAGCTACTTAAATCATTGGAAGCTTGCCTGTCGGTATGATTAATAAATTATTGGGATTGCATGAAAACACTGAGATTAGTCAAATGCTATGAGGCTCTCTTCCCCAATTTCAAAGCACTGGCTTTCCTTTATAATTAGTTCAGCTTTCACTGGGTACTAATTCTTTTTTTAAAAAAGAGCTCCTCACAGGGTTACCCCCATCTCAGAAAGTGTACATTTCTCTGCTAAGGATGTCAAGCCACTTCTCTTTTCTCATTGTTTGAGATTTGTGTCTCCAATGTCAGTTCAAAATATGATATATTTTAATTAGTTTCATGTGCAGCAGACAAATGGCACTTTTGCTCATCTAGCCTATGATTGTTACGCTGATGCTACGTGAAAATTGCCTAGTGTTTTCCCATTGAGTTATAAAAAGCAAAGCTTTCTCACAATGAGTCATAAATCTTCATTTGTTAGATAAGAAAGCAGGAAAAATGCACATTCTCATCCTTGGTGGGGGAAACAGTTTTATCCACATTAAACAATGTAATCAGCATTAATTACTTGTACAGTTGTGTACCTGCCAATGTTGCATTTATTAGACTAGGGCCACATCCACAGTACACATTTAAAGCAGTATCAATCAAATTTTATTATGCAGTCAATGACCCACAATACAAGCGATTTAAACAATTTTCCCAACAAATTAAAACTCGATACAGTATCAACAATAATGCTTTGTTTAAAAATTCGAACTAGCATGGAGTTTCCTTTTTCGTAAAATCTGAGCTATACAAAGAAACTTCGTGATTGATTCAGTAATGGCCTTATCCTTGTCGGATAGAAGGTAATGCAATAGCCACTCAATAGATCTACCTGGAAAAGTTTTAGTAATTGGGAGAATCAGTTTGATACGAGCATCCTTGTATAATTCACAGTCGAATAGAACGTGATCGATGGTTTCAATCACCCCCGGCTTACAGAAACAGAAACACCTTTCCTGGGGGATTCCCTGGAAATGGCCTACAAGAATCACAGATTGGAGGCAGTTAACTCTGGCTCTAGTGAACAGGAATCTATATTGCAATAGAGTCAATTTTTCGAGGTAGGCCGCAGGATTTGGGAAGAGAAAGCTCAGACCAAAATAAACTGGTGAACATGATGTTCGTGCACTGGACATTGAGTACTACAGGTCTATGTCCCTAATCTGCTGGCCAATGATGTGATTTGCTACCTTCCGGTCCCAAGTAGCCAAAAGATCCATTGAGAGGCCAATTTTCTCATTGAAAATTTTGGACCAGGAACTTATGAAGGAATCTCTCCATATTAGATGTAAATACCCTAGAGGGGGTCCTGCATAGGTCACTTTAGTACAAAATCTAAAGGCCAGGAGCCAGGCTGAACACTCAATTGATGTAAAACCCTCTTCGAGTCGAAGTCCCACAGCAGATGCACAGTGTGGCAGCCCAAATATTTAAAGCAGTATATATTTAAATCCTGGGAACAGCAGTTAAGGGTGCTGGGAATTGTTAGGAGACTCCTATCCCCCTTGCCATCAATACATAATGTAACACGTGACATGAGGGCTTCATACATGTCATTGTATGCACAGAGGCCCAACTGATACAACCCACCCTCTCTCAGGGGCAAGAATTGTGCCCAAGCATTTATGAAATCATGATCAGAGCTATTCCAAGACATTTTGTTGGTGGAGGCAGAACAGCAAATGTTAATACATTTTGTTTACTGTTAAAACAGACAGTATTAGTCTGGCAATTGATTATGTGCCACAGGCGCTTACGACCATGAATGGGATTTCTGATTCATCCTTTCTATAGTTCTTTTTGATGTACAAAGCACATATAGGCTACTTCCACACAAGATATTTAAAGCTCTGTCACACCACTTTATCAGTCATGGCTTCCCCGAAAGAATCCTACGAACTGTAGTTCATAAAGGGTCCTGAGAGTTATTAGGAGACCCCATTCCCTTTGCAGAACTACAATTGCCAGCGTTCCCTAGGAAGAGGGACTGACTGTAACACTGACACTTGGGGGACGCCATTATGCTTTGTGGGGTGGGGAAAATGGGGTCACACTTTTTGAGATATGTGGAAGATAGAGAGCCTCCCAGTGAGGGGGATGCTATGTAAGTGGCTTTCCTAAAGGAAGGTTACTTCATCAGCATCACTGGTGCAGATCAGCTCTTCAGCAAAGGGGTGGATTCTGCATGGTGCAGGCAATGCTCTGCAGATGGCTTTCCTTTAGAAAACCATTTGGAGAGCATCACCGCTGCCAGATTGTCCCCTCTGCTGTTTAGCGGAGGGTGCAATTCTGTAGGGTGCTGCAATGCCTCCTCTCCAATGCCTCTATTGAGGCATTGATCATGGGGGGAAGCATCACAGCACCCTGCAGGATTGACCCCCGTCTCAGTCATGGAAAGGAGAAGATGTAAGGTCTCCTTTCCCTGCCACTCTCCCTGCTACATGCTTAGAATCACAGAATTGGAAGGGGCCTATAAGGCCATTGAGTCCAACCCCGTGCTCAATCCAAATTAATATATAAAACCCTAATTAAACAGTAGCCCAGCCCCCAAACTTATTCAGGAGCAAATCTGAGGCAGGTTGGCCTGAAGATTCCCTGGATCGGAGCTACGCGGTGGGTAGGGTGGGCTGCATACAGCCCTACTACAAAGCTCTATAAAGGCTGTGCATGAGATGTATTAAAACTTTCTGCCAGTAGGGGGTGATGATAGGGCCTTTCCTTGGCCTTGATTTGCCATTAAACCAGAGAACTAGAAGAAGAAGAAGAAAGCCATTACTCTTAAAGTGGTAACTACTCTTAAAGTGGTATAGTACTTTAAATTTATAGTGTGAATGTGGCCTAGGTAGCAACAACACTGCCTTGTATTAGTTGCATGGGTTTAATACAGGAATTAGTTCCACCCACCTCCAGCTTACTAACTGGCATTGAGAAGAGTTCCTGTTCCATGCAACTGTTACTGTTTTCCAAAAGGGTCCATTCTTCTGGTAAACTCGCTGGTGTGGGAAGAGAGTGGAATACCGAAAGCAGAAGGGGCAGGGGAGAATGGCGAGTGGTGACACCATGGTAGAGGGCTGGTGGCAGCAGTGGAGGAGCAAGAACAGTCTGGCACAGGCAGCCCCAGGGAGGACCTTGCTCAGAGCCCTGTCAAAGCTAGCAGTGCCCCCCCATGTGCTGGGGGCTGCAGAAGGAAGGGGAAATTTGTGAAAATAGCTTACCCCTCTTCCTCCAGCAAGAGCCTCCATGCAGAGCTTGGAAAAGTTACTTTTTTGAACTACAACTCCCATCAGCCCCAGCCAGCACTGGCTGGGGCTGATGGGAGTTGTAGTTCAAAAAAGTAACTTTTCCAAGCTCTGGTTTGTGTTCATAGGAACTTCTGAGTTTTGTGTGGCTGGGATGTAGCTTACTGTACAAAGGGAAGAGTCACATCTATTGTTTTGGCGGCTTTTGCCTTTGGCTCCACCCACCACTGGCATGTGGCCTCTGTGAGACTCCCCATGAAGAAATGTGGCTCTAGTGCTGAAACAGGTTCCCCACCCTACAATAAAGGTATTGCCCAACAATGGATTTTTGAGCCTTGAAATTGTTCCTAATGGATAGCTATGAAAGCAAATCATGTTGCAATACACATCTGATTATCATTTAGGTGAAGAGTGATGTTTTCTACAGAAGCCAACAAACTTATTATCCGTTTGTTTTATGGCTGCAAGAATTTCATCTGTGTCAAATTAGCCTCTTGGCTACCTCTGTAACATCTCAGCAGCCATCTTTCATCATCGCTATTCAGATAGCTTAGCACCGAGAGAGACTTGCTTGAATAAATGGCACTGGGTCATGAAGAGGAGTAAATCCTAACATTAAGTGGATTCCTTGAATTTTCTCTTCCCAGAAATATTTAATCTTGTCACAGTCCCAGATATGTGATGGCTTTAGTGATGCAACATACCCATCTTTTGTTGTTTTTATAGTTAATGAACTATCTTGTGTACACCTCAAGAATAAGAGGTGAAACACAGAGTCAGAAGAGTCATACAGTCCAGCATTTGTTGGATTATATTATTTGGTGCTGCTGTGTTCCTATCACCTATTTTTATTTTTCCTCGTATTCAAAATCAACCCCTTCTGCACTTATAACACAACATGGTACAGAGTACTTTACAATGTCATAATTTGTTTTGTGCAACAGCGGTCTTGTGAGGAAGGCTGCGCTTTGCAGACAATAGTTTGCCTAAGGCAGCCTTTCCCAACTAGTGGGCCACCAGGTGTTGTTGGACCACAACTCCCATCAGCCTCAGCCAGCATTGCCAATGGTCAGGAAAGATGGGAATTGTGGTCCAACAACATCTGGTGGCCCACTAGTTGGGAAAGGCTGGCCTAAGGCTATCCAGTGTAATTTTCCCCAGAAGAAGTTTCTTAACTTTGATTTCTCACAATCCCAAACCCAAAACTCTATTCGCTGCAATAACTTTTTTATATTTAGCAATAGCACTGTTGCTGTTTGAGGACCAAACTAGATGCCAAATGTGTGGCTGTTCCTTTATATTTTCTGAAATACTGAAGGTCATGTTATGATGTCATGACATCTCACAAGCCCCCAACTCCTGGCCAAGGGTGAGGACAGGGGATATCATGAGTGAATGCAGGTGTGTGTGTGTATTTTGCTCATGGGGTGGCACAGAAATACAGCCAATAAATAACTAATAAACAAGATGTGCAGCTGCCATGTGTGTATGAACTGGGAGCATCACCCATACAAAGATGCCATTCCATAAAATGATAGCTCCATGGGATCCCAGGCTAGGCTCTAAGCACAACAGATGAGTTGCGCAAACTTAATAAGCTGGCTCCATCTAGCAGAAAGGGGTTCACAAATATTAGAGCTATTGTGGTGTAGTGGTTAGGGTGTCAGACTAGGACCTGGGAGACCAGGGTTCAAATCCTGACTCAGCTATGTGTGTTTCGCAGCCTAACCTGCCTCACAGGATTGTTGAGGATAAAATGGAGAAGGACAGAATAATATATGGCACTTCTGGAAGAACAGCAGGATATAAATGTAGGTTGCTATTCAATGTTAGTCCTACTCTGAGTACACACACTGAAATTAAGAAACATTGCTAATTTAGGTCTATTAATTTCAGTTGGTCTACTAGGTTACAACCTCCAGTAAATAAATAAATATATGAAGCTCATGTCATCAGACATAACTGAGGTATTCAATATAAAATCCGAAATAGGCATGTAACATCAAAGTGTGAAAGAGCCCTTGAGAACTGGGCACAGCTCATAGGATCAAAGGTAAGAGATGACACACACAATCGGGTGAGTCATAGGGCAGCATTTGCTGTGCTGTTCTTTAATTTTAGTTCCATCTTGATTAAAAATTTGGTAGTGCCAGGTAACATTGCCTTGCAGGCCAACTGCACATTGTGGATTGCCAAATCTTTCATCCCTGGGTTGTAACAATGATCCCCGTAGTCCAGCACTCTTTCTCAGGCCCAATGCTGCAGGGTAAGTCACAAACATTGGTAAGTGCCTTTTTTCCCACCATTGAGTAAAGACTTCCTTTGAATGGGAGCTGTTCTTGCCCTGAATCCATATATGTGTGTGTATATGGGAGAGTTACATTGTTACACATTCACAGAAGTGAATGTGTTAAATTCCGACAGGATGTGATCTGTCTTGGCGTGTTCCAAAAACCACTCCAGCTGATTAGATTGACCCAAGAACATTCCCGATGCTGTTTTTAGCAACTTTATCATTCTGGATTAAAATTAATTGATTGGACAGGGTTGCTATTGCATGGCTTCTTCATATTTTAATGTCGTGATGATATATTGCAATGATGGTGTATGTTTTTTTCCCCTCAGCAAAACTAAAAGAGAAAAGAAATTGCTGTTAAATATAAGATCATTGGGGTAAGCAGAAAACAAAAGGTAAGCTCTGGATCTGAAAAATAGGTCAGTTACCTAAACTTTGCCTAAAGTACTAGTGTTAACTCCTGGAGTAACTTTTCTGTTCTCTGAAATTAAACAGCCAGCAGACACTAATGTGATACTACACATTTTGGATGCATTATGTGGTTTGATGTTCACACTTTGGATTTCTGCCTTCAGTGCTGCATTTGTTCTTTGTCATATAGACACAAAGCAAGTGAGTTGCGATCACACCCTTACTCATATGTTACAGAGTATTTCCATGTTGACTACATCACCCATATATTCTTGCCCAGCAACTGCTGTGTTCCTCAGATGGGGCACTGCTGAGAGAGTACCACATACCTTAGAGGTGCTCTTACTTCATACTCAAAACTTTTGATGTTGCAACCTCAACACTCTGGAGTCAGTTACTGCCTGAAATTAGACAGGATCTTAGCATCTTGCTGTTTAGGTGACCGTTGAAGATGTTTTTGTTTAAAATGGCTTTCCTTGACATGCGACTCTCTCCGCTTATGTAGAAATGGTTTTATAGATTCGAGAGGTTGGTGTTTTGTTTCGTTTTTTAAAAAAACCCAACACAATGGTTTTCATTGCTTTGAGAGATTTTAGAAATGGCTTTATCATTTGAAGAGTTTGCGTCTTTTTGTATTTTATCACATTTTCTGTTAATGTACACCACTTTGAGAGTTTCTCACTGTGAAGCAGATTATACATCTGTAAAATAAATAAGAAATAATTAATGCTTGGAGCAGGGACATGCTTTTAGCTCCCCCCTGACATTGTAGCTGCGTACATGCCATATATTTAGAGCACATTTAAAGCACATGGCTTCCATTCAAAGAATCCTGGGAACTGTAGTTTGTTAAGGGTGCTAGGAATTGTAAATCTCTGAGGGGTAGACTACAGTTCCAAGGTTTCTTTGGGGGAAGCCATGTGCTTTAAATGTATGCTGTTCATGCTGCCTGTGTCTCCTTCATCATCCTCAAACAACCATGCATTGCATGTCTGGGGAGACACCTCAGTGCTTGAGGTCCTGCTTGCTTGTGAGGCTCTGTGCAATTGGGATACCTGTGGCCCTCCAGGTGTTGTTGGTGGACTCCAATTCCCATCAGCCCCAGCCAGCATGTTGAATGGTCAGGGATGATGGGAGCTGTAGTCTGGCGACATCTGCAGGACCACAGGTTCCCTGCTTCTGTTTCAGAGAGAGTAAGAGTAAGAGTTTACCCACCTGAAGAGTAAGAGTTTACCCACCTGATAAGGAGGTAGCCCTCTTCCTTTTGGTGTGCAAATCACTATTCTCGGAGAGCCTCCTGATTTGGAAGGAGACCAATCCAGATCAGTGATTTGTACAGAGCTACAATGGACAACCTCCTCTGAGAGTGGGTCATTTTGTTGTGTGTGCACTGGGAGCAACTGAATGAATGAATTTCATCCAGGTGATCTAATCACATGTAGAATTACCCCTCCAGTGGATGTAGGTGGGCAGTGAATCATACATAGATCCAACAAGCACCAACCTTGATCATGCAATTGAATTTATTTCTCACAGCACATCAGCAGTTCTATCACAGCACACTGGTGTAGGAATCTCTACACTAAGTGTATTAAGAATAAGAATTCCAATTCCCCAGTGTCAAAGCTATTCAGGGCCAGCACCAATCATTTTGTTGCCCGGGGCAAAACATAAGATGGTGCCCTCTCCCATTGCACATACAGAAACCAACTTTTGTCCTAATGTATTTTATTCATTAAAATATATTCAGGTAAACAAATATTTTTTAAAAATAATTAAATAAACTGGGCTGGGCTGGGCTGGCAGTTTAATCTTTTTCTATACTGGCAATGGGACAGTGTCTTCCATTGCACTAGAGGGCAGCAGACTAGCTTAAAGAGTGTGAGGCAGGCCATGTGGTATGTACAGCTCTGTCTTCCAACACGTCTGCACCAGATGTGGCTCATCAGGTGGGGCAGAGCCACTAGGCTACTTGCCAGAAGGTGGGTCACTGGTGCTTACCAGGAGAGAGGGGTCAGGCAGCAGGGAGGTCTCCATGGTGCACGACAGGAGCCCCAGATTGCCTGCACTGGCACATTTGTTCCACCCCAACCTCCTTGCCACCTTCCCCTCCCAATAACCAACAGCAAACTACCTGTCGGGAAACTAGTGTAGTGGCTCTGCCCCAACCAGCGACCAGTGAGCCACTTCTGTTTGCCCCTGCTGCTTGAGGCAGCTGCTTCACTCTAATGGTAAAGCCAGCCTTGGGGTTTCAAAGCAAAGTGCAATGCTGTGTCTCCAAGAGGAATGGCCCCAAGGGTGGTCGCAGGACTTGATTCAATGTGGTGACGTGGAAAGCCTCAGATCAGGAGCAGACAAGTCCCAATTCCAAATCCTTGCTCAGCTGTGGAGCCCTTGAACCAGCCACTCATTCTCTCTCTCTCTCTCTCTCTCTCAGCCTAACACACCGGAAAGGGTTGTTGTGAGAATACGAAAGGCGGGAAGCATGCATGTCATCCTCAGCTGCTTGGAGGATAAGGGCAAAGAATGAATGAATGAAGGCAAGAATGAACAGATGAGTTATCCATAGTACTTACCTCCCACAGAAACACATCTATGTGCACTTTCTGGAGCAGGGGCTGGCAGAAGGTAGATCAGAATCTACTGGTAGATCTTATCTGATTGGCAGCAGAGAAGCAAGGGTTTCTCTCTCCAAATTGTTTTAACTATGGCAACAACAAAAAATATCCCCCTCAATTTATATTAGACTGCTAAAACAAAGAAAGCTTAGGGTAACCAGGAATGGATCTTTATGTGAAAGGATTGCGAGTTCAATTCATTCCTGGCTCAGCAAGTGCTCAGAGGCATCCTGTTCTTTAGTTCTCTGTATATTTTTTAAACCTGCCTCTGGCTGGCTGAGGTTTAGGTTCTGGTAAAAAAAAAAAAAAAGTTGAGCTTACAAGGCTGAAGTCTGCCCATTTCCATTCTATAGTACCTATTCTAACTTCTCTTATTGCTGATTTCAAAGTCAACAGGGTTGCCAGGTATACATGTGAGCTACTTTATACTGAGTCAGACCTTGGTCCATCTAGCTCAGTATTGCCTACACTGATCGGCAGTGGCTTTCCAGAGATTCAGGTTCTCTCCCAGCCCTACCTGGACATAGCAGGGATTGAATCTGGGATCTTCTGTGGGCAAGGCAGATGCTCTACCACTGAGCTACAATCATTCCCCCAAATAGAATTAGTCCAGGAACCTGGTTTTTTGGGGGGTGTGTGTCACAGTCTGTGGTAGAGCATTTGCTTTGCATGTGGAATCTCCCAGGTTCAATCTCCAGCATCTCCAGGGAGGGCTGGACCAGAGCTTGGACTACAACTCTCATCAGCCCCAGCCAGCATGGCCACTGGATTGGGCTGATGGGAGTTGTAGTTCAAAAACGTAACTTTTCCAAGCTGTGGGCTGGACCCGTCTGAAACCCTGGAGAGCTGCTGCCAGTCAGTGTAGACAATGGTAAGCCACCTAGACCTGTGGTCTGACTCAGGATAAGGTATGTGCCTGTGCCTTTAACAGTTGTATAGAACTGCAGAAGCTTTTCTGGTCAGGATACTTATGGCTTCACCTGTCTATCAATCTGCGTCCACCGAAGTTCTGATACGCATTTCCTCTTTCTTTCTTGATGTGGCCTCCCTAGAGGAGGGAGAATCGAGTTTGAATCTTTAAACTGGACTCCCAAACACCTTTCGCTGTAACACGAAATGTCCCCATATTCTTCCCAGTGTGGTGACCTTTCAGAAATATTAGTCTCATAAAAAAAGCATAATGTCAGATGAAGAGAGGATATTTAAAATGGCAAATCCAAGGAGCCTGATGCATCTGATGGAAACTTACCCAAGTGCTGGGGGGGGGGGGAGAGATGCTAATAAGGTAGACAAACTAGCCAATTTGAATCCATAAAGCCAAAAAAAAAAAGAGAATAATGTGAGCAGGAAGCAGACAATTGTGTGGAGGAGGAAGCAACGTTTAATTTAAGAAAACTGTTTTCAAGTGCTATGTGGGAAGCGAAAGACAACCGAACAGTAGGGCTGGATTTTATGATCTGTAATTGAAGAGGCGGAAGCTCAGATTCTCCTCATCTCTGCCTGACTGTGTAGCTAGAGAATACCAAACACTAGACTGTGTAGCTAGAGAATACTAATACTAGGAATACCAAAGAAAACTTAGCAAAACTATTTAAAACTATTAGTGACTGGGCAGGAGCCTCTTGACAATCTCTACATAGGGTTTCCCATATTTTTTTACTGGCCAGTGGTCCCTGCTCCTGTGTCTCTAACAGCCACTTGATCTGCACACATTAGAAAATGATCATGTTTATTATGGCTGTAACATTTTTAACCTATTGATTTCTGCAGATCAACTTCTCTTAAAGAAACAAGAGCAGGATAGGTTTTTTGCTGGCTAGTTGGCAACCCCATTGCAATGGTTGGGTATTAATACTGACTTGCACTGTTGCCGCTAAAGTTGAATTTAGTTTAAGACTGGAGACAATGACAGGCAGTGAAAGCTCTATAAAGCTAACTTCAGTTCTCCAGGGAGAGGAACTGAAGTTGGCTTTACAGAGCCTGCCCTGCCTGTGTCACACCCTCTCACCCCACTTTCGTTTCTGAGCAAGTGTTTATGTACACCATGGGCAATGGTGGTTTTATTCTATACTACAACCTTCAACAGTTTTAAAACGTATGGTCTCCGCAGTCCAACTTGCCAAGAAGAACCCTTTTGCCCTCCCTTGCCATTGACCTTATAGAAATCTGCCTCATAGCAGAACAAGCTGATGGCCCATTGAGCTCAGCTGACTGGCAACTCCCAGAGAACTCACATACAGATGGGAAAGTATTTTGATAAAATCATACTTGACACAGGACTTTCTGATAGTTCACACATTCGCTATTTTTCTGGACCAATTCTGAACAACGTGAGCTTCCGTGGCTTTTTCCAACACTGGATTTTTTAAAAGAAAAAACCACATTTAATATAACAATATTGTTATTGTGGTATTCTCTTCACTTCTGTCAAGGAGATGTTAATATTAATATTTCTTGTTTGCTGTAGAGTTTCTTTAGCCACCTGGAAAGAAGGTGGCCAGGCTGCTGTGCAAGGCTCTGCAAAGGCAGAGAGAGAGAGAGAGAGAGAGAGAGAGAGCAGCTTTCTCTCTGCCAAGTGCCTGCCCATCCAATCCCCCCCTTCACCTCTTTTCTATTGATACTCATGAAGAGGAGACAGAAGGGAAGGGGGTTGCAAAATCAGAGCTATAACTCCCAGCACCCATAACAACATATGTAAGGGTAGGGGTAAATTTGAATGTGCTTTAAAGGTATAGCGTGTACACTGTTTATATCATTGTCATGTTTTCTAATTCATTAATCACAGTGAACAAGAAAGCCCTGGCCTATATAAGGCAAGTGAGGTATATATATTGCCTTGGCATAATTCTTTTCCCTTCTGGCTTTTGATGCTTTTATCTTTTTTGCTCACTGACTAGGCTGTGGAATTGGCTTTTTGCTTCTCATGTCCAAGATGCTGCCAGAGTGTTATAACTTCATTACATCTTACAGCACTTTTTCACACAAGCTTCGCTGCAGGCTTGAGAATTTCCCACATTAAAATTGCACTGAAGCGTTACCCAGAGTGTTGAAAACAGCCACGCTGCTTGCCTGTTGAAAGTCTGAAAAACACTATTCCCCTTATGGCCTTCAGTATCCTTACAAAATAAGAATAGTGGTGCATTGATTGTGGCTACCCAACAGTGTTATATAAAAGAATAGCAGTAATTTTACTTCTGCCTCATTTTGAATGAAAACTATCTACCTAGCAAGCAGTTTGCCCCAAATACTATTGAGGGTCATTTTATTTGAGTCTATCAGCATCATGTTAAAAACCTCTATAATCTCTTTCCCAGAGGTTACGACCTAAGCGCATTTGCTTGGAACTATGGAACCTAAATTCCATGCCCTGATCTTCAGCATGTTTTCTATGGCAGCAAATGCCACTGATTAAAACAAGGCTGAGGTTGCAATCCTTAACGCACTCACTAGACAGAGAGTATAGAGGTGCAAAAGATTTTTGGATAAATCCCAAATCAAGAATCAAAGCTGGGCCACTTTAGACAAATTGGGGGACTTGTCAGAGATGAAGGCGGATCTCTATAAAGCACCTTGAAGAGGATATCTCCAGTGCGGAATCTCTTGAAACAATGGATTTCCAAAGTCACTGTGTTTTCGAGATTCGTATGTTAAAATACTACAGACGTATCAGCAAAAATGGGAACAGCCGCCCTGGGCTCCTGCTGGGAGGAAGGGCGGGATGCAAATTAATTAAATAAATAAATAAATAAATAAACATTCCTCAGTCTTGCCATATAAGGAAAACACTAGGGTTGGGGAAGGGAGACTCTTTTTTGACTGACATGCCTAGCTTCTAATCAGAGTGAATGATTTTACTAGGGCTGTTCACAGTGGTTTTGGGAAGGGATGCTTAAGTAATATATCACCGTGTTATTATCTGTTCTGTGCTGCTTGCTAGTTCTGCTAGTGGTGCTTGCTCACAAAATGCTAGACATTCAACTCCTTCTGCTTCTGTGCCAGACGCCCACACATTCACTACTCCTGTCAGTTCAGTTTTGCATTTCTGTGACGTTTGGTGCCAATTGAGCAGAATACAAGCCTAAAGGGTTTTTTCCCCTTTCATTCATCATTACCCCTTAGCTGCTGTCTTGTCCTATTCATGTTTGCTGAAAAGCATGACACACTGAATTCACTTGGGCTTATTTATTCAAATTATTAGTTGTTTACCACAAAAGAAGTTTCTAAGTGAATTACAAACATGCTAAAAGCAAAAAAAAAGTCACAACATTTGAAGCAATACATTTCAGTCAAACTATTCCAATAACCCATAAACAAACCCTGCATGAGAAACAACAAAAGCTTCTGCAGCAAGAACAGTCCCATCAAACAGGCCACCATCCAGCTTCTCATACTCCATCTAATGCCTGGGAGAACAGATACATTTTAACCTGACACAAAAGGATGTACCAGGCATACCTCACTGGGGAGAGCATTCAACAGATGGGAAGCCACAACTGTCCCTTGTTGCCACCCTCCAAACCTCCCTCAGAGGGGACTCCCATTATTTTCTATATAGTTGAAAGAAAATCACAAGAGAGGATCAATAACAGCCACCGAAAAATCCATGAACAACAACAAAAATAGAGGACAGCTGCACAATATATGTGGTTCCCAATTTGTTTTAAGGAAGCTCTTCATTCAAGAGAAATGTCTAGTTTTTCTTTATAAAAGCTGCACAAGGCAACTTTCCCATTACAGCTCTCCTAAGCAGGCTCCTCCTCAACTATAGATTGCTGTAAATGCTAAGAGTGCATATGTGAAAACAACAACAAAGTAAATCACAACTGTTTGTAAACACTTCAATAGAACAATAAGATTGAATACCAAAGTGTCTACGGACTATGAAGAAGTAATTAAATGTTCACAATGTGCTCTTAGTTGAATGTAAATACAGAATAATAACTTAAATACTCATATTATTTAGGTTTAATGGTCTAGAATTAAGAAAGAAAATTGTGATTTGGTTGATGATTATGGCATTTTCCTTCCATTATATATTTAACCACTAAACTGATGGAACTGAGAGTGTCGTGACTGGAGCATAGTAAAGGTCTGCAGAATAGATGCCTCTTATTCAACTGTTTACCCACTTTTCCCTTTAGGTTCAAATAATTAACATCCTTTAGGATGGGATGATCCATAAATCTAAATGCATCAGATTTTAGGATCTGAGGAGATGTCATGAAAATTGATAATTTGTGACATTTCAATCTCAAATTTCCTAGTAAACAGGATGGTATAGAGTGTTCCTCGCTTGATCCTCACAACAGCTCTGTAAGGTAAGTAGAGACAGTAACGGTCCCAAGGTTACCCAGTGAGCTTCATGGCTGAGTGGGGATTTAAACCTGTGTTTCCTCCCCTGCCCGACCCACAACACTCTAACCACTACACAACACTGCATCTTGAATTTCTAGCCTGAGGTTTTACAATGCATTTCCTGAACTCCAACTAAAGGAATGTCATCCATGCCATAATTTATCTCCATATTTCATAAGTGGTTACTTTGAGGTATTATCAAATTACATGTGGCACAATTCTATATCCCCTCTCCACCCCTTTTAAGAGTCATGTACAACAGTAAGTTTCCCATTAATAGTACACTCAGACACATGATACATAATTCATCAGAAAAGGACAGAAGAAGTGGCCCTCTGGTGCTATAAGTCAGTGTTTGATTACACACCTTCTGATGCTCAAAGATGTACGAACCCTTCTGTACTTATTGTTAAATATAAGATGTTCCAAATGCTCTCTTTTATGGCTCAACCAGCAGCATTGGTTAAGAAAAGGAACCATGGCTTATATCCATTTCAAAGAAAATCACTAATGAAATGACCACCAAATGTTGGGAATATGTACAGAAGGAAATGTGACAATAAAGACGGACTGTACCTGAATTAGGGTGGCCACTGATGCACTGGCAAAAAAGAGGACAAAAAAGGACATCTGATTTGCATAAAATTTGCATACGATGATTTATAAGTATAGGTGCAAATTTCAATGGAAAAATAATACATCTCACCCTACTGAGGAAGCTGCCAGCAGATGACTTGTGTGCCATGCATCCACACCACACATTTAAAGCACTCTTTAACTACCATAGTTTCCCCCAAAGAATTCTGGAAACTGTAGTTTGTTAAGGGTGCCGAGAACTGTAGCTCTGTGATGAGTCTCAATGATTCTGAGCACCTTTAACAAACAGGATTCTTTGGGGGGGAGTAATGACTGTTAAAGTGGTATAAAAAGGTACTGCCTTCAAGTCGATTCTGACTTATGGCAACCCTATGAATAGGGTTTTCATGAGGCTGAGAGGCAGTGACTGGCCCAAGGTCACCCAGTGCGCTTCATGGCTATGTGGGGATTCGAACCCTGGTCTCCCAGGTCGTAGTCCAACACCTTAACCACTACACCACACTGGGTCTAAATAAGAGTGCTTTAAATGTGAAGTGTGGATGTGGTCTCTGCTCTCCAGGTGCCAATTGTTGATGGCTAACTTCAAGGCCCTTGCTCTCCCTTCTTAGATTTCTTTTTGGGGCTGGACAGTTCTTCAAATAGAGAACAGCTTCAAATAGAGGTCTGTCCTCTTACAGCCCTTCAAAATCAAGGACTGTCCTTTGTAAAGTAGAACACCCTAAGCTGAGTGGGTAAGTGCGTGCTGGTTACAGTTCACCTCTGTATGTCTGCATTCATTTTCTATGCTGTTTCCAGGTCTGGTTTAGTTTTTAAATTTACAATACTGGTACATTGTTTTCCACTAGAGATTCTTGAGATGGTTTAATTCAGCAGTTAGGAAACATGCACACAAAATTAAAACACCTCTGCCAAATGAAAATAAAATAATAAATACCAGAAACAACAGAAAATAAAAAATTGCCACCCCCCAAAGCTTGGTGGTATAAAATATATATTTACTTGCTTATGCAAGCAAAAATGAGAAGGTGATAAATGGGCTTTCTGTGGGTTAGGAGGGTTTCAAAATTCTAGGCCTACCACTGAGAACATCCCAATCCTGTTATATGATAATCAGATATCTATCAAGAATAGTACGTGGCACTAGAGATCTCCTTGACTGATCCTAAGATTCTGGGAAGATCCTATGAGAAAAGGTGTACCCTGAGTTGGTCTGGCTCCAGCATTTTATAGGCCTGTTCTAAAATGCCCCCACCCCCACATTTTATGGCTGCATTTTCATTGCTGCAGAACTGAGGAACCATTTTGAAGATTTTCATAACTCTGATCATTTGGTAATCACCTTAATTCTTCACCAAGAATGCCTTGTTCTGAGGGCATTCGAGGGGGGGGGAACAGCAGCCTCTCACTGGCAGCCATGTTTTTGCCCTCAGACCAGGGCATTCTGGGAAAAAGAAGATGGTGGCTACCAGCAGATGAGTTTGGCCCCCAATCCCCCCTTTAAGTTTAACTTTTAACAGTTCAAAAGTTAGGGCCAACCTTAGTTAAAACCAGTATCTTACATTGGGCTCAGAATCAATTAAGTTGTTTTAAATCCCTTGGTATGATATATCGGTAGTTTATTACTCTAATTGATAGAGACATTCTGGAGTAGTTGGAGTTTCCTAGCTGTCTTCCAAGATTTGAAATTATACAGGTCATTATTACATACGTTTTCTTCCATGGTTAATTTAGAGATGGGAGCCAGGCATGTAAAATTTAGTGTAAAAACTCTTTAAATATGCAGCATTATCTCCTTTTAAGTAGTCAGTTACCCTTTATTGTCCTTGTATATCTGACCAACTAATGAGTCAGAAGGGTGTTTTAAATTTCTGCAAGAGTATACTGCTATACTTTAGCGAAAGAAAGAAAGCAGCCACTTTTTCATCTGGCTGGTGGGGATTTCAGTCAGTGGGGTGGACACAATTCTATTTTTCTTCAGGGTGTTAAAAGATGAAATGTACTTAACCTTAGCTGTGTTTCCTAAAGGCATCAAATCTATCTTCTAGCATCCACACATAGTTCCCATTATCTTTTCTGAGAGTTTCATAAGTATGTTTTGGAGGTGCAATTGGACCCCTAAGTTGTTCAAATGGATGCATTTGTAAAACCTGTCTGAACTCTATCAGAACTACATGATACTGCCTTAGCTGAGAGTGGGGTCAATCTTTTCCCATGGAATGAAGGTGAAATTTACAAGTCCAAGATATAAAACTGGCCTATAACCCGTTGCACCCTTACTTGGAAGTAAACTCCATTAGGAACATAAGGAGGGCCCTGCTAATCAGATCAAAAGTCCATCCAGTCCATCATACTGTTCTCACAGTGGCCAACAGAAGCCTATGGGAAGCTGGCAAGCAGCACCTGAGCGCAACAGCACTTTCCCCACCTGCCATTCCCAGCAACTGGCATTCAGAGGCATGCTACCTCCAACAGTGGAGGTAAAAAATAGCTATCATGGCTAGTAGCTATTGTTGACCTTTTCCTCCATGAATTTGTCTAATCCTCTTTTAAAGCCATACAAAGCGGTGGCCATCGCTACTGCTTGTGGGAGCCAATTCTATAGTTTGACTATGCACTATGTGAAGAAGTACTGTCTTTTGTCCTGAATCTTCCAACATTTAGCTTCATTGTATGTTTTCAGAGCTTGGAAAAGTTACTTTTTTGAACTACAACTCCATCAGCCCAATCCAGTGGCCATGCTGGCTGGGGCTGATGGGAGTTGTAGTTCAAAAAAGTAACTTTTCCAAGCTCTGACACAAACACGTCTTTCCATCCTCCATGAAAGCAAGCAAAAGGCATTACCACAGTTCAAGGATACATGCCAACAGGGGAAAAGCACTCATGGAGGGTGCAAATGAAGGCTGCTCTCAGGATCATCCAGACCATGGTATTTCTGATCTCTATGTATGGTTGTGAAAGTTGGACAGTGAAAAAAGCGGATAAGAGAAAAAACTCATTTGAAATGTGGTGTTGGAGGAGAGCTTTGCGCATACCATGGACCGTGAAAAAGACAAATAATTGGGTGTTAGAACAAATTAAACCAGAACTATCACTAGAAGCTAAAATGATGAAGCTGAGGTTGTTATACTTTGGACACATAATGAGAAGACATGATTCACTAGAAAAGACAATAACGCTGGGAAAAACAGTAGAAAAAGAGGAAGGCCAAACCAGAGATGGATTGATTCCATAAAGGAAGCCACAGACCTGAACTTACAAGATCTGAACAGGGTGGTTCATGACAGATGCTCTTGGAGGTCGCTGATTCATAGGGTCGCCAAAAGTCATAGTTGACTTGGAGGCACATAACAACAACAAGGGGTATGGTGTGGCCTGAGGAGAAGGCATAGCCAGGGAGAGTCCTGAATAGGGTTGCCAGGTCCATGGCCTGAGACTGATCCTGTATCCTTAGGAGAAGAGCCTGGCAACCAAGAGGTCTTCTGTATCTTTAAAAGTTGTGGAGGGGGGAGGGAGAATTCCACCTTGTGGTTTTTCCCATTACAGAGTTGCAAGAACACCTGCACTTGGCTGACTTTCTCTTCTCCTAAGGATACAGGATCAGTCTCAGGCCATGGACCTGGCAACCCTAGTCCCGAAGGCCAGTTAAAGAGGCCCCAAGGGTTGCTTTTGGCCTTGGGTTGAGGTTCCAAACCCCTGCTGTATTTTAGGACCAACCAAAATATCACTTCTGAGTTCCCTTGCTTCATCAGGGAAGATGTTATGCAAAGCAGGGACTGGAGGCAGGTCAGAGCAAGGAAAAATGCAACTAAATTAAAAATTAGGCTAGATGAGATCAGCTTGCAGGCTCAGTTGGTTCCAAGGTGGAGATTGCCGGGTGGTTATGTGTCTTCCAGGTGCTCCACATAACAGATTACACACCCATAGGATTCTGGGATAATCAAGCAATGGCTGTTCCCTACTTCTAAACAATTAAACTCCAGCTTCTAACCCACAAGTGCCTCACATCTTAAGCAAACCTTTAGTCCTAAGATAGGTTTTCGTATCTGGATTTTTTCTTCTTCGGTAGAGGCATAATTCACTCTTTTACACTTGTGGGCACACACACCGGTGTGCTTCGGGTCACACCAGTGTGTGTGCACACCTGTGTAAAAGAGTGAATTACCGGTACACACAGGTACACACCAGTGTGCACCCAAAGGAGGTGCAATTTCTTGATCATCTCTCTGAACCATCAATGGGCACATTCTTTGGAAATACAGGATAGCCCACAGGATTGTCTCCTGTTCTTCTTTCCTCCCCATTTACCCCTCCAGGACAAGAGATGGGTGCCTTCTACTTGTCTTATATCAGATTGGCTCAGTAAATTTGGAGCTGTGTCCAATAAAATAAAATACAGCTTGAGTTATTTTCCAAAGCCAGCCAGACTTCAGAAGTCACCCACTCACACTGCTTCCCAATTTCCTTTGGGAAAATGACATTTCCCCAAAGTCACTAAGGCCTCTCTTCATTTCTTTCTGTACTATAAACACACTGGAGAGGGCTGCCTGCAGGAGATTTGATCTCCCTCCTTGCCACAGCCAGAATGCCATCTTCACTGCTGACAAGCTGGGTGTGCGGGTTGGGGGGGGGAATGTGGATGAGTGAGTGGGAATTTGGGGGCTGGGTAGCTAAGCCATGAAGTCTTCTCTGGCTGGAACAGAATTCAAGGGCCTCATGATGCTCACCCTTCTTTAAAGTGATTATTACAAGCCTCTGAAGCTCATATCATATCTGAAGCTCATTATTGGCTTTCAGGAGAACTGTTTACCCAGGCATTTGATGACAGAAAGACACTGTTCCTGGCAGCCCTGAGATCACTGACTGAATGTTTTAACTCTTTTTAGAATATTTTAACTCCTTTCAGAATTACTTTTAAAGAGTTGTTTTATTGTGATGTGTTTGCTGCCATGGGCTCCTTTGGGAGGAACTGAATACATAAAATAAACAAACAATTGCTGGGCTCCCAAGTAGTCAAGGTTCAGGGATGTGACTATGATTTTTGAACCCTGGTGATGCTTCCAGGATTCCCTTGCATCTGTCAACTATAGCATGGGCTGTATCAGGGAATCCTGCTACAGACGGTGGGTTACATCCAACTAAATTCTACTCAGAGTAGACCCACTGAAATTATGGACCTAAGTTATTTTCATTAATTTCAATGGGTCTACTTTGAGTATGGCTAATGTTGGATACAAACAATATATATACATACACATGCACTCAAAATGTGTCTCCACAAAGTGCAATATAAAAATGTGCATGTCTATGCTTGTCTACTCAAAAGTAAGGCCCACTGAGTTCAATGAGGCTTACTGCCAGGTAAGTGTGCATAACAGGGGTTCCAAAACTCTGGTCCTTGAATGACTAGTGATCTGTGAGCTTCATTCAGGTGGTCCATGGCATTAAATACTCATATTGATTTTCAGGGCCAGCATCACCTCACCATGAACCCTCGGGCAACACCCTCCCTTGTGTGTGTATCTGTGCATGTGTGCGCACACACTTAAATATGCCCAGTTGTGCCACCTCGTGCATCAGTGCACATGCCTACCATCATCCAATGACAGCAGGAGAAGCGACCAGGCATGTTTAAGTGCCCAACAGCTGCATGCGCATGTGGGGGTGATGTCAGCTGGGAGAGCAGAGCTCCTGCTCTGCAATCCATGGCACCATCCTGTTAAGACCCGTGACCCAATGCTGGCGGGGATTGAGGGGCAGCAGCTCCATCTTCCCAGCCACAGGCCCTCAGCTAGCAGCAGGAGCCCTCAGCCAGTGCCCGACCGGGCCACCTGCTAGCGCCAGGCCTGTTCATTTTAATTGTATTTTTATTGCTTCTTTTATTTCTTATATTGTATTGTATTGTAATGCAACTTAAGTTCTATGGAATGCAAACTGTAATACAGCACAAGAAATAAAAGAAGCAATAAAAAATACAACTAAAATCTTACAGCATCTAGCACAGCACATTACATCAGCAATTTTTCAGTGGTTCATGGGAGAAAATGTTTGGAAACCGCTGCTATGCAGGATTGCAGCCGGAAACTCTAAAGAGCTATGTTGTTTTATTTAAGCATTGATGCCCTTGAATGCATCTTCAAGGTGGCTAACAAAATGTTAAATTCAAATACATATTAGCATGGAGCAAGCAACTCGAAGTGAGAACAACCAAGAAATCAATGAAACAGCAGAAAATAACCAGGGAACAAATAGCCAACAGAGAATAAACAAGCAGAAATAATTCAGAGGTTCCCAAATGCCCTCTGAAACAAAAGAGCCTTTGCCCAATACAAAAGGGCTAATGGGGGCGGGGGGAGAACTGCCTTCAGGAGAAGGGATTATGAGTCACATATGAGAAATGCTCTAGTGAGTTTCAAACATTTGGAAATCCATTGCCTTCTTAGGCTTCAACAATAAAAAGATGTTATTCCATGTTCAGCCTGGTATACAGATAGACTTGCTGTGTGTGTATTTGCTACATTATTCCTCACATGATTGACTAGATAATAAGATGCCATGCTTTCTCTTCTGGAGTGACACAAGCAAAAAATGAACCTTGATTTTTTTTAAAAAGTTCATGCTCCATTTCATAATACTCTCATATTTACAAATAACCTTTTGTTAGTCACATTAGCACAACAATGGAAATTTTTTTAAAGGCTGTCACTCTGAAAACCTCCATTGTATTTAGCGGTTACTGATAACAGTAATTGTATGATATTTAGGTTAGCATGTTAGTCAGCAGTTTAAAAGTCAATTTGTGAAAGAAAATGGGGTTTAGCTGTTTTACCTCTATAAAGAAGTGATGATGATGAGATGATGATTATGGAGGAAGCCAAGTCAGACTATTGGCCCATGGAGAATTAATGTATCCATGGCTAGTAATCATGATGATTATATATTACCTTCAATGTCAGTTTCTGGGGAACTTAAGTGAGAGTACCTCTGTGTAGTAGTAGTCGTAGTCATTGTCGTTGTCGTCGTTGTCATCATCATCATCATAAAAGATGATGATGATGATGATGATGTCAATGGAAGCCAAGTTGTACCAAGTCAGGCCATTGGCCCATAGTGGATAAGGCTACCAATGGCTTCTATTTCTGATGGTTATATATTACCTTCAATATCAGAGGCAGTATGCCTCTGAATATCAGGTGCTGGGGAGCATAAGCGGGAGAGTACTTTTGCACTCATATCCTGCTTGTGGGCATCTCATATCCATCTGGCTGGAACAGAATGTTGGACTAGGTGGACCTCTGATCTGATCCAGCAGGGCTCTTCTTTTATTTTTATTATCTGTGTTTCAAACAGGGGTCTTTCCCAACCCAAACTCAAGACACTAGTTATTGAACCTGGACTTTTCTGAGATATGGTCCCATCCCCTATTAGATTATCTGTACATTTAGTCCAATAACATATTGCCCAGTGTCCTTCAACCTCGGATCCCCAGATTTTGCTGGACTACAACTCCCATCATTCCCAGCCAGCTTAGACAATGTTCATGGATTATGGGAGTTGTAGTCCAACAACGTCTGGGGACCCAAGGTTGAAAGACACTGGTCTACTCTACACTAACTAGCAGGAGTTCTCCAAGGCCATGCAGAGGTCTTTTCCATCACCTGGAACTGGATTCCTTTTAAACATGAGATGCCAAGGATGGAATCTAGGATCTTTTGTATGCAAAGTATACGCACTATGGAGCTATAATCCATCCCAGTTATATGAAACTTGACCCGAGTTCTAGGAAGGAAAAGCATTACAGTAGGGCCCCTCTTATACAGCGGGTTAGGGACCAGGCCCCTGCTGTAAAGCGGAAATCGCCGTAAAGCGGAACCCATTGACTATAATGGGCCACATCATGTGAAAATGACACAAAAATGTCACAAAATGCCGTAAAATCACAAAATTGGCTTTAAAACGGGGAATTTCCCCGAATTGAAAGCCGCTGCATCAGCGGAACGCCGCAAAATGGAACGCCGGTAAGCGGGGCCCTACTGTATACGATATTTATTCATTTGTTAGACATGAGGACTTTCCATTTCACACCCTTAGCCATTACAGAGCTGGAAGAAGGCTTTCATCCAACACATTTTTGTTTCATTGTTACATTTATATTCCACCTTTCCACCCAATAGTTCTCAAAGCAGCTAGCATCAATAAAATACAAAAGCCCTCTTTAGTCAATGTAGAATTCCAAGTGTGTAGGAGGCATGGGCCCATGGACACTCGCCACACATCATTCCACCCGCAGCCTTGCAGCTTGGAGTGGCAAAGTCTAGTGTGCCTCATGTGCAAATATCATGCGCAACTGCCAAAAGATTCTGCTCCATAATCAGGTTCCAGAAGTGTGTAGTTGCAAGATAAAGATTATTGGTTTCATTTATCTCACTCTTTGCAAAATCTTCTCAGAGAATAAAAATACAAGCCTGCCTGTCCTACTCATCTAACCACCCATCTAATTACCCATCTAACCTTCTCCCAGATATACTCACCATCCCCCATTCACTCCACTAATCAGCACACAGCATCCCTTAACATTCTAACTCACTCACTCCCCTTCCCTTCTCTCTCCATCACATTTACTCTAATACAGACCCTTTTTGAGTGTTGCCTGTTTAACTAATTGTAACAAACCATGAAAAGTGAAACATCACAGCAAGCCTCCACATTGGGATCGGGAACCCAGTGTGACAGGAGAAATTCAGTGAAATCCCTTCCCCATTTTCTCTGTCTACAACTAAGGTTGAGAATTTTGAGAGGCCAATTTGTGCGTAGCTCGACTTATTACATTAAACCATAAGCTGAATTATACCACCTTGAAAGTGCATGTAAAAAGTGTGTGACTTGTCTAAGGCCACCTAGTTATCTTCATGGCTCAACAGGGATTTGAACCTTGCACTTTACCTTCTTTACCACACTGGCTCTACTCCTATAAACTTCACCCACATTTTAATGGAATAGTGGGGGAAACCATACAAATTACTTTAAGAGAATAACATTGCACCTCATCTGCACAATTATTTCCAGACAATGCATCTTCACCACAGATCCGTTATATTTTCAGTGTGATCAAAAACACACAGAGCAATGCAAACAGCACAGCTCTGAGGGAAACTCTCAGGAGTGGAACACAGAAAAAGCAGAAAATAAGGCAGTCACCAAGGTCATGCTGCCAAGTGTATATTGTAAGGCATACATCATATGTAACGAACGAGAGCGCATGGGATATTGGAAAAGTTCGTGAAGAGCATTGACCTTCTAAATGAGCCTCTTCTTTCATAATAAGTAATGAAATACAGCCATTTTTCTGTCATGTGGATCATTTTTAAGGCTAGTAATTTTTCCACTGTACCCAGATTAATTATATAAAACATAATTACCACCATAAGAAGCACAATGCGCATATTTAAAGAGATTATAAATTGACACTAATGTGGAATCTGAGGCGAGAATGCTTTCAGTATACACACACGCAACACACACAAACAACACACACATAAGGCAGTTTAAAAACTTGACTATATCCAGAGATGCCTGAGTAGGTGTGATGAAATTCAAGGCAAATATAGAAGAGAAAATCCACTGCTCAAGATTTGATCAGGCATTTTTAGAACTGACCAGACAAGGAGATTTTCATTTGTCCCAGGTCAATCCAGAACCTCTTTCTTTCCAGTTTCTCCAGAAATCACATGACCAAAGAGAGCAGAGCTTGGAAAAGTTACTTTTTTTAAACTACAACTCCCATCAGCCCCAGCCAGCATGGCCACTGGATTGGGCTGATGGGAGTTGTAGTTCAAAAAAAGTAACTTTTCCAAGCTCTGAAAGAGAGTTAGCATTTCTCAGTTTTGTTTGGGAAATAGACATTAGGGACACATCCCTCACACTGGAATGGGCAGAAGTGCCTTCTGCTCAAGCAGTGGGATCTCTGAATCCAACCCATATACAAAGCCATTTAAATTGTTTCTACTGGTTTTTATTTGAAAACTGTTTATTTTTGTTTTACTTTGTTTGGGGGAATTTTGCAGCCCATTCATGCTATGGATTACCAACTTCATTATGTGATCCACAGCTGCAGCTTCAGGAATCACACTCCAAAAGGAGGACTGCAAGTGATCTAGTGGTGGATGTCTCAACACAACAAAAGCAAGAGCTTCTTACACCTTGCCCTGAGATTTACCCCATTTATCAATATCTGAGCCAGTCCCAAGATTGATTACAGACTGCAACATTGATTTGTAGATTACCGGCTTCAGAAGATTGCTGACCTCTTTAGAACCTGTGCCTGTACGTATAACAATGGAAACCACCATTCAAAATATGGCCCTCATCTACATCTTCTATCATCACAACTCATGTCATGGCATATGTATGAGACACAACTGATGGGATCTTTCATAATCTTATCTTAATAAGTAGAAGTAAGTTCAAATGGAATAGCTGATGTATGGCATAGTCACTGCCAGTTTTCTAAGGGGCATTTGATCTTTTCCCCCTGATATTAAATATATGCCAAAGGTCTGCAAGTTTGAAATAATATATGTGATAAATAATCATGGATATAAGGAATGAACTTCTCCAATAGTATATCTGAGTACCAAATGGCCATAAATCAAGACTTCTGTTTTCTTGATTGTCATAGCTTTGCTGATATATGCCTGTAAGACTTACAGCCTCCTGAACTTTCACTGCAAAGCAGCCAAGAAAGCTGGAAACCCTGCAGTGGCCTCAGTTTCCACTGAAGATATGGGATTTTGAGATCCCCAGCACTTAAAGTTAGTTATGCAAGTTGTCCATTTCAACCTGCATTTAAACAAATTGATCAACTTAACATGATCCAAAGGTTATGCCTTTATATCATGTTTAATCTCGCTAAACCAACCAAAATAGTCTTCTGACTTATCCAGAGAAGTCATTTCAGTCTTGTGGACTTAGAATTTGTCATGTAATTTATTTATTTATTTATTTATTACATTTATACCCCACTTTTCTTTTCATGAAACCCAAGGCAGCTTACATATGGTTCCCAGGTGGTCTCCCATCCAGGCACTGACCACACCTGACCCTGCTTAGCTTCAGCAGAGAGCTGGCCTTATGTGCCTTCAGATCATAGCCTGGGAGATTTCCTGCCCCATCCTTGTTGGCACTGGTGAGCAAGCATACTTGAACAGGACAACCAGTCATAGTAGTAACAGTAGTAGCCGTTCGAGGCATTGTAGAAAAGAGGAATTTTCATGTGAGCTTGTTTGTATGGAAACACCTCACCTCAAAAAGTAAATTGCAGTGCTGGGAGAGTTTGAGAAAAGAGCAACTAAAATTATCAAGAAGCTGGAACAACTCCCTTATGAGGAAAGGTTACAATGATTGGGGCTTTTTAATTTAGAAGAAAAGGTGAGTAAGGAGGGACATGGTAGAGGTGTATAAGATTACACATGGCATGGAGAAAGTGGATAGAGAGACATTCTTCTCCCTCTCTCATAATACCAGAACCTGGGGTCATCTACTGAAGCTGTATGTCAGAAGATTCAGGAAATACAAAACAAAGTACTTTATCACACAGCACATCAACAATGAAATTAGTTCCCACAAGATGTAGTAATAGCCACCAACTTGGATGGCTTTAAAAGGGGGTTAGACAAATCTGCAGCTGAATGTCAAGAAGACCAAAGTAATGACAACAGAAGATTTATGTAACTTTAAACTTGACAACAAGGACACTGAACTTGTCAAGGACTATCAATACCTTGGTACAGTCATTAAATGAAAGTCATTAACCAAGATGGAGACAATAGTCAAGAAATATGATAGCACTCTTCAAGTACATGAATGGTTGTCACATAGAGGAGGGCCGGGATCTCTTAATTGTCCCAGAGTGCAGGACATGGAATAATGGGCTCAAGCTGCAGGAAGCCAGATTTCGACTGGACATCAGGAAAAACTTCTTAACTGTTAGAGCCATATGACAATGGAACCAATTACCTAGAGAGGTAGTGGGCTCTCCGACACTGGAGGCATTCAAGAGGCAGCTGGACAGCCATCTGTCGGGAATGCTTTGATTTGGATTCCTGCATTGCGCAGGGGGTTGGACTTGATGGCCTTATAGGCCCCTTCCAACTCTACTATTCTATGATTCTATGAAATCAGAAGAAAGCTAGGACTGAAGAGCGCAGCTATGAGAGAACTAGAAAAGGTCCTCAAATGCAAAGATGTATCACTGAACACTAAAGTCAGGATCATTCAGACCATGGTATTCCTGATCTCTATGTATGGATGTGAAAGGTGGACAGTGAAAAAAACGGATAAGAGAAAAATAAACTCATTTGAAATGTGCATACCATGGACTGTGAAAAAGACAAATAATTGGGTGTTAGAACAAATTAAACCAGAACTATCACTAGAAGCTAAAATGATGAAACTGAGGTTATCATACTTTGGACACATCATGAGAAGACGTGATTCACTAGAAAAGACAATAATGCTGGGAAAAACAGAAGGGAGTAGAAAAAGAGGAAGACCAAACAAGAGATGGATTGATTCCATAAAGGAAGCCACAGACCTGAACTTACAAGATCTGAACAGTATGGTTTATAACATGCTATAGGAGGCCGCTGATTCATAGGGTCGTCATAAGTCATAATCGACTTGAAGGCATATAACAACAACAAGAAGAAGACAAATCCATGGAGGATAACACTATCAATGGATGCTAGCCATGATGGCTGTGTACCACCTGCAGTGTCAGAAGTGGTATGCCTCTGACTACCAGTTGCTGGGAATCACAAGTGACGTGAGTGCAGTTCCACTCAAGTCCTGCTTGCAGGCTTCCCACAGGCATCTGGTTTACCACTGTGAGAACAGAATGCTTGACTAGATGGGCCTTGGCCTGATCCAGCAGAACTCTTTTTACATTCTTATGAAGGAGAGATCTGGATGGCTTTTCTACCTCTACCACATTCAGGATGTGATGATTGTTGAAGAGGTTGAAGCTGTCACTTCACTACTAGAGTAACTGCAGGTGAAAAGATCAAGCTTCTGATGAAACCTCCAGTCAATTGGTCATTGTTTGCTCAGGACCATTCAGTAGGAAAGTAGTAGAGTTCAACCTTAAGCAGAATACAAACTAAAGCCATGGCCAGAAGATCTTCTGGAACAGACCTAAACGCTGCCACTTGCTAGAGGGATTCTGGGCCATTCCAGGAATAAGCCTAGGTCAGGACTGAATGATTCCCAGACTGTCCCTTGGTTATAGTGTGCTCACTTCCTGTACCCAGAGGTCTTCGGCACAGTGAGAAAGTGATATAAACTCTTCTCCTTTCCAGTGCTGTGTCATATGCTTCAATTTCTTGACAATAGAAAAAAATGACAACAAAGCTAAATAAATAATTTTGACTCCATTTTGGAGCACCTTTTATCTTTGAGAGGAAGGGGTGGGATATAAATTCAATAAATAAATAAATAATTTAAAGTGTTAGTGACATTTCCATGTCAATGTTTTATTGGACAATAATGAAAAGCAGTTGGTAAACAACACTCTTTGTGATTTTTCTATGTATTTTATCTGGTTGTGTACACACCATACATTTAAAGCAGGTTTAAAGTACATTCTCCCACCCAAACAGAATCCTAGGAATGATCATTTGTTAAGGGTGCTAGGAACTGTAGTTCTGTGAGGAGTAAATTACAGTTCCCAGGATATTTTGTGGGGGAAATGTGCTTTAAATGTATGGTATGTACATAGCCAACGCCTGGCATTTAACCCTACCTGAGCACTCCAGTAACTTGAAGATGCTTGTGCAAAGAAAATAAAACAGAGTCTGACTTCCCATTCAAAAATAACATTGATCATTTTCCTTTTTAAATTCTGGTCCCTATATGATTTCCTGCCATTCCCCCCCCCCCGAATTTTCCTTCTTTTTAAAAAAAAATATTAATTTTTTCCTTCTGATTTGGAACAGGGGCTGCTGATCAGTGGTACAGCACATGCTTTGCATGTAGAAGGTCCCAAGTTCAGTTCCTGCAATCTCCAGGTAAGGTTGGAAATATATCCCCTGCCTGAAACCCTGGCAGCCTGCTGTTCAGGTCAGTGTGTACAATATTATTTATTTATTAATTATTAATTAAAGTATTTATAAGCCACACTTTTCATAGAAATATATCAAGGCAGCTTACAACATACAACTTGGTATAAGGCAGCTTACTATGTTCCTTTTAAAAAAACACCCTTCACCTTTTTTCATTTTAGTTTCAAATTAAGGCAAGACCCCATACAGGGGATAAATTGGAAGACCTGGGATTCAGGCCAACCCCAATTTATTTTACCTAACAGTTTCTGCAACATTTAGATCTTTTAGAACCTCCAAAGCACCTTTCAGTCACTGCAGCCTTCAAAGTGCTTATGGGGCAACCCTAAACTTTAATTACGTCAAGTGGGGTTGGTAGACATACCCCACTGTCCATTACATGACAGAAACAGGTGCTGTATCCTATACCTGCTCATCTCAGACGGAAGGAGAAAACAGAGAACTTGAAAAATCCAAAAATGGTGCAAAAATGGCAACCATACCCTAGCACTCATGGAAACAGTCATGAAAAAGTCAGGGGCTTTGCCAGCAATGACACGCACATGCCATCCACGTATGGAGGGAGCCAATGAACTCAGGTCAATGGGAACACACACACCCCACAGCACATCCCCCTGCATCAGCGCACATACAACAGACAAAACAATGCCAAAACACCCACCATTCAGTGAGCTCCAGTGGCAGAAGCCAGCAACAGCCCCACTACTACCAGTCCTCAGGCATCCCTGCAGGAAAATGGAAATGGACTAGTTTCAAGTCGATTGCGACTTATGGTGACCCTGTGAATAGGGTTTTCATTGTAGGCGGTATTCAGAGGTAGTTTACCATTGCATTCCTCTGAGGCTGAGAGGCAGTGACTGGCCCAAGGTCACCCAGTGCGCTTCATGGCCGTGTGGGGATTCGAACCTTGGTCTCCCTGGTCATAGTCCAACACTCTAACCACTACACCGCAACAGGGGTTCAAATCCCCCCCAAGCAGCTCACATGCACTGTTTTTGACTGCAACATGAAAAGGGAAGGAAGAAGAGCCCACACAACACAGCACTGGCTTAGCTCCCCAGCCAGACGACAGAAAAGAGGCACAATTCAAATGATCCTCCAAATCATGAGTTGGAGAATTGGGGACAAGTTATAGGCTCACATGCTCCCTCCAGTCCTCCCCCTCCCTTGCACACGATGTTCCTTCTCCATTTGTAGGTTTCTCTTAACCATTTATTTGTCATCATATCTATATGGAATAACTGTGCTTAGCATACTACTCTCCAAACCATGGTTTTCAATCAGGGATGGGACAGAAATTGATTCAGTTCACATTTAAAGCTGAATCTATCAAATTCACGCTTTTCCTTTTTTTTTTTCAATAATTTTTATTCAAATTTTCATAAAACATACAAGACGAAATCATAAAACATTCAAAGACAAAAAACAAAATCAAAAATAGTTAAACAAAAAAAATAAAAAAATAAAATAAAAATAAAAATAAAAATAAAAAATAAAGAGTAAAATATTGACTTCCCATTTGTCAAAGATCAGATCAGTTATAAGTCTATAATATATAACAATCCTGTCTCTTAAGTCATATTATAAAATCACTTTCCTCCAATAGTTATCTTACTTAATCATCAAATCTCATAAACATTACTTTATTCTTTCCACAAAAAGTCAAAGAGAGGTTTCAATTCTTTAAGAAATATATCTATCAATTTTTTTTTCCAGATAAGCATATCGATTAATCCATCTCATTACTAATTATGATAATCTTATTGTCATAACCATAGTCAAAATAAACATTTCAATTAATCCATCACATCAGAATCTGTTAGGTTCAGTAATTTCAGTAGCCATTGTTCTATTATCCCTATTAGTTCCATTTTCCATCTTCCATCTTCAGTAGTCTTGTTAAGTCCAGTAATTTCAGTATCCAATCTTCCATTATCAGTATTCCATAATAATCTTGCTGTCAAAGCCATAGTCATATAGTAAGAGTCTGATGGGAATTACCTCTATCCCAAATATTTTCTTGCCATCCATTCTGAATAGGTTGCTGAAATACTGCTGTAAAATCATATCTCTGTTCTTTTTTTCAAAATACACTGGGTCATCTCTTGAAAGTTTTTCCATTGTCACATGGCTGCAGTTAATTCCATAGATTTTCTCTATATTGGGCTCCATCACGTCATTCCAGTCCAGAAGATTATCCATGCCATTGATAACTTTATCTCTAGAATCTTCATTAATTTCTTCAGAGATAACATTGAGTTCCAAACAATAAATTTTATTTCTAAAGTCCATAGACTCCAAATCTTTTTCCTGTTCCACGTTTGTTCCAATCTCCGGGGTCTCCTCTCTCACAGGGACCCCTGTTCCAGTCTCCAGGGTCTCCTCTCTCACAGGGACCCCTGTTCCAGTCTCCAGGGTCTCCTCTCTCACAAGGACCCCTATGTCTTTAATCTCCTGTGTCTCCAAACAATAGATTTTATTTCTAAAGTCCATAGACTCCAAATCTTTTTCCTGTTCCACGTTTGTTCCAATCTCCGGGGTCTCCTCTCTCACAGGGACCCCTTCCAGGGTCGCCTCTCTCACAGGGACCCCTATATCTTTAATCTCCTGCGTCATTTTACTCAATTCAATTTTCAACTCCTTACAACCCTGTCGCAGGTTTTGTTTCGTTATCTCAATCTCATCCATTATTTTCTGAAACATAGTTATTTCCAGATTCTCAGCCACTTTCTTAATAGCCATTTTAAAAGAAAAATATAGGAAAACCACTTCTTATTTCAGCAACAATTGGGTTAATACTCCAAACTTGGTGACATCACAGTATAAACAGAGCAGACAGCCTTATCTCTCCATAGTTAAGTAAACAAAATGCAGTTCCCAGGATCGAAACAATTAATGGCAGTCGTCAGAAAACAGATTCGTCAAAATAAAATAGACCAAAAAGAGAGTAGTCTCAGACAATATAATATTCTTCAAAATAAAAATCTGGAATAGAAATCCCTCTTCTGTGTATATCTTTAGAATGCAAATCCAGGACAGCTTTTTGCAACAAAAACAGAGATAAGCTATTAATTAGTGCGTAGCAGAGAGAAGTTATGGCTCCCCAGTGAGATGTCAAAAACCGATCAATCTGGCAAATCTCTTTTAAACAGCAACAATTTAAGTCAAGTAAAAGAAAAATATAGAAAGAAGGGTGCTTGCCTGTTAGTGCGTTCTCTCTTAGAAGATAAGGTGAACGTTCGCTTTATCAGATAGAGCTTGCTGTTGAAAATCCGTCCCACCTTCGTCGGCTGGACCTCGTCCCATAAATTAATGAGATCTGGTCGTCCCAACAAAAATAGGCTTTGAGGTTAATCTCTTCGTTTCTCCCTACCCGGGAGAAGTTTAATCAGTCAAAAAAAAAGAAAAAACTGACTGATATATCTGAATAAGCTTCTTTTGAGGCAGGAGCCCGTCTCAAAAGCAGGCACAGGCTAAGTCACCCTTCCCGGAAGTCCCAAATTCACGCTTTTCCAAACAACATGAGAACCAGAACACAGCCATCCTTCAAAATTTCCACTTATCAAAATTTTGCAATGCAGTTCTCCAACCAATGTTTACAAAGATGCATACATTAAGGTATAGTGTGCATAAGTGAAAATAACATGCAAAGATGCATTATATTAGGAAAGTCACTTGCAAAAATGTGTACATTAGTCAAAACTACATACAAAAATGTGTTTATTAGGAGAAATTCACACTAAAATGCTGAAGAACTGAGGATTTTTTAAAAAATTGCAAATTGTCACAGAAATATGGAGAACTAACTTTAAGAATGGAAAAATAAGAAATCAAGAGAACCAAAACATTTAGATCCTTCCATTCCAATTTGCAATCCAACTTCAAATTGTAGTTTAAAATCACAGTTTGAGGGTAGTGCTAGCCATTGTTTATTGAGTACAGGACGTCATGGGAAGGTACGGTTAGAGGGAAATAGAAATGGAGAAAGGGATTGCCACGCAAGTTGGGAGAAGAGGGAGGAGACTGGTGTGCATGAGCTCCAGTACTTTACCAGTCTGTCAAACCATGATTTGGTATATCATATTGGGATGTCTGAACTGGGCCATACTTTTTCTGTAAATAAATAGACTATATGGTGTGTGTGAAGATCTTTTCTGCTATATTTCTTGTTCAGCTTCATTTGTCAGCATATTGGGGAGCAAGAAAAGTTCATAACTTTCCCAGTTCCAAGCAGAGGATAAACAGCAATGGCAAGACTATTTTATATAAACTGATGTTCAAAATAATTTCCAGGAACAGCAATTAACTGGTTTTCATTTTTTTAAAGGTGCAATCTACAGTTCATTTACATGTGGAGTAGTCCTGTTAAAATCAATGGTACAGCTTTGGTTTTAAGTGGGTTTTGGTTTTGAGCCAAATACATTTTACATATATATTTTTGCAGCTAATATTTTTAAATAACTGCTGTCCTAAAACACTCATTTGGTGAAAAGACTCCATTGGTTTTAACAATTTGTCTCAGAACAACACATTGAGGAGGTGTATAATAGAACTGGTGTGTGTGTGTGTGTGTGTGTGTGTGTGTGTGTGTGCGCGTGTGTTTTAAGAAAAGGTTCATGAATAATATTTGTATATCTTAAGTCTTTGATGGTTTCTTTTCAACTTCCCTGCAAAAATGCAAGTTTTCTTCATAATCTCAGTGGTGGCCCCCAAATTATGGAATGATCTCCCCGATGAAGTTTGCCTGGCGCCAACATTGTCAAGACTTTCCTTTTCTCCCAGGCATTCTAACAGCATGTGCTGAGCTCTGACCCCAGGTCTTTTACCTTGTTATCGGTGCTTTATGGTTTTAAGCTTTGTATGGTTTTTGAAATTGTGTATTTGTTTTTAATGTTCAATGTTTTTAATTTTTGTAAACCGCCCAGAGAGCTTTGGCTATGGGGCGGTATATAAATGTAATAAATAAATAATATATTTTGTAAAATCTAATTTCTATTTAACCAGATTTGTATTTCAGTGTATATCTCTGCCCAGATATACAGGAATCAAGGAGTAATATAAAAGTGTTCAAAATAAATGATGTTAGCAATGAGTCCAAGGCTGATTTCACACCCAGCTGGAAGTGATGTGGGAGCTTTCATACAGGTTCTTCCCATGGACCCAGAGGCACTCTGGAAATGAAATGGTGGGCATGACTCTCTGGAGCTTCACTCCGTAGTAGTAAAAAAGAAAACAGTTTAAAAAGAAAAATGTTGTGGCGAATGCTGCCACCACCATCTGGTATGATGAGGGGGGAGACTGAACTCCAAAGACTGACCAGTCAGCGGGGAGGGGTTTTTTTACAGAGCTTTGTGGGAAAGGAACAGGTCCCTTTCTAATTGGGGAGAAGGGAGATGAGTGAGCAGGGTGAGCACAAGTAACTGTAATGGTGGGGGAAGGAGAAAAAGTGGGGTGGCCTAGGTTCAAAGTACCTGGCAGTAGGGATGGAGGAGAAATTCAGCTAAGTTCTCATTGAAAGGAGAACTTACCTAATTTACACTTTCTGAAACCATACAAGAACCGAAGAACAGCCATCATTCAAAATTCGCACTTTGCTAAATTTTGCAGTGCAGTTCTTCAGCCGGGTAATGTGGACAGAAATGCATATACTAGAGTAGTGTGTGCATAGAAATGCAAATATCAGTGAAAACAACATACAAAAAGTGTATCATGTTAGGGAAGGTTTGCAAAAAAACCTTTTTATTGATTGATTTCTTATTTTTATTAATAAAAATTTTGAAAGATGTATTTCCTTTTTATTTTATTCTCCCTTTTTAATTTATCTGTGTATATATGTTTTAAGTGTATAAGCTATGTGTCAGTACATTGTAACAGCCATTTAAACTGCTATGAAAAGTTTTGATTTGTACACTTAAAAAGTTGATTTTTAAAAAAAGAAAGAAAAGGATTCAAGAAACGCAGTAGACAAATTTTGAGCATCTTTGTTAGGTTTTATTGCATATGGGGTTATGTGAGTGTGTGTATGTGTGTGTGTGTGTATGTACATGGATCACTCTAAAAAGACCGTATAGGAAAACTCAAAGTGGAAAAGAGGACAATTACTAAAAAAGGGCAATTAACACAAAATTGACTTCTTTACATGCAACAATGTGATTAATGCTCCTTTTTTCCTTTCTGGTGTTATGTATTGTTTTATACTGTTCTGGTATTTGTATGGCAAAAAAGAAACAAAATGTTACAAAATTGTACACAAAAATGTGGACAATAAGAGAAATTCACACTAAAATGCTGATGAATTTTCATGATGACTTTTTAAATATATATATTTGCAAACTGATGTGGAAATGTGGATAAATGAATTTAAGACTGAAAAAAAATGAGAACTGAGAGAAACTGAAACGGACCGATTCATCCATCCCTACCTGGCAGTGTTGTCGCTGTTCTCTAGCCCTTCTGGCCAACTGGTTTTACAGTTCCAGATTAGCAGAAATAGCCAGTACCCCTCAATCCCATTCACCCTTTGCTTTGTTATACAACAGATCATAATATAGTCCTGAGAGGCTCTTAATTGTACACTTAAGGGCCAGGGCAAATATGGAGTTTCTATGATGGTACTGTCCTTCCATGATACTGTACCACTTGATGTTGCAGAGCATCAGTACTGAAGTAGAGAAGACACACAAGAAACTTCTAAGTAGTAAATTGATGGAGGGGGCATCAGGACGGTGGTAACAAATGCATTGTCATTAAGCTTTTTTGTGATTTGCAAGAAAGGAATTTTTAACAAAAAAAATCAGTCTTTTTTTTTTTTGCAGTCTTCAGAGTTGGCAGTTCACTGCCCTGATAAATGGAAGAAGAAGCCCTTTTGAAGCAGTATTAAAAGGCAGGCCTGGCACAGTGTGATCATTACTTGAAAACCTTCTGATATTGTCAATGGTAATAATGGAAATACAGGAGATGTGCCAATTTGAAGAAGTTTCGTTAGCTGTAGAACCGAAGGGGTAGCGTTACATCTCTGCTAGATATGAACACTGCTTTAGTTGTTTCTGAAAGATCTCGAAGTGGTATTGAATATCAGGGGCTTTTGGCAGCACTTCATGCATCTCTGATAGGCTATTATGCGCCATTCACTTTGTAGAAAAAAGTGTATGAAACCGCTGCTTCTCAGCTGTGTTCATTCTGAACTTCCAGTTGACCCTCTGGCCACTGATGGAAGTACTATACATTATAAGAACCATGAGGCTGCCACTAAAATTAGCATAGCTATGTCAGGTTTTCTCTTTCCCCCATAACATTTAGTAACATTTAATAAAACACCCAGACAGTATGGTGTAGTGGTTAGAGTGTTGGACTAAGACCCTGGAGACCAGGGTTCAAAGCCCCACTCAGCCATGAAGCTTGCTGGGTGACCTTGGGCTAGTCACAGTCTCTCACTCTACCTACTGCACATGGTTGTGAGAAAAAAAATGGAGAGGGAGAAGAACCATATATGCCACCTTGAACTCCTTGGATGAAAGGTGGGATAGAAATGTAATAAATAAATACATAACATATAACCTGTGGTCATCATCATACTAGGCATTTCTCCACACCTGCCAGTGGAGCAGTTTTTTAAACGTTGGGGATGTTAACAAGGTTCTCGATCACAGAGAGGGTTGTAGGGATGTTCAGCCAAACATGTTTACAGTTCCCCTCAAAATTTTCTCACTCAGTGCAGGGGATGCAGGGTGGCACACGGGTTCAGGGTGGCCTTGTGCACCCTCCTTGGAGACAATTTAAAATATTTGAATAGGGCAGTATCTGATGACAGAAATATAAGGTATTTTCATGTGCTTGGAAATTACCCTAAAATTTCTCTTGCCTTTCAAGCTACTTTTCAGCAAATGCATGTTCAACACATGCATGTCTCAGAATACAGCAGTATTCCTTCAATCTCCATCACCATGTTCCTCAACATGCAGGAGGCATTTTGGGTGGGTGAGGAAGTAGCCTGCCCAATTCAGTGATTTTCTGGCACCTCCAAGCTATATTGCTAGCTATGCCTGCATTACACTAGCTGCTTCTAAGTTTGTACCAGTCAAGTTCAGGATATCATTGGCAGTGTAGTCCCAACACCTATCCTCCAGTTTCTCTAAACTTTCCTCCCTCCCCCCCGCAAAAAGAGATTTCCATTTTTCTGCTTCATTCTCTGGGTACTTCAGAATTTCTTTAGAATTTTGATGCGTACGGCTTTGAGCTTATTGGATCATTGCAGGGTGGCTCTGGATATCATTGCAAGGTGGCTGTGTATGGCATACATGTGTGTTTCTTTCCCTTATGCATTTCTCCAGCACTCTGCAGCCTTCCTAAGATCAGACTTCCTGATCTGAAAGACCCATGGAAGAAGTTTCCTCATGACATCTTTGCCTGAGCTTTAACTGAAGTCTGGGAAGCCAAGGAGGGCCTGAGACTGGTACATTTGCTGATTTTATTTTTAAGGAATGTTCTTCCTTTTACTTTTTTAAAAACAAAATATTTCCACACTGATTTCTTTAGAAGTAAAAAGACTTCACTTTTTTTTTTTAAAAAAAATGATAAATAGCTGTCAGGTGCACAGTATGCAGACTCTCCACCTTCATGTGCTTACAAGAAAGCCTAGCTGAAGATACCATGGAGTTTTGAAGGAGGCTGCAGAATGCAGACTACCAGTTTGTTGAGTGAAAAAAAGGACACTCCCCACCATGTGGCCACCTTGAACGGAAGGCAAGTGCAACAAAAAACCTTGCATCTCACCTGTGAAAATTTCTCCAAACTTTTCTCTGCCTTTTGATCATTTCTGAATGCATTTCCTTTTCATGTTAATTGCTGGAGAATGGTGGAGGAGGGCAGGAGAAAATTCCTGGCACAGCGCTCATGTATTATGTATCACAGCACTAACTAATGTCCAGTAAGTAACTGGGTGTCAGTTTTGTGGTCAGATGGACATCTAATATAAATATTCCATCATCCACCCTTGCTGTGTTCAACAGCAACACAAGTAGGAGTCACTGGGCTATGCATCCCAGCCCTGTTCACCACGTGTACCAGCCCTGCCTGTTCCACCCCAACCTCCCTGTGTGGAGCAGGAACCTCTGAAAAGTGTTTCTCTTCAAAGCGTGCTCAACTTAGAAGTCTCCACGCTGTCAGGAGCGCTGAAGGTCAGGGGCAAAGTAGATGGAGACACTGGCATATCCCTGTGCCCTCCACTTTTGTTGCCATCCCCTGTTCAAGCATAAAACACCTGAACAAGACTCCTTTGCCTGACGCATTCTATATCTGTCCTTGCTACACTGTCAGGGTTTGCACCCTACCATTAGGCAGAGTAGGGCAGCCCTTCCAAGTAGGAGGTGGTGGGAGTGGTAATAAGATGCTGGATGAGAGCCATATATGTTGCACCGCCTGCCTTGCCCCTCCCCCAAGCCAGCTTGCTGCCCACGGATGCAGTGGACAACATTGCCCTGTTGCCATTGATAAACTGGCAGCCCAGACAGCGTTTGGATGTAAAATGTGGAGTTGCGGGGGGGACCATCTTGTCTTTCTCCTCAGGGAGCAAAATTACTTGGGCTGGCCCTGTACACTTTGAATTTAAAACAGATAACTACACTGTTGTTTTTTGCTTGCTTGTTTAGCAAATATTGTTTCTATTAGTGTTCAAAGTATATTGAATGTTGTACTTACGAAGTCTCTTAAATCCAATATATAATGCCCTGAATCTAAATACTGGAGAGGGAGAAAAAACCTTTTAGCTGTAATATATGTGTACCACTCCTGCTATCATCAATGATTTGTGTGTGTGTGTGTGTGTGCAGCCTTGCTCTCTATGAATTTTAATTAGAATGCATCACCTCTAGAGCATATCATCCCAGAGTTTTTTCCCTCAAAAAATGTTAACTATGAATTATACTGGAAAGTTTATTTTCTGAATTCAATATTTGATTTCCAGGTCAAAGCAATCTTTAATAGACATAACTGTTTGATTATTTCATTAATAAACGGGAGCATTGCCAGTTTGTAAAGGCCCAGGTCTCCTGAGACCAATCCATCTCTTAGTCGTACTTACAATTGCCTGTCCAAGTGAAACCTGTCTAAAGTCAATTAAATGGCACCAGATTTGTAATATCCTTTTTGGAGATATATTTAGATTCAGATTTACAGCTCAGCCTGCATGGATGATCCACAAGGCAGTAGAATTTAATATTTTTTGCCACAATAATTGCAAACTCTTTTTAGTGATTTATCTCACTGCATAATGGAATCATGTGAAAGGACCCACTGATTGTTGTGTTTGGTACTGCTTTGCCAGCTCCACCAATGTTCACTGGGACCCGGTTCACACATGGATGCACATCACTTGATATTTTTGCACTTTATTGCTGTACACTTGACTAGCAACTGAATGTGTGATCTGACTCCACTGAAAAGCATTGTATACAAGGTGAAAAGAGAATTCTACTCTGTGGTATAATACAGACTCCTGCCTTGCCTTGCCTTGCCTTGCCTTACCACATCCAGCAAGCAACTGATCACCTGCTCATCCCTGACTGCATCTTCTGCCTCTGGCCCACTTGATTGTCATCTGCCTGCCAACCCAACCACTGGCCTGGTTTGACCATGTCTTTTGCCTCTGACCTTGCTGGGTGGGCCCTGACATATACAGAAATGCCATGGCAACCCACCTTTGTAGAGAAGAAGCTCATTTCCCTCCACCACCTAACTCCATCAAGCCCCCTCCTGTGAGGATTCCAACTGCCATCAATTCTCAGACTGTGTGGCAGGAGCTGCCCAGTCCTCCAGTCCTAGACACTGTTATATACTCTGCTTCTGGATCTGATCTGGAGAGAAGAGTGCTTTCGGGAGAAGAGGACTCTTTATCAAGGACAGGGCTCTCAGAACCACCACTTGATATTGGTGACGAATTGCTGCTCTGACCTGTGTTATAAGAACTGTAACTTAATAATTTGTGCTGGAGCTTGCTTTTCCCTCTTCCCTCCCATTCTGCCCTGGGCTCCTACTGGCTGGGAGGGTGGGATATAAATCAAACAATAATTAATTAATTAATTAAATAAATAAATAAATAAAAATCCTTTTTCCTTGTGTATCATGTCTTTTTAGGTTATAAACCTCAGGACAGGGACGTTCTTAATACAGATTTTTGGATGCTGCTTTTAGAGGCATTTTAGCTAAAGTGCTGGGTATAAAATGTAAATTTTGCCTTCAAGTCGATTCCGACTTATGGTGACCCTAGTTTACTCTACCAGAAGCAAGCTACTGTCAAACCTTCCAGGGGATTAAATAACTACGGGGCTTTGTTCAGAACAATGAAGCATGTTATACAACTGTAGGTCAGGGCCCAGCAATAACATCGAGCCCAAGTAGGTCTCTCTTTTTACCTTCAAAGAAGTTGCTAATTGGCTAATTATACCAGAGCATTGATGAAACTTCCTCTCCTATTAAATTGAAACACATGCATAAATAGCTCAGCCAGTACAATCTGGCTAAGGTAGGAAAAACAAAATCATAGTCACCATGAGAGTGGCTGTATACTATAGACAGCATGGATTTTTTGTATTCCACAATGTTAAATTGAAAATACCCCCATGCCATTCTGCTGCTTCCCATAAGCTCATTTCAAAACAAAACCTTACAAACTTGCTCTTGCTTAACAAACCCTTTAAGTTCTCATGGCGATGCATAAAACACTCAGAGAGAATCTAGAATTCAAAGTGTAAAACAAGAGGGGGGAAATCCAGACTCCCGTTGGACCTTTTTCTGTCAGTGGTCTCATAATTTGTTGAAATTAATTAAAAATCAGCAATGTTCACAGAGTACCTGAAATCCCATTACAAGCCTTGCCCCATACTCTGACCTTCATCTTATGCAGTTTAAAAGTTAAAAAAAAAAAGCATGGCTGATTTAAGAAATTTAACAATGGATTCTATAATAGCGCAAGCATGCCCAGTAAGAATCAATTGTCAGTGTTCTAAAAGCCAGACTCACAGCTGTTTGGTTTGGCTAATCATGGGGCCGCACCCATGCCAAACATTGATTCCACTTTAAACAGTCATGGCTTCTCCCAAATAATTCTGTGTAGCTTGTGAAGGGTGCTGAGAGTTGTTAGGAGACTCCCATTCCCCTGACAGAGCTCCAGTGACCAGAGTGGTTTAACAGTCAGCCCCTCTTCTGGGAATTGTAGCTCTGTGAGGGGAATAGGGAATCTCCTAGCACCTCTCAGCACTCTTCACAAAGCACACTTCCCAGGATTCTCTGCCCTCCCCTCCTCCTCCCTCACCTTTCTTAATCATGATTGCACAGGAGTGAAACCCATTGAACTCAACAATCATGCAAATGATAGGACCTGCCTTTCTCCTCCCTTCCCCCTCTCTTCTCTCCTTCCCCTTCCCCTCCTTCTCCCTTCTTCCTCCCCTCCCCTCCCCCTTGTCCTTCCTCCTCTTCTCCCCACTCTAGCACTCACTCACTCCGTCCCTCTTCTGCTCCTCCCTGTGGTCAGTTTCACTTATCCTAAACGTGATTGCATGGGAGTAAATCCCACTGAACTCAATAAGTAGTCAAATGATCAAACCTGCTCCCCTCCTCCCCTCCCCCTCCTGCCTGCTTCCCCCTCCTCCCCTCTGCCCTTCTTCCTTCCCTTTCCCTCCCCAATGGTGAGGTTCACCTATCCTAAGCATGATTGCAGGGGAGTAAATCCCACTGAACTCAATAAGCATGCAAATGATCAATCCATTCTCAGCAAACTTGCACAGGATTCCATTTCTTACCTCCCAGATTAAAAAGAAGAGAAATTCACTAATAGGGAAAAATGTTGTGGTTTAAGAATGTACCTATAGCCAGTAGATATTTCTATCTAACTTTAAAAAGCAGGGAAATTGGGCTGGTACAGTGAATGCACCAGGGGAGCAGGAGATGTGACCTCTCTGAGATATTGTAAAAAATGCAAACACAATTTGGGTTGGTCTTTCAGTCACAAAATGGCTGCCATAAAGGCATGGCATAACACAAAATAGTTGCCAGGGGGAATGCCATAACACAAAATTAGAGAGAGTACAGTACAGTCATTGCTGCTTATCTCTTCCCTTTGCCCCTCTACCTAGACAACCTCATGTTTACCATGGGATGTCAGCAACATCCTGCTGGTCCTGATTTTGGAGATACAGCTGTTAAAGGCACAAAAACCCAGTTTTCCCCAATGCCAATTCTAAACCAAAGCCTAGGTGGCCATTCTGTACCCACTTAACTGGGAGTAAGCCCCATTAAACACCAAAAGACTTACTTCTGAAGGGGACATGTATAAGATTGTACTGTAAGTTAAGTAAACAATGAATTCTTGAGTTCCTGCACAGCAGCACACATGCCTATGTCTCTTAGCAGAGTTTTCACATTTTGCTTTTGCCATTTGGAGAGGAGATTCTTTAACATTCACCCACACTTATTGTGTAGTAGTATTTGCAGAAAATAACCTATGGGCACTACCTGATCTCTGACAAACCTACCACAGAAAAGGTGTATCCTGGTTGCTAGGCAAAAGAGAAGGGCAAACTACAGAGATTCCAAGGGCTACTAGAAAATAAGACAGAAGCAGGAAAAGTGCACTGAAAGATAGGGAGAAACAGAAGCTCTTTAGGACTCTAGTGATTCCTACTGCTTGGTGTCCAAACATCTCACTTAACAATCACAGCATTGACTTCACTCATTTGCTAAATACACTAACAGGTGGGAGCAGCCAGGGTGGCTCATTTCACAGAAATTGCTTAGAAGGGTACCTGCACATTTTGTATTACTTCACTAGCTTCAAAATGTAATAAGCCAGCTTTGTTGCATTTGGGGTCTTCCTGCTCATTCTGCTGAATGGTGTCATGGACATCTGCCCCAAATTCCTGCCCTGATGGTACCACTGATGCTAAACATAATTTTTGTCGGGGTGGGGGGATGGTTGATTATGACTTAATCATTGATACTATGAAAGGAAACACAAGATCAAAAAAGATGGGCAGTTTTTCAAGTTCTCATATACAGAAAGGACTAGTTGCCAGCAGGATTTGCCTGCTGTTTTGATTTTCTCTCCTCCAGTTGTATTCTAACTCTGGTTCTCCTGCACTGTAGGAGAATACAGCTGAACATGGCCAGGAAGGGCCCACCACAATCTGTATTCTCCTTGCACTGGGCAGCAGCTTTGCATTTCATGCATTATTCACAACTCGCTGCAGTCATTCAGCAAGGTCACTACATACATATCCCTAACAAATACAAAAGGAAAAGGGAGAGAAACATAGGAATAAAGCATTCGTGACTTCCTTATTTGGCTTGCGATGCTCTACAGTCTTGTTGTCCCCCAGCCTATCCTCTGATGCACTATAAATGGCATGCATGTAGAATTATTATTTGTATGCCTTCCTAGAACCAGGGAGTTCACTAATAAGAGCGATACCGTTGGAACCACGATTCAGCTTTAAAGTCATTCTTTTAATCGAAAGCAATGACATCTGGGAGCATGTTAGGTTACTTCAAGGCACAATTTGTCTTAGTGTGTTTCTCTGGTTTCCATTTACTTGTTTGGTTCATCTAACTGTCATAAATTTCTTCCTGAGGGAACAGTTTGCACTTTATACTATCTGTGTGACCATTGCAGCTGATGTTTGATTATCCAGGTATAGGCAACTGCTGTACTTCCCTGGTAAAAAAAATGTTGCCACCTTTTTTTGTGCAAGCCCTACTCATGGCTCTGGGCAGCCTGACATGCAGAAAATAAACATTTGACACTTTATTTACATTTTAGGAAAGGGTTCACAGCTTAAGTTTCTGACTGGCAAACCACTGTTAAAAAAAGCACAAGAGGAAGGCAAAAAAGAAAAGTAGCAAGTCTATTGTGTTAACATGGGTCCTTTCTTACCTCTTATGTCATGAAAGCATACCAGTTACAAAGGAAGCCAAAAAATGGGAGGCAGGAAGTATAGCAGGGGTTAGCTGTTACCTGGACTAATGTGTGAAGGACCATAGATCAGCAGCTTACATGCAGAAGGACTCAGGTTCAATCCCAGGCATCCCCAGGTAAGTTTAGGAAAAGCTTCTATCGGAAACCCTTGAGAGCTGCTGACAATACCAAGGTAGATGGGCCAATGGTGGTCTGACTAATGATAAGGTAGCTTCCTATGTTCCTATGATAAGAGTGTCTGGAATTTAGTGATATGGTCATGTTTAAACATACACACTGTTGCTGATTCAACAGAAGTTTCTATATTCCCCTGAATCTCCCACAGCAATTGCAGTGTTACTGTGCTGTGTGACCATCTAGCCCTGTGAAACTGCTGACTTCAAAGGCTTCTTATTTACTTGCGTGACCAAACATAACCAAGTATTTTGAAGTATTTTTAATATAAACGATGATGATAGCACCTCATTAATTTTAATTTGGTTGCAAAGTTGCAAACAGTTTATAAAAAAAGCTTATATACCAACTTCATGATTCAATTCTCCATAGATTTTGATCCTCACTGTTAACTCCTACACATACATGTCTTTTATAATATAGTACAGTCTTTCAGAGATGTAGTTTATGGTGTATTTTAATCAGTTTAGATTAGAATTCTTAACTGAACATGAATTGTCCAGGTATATAAACGTATGTGTGTGTGTGTGTGTGTAGGAGAGAGAGAGAGAGAGAGAGAGAGAGAGAGAGAGAGAGAGAGACTTTTTTGGTGACATTACTGGCATCTCTTTTCTTGCTGCCCATAGCAGCCGTTTTGTGCTGGCATCCATGACATCTTTATTCGCACCTCATGTTTGACTAAAAAAGCACTGTGTGTGTGTGTGTGTGTGTGTGAGAGAGAGAGAGAGAGAGAGAGAGTTAGAATATATGTGTATGAATATATGGGATTTATGTAATGCCTCAAAGATTAGTGACATACACAAAGTGTGTGTATGTGGTGTGACCAGTCCTTGAGGCATTACGTAATTCCTTCTTCCATTCACTCTGATTTTCTTCTCAGATACATCTTTATTACATTGAGTATAAATGTACTGAGGGAATACTATTCACAGTGGACTTGCATCTGTGTAAATAAGAACAGAAGGTTCCCCCTTTTGATACCTGCATGTTGACCCAGTATGACGAATGCAAGATTCAGATTTAATTATACCTCTGAACTTTGATTAATGAAGCTTTTATTACCTAATTCGCTTGCATATTTACCAAGTGACAACAATTTGGCAAGGCCTGGAAGATAATGTTGCTATTAATGTATCCACACACACCACTCCGGAGAGGAATAAAGCAATTTTCTTGAGGCAACTGTTGTTCATTACCTGTGTCTTGCTTTTGTATACTAGAGCATCTGGTGCTGTGTATTATTATACTGCAGCACTAGAGATTTTACACCAGGGAATAAAAACTGCACTTGAGACAAGGCAGGTCTGAGTAGGTAGGTCCCCCTTTTCCAAACTGATCTTTCCCAATATACACCAACCCCTGACCAAATTAGAATAAAATACATGAGGAATTTTCTCTCATTCTTTCAGACTGTTATTGATGGCCCATCCTTGTTGGCCGCACATTCCTCACGGTTATAATGAGAAGGTGGATGTTGCTTTTATTTATTTATTTTATGCCCTTTTGTATACTGCCCCATAACATAAAGTTCTCTGGCCAGTTCACAATAAATAAATAAGAAAACAAAGTAAGACATAAAACCACTTTAAGTGACCTGATTTGCCCCTAACACTAAATCAAACAATGTCTGAAATGAGCAGATGTGAGTTCCCCAGAGCACTCTACACTCCTTCCCTGATCCTGTTGTTCCTGCACTATCTGGGACTAAGCTATGGTTTGTCTTAGTATTATGCCCAAACCCAGGCTCGTGATTTTTCTCCCCCAAACAAAGCATGGACTGTAAACTTTTGTTGGTTAGTCTGAGCAAGACAAGCAACGAGCCCAGCTTTGGATGACACACTACGCTAAACCAGAGATTAGATCTAGGCAGCAGCAGACCTAGAGGAGTGCACTAGCTACTGCCTGTGGGAACCTGCAAGTTTGCATTCAAACTAATTCATGGTTTAGTGTAGCGTGACATGTGGATGGTGTCTATGTTTACACTAGGGTTGCCAGGTCCATGGCCTAAGACTGATCCTGTATCTTTAGGAGAAGAGAAAGTCAGCCACATGCAGATGTTCTTGCAACTCTGTAATGGGAAGAACCACAAGGTGGAATTCTCCCTTCCCCCTCCACAACTTTTAAAGATACAGAAGACCTCTTGGTTGCCAGACCAGGCCTCCAAGAGGTCTTCTGTATCTTTAAAAGTTGTACAGTAACTCCCCTGTTACAACAGCTCCACCTGCTGCCAATTTGTTTCCGGTCACAATTCAAAGTGCTGGTTTTGACCTACAAAGCCCTATACGGTTCAGGTCCAGGCTATTTGACAGATCGTATCTCTCTACTTGAATCTGACCGGGATTTGAGATCTTCAGGTGAGGCCCTTCTTGTGTTCCCCACACCTTTGCAAGCACATATGACGCGGACATGAGATAGGGCCTTCTCGGTGGCCGCCCCTAGGCTGTGGAACTCCCTTCCGAGTGAGGTGTGATCAGCTCCCTCCTTGCCATCTTTCCGGCGACAAGTAAAGACTGTTTTATTTCAACGGGCATTTGGGATAGAGAACGACCAGGATTAAGCGTCATAGGTTTGATTGATTACATTATATGATTTTATTATTTTAAATTGTCTGCTGTTTTTAACCTATATTTTATGGTTTTAATTTTTCTCATAGTTTAATTCTTTTTTAATAGTATACTTCTGTATGTTTTAATTGGTGTTGTTTTTAGTTGTAAACTGCTCTGAGTCCTACTGGAAAAAGGGCGGGGTAGAAAAATTTATTATTATTATTATTATTAACTGCAACATAGAAATTTTATGCATATTTGAATATTTTTATGATGTTTTAGTGTGTTTTTAGTACTTTTGTTTGCCACCCTGGGCTCCTACGGAGAGGAAGGGCGGGCACAGTCTGCATCTGTGTTGGAATCACTTTTTAAGATGTTTTTAAAGCTTCTTCTATTATTTATTTATTTATTAAATTTATATCCCACCCTTCCTCCCAGTAGGAGCCCAGGGTAGCAAACAAAAGCACTAAAAACACTCTAAAACACCATAAAAACAGGCTTTAAACTCTAAAACATCATAAAAGCAGACTTTAAAATATATTAAAACAAAACATCCTTAAAAACGTTTTTGTTAAAAAAGCTTTAAAAACATATTAAAAAGCAATTCTAACACAGATATTTTGAAAAATGCTTTTGTTTTCACATTTTTAAAAGATGTTTTAATGTTTTTTTAAGATGTTTTGTTTTAATATGTTTTCAGGTCTTTTGTTTATAAGATGTTTTAGTGTATTTATCTGCCGCCCTGGTTTCCTTCTGGGAGGAAAGGCGGGATATAAATTTAATAAATAAATAAATAAATATTATATATATATTTAGCTCCCACTGCCAGATAAACATGAACTGGATTGAGCTATAAATCTGTTAAAACTTATTTATTAACTCCACTTGCCATCAGTATAAAAACAGCATGTACGATTCACTATGATGGTCTTTAGTTGCATCTTTGACTAAAATCTTGATTGGCAAGCTCATGATTTGGCAGAAAAGAAGAATGGACATCTGAGACAATTGGCTGTTATCATAGGGTGAGCAGCAGCAATAGGTCAAGTCTAGTACCTATCACAGAATTTATTTTAAACTTTGAAAAATTGTTTGCAAGCTCCTTGAGGTTTCTCGAGCTAAGGAGCAATCTTGGCCCTTTGATACAATCACACATGTATGCCAGGTATAAGCATTGGGTTGGATGAAGACTTAGCTATGCTTCACGTAGACCCATTGAAATTATTGGGACTTCAGTTAGTCATGATTAAGTTAAATCCCATTATTTTCAATGGTTCTGCACTAGGGATGGGTGAGAAATTCACACATCCAAAAATCATATGTGAATTAAAATGCAGCTATCCCTTAAAATTGGCACTTCTCCAAATTTTGTGATGCAGAGCATCAACCACACACACAAAATGTGTACAATAACATGTATATTAGGGGATGATGTGGATAAAAATACATATATTAGTGAAAATAACATAGAAAAGTGCATTATATTGGGGAAAATGCTTGCAAATACATGTATGTTAGGCAAAAGGGCATACAAAAATGTGCATATTGGGAGAAGTGTGCTAAAATGCTGAAGAATTTTCATGAGTGTTTTTAATGGCAAACCGATGCCGAATTGTGGCAAACTGAATTTAAGACTGGAAAAATTAGAAACAGAGAGAAACTGAAACTGACAGATTCATTCACCCCTAGTCCACTAGGCATTTCTGGTAGGTCTGCATTCAAACCATAGTTTGCATACTGTAGTCAATAATGATGAAATAACAATATGCAGCAATATGATGTCTATAAAAGCTTCTAACTGATACCTAAGGGCAAAGGAAGGTCTGTGAGATTTACAGTCAAAAGCATAGCCATTAATCCCACACAACATTCTCTTCTAATTATTTGATTCCTGCTAGACAAAGTAAGGGATGTAGGTCTAACCGATGTTATGGATAGCAAAGCGACAGTTCCTTACAGTTACATGTTGTGCTCTGGGTAGCCTGGAAAATGCAGTTCTATTATGTGATTCAGACTTTGAAGGTGTCTATTCAAAAATAGCTTCCAGAAGTCACTTGCATGTCTCCCCCTCCTCCATCTTTGTCTGGATACTATTTTAATATGTCATCACTAACAATGAAAAATGACTCTACCTAACTGCTTGTGTGGTCCAGAGTGACCTAAAACATTCTGTTCATCTATATTGCAGTTCAGATAAGGATTTGGTGGTGATGGTGGTAGCAATCAGGTTTCCAGTTCATAAATGAAAACAAACTATGTGTATTGTTTAACGTGAAGGAGTCAGCTCAAGCCTAGGCCTCATGCACTCTCCCTCCACTTAAGGTATGAGAGGAGGAGATCTTAAAACTTCCATTCTTAGTTAAAAACATACTGTGCTGGGAGGATTCATCAGCTTTAGAGGCAAGAAAATGCCTGTCCAAGGTGTCAGGAAAGGGATACATGGTGAAATCACAGCATACAGTGTTTGTGACACCAGAACAGTTTGGGGGAAGATCCATCCTTCCAGGCTGAAAGAATCAGCCTCCCTTTCTCAAAGACAGAAGGTTTTTTTAAGGGAGTATGCATATTTTCTTTTTCATCCCCTGTTACAGCCTTTACCAACCTACCGCCCTCCAGATGATTAGAGCCAATACAGCGCTGGCTGGGGTTGAAAGGAGTCGCAGTTCAAAGCATCTGGAGGTCATCAGAACCTTACATTAGCCAATTTCATCCCAAAACAACTAAAATTGGACTCTACTGATTATGGACTCTAGCTTGAGTTAATTAATTTACCAATTAAAACTCATGCCCCCATTACGCAGTTTGGGACCACCAATTTAAATATGCCCATGCCCTCAAATAAAGGGAATATCTGTTTCTGATAGAAAATGTGGGATTTTTTTCTTAATTGCTAAGGAAGTAGACTATATTTCACCATTGACCATTTTTTAGACACACTACAGTAATGTCCATTAATTAAACCTCATTTGTCAGATTATCCACAGTATGCCCTATATAGCTCTTTTGTTCATCTGTGCTTGGGATTGTTCTGCCAATTCCGAGCTCTCCCCTAGATAAAGCAGTCACTGTAACATGCATGCTTTTAAGAGACACTGGAAACACTAGGTTTTGGTCAGTTAAACAGAGAAAGCTCCATTCTATATAATGGAACTATGACTTGCGCGTATGTTGTCCCTAAATGGTCACTGGGTTCCAGAGAAAACCCAAGATCTTCTGGCAGAAAGCAAATGGCAGATATGGTACTCTATTTGCCTAGAACTGAAGTTGTTCTCAATCTCAAGGTTCAGACTCTAAGAAATCAATTTCTTAGGACATAGTGCATCCAAACTGCAGTTCAGGAATGGGGAATCCTTGCCCCTGCAAATGTTGTTAGACTACAACTTCCATCAGCCCCAGCCAGCATGGCCAATGATCAGAAATGATGGGAGTTGTAGTCCAGCAACATCTCTCCCTGTTGTAGTGGATCAGCATGTTTGCTGTTGAGTCAGTAACAGTAGAATAGGCCAAACACACAGGTTTTAGTATAAGTGCAAGTATTGTGTGCACAGGTCACTACAACCCTCCCCAACCTGATGCCCTCCACACATTGTGGGCTACAACTACCAGCAGCCAGCATGGCCAATGTCTCAAGATATCTGGATGGCACCACATTGGCTGCCCTGGATTAGTGTATTATTTAACAGCTTAATCTTTTAATAATATTGGTGTATGATTTTTTAAGAAAGCTTTTTGTCCGGAAATTATTTCTGGTGATATATTTGAGAAACCATAATGTGTTATTCCTAATGAGACCTTCGGTTTATCTATCTACCAGGTTTTAGTGGTGTTGGTTGTATTATGTCAGTGCTAGAAGTGATGCATTATAAAACTAGCCCTGTAAATTTGGCTCTTTAATTACAAACATTCAGATGATATGAAGCACAGATCCTAGTTATGATAAACTGTGCTGTATTGTGTTATATTTTATGAGTTTTACTTTCTTGCAAGGAAAGTTTCTTCTAGAGCAGGGGTTCACAAACTGTGGCCTGTGGACTACCAGTGGTTCATGAGCTTTATTCAGGTGGCCCGTGACCTGTCTGCATTAAATATTGATATTGATTTTTAATTGTATTTTATTTCATTTTTTATTTCTGTTGCATTTCATGGTATTACAATTTAAATTCTATGGAGTGAAGATTGTAATACAATAAGATACAATTTAAAGAAATAAAGGAATCAATAAAAATACAGTTAGAAATCACACAGAATCCGGCACACTTCATTACAACTGCTGAAACAGGCAGAAAAATCATTAAGTGGCCAACCAAGACCACTGGCAATTTTCAAGTAGTCCATGGGGGAAAATGTATGGGAACCACTGTTCTAGAGGCTGCAGGACATCAGACAGGAACAGCTTATTGCTTTTAAACAAACTAATCAGAGCTGGCTGTATACTGAGGCACAGTGAGATAGGTAGTGCAAAGGGTGATGGATTACACTCCTCCTGTTTGCTGCCCACCTACCACTACCACTACAGCAGGTACCCAGCCCACCATCCACCTGCCCATTGTGGCTGCTTCTATTATTGGTGCTTCTATTATTGGTGCTGCCCACTGCCTATGGAGAGCTGCCATTATTCTGCAGAGAAACAGCTGGCTGTACTCCAAGAAGGCTTTGCAGGCAGATGGGTCCTTCCTCAGAGGAAGGCATTGTGGTTGATATAACCACAGAGAGTGCCTGTGCTGCCACCATTTTGTTGCAGCGGTGGCAAATACTGTTTGCAGGCAGGGGTGTCACTAGGGCGGTGCGGCGGGTGCGGCGGGTGCGGGCCACACTGGGTGACACCGCGAGACGGGGGTGACACACATGGCTACCAGCGAGCAAACAGACAACAGAAATGGCAAAGAAGCATTGTCTGTGGATTCAGCAGGCAAAAAAGCAACTCCTCTATCGCGCGCCCCCCTTGTGCACCTCTCTATCCTCGGCATGTGCTAGAGGCTCTGCCCCTCCTTCCTCTATCACCACCTGCCGGCAGAAAGCTCGCAGCACATCCTCACAACCTTGCTTAGAGCTTGGCAGCCTTAACAAAGCCGCAGAGAAATCTCCACTCTACAGCCCCAAAGAGGCTTATCTGGAAGGGCCAATCCCACAGGCGAGTCTGTCGCCCCCTCCTCTACCTGGGTCAGGAATGAAGAGCCCCCCCTCCCCTTCAATATGCTCTTCCCTCCCTCCTCTAAACCATCCTGCCTCTCTAGGAGCCAGAGCTCTGTTCCTTGACCCGTTGGAGGACTCTCTGCTCTCCTTGCTAAGTTCCTCTTGCCTGTGATGATCAAACTCATCAGGATTGGGACTTGGGTCAGGCTGAACTTAGCTCAGGAGGGCTGCCTTCACTCCTCGGCTTCAGTGCAGTTGGCCGTGGTGTAACATTTTACATCCACACCAGCCGTCCGATCCCCCAGTTGTGCATCCAGCTGCCAGCCGTGTTCATTCATTACACCACCTAGTGTTGCAATTTGGTGAAGTCCTTTCATATGTTCTGCCTAGGAAACTGCCTTATACCCAGTCACACCATCAGTCTATCAAGGTCAATATTCCCTACACTGACTGGCAGCGATTCTCCAGATTCTCACAGAAGGCTCTCTCCCAGCCCTACTTACGAGATGTGGGGGAGGGAGAATGGAACCTACCACTGAGCTACCCCCATTACCAATCTATTTTCAGTGTTTGGGGTTTATGAGATATTGTTAAATTTCTGATACATGCAGGAAAATTTTAAGGATGGTTTTAGCTGTCTTGTGTATCTAAATGCCAGAATTGGACTCTTCATATAGCCCAGTGTTGTTAGCTCTGACTGGCAGCACTCCTCTGCCAGGGTCCTCTAGGTAGATAAGGGCCTTTTCCCATCGGTTGCTACCTGGCCTTTTTCTAAGTGGGGGTTGAAAGTGGCACCTTCTGCATGCAAAGCAGGTGCTCCCCCACTGAGCTGTGGGCCCTTCCCCACAGTCATCGAAAGACAGCTCTGCCATGCCACCAGGCTGCCTCTTTAGGAGAGGCAGGAAGCAGGACTGATTCCGTCTGCTCTGCTGGAAGACCAGCTCCATCAGGCACCTCCTGCCCCTGAACTATTTCTAGGTTGGCTAGTCATTATAACAACTACCATTTAAGAATTGGTGCCTGGGAACTCCCGTCGTTATTCCTGGCCGTTGGGCATGCTTGCTGGGGCTGATGGGAGCTGTAGTCCAGCATGGTCTGGTACAGGAGGAGGTCCATGGGGGTGACACCATGAGTTACCGCACGGGGTGACACCAACCCTAGTGATGCCACTGTTTGCAGGTTAACAATCTCTGACTCATCCGTTTTCAAAATATAAATGATCTCTCTCCAGTCCATTTGGTGAGATGGTGATAGCCAATATTTTAGTCTAGCTAAGAGCGAATCACATGTTAGCTTGGTTGCTTTCTTAATTCCAACCTGTCCCCCCCCCAAAAAAATCACCCAATTTCCTAGCCTGATGTATAGTGCACTGCTTTGATTTTCAGGGAAAAGGTGGGCCCTTGAAATGCACAAGCACCATCCTCTGACTTCCTTCAATTTTAACCAAATTGCCCCCCCATAGCTTTATAAAAAACAAAAGCAGAAGGCTAACATAAAAGGTCAGGAGGTCAGGTCCTCTCTGCCCACACCTCAGGTTAATTTGAGCCTTGTTGATGTGGAGTACAACCTCTTCAGGATGGAATGCACTTATAATTAATTCAGGTAAAATCTAAACAAAGTCACCAGAGAGCAATACTTTAAAATAAAATTAATATAAGTATTAACCATAAAATGGGTAATAAATGTAAATAATCCTTTAAGTGGGAGCTTGGGAGATGTCAGAAATTAAACAGAAGTGCCAAAACAACTGGGGTAGATGAAACTAAGGCAATGCATTATGCTTAAAACTGGGAACATTATAAAATGTTCAGACTAAGTTATCACACAATCACTGTCCATTTTGCAATGATTCTATATTTTATAAATATATTTTATGTTCTTTACTACTGTTTCTTAGATATGTGCAGTGGCCCTGTGTATGGGTCAAATAATGAGGCAAATTGGGGTGACTCAGGGAGTGTTTCTCAGGAAAACGTGCTAGGTTAAGTGATTGTTAGCATTTTAGCCACCCCATACCTTAGGGAGAAAATTACTGCAGTTGTTGTTTTGAAATTTAGTAGCTTCATGTCTGCAGAAGGGGTGAGTGTGGCTGCAAATTCCATCTAATTCTGTGAGAAAATGAAAAAAAAACCTATAGAGTTTTTCTGTCTTGTTTAAAAAATCAAACTTTTAACAGTGCCCTGCACAACAACCCCTGAAGGTACCTTCCTATAACTGGGCAATCATCTTCTCCTTCTCCTTCTCCTTCTCCTTCTCCTTCTCCTTCTCCTTCTCCTTCTCCTTCTCCTTCTTATTAGATGATGATGATGAAGAAGAAGAAGAAGAAGAAGATGATTTTATATCCTGCCCTTTCTCCCAGTAGGAGGCCAGGGTGGCAAACAAAAGTACTAAAAACACGTTAAAGGTAAAGGTGTCCCCACACTTGTAGTGCGAGTTGTTTCCGACTCCTAGGGTGACGTCTTGCGACGTTTACTAGGCAGACCATATATACGGGGTGGGATTGCCAGTTCCTTTCCCGGCCTTTCTTTACCCCCCCCAGGGTATTCCGGGTTCTTATTTTACCGGCCACGGATGGATGGAAGGCTGAGTGGACCTCGACCCCTTTTACCGGAGATTCGACTTCCTCCTTCCATTGGAATCGAACTCTGGCAGTGAGCAGAGCTTTGGCTGCGTTACTGCCGCTTACCACTCTGTGCCACAGAGGATCTTGTGCCATGGAGGATCTTAAACACTTTAAAAACACTTTAACACATCATAAAAACATACTTTAAAATATATTTAAACAAAACCACCATTAAAAACATATTAAAACAAGACATTTTTAAAAACATTTTTAAAAGCTTTAAAAACATCTATTTTTTTTAGAAAAGAAGGTTTAAAAACATGTTAAAAAGCAATTCCAATTCTGCTTAAAATACTTGTTGAAAGAGGAAAGTCTTCAGTAGCTGCCGGAAAGATAACAGAGATGGTGCCTGTCTAATATTTCAGGGGAGGGAATTCCAAGAGGTAGGTGCCACTACACTAAAGGTCCATTTCCTATGTTGTGCGGAACGGACTTCCTAATAAGATGGTATCAGCAGGAGGCTCTCACCTACAAAGTGCAGTGATTGACTGGGCATATAAGTGATAAGATGGTCTTTCAGGTATCCTGGTCCTGAACTGTACAGGGCTTTGTACACCAAAACTAGAACCTTGAACTTAGCCCGGTAGCTAAGTGGTAGCCAGTGCAATTATTTCACCAAAAGGGTGACATGTTGGCGATTCCCTGCTCCAGTGAGCAGTCTCGCTGCTGCATTTTGCACCAGCTGCAGCTTCCGGACCAACTTCAAGGGTAGCCCCACATAGAGCACATTACAGTAATCCAGCTTGGAGGTTACCAGTACATGGACAATGGTGGTCAGAAAGGCGACACAGAAATTAAATTTATTATTATTATTATTATCCCGGTCCAGAAATGGCCACAGCTGTCTTACCAGCCAAAGCTGGTAAAAAGCACTCCTAGCCACTGAGGTCACCTGAGCCTGTAGCGACAAAGATGAATCCAGGACCTACTCTTTTGGAGGGAGTACAACCCCATCCAAAGCAGGAAACTGACCAATTATCCGAACTCGGGAACCACCAACCCACAGCGTTTCTGTCTTGGTAGGATTCAGAGCCAGTTTATTGGCCCTCATCCAGCCCACCACCAAGTCCAGGCAGTGGTCCAGGGTTTGCACGGCCTCTCCCGATTCAGATGTTACAGAGAAATAGAGCTGGGTATTGTCAGCGTACTGCTAACACCTCACCCCAAATCTCCTGATGACCGCTCTCAAGGACTTCATATAGATGTTAAACAGCATGGGGGACAAGATTATACCCTGCAGCACCCCACAGCACAACTGCCAAGGGGCCGAAAGACAATCACCCAATGCTATTCTCTGAAAACGACCCTGAAGATAGCATCAGAACCACTATAAAACAGTGCCTCCAATACCCATCTCACCAAGTCAGCCCAGAAGGATACCATGGTCAATGCTATCAAAAGCCACTGAGAGATCAAGTAAGAATAAGTAAGCCGCCTTGGGCTCCTGGTGGAAGGAAGGGCAGGATATAAATAAAATAATAAATAAATAAAGAGTAACAGGGTCACACACACCCTGTCCTTCTCCCAATAAAGGTCATCCATCAGAGCTACCAAGACTGATTCAGTCCTATAACCAGGCCTAAACCCAGACTGTTATGCATCAAGATAATCTGTTTCATCCAAGAGTGCAATTGCTGCGCCACAACCCTCTTGATCACCTTCCCTAAGAAGGGGGTATCTGCAACCAGGTGGTAGTTGTCACAAACCAATGGGTCCAGGGTGGGTTTTTCCAAGAGCAGTTGGATCACTGCCTCTTTCAGGATGGTTGGAGCCACTCCCTCCCGCAATGATGCATTGACCACACCCTGGATCCACTCGGTCAAACTCCCTCGGCAAGCTTTAATAAGCCAAGAAGGCATGGGTCGATAGGACACACTGCTGGCAGCATCGTCACAAGCACCTTGTCCATGTCATCAGGCTGCATCAACTGAAACTGATCCCGAGAAGTTGCAGCAGACATTGCACTGGACACCTCACTAGGGACTACAGTAGATGTGGATGAAGCATCAAGATTGGTATGGAGGTGAGCAACTTTACCCTCAAAGTGCCTTGCAAACAATTCACAGTGGGCCTCCAAATTGTTGAAAAATCCATTTCCTGGAGTCAACAGACCCCTGACAATCCACTGGATAATTGACCCCTGACAATTCACTGTGGAGGGGCTTTTGTGCCTGCAACTTTCAACCACTTTATCCCAAAGTGGTAAAATTATAGCCATTTTTAGATAGCCCGTTATAGTGAACACAGAGCTTCCTTTTATACAGAGCAGCTGTGTGAAATGAAAAAGACTGTTGAAGCAGAGAGAGCGCAGAGAGAAGCAGATCAGAATTTTTTAAACTCACAGATATAAGATGAACATTAAGCACATCCAGAGCTTGGGCAAACCCAGCAAGATGTGTATGTGTCTTTTCCTTTGAGCAGGAGACTCTGCCTCTTTCTCTGTGTCATAACACCAAAAGCTTTGAAGGTTTTCTCAGTTTCTAAAGTAGTTTACTATTTGGCATGGAGAGGATATTCAAACAATCACAAGTCCAAAGCCCCCTTGGAATTAATGTAATTGTGCTTGTGGATTAGATGCAAATTTGACAGAATCTATTCCTGCCACCAGAGGGGTTCAGTAGGGCTGCATACTAGACCCTATGTTATTCAATCTTTATTTGAACGATTTGAGCAGAGGTTGTTTAGCTGCAGATTTTCATCCACCTAAAGTGGCTGAGACTAAATGCCCATTACTGTTATAACCTGATGATGCCATTCTCATGTCTTTGTCAAAAATAGGCCTTAAATGCCTACTTCGTGCTTTTATGACCTATTTTATTTATTTATTATTTAATTTGTATCCCACCCTTCCTCCCAGCAGGAGCCCAGGGCAGCAAACAAAGCGCTAAAAGCACTTTAAAACATCATAAAAACAGCTCTTAAAATACATTAAAACAAAATAGCGTTAAAACATTTTTTAAAAAAACCACTGTAAAAAAGGGTTAAAACATTATTAAAAAGCATATTAAGCATATTGCAAAGACAACCTACTTACCATTAATTTTAATAAAACAAAAATTATGGTCTTCTCTCAGCGTACATCAGTGAAAAAGTGGATAATCAATGGACCGTGTATAGACCAAGTCAAACAGTTCAGATATTTGGGTATTATGTTTTATTCCACACTGTCTTGGGTACGGTCTGCCATCCGGACAGCACAGAACACCACTAAGGCCATTCTTCGTTTTTTTTTACGTTAAGGGCGGACAATATATACCCGCTGCTATCCAGGTATTTAACTCCAAGATCCTGTCTCAATTGCTGTATGGAGTTCCAATTTGGATTCAAGGATTGCATTCAAATGTGGAAAATGTCCTTTCAAACTTTTTAAGATCTATTTTCGGAATGCCAAGATGTGTTTCTGCTGCAGGCTTCCAACTTGAGGCCGGTCTCACATCGACTGAATGTAGTGCTTGGTCCCTAGCCTTTAGATATTGGCTTAAAGTGGTTTATGCTGGCCCTTCTCTAGGTTACTTAAACCTTCTTTGGAAGGATGTTTTTATTAGCTCATGGTCTAAAACCTTTCTTGCTCAACTGCATTTATTGGGTTTCTCTATGGAGTTTCTTTACACACAAGAGTTTAGGACGGTAAAATTGGTTATAGAAAAACGGATTAAGGACACTGATTTCCAATACTCTATGTCAAATGCTCGTAAAACATGTTCACCTTTGTATTTAGATCTGAGCTTTGAATTCCTTAAACATGCTACATATCTGGATAATTTGACCATCCCAAAATACCGACACGCCTTTTCCAGAGCCAGATTTAATTGTCTCCCTTCAGCAATATTAGAAGGAAGTTATCAAGGTGTGCCTTATGAAAATCGGTTATGCTCCTGTAGTGATGCAGATGTTGAATCCCTGGCTCATATCTCTTTTGCTTGTAACTTTTATAGGGAAAAACGTACTAGATTCCTTGGTCCTATTATGGAAGATTTTCCTGGTAGGTCCATGGACTGGTATTTGAAACATCTTTTGGCTGATACCAACAAGCTGACCACAGACCTAGTATCTAAGTTCCTTTTTTCAATTCAAAGAATACACAAGATGGTCCTCTCTTTTAAACTGTAATGTTCCATTTTAAAGTCATACTTACATTTATATTTTATTGTATATTTTAAATGTTTTATAGACTGTTTTCTTTTATCTGATTATTTGTTTTATTGAGTCTGGCTGTACAATAAATTGATGATGATGAATCTAATTGTGCAGATTTTTTGGATCTTGGTCATTGCCCTAGCACAGCAAAGAAGAGCTTCCTAAATGTTGTATGCTATGCTTAATCTGAGCCAAAATCCATAAGGATTTAGTCCAATAAACTATTTTGACTATGCCCTGATCTAAAGTGCAGCTGGACAAGCTGTAGACTCCTAAAATGATACAGTGGAGTAAACTAATTCAGATTGCACACATAAATCCTCCCAGCAACTAGTTTTCTACCTACAGACAGTTATAGGTGAGAATTCAGACATTCATTCTGAGACGGTATCATCTGTTCTGCCCCCTTAGAGATTAATCACATCATTTCCACCAAGTTCTGCAGCACATGTAAATCTAGCCTATGACTGCTTAGGTGCGGCAAATATAAACTCCACACATTGTAAAGCAATGGCAAAGACAATGCCTTTGAGTATCTGCAGAGGATCCTTATCTCATTGAGTAACCATTCCAGCAATCTACACATCCCAGGTTAGGGTAGAGCTTCCATAACCAAGGCTGTGTGTTCCAGCTGAGTTTGACCTCCTCTTCTAGAATATTCCTTTGAAAAGTGACAACATGGAATTTCTCACATTAACCACAGGGAATTTCTCACACTGGAGAATTTAAAGTAACAAGAGATCCAGAGATCCTACAGCTCAAATAGACAAATGCATTTGGAGAGTTTCTTGAGGTCAAAAGTCCAAATGCCATCACCACCAACAAACATGGAGAAGGAGGGAGGGAGGAGGTGGAGAGACAATTTTAATAACTTCAGTCTAAATATGTCATCTGAAGTACCTGTCTCTAGGGATGGAAAAAGCTGTCAGTTCTGTTTCTTTCAGTTTCTCATATTTCCAGTTTTAAATTTGGTTCCCTGCATTTCAGCAGCAATTAGCATTTTTTAAAAAAAATCATCATAAAAGTTCTCCAGCATTTTAGTGCAAAATTTTAATAAACACATTCTTAGATTCAGTTTTGACTGCGTACACACTTTTTGCAAGCACTTTCTCCTAATATAATGCAATATTGTATGTTCTTGTCATTAATTAATTTATTTTTATGCACACCTTCCCCTAATATATGCATTTTTGTAAACATTGCTTGGTTTGAGAACTACATCATAAAATTGGGACAAGTGCAAATGTTGAGGGATGACTGTGTTTAGGTTCTCATGTTATTTCAGAAGGCGTGGATTGGATAGATTTGGCTTTAAATACGTACTGAACTTCTCCCCCACCCCTCACTGCTTCACTCTATCTCATTTTGACCCATCCACTATAATAGCGTGGCAAGAGTTTCATAAGCCCCTCTCTTTGCAGTCAATGGCAGGCAACGAAAGGAGAAGGCTTGCTGAGCATCCGGTGGGCTACCATACATGCCCAGGGGACTATGTTTGCCTCGGTGGGTCGACGTCTGTGCAGGACTGCTGTGCCACTTGGTAGAGCCAGCAGTGATGAAGCCACAGACAGGTGTGGCCCACAGCGAGGCAGCCATTAATGGGAAAAGAACACCCTTCAAAATGATTGCTTGCCTGGCAGGTTGGATGGGAGGGAACTGACCACCAAGAAACTCCAGCCACGGCTACCATTGCATTGTAGATGAGACCATTTCATCTCCTTCTGTATGGTTCTCCCCCCCACAGAATCCACACACGTTTGCCCACGTGAAGAGGAGAAAAGTTTTCTCTCTCCCCTTTGGAGTCCCCCATTTCAGGTGGAGAGTTCTGCAGAGTAATTACTTCACAACATTGTTCAGAAAATTACTACTTATCTTTAAGACAGACAATACCTGTCAGGAGGAAGCTTGGCTTAAGATTTCCCAGGATAAAAGGCATAGAATAATATGGAACTGACAGTTTCCACTTCAGCGTCATACTGTTGCCTTCACAAAAGAACAGAAAGGATACAAATGGACCTTAGTTCCTTGGAGCTGAACTATGCAAATCATGTCATTTATGGACCCCTCTTCTTCAAGACCTTATTTAAACTGAGCTTCAGTAATGAAGAATGAAAGATTTATATTTGTCAGGCAACTCCATGGAATGGTGGAGACAGAAAGGGGTTATTGCCTAGATAACAGTATGCTAATTAATTAAAAGGTTAAGCCTGCAGGGTAATCACAGCTCCCCTACAAGAATTTATTTTCTTATTGAATTGCCAATAAATGTCTTCTGCAATAAAAAAATAAGTGAAATAGGGGCTCTGAATTAGGAGCTCCCTTTGTCCTTTTTTGGAGTACACTTCCAACACACTTCAGTTTGATTGCAGTGGAAGTTCTTTGTACTTGTATGTGATGATGCAACTAAGTCCTGCATAAGTGGCATAAGGATTGCTCCAGTGGGGTGGTGGGTGGTGGAGGGAGAGTAATGCAGATGAAGTCACATATTTCCAGTGCCAGCTCTTGGTCATCATGGACACAATCCAATGATGTATTAAACTTGATTTAATCCCATCAGTTGTAATGGGTTTATGGCTCAGTTCTATACCAAGTAAAGTGTGCTTAAGTTCAGTGGTTCCAATGGGCTGAAATGTTCCTAACTCAGCATAAGATCAGGCTGTAAGTAGCATTAATTCTATGTTGCACTGTGGCCTATGTAGGGGACAATGTGGGGAAACAGGGACATGGCGCTGAGACTGTGAATGGATATCCATGTGAATGGTATGAAGGCCTTTGAAGCCACTACCTTGCTGAAGCTAAACAGGTCTAGTCAGTGCCTTGAAGGTGACTGCCTGGGACCACATTTACACTGCCTTGGGGCCCATGATGGAAGAAAGGTGGGGTGTAAATGTAAGAAAATAAAGAAACATCTCCATAACATACATGTAAATTTCAGCAGACCTTGCAAGCACTGGGATTTGTTCCCTCAGATACTGCCACCCAGCATGTCAGGAAGACGGGGGAGGGGGAGGAAAGGGACAAGCCTCCCTCTTTCCCCATGTGCCCATCACTGCTGCTTATGCCACCACTGTTAGTGTTTCCCAGACAAGTGAGGAGAAGAGGAGGAGTGGGAAGCTAGTGCAGAGAGCTTTTCATGATGGAGATGGCTGGTGGAGAAGGCAGGGGGGAAGGTGTGAAGTCTCCGGATCAGACTTTGATCCAAGCCAGAGAAGAATATGAGGACTTTAAAAGACTGCATATTGCTTGAAGCATGCTTTTATAAGCCCCCAAAACTTTTATCTAAATCTGGATTGGGAAACATTCACTGGCACTTTTGCTCCAAATTTTCCCCACTCATCGTTTCTTTTCCCGGACAGAAAAAGATTGACCACTGGGTTGCATTACCTATTTGTATATGGGGTTCAATCAGATTCAGAGGAAGATAATCAGGCTGGCTCAGCATCCTGACCAGATGCATCTATTTCAGTCCCAGTGGTTAAACACCAATCTATACACATGCCATTCACAGTCTGTGACCTGGGATGGCTATCCATGATTTCCTTTCTTTCTTTCTACTGGGCCTTTCTAACTGATTGACAATGCCAGTTGTCCTAAGCCTCTGAGAGAGCTACCAAAGCTACACGGGGCCAACTCTGGCAGGACTAAGAGCAAGCTTTGAGAGGAATAATCCGACGCATAAAACAGCTCACAAGCTCAGTAAACAGAAATGGAGGGACAGGAATCCCACATGACAGAGAACCAAGATTTAGCCTCCTGAAGTAATTGGCATAAAGTTATGCACTGGACATTTGTATTGCAGACTTTCCCAGCTGGATGAATAAGTCTTTGCCATAGGTGCCTGTTTTGTAATGTTTTTAAATTCATCTTCTGTTCTCTTTTGTGCTGTCTTGTAACTGTTTTTAGTGGTTTTTATTATATTTTGAACATTGCCTAAGCACACATATGTGGAAGGTGATTAATGAATACCAATAATAGCAATTATGAATAATGCAAAACTAAGTAGGCAATTCCATCTCAATCTGTTAGTGGAAAAATCTAAGTAGCCCCAAATTGACCTGGTTAGGTCATTTCCTTCCAACCACAGCTTTGAAATAGACATTTTAATTTAAATTTATGATGGATCTTTTCTCTCTCTCTCTGGTTTCTATTCTGCCTTTTGTTTAGTTGTTACTATGGTTAATTTACACATAATGGTGGGCAGTGAGTAAATGGCTTTGTGGCTTTGGCTTGAAGCACTGATACAGAAATAAAAAATGGCAAAATGTTTGGTTGTTGTTACCATAAACAGTTCCTCTTGCAGAAAGAGACACAGGAAGAGAGAAGGCTGTAAATGGAATAAAGGCAAGGTATTAGGGAACCAGGAGAAATATCAGTGGAGGACTAAATGCACACAGGGGGAGTCTGAATGCAAATAACTGGGGTTTGTGCTGATGTGAGGGTTCAGCGATAGCATGATTAGAAAAATGAGAAAGGTGGAGAGATGAAGGAGGAGTGCCCCAAGAGTAAAGACAAGCGGCTTCCTAAGTTTCACCATGTCCTGGGGAACCATGCTTGTAGCTCAGTTCATGGTTGCTGGCAAAAGCTAGGCATGAATTTTTTGTTCACCAATTGGCCTGGATGTGAGATAACAAGAAGTTTGCTTCTTGATATCAAGAAAACAGATTAGGCTCAAGCAAAGATGGAGTGGCTGAAGATAGATGAGCTTTCATAGGTCGCTCTTGGGTGAAGTCATTCAGTGACTTGTTATGCATTTTTAACGGACTGCTGTTTTTATGAATGAAATGGATTCTTATCTGCTTGTTTTTGTTGTTAACCACCCTGTGGCAGGCTAGATGAAACGGTGGTATATGAATATTAATTAATTAATTAATTAAGATTAATTTGCTCACCACCCTGGATTCCTTGGAACCCTCCAATTCAGATTTTTACAAAGAATGAGAAAAAACATCCTTTTGGAGATAACACAGACATGGGCTTTCCACAAGATTCCTGACTAATCTGAGAGGAAAAAGAACAAACACAGCTGAGAAGCAGGGGAACAGAGTGAGGAGGCAAGAGCAGGGGTCTAGCTAAGGGGAAAAAGAGATCTGGGTCCCACAGGCTTTAAATTGGAACTCGCTTGGAGAAGAGCAATGCAGGGAAATCCAGCAAATGCAGTACCCAGGAGATTGGACAAAGTGGGTCCTTAGCAGTGACCAGTGGTAGCAGGGCCAGTGCCAGGCATGATTGGGCCCTTGGGCACCAGCCTGCCCCGGGCCTGCAGTGCCCACCCACCCACTGCACCCACCTCTCCTGTCACTTCACGTGAATGCAGTGTGCACTGCATGTGCATGCATACCAGATGGCAGTGGAGGCATCAGCCCCTTAGGAAAGCCTCTGCTGCCATCTTGGTTGATGGCAGGAATGCGTGCACAGCACACACAGCGTTCACAGCAATGGGAGAGGCAGGTGGGGCATGCATGCGGGCTTATTGTGTTGGGCTGGTGACCAGTAGGCATTACTGTCTCTAGTTGTTTTCCATGAAGCCTGCAAGTTTGAAGACGTAACTGTGGTTAAGGGGGGAGTTATGTCTATGCCCTGTCTGGGAACTGACTGCCAGGGCCGTTGCTATGGTAGCCATCTGATAGCGACTGGGAAAGTTCTAACAGAGTCTGTGTGTTGTCGTCTTCTGAATTATGCCTCTGAGCTGAGAGGCTGCAGAGATGTACCAGAAGGGGGGTGATCAAAGAATCTCTACATGTATTTACTCTTAAGCCTCTGGCCTTAATGTCTTTCAATAAAGACTCTTAACATGCTCTGAAGAAGTTTCTTGCTCAACTTAACTCCAACGTAATGTATGCTGTTTCACACTACAACGCACACACGCCATCAGTGGTAGCAGAGGATGGTTGCGCTCCACAGCGCATTACACCGGAGTAAGTTGCTGGTCTGAACGGCAGACGGAGTTCCAGAGAGGGCAGCTTGATTGATTGAACCAGACGGAGGTGAGCAACATGGCTGTAAACCTGTCTGGGGGAGGCTTGCCGATGGAACGACTTAATGAGAAGAATTATGGCAGCTGGAAGCCGAGGATGCGGGCTTTGCTGATAACAGAGGATTTATGGGACGTGATTGAAGAAAAAACCCCGGCGGTACTGACCGCGGCCTGGAAGCGTCGAGACCAGAGGGCGCAGGCGTTTATAATCTTGGCTCTATCAGATTCTCAACTGATGTGTGTGAGAGATGAGCCGTCGGCTAAACAGACGTGGGACGCGTTGCAGGATATGTCCCAGGAATGGCAGCGGAGGCAGGAGGCGCAGAGAGCCCAGCCGGTGGAAGCTGTCAGAAGCAAGGAGGAGAAATGTGCCGAACCGGAGCAGGCTGCCGAAAGCAGACAGGAAAACAAGCGGGAGCAGCAGCGGCTGAAGTCTTGTTTTGCCAGTGGGGCTCGTGGGCATCTCCATAAAGATTGTGCAGTCAAGCGAAACTCCAGGGACGGAGGCTTGAAGCAGGGAAGTGTGAACTTTGTTTGTAAACAGAAGTCTAAAGACTTGGAACAAATTAACTCTATTGTCGACAGCAGAGCAAGCCATATATTAATTAAAGACATGAGTCTGTTTTACACGTCTACAGATGAGCAGGACTTTGTTTTACTTGCTGATGGATCACGGAAATCCGTAAAAGCTAAAGGTCTGGTGAAATTTGACAAGCTTGGAATAATGACAGACTGTTTGTTTGTTCCGGAATTGGCTCATAATATTTTATCAGTTAGCAAACTGGTGAGTTGTAATTATTCAATTTTGTTCCACAAAGACCAATGTTTTATAATGAGGGGAGATGAAGTGTGCATGCAGGGAAGCCTTAATGATTCACGGTTTGTAATAAAGAGCAGTCAAGCAGGGTGTGCTGTGTTAAACGCTGAGGCACAGGTACATCAGGGCTGCGTCCATGAATGGCATCAAAGGCTGGGGCATGCAAACCTTGATACAATAAGGAAAACCCCTTTGCACAGTGAAGACATGCGTTTAAAAGATTGTGGACAGTTAATGGATTGCGATTCTTGTAATCAAGCTAAAATGACTATTGCACCAATAAACCGGGAGGCTGAGAGAACCACAACAGCTCCCTACCAGCTAGTACATGTTGATTTAGCAGGGCCAATAAATGCTTCACGAGGAGGTGCGAAATTCTACATGGTACTGGTAGATGATTTTTCAAGATTTTGTCATGTTTTTCTGTTAAAGCATAAAAGTGAAGCTGAGCAGAAGCTGAAACTGTTCATTAAGAGAATCGAAACTCAACACTTGGTCACGGTGGGGGCTATACGCTCAGACCAAGGTGGGGAGTTTACGAGTAAAGCATTGAGTGACTTTCTGGAGAGTAAGGGAATAAACCAGAATTTCACTGCTCCACACAGCCCGTTTTCCAATGGAACTGCCGAGAGAAAAAATAGGGTGCTTGGGGAAGCAATGAGAGCCATGCTGCTGGATTGCAGTTTAGGGAATTCTTTCTGGGCAGAAGCAATTCTTTATGCGAATTACATTCACAACAGGGTGTTACACAGTGCTATTGGAATGTCTCCTTATGAGAAACTTACTGGCAGAACGCCTAGAATACAACACATTCAAAAATTCGGGGCAAGGTGCTGTATCCACATTCCACAGGGAAAAAGGAGGGGCAAGCTTGCGCCCAGAGCACAGCAAGGTTTTGTTTTGGGATTTCAGAATGCATATTACAGAGTTTGGTGTCCAGAAACACAGCAGTTAATTCTGATCAGAAGCATTAAAGTCTCAGAAAAGCCTTGGGATCAAAGGGAGACAGTCCTTCTTACAGGAACGAATGACACACAAACACAAACACGAACACAATTTAAGCCAGATGTTGACATTAAAGTGGAAGGTACACAAATACCTCTCAGAGATGCTTTGAATGAGCTCATTTCTGGAAAACGCAGATCAAAGAAACAAAAAGCTGAGGAAATGGAAGCTCCTGCGCAGGTTGTGCCAAGCACAAGCACAAATGGGGGGCAGAGAGAGCCGAGGCTCTGGTTCCTTTAAGACGCTCCACGAGAGCGAATTTAGGCAAACCGCCTGACAGATTTACTGTGTGATTAATAACAAGTCCTGGCATGAATAAAGTTGTAGACATGGATCCTGAGACACTTTATTTGACATGTGTTAAACCAAAGTTTGAGTGAATAAAGTTTTGAACTGTACTGAGATGTAATTTTGAACTGTACTGAACTGAAATTGTATGATGCAATGTACTGAAATGTATTGCAAGAGGTATTGTAGAAATGTATGACTATATGACTATGTATTATGGAGATGTATTTCATGTGTATTTTGCAGTCTTAATGGAAAAAGGGGAAACTGTTGGGCTGGTGACCAGTAGGCATTACTGTCTCTAGTTGTTTTCCATGAAGCCTGCAAGTTTGAAGACGTAACTGTGGTTAAGGGGGGAGTTATGTCTATGCCCTGCCTGGGAACTGACTGCCAGGGCCGTTGCTATGGTAGCCATCTGATAGCGACTGGGAAAGTTCTAACAGAGTCTGTGTGTTGTCGTCTTCTGAATTATGCCTCTGAGCTGAGAGGCTGCTTTTGTTTTTATCTATGGAGAGAGATGTACCAGAAGGGGGGTGACTGAAGAATCTCTACATGTATTTACTCTTAAGCCTCTGGCCTTAATGTATTTCAATAATGACTCTTAACATGCTCTGAAGAAGTTTCTTGCTCAACTTAACTCCAACGTAATGTATGCTGTTTCACACAACAACGCACACACGCCAACATATTGAAGCCCACATGGTCTGTATGGGGCGATGACTGGGAGCTCCCTGTCTGCGATCTGTGGCAGGGTTGGGAGTCTATTCTGCCATGGATCACGGAATGGGAGTGGTACCCTCCCACCCTAACAGGGATCCTTTCAGCAGTCCCTCTGGGCCACAGAGGCCCTTGGCCAGGGCCTGACCTGGCCACCCTCTGGCGCCAGCCCTGAGTGGTAGAGAAGATACTTCCTTAAAGGCATTAGCTCATTAGGTGATCATTAGGTGATCTTGTGAAGGACAGGGCTAGATGAAAGAGACATTAAATGACAAAAGCAAAGGTAGTGATCTGTCAGCAGACATCACAACACAATTTTCTCACTGCAGAGAGGCAGGATGGTCATGACAGTTCTCTGGCCAATCAGAACTTACAACCAGGTCTGAGATGTCCCTCATGGTAAAAGGTAGAGGTGTTTCCTGGGAAATGTTAATTTAGACTTAATGCAATTACCAGTGGAAGATGCTTGCTGGAGGATGCCTTTTCCTAGAACTAATTAATAACAAAATAAGACTGTCTAGTCTCTACATACATTACAGATAATTAATGTTCCAAATTAGGCTTTTGCAGCCACGTTATCCAAGGGCCATTATGCAAATATGCTCTTGTGTTGAAATTCCCCATACAGTAGCCAACATGGAGAGGATATCTGGTGGATACCACTAGGGCTTCTCTTGGTGGAAGGATAGTAAGCTTGAACTGTTGTCGTTTTCTCTGATTCTTTCCAATAGCACCATGCTGGTTGGTCATAGCAATGCAAAAATGAACACAGAATTCCAAGGCATGCAGAGAATTCCAGCAAGGAAGAGGGGGGCAGCAGGCTCTGGGAGAGAGCCCTGCGCCTACAGCTAGGGTATGGACCCCAGCAAATTCCCAGTGATGCCATCCCCTGATACCAGCCCTGAGCTGCTGTTAAACTGATGTAATGTTCATTCAGAGGTAATAGCTATAAGGGAGTGCTTGGGAGACTAACCAACTTCCCAGTCAAGTATCTGCTGATGCCATTCATTTTTACTTCCACTGCTATATAGTAGACAGCTATTGTGGACTGAAAAGCTTTAATTAAATGAGCAGAGGTCTGTTGGACAGAAACATAACATCACAACATATGCAGGTATGAAAATAATTATAGTGTTCTCAAAGCAGTGAGTCGTTATGGCTGTTTTGTGTATTTCCTTTCTAAATACAATTCCATTCGGAGTGATTTGGGTCTGCCCATTTTTTATTGCAAACACCAAATATCAAAGCATGTTATATTTCTCTTTTATATTCCTATTTCTTCTCTTAAATGGTTATTCCCCAATGTAGTTTCATTTAAACAGCTTTGCGTGGAGCTGGAAAAGCTTAAAATTGCTTGGAATGAACGTTTACCAACACCTCTGTGGTTATTTTATTTTCACTGAATTTCTAAGCCACACTGTCCCAAATGTTTGAGATAGGGTACATTATGTAGAGTATTCAGTTCAGGTTTATTGTCTTAAAACCATACCTTTCCACATATGTTACAATGCAGTGTAGGCAGCAGTATACTGTGTCTCAAAGAATAACGATATGTAACACAAACCTCAACTGGAATGCACACAGGAGCTTCATTTAGTACATAAAACACTGAACTTATGCAATGCTGCTCCTACCAAGTGATCCCCAAAACATGACATAGAGATTAATTGCATGTGTTTGCCTCTAATTTTCCACACTTCTCCAGCAAACAAGGATGGTTTATAAGGGAAACATGTGCCCATTTGCAATGGTTTGTATCTAAAGTTGTCCAAGTGAAAGGCAGGTCACACCTGTTCCTCCATCTTCCTGCAGCCCCTAAGAAGCTTCTCTGGAGGTTCAGGTGATAGAAATTGTAACTGAAATGAAAGAACTCAGCCTTGCTGTTATTTTAAGTATGCCCCTAGCACCTTTACTCCAGAATCAACAAGTTTCTCAAGCAAAAGCTTAAGCATATGAGGCAAACAAATTCAGACTGTACTTGCAGACCTCTATTTGCTCTAATCAGCAGGAGAGATTTGCCAGTTATGCCCAGTAGCATGCAAATGCCTTCTACCCTGCCTGACTTCAAACCTGAAAAAGTCATCCAAGGCACATCCTGATTTGGCCTCCTTTCAGAGATATCTCAAACCACCAATCACCAGATTATGGGCAGTTGAACACCCATTAGCATCCATCTGATTTAGGAATCTGCACCCAAATTGTGCACATGGAACCCCTCATGTACCGCCTAATGTACATTACACCAGCTAATGTAGGTCCGGCTAATGCTGTAAATACTTCCTCTCCTTTATCTCCCCCCTTTTTCTTTTCTCCTTCAGGTGACCAAACCAATAAGTGCAATCCAGTCCAACTCTAAACATTTAGAAGTGCAAAAGACACTGTCCAGATTTCACTTGGAAACCTCGTTGCCCAATTCTACCTTGCTCAAACCTAGCTTGTTCAGCCTTGGTGTGGAATAGCCTGGCCTGGGTCAGTCTAGCTCATTCCGCTCCTGATTACCTTGGCTGCCCTTCCTGTCTCCTGTTGCCACGTGGTAAAGCATCTGATTTGCCTGCAGGAGATCCTTGGTTCAGTCTCCAGGTAGGGCTGGTAATGCCATTTGAAACCCCAGAGCAAGGGTTCTTTAACTGTGGTCCTTAGGGGTCCATGGATGGGCTTCAGGGAGTCTGCGAACCAGGTGCAAAAAAAAAAAATTCAGTGCAATAAAATACATTGCATTTGTTTTGTTTGTATATGGGGGTCCATCACTTTCCTCAGATTCTCAAAAGGGATCCATGACCCCAAAAAGATTCAGAGCTACTGTCCTAGAGAGTCACTGCTAGTCAGCGTAGACAGCAATGAACCAAAAGTCTGACTCAGTATAAGGCAGCTTCCTATAACCAGAAAACTGGCCGACCCAGCTATGGAGAGGTCTGTTTACCTTGCCCTCGCTAAACTGTACTCCTGATACATGCTGGGTAGAACTGATGGCCTGGCTCAGGTGTCTTCTGATATGCCTATAATGAAAAAAAGGAATAAATCAGGCTGGTCAGAGATGCCGCCTTAGCAAATGCAGCTCATGTAGTGTGTAACTGTAGGCCAACTCCTGCCAAGGAAGCTTGGGGGGGTACTGATCATTTTGAGATTATCATAGTATTGTCAGAGGTGAAGAAATATATAGCATATGACACATTGGTGCTGGCTTTGCAACCGCCACTGAGAATGATTTTCAGTAACATTTGGCCCCCTGTGGCAGTGATAAGTTCAGCAAAAGGTAACAATTTGGTCACTATCTATTTTATTTTATATGCCCACATTTTAAATACACAATACCCAGCAAGTGAAAAGCAAATTCTTTATTTTAAAAAAGAGAATGATATCTCATACAACATGATTCCCTTTATGAAAAAAGGGCAACCTTTGTACATATATTGGTCACCGCTCATATATTTAGAAATATAGAAAGTAAAGGCAGTCATGTTGGCCCATAATGGGGGAAAAACCCAAATACATATCAGGGCGATACCTTTGTTAGGCCAATAACAACAGAAACACCACAAAATCATGTGCAACCTTTTGAGTTGTCCAGAACTCTTCATCAGGCTAGACTGCAAACAATGCTCAGAGGCACGTTACCACATTCTTCCAAGCTACACAGCAAGTGGATTAGACTATGAAAGACCAACCCAAATGGTGTTTGCATTTTGACAAATTTGTAGGGCAGTCCAATATCTCAGAGAGGAGGTCAGGTCTCCAGCTCCCCTGGTGCATTCACTATAGCTGCCCAATTTCCCTGCTTTTTAAAGTTTGATAGAAATATCTGTTGGCTATAGGTATGTTCTTAAATTGCAATGTTTTTTGCCTAATAGTGAATATATATACAAGCAAATTGGATAGCTTTATGTAGCAACAGCAGAGAATGTACCCTTAGAGGATAACATGCCGTATTCAAGTGGTATGAGAGCCTCTTCTTTCAGTTTAGGATCCTGCTGTTGAATGGCTAAATTCAGTCATCTCCTGGTCATACAAGGTGTAAAGGCTGCTGTGTTTGCCCATAAGAAAAATGCCAAAACCCATATTAGGACAATGACTTTATTATTAAACTATCTAAAAATAATGAAGCTTCTTAATTATTCTTTTGAAATACCGTGGGTAAATAAACTGTGGTCCCTAATTTTGTGTGTTTGGCGATAGTCTCTGAACTATTAGTAAAAGAGAATGTGAGTGTTGGTTGGCATTAAGAAGTCAATTGTTATGAATTAAAATTTAGGATATATGGGTGTATTCTAAAACTGAGGCCTAATTCTCATGGAGGTGGTAAGCTGTGCCTGGACTAAGCCACTTCAGAGCACATCTAGCTTTTCATTTACAATCTCCAAAACATAACATACCTAATTACTGTTAGTTTTAAATAACACTTTTTTTCATTTAACATGATTTGAATGACTGGCAATATGTTACTTGATCTTTGGTGCCCATTTTTCCAATCTGTCCCAATTTCAGCTGAGGCAGGTGCCCCCAATCTACTCTAGCCTAGCACTGGTGGGGAACCTGTGGCCCTTCAGATATTGTTGGACCCCAACGCCCATGGACCCCAGCCAACATGGCCAATGGTCAGAGATTATGGGAGCTGTAATCAAGCAACATCTGGAGACCACAGGTTCCCCACACAAATGTAGAGGATTCTAGACATGCCACAAATCAAAACAGAGAAAAGAAAAACTTAAGGAAAATAAAGGCCGCTTTTAAAGAAACAGGGACACATACTCGATTTTTTTAAAAAATTAAGATTCTTTAAAAGGACACTTTTATCAAGCAAGCACATTCATATTGTATCACTGTGGGGAGGATGTAGTATTTACTGGTATTACATGCAGCACTTGCAATTTTTTTCAGAGCATCTAATAACCCAGGAGCCAACTGCTTGCTGCCAATCCCATAAAGTCTAACAAGGTAGCTGGGATAGTTTTGGACTTTTTTTATGAGCATACAAATACATGATTTACCAGCCATTGGTGATGCTCATGAAAAGTACTTTATTCAGTTGACCTTTCCAATACAGCACATGAAAAGTAAATTTCCTACCACTTTTACACTCACCTAATTTGCCCAAAGGCAGGTTTGGGGTTATTAAGAGTACAGTTCTACACATCTACTAAGAAGTAAGTCTCATTCAGTTCCATGGGGCTTACTCCCAGGTCAGTGAGTCTAGGAGTAAAACCTAAACAACTCTAGTAAAATTGTGTGATTTATTACCAAATTAAATATCTTTCTTCCAAATAGACTTGTCATGACCTCATCGGGTCTAGGTCTTTTTTCTCTTAAAAGCCCTGCTCCTCAAATAACTGTTTTCCTTCTTCTGTGGGCTTGGGAAAAGATTTGATCAAAACGTAGCATATTTCTCAGCAAAGAAAAAGGCTAATGAGACAGTTTATTACAGCCTCTAGCACAACATGACTCTTCTGCTAGATGGGGAATAATTCCTTTATACTAGTAATGTGTGAAACGTGAGTTATTACTTGCTTATTTACTTGCTACTTGAAGCACACCTCCCCATGGGTAGGGAAAAAATTCTACCTCGTCCTCCCGGATTTATCAGCTGAACACCAACTGTTCACTGAAATATCAGCTCCTTCACACTGGGCCTTCAGTTAAAGGCCAAATTAAATGTAACATAAATTGCATGAAAGTAGTTAATGTGCATATATAGCCATTTGTAGGGTGCATGTGCAGATTCAAAATTGGGTTGATGGTGAGGGGTTGCCTCTTTTACTCAACACCATGACCTCAATGACACTCCCACCTGGAGCTGATAGTAATCCTCTTCTGGTTAACGGGAGCTGGGAGAGAGTTACAATTTTAACTCAGATCATAGTGTGGAATATTTGTTAACCCCTCCCTGCCCACTGTGGTCCTTATCCTGCATCCCCCATGCTTCATTTCCCTCTAAGTTCCACAATGCATTGTGATATTGTCAAACAAAACACCCATCACTCCTTTGCTGATGAGCCCTCGGTAGCTAAATTAATACCCCATGCTGTTCTCTTCATACATAGCAACTCTGCTTGATGCAGATGTATCAAACTGAAAACAAAAGGAGTAAAGGCACAGTCATGATGTTGGGAACTGAAACAGAAAACACATGGTTGGAGACGGTTCCCTCTTGCAGGCACAAAAAGCAATGGGTGCACAGAGGGCTGAACTGAAATGCCCCAGCCACATTGTGCTGCCCCATTTGCATGCAGTGAAAGTGGGGGGAATTTTGACTATGGTGGGTGAATATCAAGGGGGGGCATGAAACTTGCCTGCATGCTTTCAGGACTTAGGGTTGCCAGGTTCCTGGCCTGAGACTGATCCTGTATCTTTAGGAGAAGAGAAAGTCAGCCAAGTGCATGTGTTCTTGCAACCCTGTCATGAGAAAAACCACAAGGTGGAATTCTTCCTTCCCCCTGCACAACTTTTAAAGATACAGAAGACCTCTTGGAGGCTGGACCTGGCAACCAAGAGGTCTTTTGTATCTTTAAAACCCTATTTCAGGTTCTTCACTACTGCATGTGTCTGTCTTCAGTTCCTCCTAATACTCTTGAAACAATGCTACATCGTGACACAGTGTTGTTCTGAAGAGTATTATAGGGAATTAAAGGTGTCAGCACCAGAAAAGAGGAGCTTCTATCTATGCCCTCAGAATTGACACCTACCCCCTTGGGCATGAGAAAATGGGCAGGCTGTTTCATCTCTCTCTTTTGGCAGAGCCCCCTTCAGTTTTGGGATGAGCTTTTGAAAGCCCTAAGGTTGGGCTCAGCCATATATGCAGCACTGGGTCCTGTGACTGGTTAAGTCTGGTTTAAAATTAGGAGCCTAGACTTCTGCCCTTATCTAGTCAGAAGCAGTACCTTCTGACTCAGGCTCATGCTTTGACCTCAGCTTCCAGTACCAGCAATTGACCTCAGGGCCCCAGGGCCAGAGAATGCAGACTCCTAATTTGAAAAAGCTGCAATTTAAGGTTTATTATACTACAGGGAAGTAAAGTCATTCTGACTACAGATATGCATATGGCCATTGTAGAGCTATGAGGCCTATGCTCACAGACACTGTTACTGACTGACTAGAAAGGAAGAGAAAGGGAGGAACTAAAGCCTGAGAAAAACAAACAAGTAGTTACCAAAAAAGGAATCAGCTTTGCCTTTCAGTCTATCACCCCCACTGGTTCAGATTATTTGTTACAACCATTGGTGCTTTACTCCCAGCACCCATAGCCTCAGGTTGGATTTAGCAAGGACCAACGTCTTCAAGTATATTAAGGAAGCTGCAGAACCATCATGTCCATCAGATCCTATCCCTGAAAGTAGATGAACGGGGTTGTTGCTGTGGAATTGCTTCACCACGTCTTCAAGAAACACTTCATATACATAATTTCCCATCACTTAATGAGCAGCAATGAGATGTGTGAACTGACACTGTTGAAAAAGCATGTGGTCTGAGGTGAGGTGGTTCTGATCCATGATGGCTTATTTATACATGCAAACCATTATTTGATGCAGCAGGCATTAAGTAACGAACACGGACGTGTGAGTCAACTCTCTAAATACTGATGCCACGTAACCTTTTGCCATGATACCAGCAAAAAGCATTGGCCGCACATCAGAGTAAAGCATTAGTCCATATGGAGGTGGGCACAGAGAGCTTAAGAGCTCAGAGAAGTTATGCCCCCATTACTTTATCCCAAATCAGCCACATTTACTCATCTTCGTTCTTCCCTCACATTCTTGCCCACTTGCAGGAGTGTATGAATTGACAATAAATCTGCTCAAAATAAGCTGTGACTTCTCCTCTAATAACATACTCCAGAAGTGTGATTCCTTTTCAGGAGCACCAGCTAATATACTGGGTGTGAGATCTAAATCGAAGAAACAATCCTAGGCTGTGGCAAGCAGCAACTTGAAGTATCTTGTATATAATCAGGCTAAGGGAGAAGTTACAGATTTTAATGTTACAGTGGAAGCTGCCACATGATTGACATGCTAGGGAGAGAAGGGAGACATCTGCATGTAATAGCATCCATGTGCCCATTTTGAGCACAGGAGCCAGCCCGACTCCTCAGCTTGCGGTAACCAGCTAATTTGTATGCTATGCACAAGGCAAAAAAGGAGGATGCTTTGCATCCCAACCTCATATGGATTCCATTACACTTGACACTGCACTAAAAGCAGTGTGTAATTTTCAGACTAAAGGAAATAAAGCTAAATTTCCCTTTTCCCAGGGAGGAAACACAATGGCTACCTCAATCTGATTCAAAATGGTTTCAATCAGAGGCTCTTATGGCAGGGCAGCAGGAAGTCATTTTAGAATGGTAAAATTAAGACACACAACCTTGACAGTCCCCAAAATTGCACTGAAATAGCTAGGCTGCCCATGGAGCTACTCCAGAGGGAAGCTAAAAGGGGAAAAGGAAGCCTATGAAGAAAAACTGGTTGAATGTAAGAAACTGCCTTATACCAGATCAAAGTATTTATCCATCTAGTCTAGAAGGAGTCACCATGGTGTCCTCCAGATGTGACTGGACTCCAACTCTGATCAGCCCCAGCCAGCACAGCCAATGGGAAAAGATGATGGGAATTGTAGTCTAACAACATCTGGAGGTGCACTTTGGCTACCCCAGTCTAGTACATTACTGTTTACCCTAACAAGCAATGGCACTCTTCAGAAAGAGGTCTTTCTCATCACTTGCTGCCTGTTCCTTTTTTAAAACTGGAGATACCAGGGACTGAACCTGAGGCCTTTTGTCTGTAAAACCAGAGCTTGGAAGTAATTCGTTACAAGTAACTAATTACTTGTAATTCATTACTTTTTTGAGGAACAAGTGAGTAAGTCTTTTACATTTTGATTGTAACAGAACTAGGAGTAATTTTATTACTTTTGCGGCGTAATTGTAATGTTTCCAGCATTACTTTGGGGTATTACTTTGGGGGGGGAGCAGGGGAAGTCTTTTGCTCCTCTGATTTCTGGATGAAAATCATGTGCCTCGAACTGGGCTTCTGCGCAGCGTCGCTCTTCCCTCATGCTCTGTGGGTGAGTAGGAGGTGACGAGGGAGGAGGTGGAGAGCAAGGTGGGGTGGAGTGGAGAAAACAATTGTTTAAAAAAATGGATGGTGGTGGTGAAGAATGGAATGGAGGGGGAAAGGAGCCAGAGGGCAAGAACACGGGTAAAGGAGGAGAAGGAGGCAGCAGCAGAATAGAGATAAAGAACTGTGGAGGTGAAAGATGACAATTTGTGTGTGTGTGTGTGTGTGTGTGTGTGTGTGTGTGTGTGTGTGTGTGTGTGTGTGTGTGTGTGTGAGTGTGAGTGAGTGAGTGTGAGTGAGTGAGTGTGAGTGTGAATACTGTGTTTGTACTTGGCACACAAAGTGGCCGCCACCACCCTCTCTGGCTACTGTGCTACATTTGCAGTTTTTTAACTTTTTTGCATTTCAGGCGAAAATGTTTGCTTGGGTGAGTGTCCCTTAGTTGGTGGCAGGGCAGGGTCTGGGAGGTGGTTAAGTGAGAGAGATTATGCTTGCTGACTGAGGCAGGGGTTGCACTTGGTTTGATGTGCAAAGATCTGAGTAGTGGTCTCTGCCTCCCTCCCCACCTCCCTTACCAGCAGAGAGACCACTATTGCTATCTTATGGATAAAAACAATTATTCCACTACCTCTGTATGTGTTTGTTTATTTTTAATATTGTTTTAGGCTACTAAGATGTGCAGCAGCCAAGGCCACCATCTTGTAGGCTTTTTGTTAAAAAAAAGTAACAAATGTAAGTGTAGTGATTACTCTTTAGAAAAAGTAAAGTAATCAGTTACTTTCAGAGCAATTGTAATTGTAATGGTAATTACTACTTTAGGGGCCATGTAATTGTAACTGTAATTTATTACTCTTTAAAAGTAATCTTCCAAGCTCTGTGTAAAAATATGCTATACTACTGAATCATGGACCCTCCCTTGATTATTTCCAAGAAATGTTCAGGCTGGAACATTACACATCACAGGGATGGTAAAAAGGACACCTCATTCACCCCGCTGCATGACATCATCATATGATGAGTTTCCCCTGTTTCTGATCCATATGACAGGCTGTCAGGGGTGAGAAAGCTCATACCATTATGAAATCACAGTCTATTTTAAGTGTCATTTTCATGCTGCACATACTGTGTGAGTTTAACCTTTCAGAAGAAGAATTTCTGGTTCCAATCAAGTCTAATTTTTCAGCTTTACAATGTAATTTAATTAGAGTTTCAGTGGTTCCATTCACTTGGAAGCAAAAAACGAAATTGTCTTATTCCTCCAAGATACTCCTCTTACTCTTTCGAGGATGTCTGAGATCACTACAATTATTCTCTAAGACAGTGGATCTTTAATCAAATAGGGAAAATGCTTAGCTTTTCTATGGCACTTTATATTATACTGAGATCTACTCTCCACGGTTTCCACTTTTTACTTGAGCATGATAGAATCCCTTATGTATGCTGAAAGGTAGTGCAGGGATGGCCTTTTTGACTGCACGTGGGATGAAGTCAAAATTGTTCTACTAATCCTTCTGGGATCATCAACGTTGTAAGGAAATGTTGTAAGGAATAAGGATTTAATGTATATATAACATTTCTATCTCACCTTTCTTCCAGGTAACTCAAGGCAGCAGTCATGGTACTCCAACTACCATTTTATTTTCACAAGAACCCTGCTAGGTAGGTTCAGCTAAGAGGTAGAGGCTGGCCCAAGGCCACCCACTGAGCTGGATGGGGATTTAAACCTGGGTCTCACCAGTCCTTATATTACATTCTAACGAAAATACCACAGAGGTAATAAAGTTTACCACACAAGATTTTCAGGTGACTTAGCATGAGTCTCTCTTCTAACCTCATCAGGCGTCTTTGCATAGCCTTCAAGCATTATCTCCCCACCCCAAAAAAATTAAGTCTGAGCCCTGGCATCTCACATTTTAAAAATTAAACATTATTACCGACTACTACCTATGCATTCAACCTAATTATATGTATGCTTCCTTTGAAGAAAGTCCCACGGGTTTCAGAAGAACTTGATCCCAAGTAAGTGTGCATAGAAAAGGGGTAATCAACTTGGTGC